>NW_024520318.1:9570969-10170969 GCF_017590135.1 Pyrgilauda ruficollis
GCGCCCCGCTCGCCCCCTGCCCCCGGATGGTGCACGCGGTGCGGGCCCCACCCCGGCCCCGCACGCTGGGGAAGCCCCCCCGCGCCGCGCCCCTGGAGCTCCGGCTCCGCCACCCCTTCCTCCCCTCTGCCCCCCCGCCTCCTCCTGCCGCCGCCGCCGGGAGCCCGGACGGCCCCCGACCCGCCCCCGGCCCCGCTCTTAAAGGCGCCGCCCCGCCGCTTTACGTAACGGCGGGGGTGAGGACGGACAGACGGACAAGCGGATGGATGAGCACGGGGATGGACGCACGGACAGGCAGACTCACCGCGGAGCAGCGCCAGGCCCCGGGACCGACCCGCTGCACCGGGGACGCGGGCTGCCCTGCGCTGCCAAAATCCCTGCTCCCAGGTGAGTGGGAAGGGGCTGTTCCCCGCTCCCTCTGCCCCGGCGGGGCTGGCGCTGCCCGCCCGCAGCAGGGCTCCCGCTGCCCCGGCCCGGCCTCTCGGGACACTTTGCAGAGTTACCGCAGGGAGAGAGCCCTGCCAGGCGCGGGCAGGAGCTGCGGGAAACGACGTCCTTCCAACAAGTAAATCATCCCCGGGGGAAGAGGAGGGACCAGAGCTATGCCGGGACAGCCCATAAAGCGCGAGCTGGGATCCTGGAGAAGCTGTCGCTCATAGTGCGACTTCTAGGGATGTGGTGTTTGTAAAGCAGAAGGTGAGACAGGCATGAAGGACGGGGGAGGACAGCAGAGAGAAACGGAACTTATTTTAATGCAGAGCCCCCAAACCGTGCAGTCTCACTTGAGCAGGCCTCTGGGTCTGAGGAGGCTGCTCCTGCCCTCCTAGAGCTGCCCCATAGTAGTACCCACAGCAGTACCCACACTTGCAGCTCTGCCTTGGCCCACAGGACCTCCAGGATGATGAGGGGCAGGAACAAGGCAGGAGCAAGTGCTGGCTTCCTGGGGCACAGCCACACATAGGCTCCTCCAGCCACCTTGTCAACAGCAGAGACCTGCAAGGCCATGGCCAGGGGGAAACCTGACATTTCATCCTTCCCCCATCATTCACCCATACATCACAGGCTTTTCAGAGTCTGTGATGGAGAGGCAGGAAGTAGGACATGAAAGGAGGGGGAGGTCTGGGGGCTTGCATACAGTTGTGCTCCTCCACCTCATTACCAGAGCCTGCAGTTGTCTGTGATAAGGCAGGACTCAGCTGAGCAGCACGGTGAAGTTCAGATTTGCTACTGCACATCAACGAAGTGATACTGGAGCTGCTACTTAGCAGCCCTGACAGAACAGAACAGCCTCCCTCCAGCTGCCCAAGCTCACCCATGGCCACAATGCCACAACAGCATCATGGCTTTGCAAGAAGTCACAAGAGAAGGTGAGTGTTCAAACTTCAACATCTTTATTAAAGCAGACAGCAGGTAATCCAGAACCTCACAAGACAAACTGAGTGTTCAAGCTTCAAAAATACTTTATTCAAGCAAACAGCAGGCAAATCCAGAAACAGTTTAGCACCCCACCGCAGTCAGATGCCAGCACTGAGCAAGGCATCCCAGTAGTCACAGCTGTGCTGTCTATCCATGAGACAAGCTTTGTCTTTTGTCTCTCTCTGCTGGCTATAAAGCACAAAATTAAGTTTGACACCAAGATGCATGCAAACACCACAGTGAGGACTCCCAGACAGCAGCTCCTAGATGCCATCCAGAGAAATGTCACTAGAAACTAGAATGTCAGAGAAAACACTAACACAGACAGGGCTGTAAGGAAGTTAGAGAGTTAAGAGAAGTTAAGGAAGAGCAACAAGTTGCACAAGCCTGGGCATCAGGTTTCTAGAGACCGATGAAAATCCAGCCCTCCAAGCTGGTGAGCACTGAGCTCAGTAACTAGGCTGGGGGCCAGTCCCTGCCCTTTCCTTGCAGAGCTCCAGCTGAACAGTGTTCTTTCCCTCCAGGACTACTGCTCAGGTCACTTGCTCAGGTTAGGTTTAAATGCCAGATCAAACTGCAGAGTTTAGGTTAAAACTAAGCTGCGGGTTAGGTTTAAACGCCAAATCAAACTGCAAAGTACAGGCAACAGCCCCTGAGAACAGGCAGCACAGTTTAGCAGGTGTCACACATCAGCAGTGCTCAGCTTCAGGTCACACAGCAGAGCGGCACCATTAGAGAGCTGACACTGATTTTCCTCTCTCCATTCAACACCCAAGGGGGCAAGACTGGAATTTCCAGCCAGAACTGGAGAGTGAGCAGCCCATGCACACACACCAACACCCTCCCAGTGCCACAGCAAGCCAGCTTCTCAAAGTGCTACATGTACCCACGCAGAGCAGTGACCAGAGCCCTCCAGACAGCTGTCAGCCCCAAGCCCTACATTCACCTTTAATTCCTCAGGTCTTTGTAACTAATTTGAAGGAAGTTTACAACACCACAGAGCACACAGTCTAACTTGCCTAGTTTCCACTAAACACTCAAGCGCCACTCTCGTGACTGAAGGCAGGAAGCCAATTCAAGACAGCACAGCTATTTGAAACAGTTCAGCCTATGGAGAAGGAAGTGTCTAAGGATGTACACAACAGACTGAAGATTGTATCTGCATCACCACAGGAGAGTGAAAAAATAGGACTGCAGGAAATTAATCCATGTTAGATACTAACCATCAAGCTTCGCAGATGACATTGCGTGATAAGCATAGAACAATTATGGGAAACACTGTCCCCGATAATTACGTACACCCATAGTGCAACATATGGAGGTCACTGCCTCCGATATAACACTGTGGTAGGCAAAAACTACCTTGTTCTTTACACATTATGGGAGACACTGCCCCCGATAATGTCAGTTAGGTTTCATGATACATAAGGTACTGGAAGTTTGCAGGAAGCTGCCATTTAAAAATCGTGCCAATGCCTAATCTGATGTACAGGGAGTTTCTGTGTGTTGCCACAGGTGGAACTAGGGCTACACAGCAAGGCCCTCTGCTGGGATCAGGGCCAGGAAGGAAGCTGTGCTCCCTGTGAGAGCACACGGCATCCAGAAAGGGGAGCAGGAAAAGTCTGAAGCCCACAGAGGGGCACAGACCCTGCAAGGAAGACAAATTTCTAGTACTGGAATTTCCACCCAGATTTTCAGCATTTCAGGGATTACTTTGGAGCGTAACCTGGAGACTCACTACCAGGTTTGCACCTTCAAGTTGCTTCCAGAGGGGTGTTTTTGCCACAGAAAGCTTAATTGCTAGTTTTCCAAAACTTTTTGAGGTTCTTGTTTTGATTATTTTAAATGCAAAGTTCCAGTATCATGTTTGATTGTAATAGCAGATGCTGCTTTATTCAAAAACGACAGTATAACTGTCATAATTATGGAAGGCACTGCTTCCGATAATTATCTTCTATAAAAAAAACACACCATTTATAGTGAACACTGTCACTGATAAATAAATAAAGAAATAAATATCTCAGTGCCAAACAAGAGCCAACCTGCAAAATGACATCAGTCAAACAGAGTTTGGCCAGCAAGAGACTCGATTTCACACAAGGCCCCTGAAGCAGCAAGGTCTGAAGTGCCAGTCTAAAGACATTTCTGCTGCAGGACTTGCTGAGGTGCCAGCCGAGGATATCAAGGGGACATTGGATTATCTTTGGGTCATTTTCCCTGGGTATTGATACCTGCCTTGGCAGAAGCAAGCCTGCAAGATGTCACTGGGACCCTGCTGTTGAGTAAAGGCAGGCAGGCACTTCACAGCTTGCTGATAATCCAGCACTTGCAGGCTATTACTACATTGTTTAAGTTTTGAACTGCACCTCCCTGCCGGAGAAGGGATCCTTGTTACAAATGTTCAGAGGAATCCATTCCCTATTTTGTCACTAGGTTTAGGTGGCCAACAATTAAAAGCCTGAATAGATGAGGTACCTCCCCACTCAAGGTACCAGTTCAGGAAACACCTGAGCTCTTAGTTTTTAAGTACACTGGAGCAGCTGTACATGACTGGTTTGGACTGAGGTTAGGTGGGAGCCTGGTCAGAGGAGACTTCCTGGTAATCTTAGTACTGCTTTAAAACTGTCTCCTGTGAATTTGTCAAGGTGAGATTTAAATTTTATGCTCAACTTTGGTCAAAAACGTTTTGTTGCCAGAATATCTACAGGAAAGTAATGCCATGTTAGGGAGTGGGTTTCACTTAGGTTTCAGGGGGTTTGGTTAGGTTTTACGACATATAAGGTACTGGAAATCTTCAAGAAGCTGCCATTTAAAAATCATGCCAATACCTAATCTGAGGTACAGGGAGTTTGTGTGTGTTGCTATAGGTGGAACTAGATCTACACAGCAAGGCCCTGCTGGGACCAGGGCCAGGAAGGAAGCTGTGCTCCCTGTGAGAGCACACAGCTCTCCTGTACCTTAGACAGGTAATCCAGGTGTTTGCCGTGTCTAGATTTCGTTGTCTGTATTCCAGATATCGCCCACTAAAGCATTGGCAGCCCCTTTAATGGTCCAGGTCGCCAGGGCCAGCTGCTCTTTCAGCTCATTCACATCCACGCTGGTCTTGTTGACTGCCAGCTGCTCCAGGTTCTCCAGCAGACTGTTCAGGGTGTGTTTGCCTCTGCCGAAGAAGATGTGGCGGAAGGGAGTATCTTTTGGTGAGAGGTATGGAGAGAGGAAGTCGTATTCCACCTGAGTAGAGGTGCAAATAGAGGATTATATCACCTCCCAAGTTTTTCTTTCATGATCTGCCCCAACACAAACTGCCAACCTCTGATCCCCACTCAGCCCTTTCCCAGAGCAGCTCTGCAAGGGCCAGACCCTCTCTCATGAGCAAGCCATCGTGTTGCCACTGAGCAAGTGGAAGAGACACCAGTCTGCACAGTGCCCACGGCCCCTTAGGGAAAGGCCCATCCCAGCCAGCACTCTCTTCCTTTGCGAAGGAAGAAAAACCAGTTGAAGATACCCACCTTCATCACCCTGTCATTCAGGGCTCTGCGGACAATCCTGTTTTCCCTGTCACTGTTTTCGATGTCTCTTCTCAGTGCATCTGCAGCTCGCTGGAAGTCTCCACGGGCAAAATACAGCCAGTTCAAGGTCAGCCCCAGTTCCTGCAAGGGAGGAGCTGTTAGCAAACCTGATTTTCTTCTTTTGCTGCTCTCTTACCAAAAGAAAGTGTTGGGCTTTTTTTTTTTTTTTGGCAGTTTAGCCAAGTAGCAGAACAAGTTCCTGGCAGGCTCTTCTGAGGTCACTCCCTACCCACAGTTTCTTGTAGATTTTCAGCAGAGGTGCAAATGAGATGGAAAGCTGCACTATGCTGTGAATGATAACTGGAGAAGAAACTGTTCACATCCATTTCCTCAGGAGCTCATGGCATCCAGATCAGCTACATCTGTCTGCCACAGCTACTCTGCCTGCACTGCTCTACAAGGAACATTGATTCTGGTCACACTTCGCTACCCTTTTATGTCTAAAGGGGAAAGGTGTCCATCCTGCTGTACCTACTGGCACAGGGCCTTATTAGCACATGACCCCATAATCATCAGGGATTTGGTGAACTCAGAGTCCTTCTAACCTTCACATTGGCATTGACGTGCCAAAGCTTCTCCTGGAATGACAGCAATTCATCACTGTATCGATCAATGTCCAGGAAGAGCTCATGGTCATGGGTCAGCCTGAGAGCTATTTGTCCAGCAACTTCTGCAGCAGTACGCATGAGAGAATACAAGTTGTCAGTCTTCCTTTTCAGGTTAGCCAGAGTGTCCTCAGTAGTGCCCAAAAAGGCATACTCGTCACCTTCCTGCAAGAAAGAAGGTACTGAAGTTAGCCAAGAATGCTTTTCCAGTTAAGACTTTTTTCATCCCCCACCAAAGGTTACTTGTTACCTCCACCACATCCCATCTCCCTGTGCTGCTAAGGAGCAAAGACTCAAGTGGCAAAACTCCAAAGCACTGGGAAGGGAATGGAGCTCTTGTACCTCATCCCTGACAGCTTCCAGTGACCAGCAGGATGCTCTGCTCAGTACTTGCTCAGGGCAGTGGTATCACTTCCACAATGCCCTCTGCTTGCTGACCAGCAGGGTGTAGAACAGCCTTTCACTGATGCAGCAACAGATTGACATCTTTCTATTGCTTTTAGCTTCTGATTCATTGATATCTGAGCCTCCACAGAAGCAAGTGACCCCTCTCCCCAAAAACCTGCAAGTATATTCAGTACTTTGGAACAGAAGCTGTGGGCCAGCCTTGTCCCAGGAGCAGTCTTGACAGCAAGTACTGCTACAGCCACCAGGTCCAGAGGCTGCACCTCCTCCCTCTGAGAGGCTCTTGCAAGGACACTGAGCTCAGCAGCTTTTGCCCCACCATCCTGGAGAGCAGATATCCTCATAGCACTCTGCATGGAATGAGCACATCAGGCAAGCACACATTACTTACATCGTAGAAACCAAAGGAAACCACTGGGATTCCTGAGTAGGCCAGAAAAGGGTACGCTGTATTATCCAGATCAAGGGGAACGCTGCAGAAAATAAGCAGAGTAGTTACCAACTAGTTTGGGCACCCCAGGAGAAAAGCTACAAGCTCTACAATTGAAGCTTTGAGCCAAGAGAACTCTAGACAAGACTGAAGGAGTCCCAGCCAAATCCCTGGTCCTACTTGTCTATTCCCTGCCACTGGCCTTGGTACAAGGCTGTTCTTGTCCTGCAGGAAGGTGCCTGGGCTGCCTCAGCCAGCTTGGGGCAGCACAGTTAGTGCAGTACTGTTAACAGTTGCCTAACCCCACAGAAGGTAGAACCCACCCCAGACAGCAGTATGACACTCCAGCAGAATCCATATTGTTTGCTCCTTTATGGAGATCTGAGTTCCCAAAGATATGGATGACAATACTTACACTTTCTTTATCCAGTCAAGGCCAACTCTGCTATTCAGGTTATCCAAATCGTTTGCGGGGTCCTTTACCTGCACAGAGATGAGAATCACTGCACTTGTTCTGACTTCTGCTTGGGCTTCCAGCTCCATCCTGGAGCTTACACTGATGTGCAGATGCCAGAGTCAGGTGTGCTCCCCTGACCTTTCTCTACACTGGCACATCTGCCACTGAACTGTGGCATTTGCTGACTTTAGATTCTGCATGTGTGAACTGCAATTCCCAGAGCCCAGCTGATTTCAGACAGGGCCCCTTCAGAATCCCAGGTTTTTCTCCTAAATAGGTCTTTCTTCTGTCAAGTAGGCAAAGAGACCCAGCACAGCTGTCTGCTTTCAGTTCCTCCTTAAAACCACAGTCACCTTGATCAGATCAATGCCCTTTAACTCACCCTCTTCATAGTTGTCTCCAGCAATGAGTACAGCAACGGGCTAGCAGAAATCTTGATGTCTTTGGAGCCTGCAAAAAATGAAAAGGTATTTCACATAACTGGCACAATCAAACTGCCAGAGCTGCCAACCCCTGATCTGCAGCTACAATTGCCAAAGGACCTTCAATAGACACAGGACAGTCTACTGGGACTTAGCAGAGTTGACTCCTCACGGCTTAGGCTATACCAGCCTCCCAGCTCAGTGACAGCAGGAGAATAAATGGAGCCATGCCAGTCTTCAGCCAAACACTCACCAGTCACCTCTTGGCACAGCCCCCATTCCTAGAGGTTAAGGGATATCTGTTCAAGCTATTCTAGTCCCACCCAATTTCAAGAAGTACTTGAAAGAGCAGCAGGTTACCCAGGACTGCAGTATCCAAGTTGATGTAAGTGAAGGCTTTGGCATGCAGCGTGGTGGAGTACCCCTAGAACAAAACAAATATTTTAATAATGAGAAGTAGCAGTCCAATACCAGAATGTTTAATCCACAGGAAAAACTGCACAGCCATCCTTCAGAGCTCTATTAAATAATCAATACCTCCAACCACTCGGTAGCACCCACAGCTCCGTACTCTCCCGCACTCCAGCTAGCAAAGATAATGCTGCGCCGTGGTTTGTAGTCATCTGTAAAGAGAGAGAGACTGAGAGGTCTGCCCTTTCCCCATGGAGATGCAGATTAGCACTGCGGGCCTGGGATGATGAATTGCCTGCTCCTCAGACAGCGCTGCTGCAGAGAAATGTGCACATTGCATGGACACTGTACCCTGCCCCCACATGCTGCAGAACTGCGCAGGAGAACAATGCTGTCTGCATGTCCACTCTGTTTTGTTTAGCTGCCTGAGCCCAAAATTAACCCTGGAGACAAGTGTGCTCACACTAACTGCCACCATGCAGTCCCCACTGCTCCAGCTGGTCAGACGCTTCAGAGTTTTCCCACTTTGGGCCTGGCTGTCCAACAGACAGCTCAAGTTTAAGGTTTGTATCCCGTGTTATCCAAGGACATGCTGGTAACTGAGCCATGCCAGACACAGGCAGGCAGTCCCTTAGAAGTGAATGCTCACTGCAGACAAGTTGCATTGGACGAGTAATAGCTTCTCATGAAGCTTTGTCAGATTCCTTACACCTTCTAAAGGACTACTTTGGAACTGGGCTCTCCACTGTTATACAAAGAGAGCTAGACCTGCATCACCTCCCACCCTCGTGCTTTTGTTCACAAATATTTACCATTTTTCACCATGTCTGAGATCACACGGGCAAGTTCCAACAAGATGGCAGTGCCAACTCCAGCCTTGGCTGCTCCTGGCCCCCAGGAGTCTCTCTGGGCTCCAAGCACAACGTACCGATCTGTAAAGGAGACAAGATCAAGACCTGAGCTGCAAGCTTCAGGTTGCAAATACCATTTATGAGAAGAGCCGCTTTCAGCTTCTGTACTAGGAAGAGTCTGCAGTCTGATCCCTGAATCTGGCACACTGAGTGCTTTCGTTAGCCTTTCCCTGGCAGCATGGTTCAGATTTCTCTTTGATCCTCGGGGGAAGGCCTTAGTTCTGCTGAGAAAGAGCTGTCATCTGTCTGGGAGCAGCTGTCCCCTTCCAATGACCACAGAAGAGAAAGGGTTCCTCTCAAAACTAAGCCACAATGCAGCTGCTGTTACCTGGTTCTTCAAATCCCTTGATAACACCAAAGATGTTCAGAATCTTCCTATCCACAATAACGTTGTTCACAGTCAGTTTCACTGTCATCTTGCTGCTGCTGCTCACTGTCACCTTACATCCCATGATATCAGCTGTCCACTCCTGAAGGCATTTGTCTCCATCCATTTTTCTGAGAGAAAAAGAAGACCCTTTGAACTCATTGTCCAGCTCTGACCTCATTCAGCTATTGTGTGAAAAATGCACACTTGCAACTGCAGGTGCAACCTCGTTCAGGGCCTGCCTCGGAGAGAGTTTGCAGTTCTGTACCACTAACTATGCAGGGAGGGGTAGAATGCAGAGGCCAAGAGGAATCCAACACTAGATTAAGTTCAATCTTTTGAGACATGAGACACGGACACAAGTGACTCTTCTCCAGCCAGTTCCAGAACATGCTCTCTGCCACACACAGCAGAGAGCAGCAGAGAGCTCTGTCTCACAACCTCACAGCACTGGCCACAGCACCTCAGCCTGCATGACAGAAGAAACACTTACCCAAACAGTCTGGCTGCTGCTTCTCTAGAGATAGTTTGAACAGGAATTTGAGGTAGTCCAGAAGATTCCACTGGTGGGAACTGGGTGTGGTTGAAAGAAGGGAAGCCTGGAGTGAAAGGGTCTCCAGTTCCAAGGTGGGCCTGTGAAAAGCAAGAGGAGTCCTCAAGTCTCACCAGAGTCCAACAGTTTTCATCTACACAAGGGCACTGCTGGACTGCCCCAGGCTGCAGCTCCAGCCAGAGAGGCTCTTGAGAACAAACAGGGGAATCAGTTACATACTCACATGTCCAAAGGGGACATACGAATCTGCCCTCCTGTCATTTGAGGGGCCTGGGTACATCAGGGCACCAACTGCTCCTTCCTTTCTGGCATTTGCAACCTGCAGCAAAGAGAAACATTAATTGTACATCCACACTGCAAGCAAGGGGAGTCCAGGAAAGAACATGGAGTAATGGTGTGAAGGGTTGTGCTTCTCAGTGCCCAACTCCACAACAGATTTTAACAGCTACCTGACAGAGACACAAGGCAGCTGAATCCCAGCAGGTCAGCCCTACTCCAGGCAAACTGTGTTCAAATCCTTTTGAACAGTTAGGACACACCAGTGTCTCAGTCTATGATTCTTTCAGCTCATACTTGCTCCCTGGAGCAGCTTAAAATGTATTATTTAATTTCGATTACGCTCCATCTGTTATCCCAAGATGAGGTTAGTCTCAAGACAAGCAGCCACTGGAGGCTCATCTTCACAAGGAAAATGGTGGCAGAGTGGACTAGCCAGGTCCCCATTTAACACACTTACAACTCAGCTCTGGTATGCCACTGGTACACTCTTGTACAGCTAGACACCAGTTTGGAAAGTGGGAATGGGATTGGAGAACCAGTGACCACATTTTTTAGAAGCACTTTCTGGCTCTGCCTCTCTCAGATGCCTGCAGACAAGGCTGATTCCAACTGCAAAGGGTCCTGTGCCCCAGCCCCCCCCGGAGCACCCATCTGAGGAGCAGCTCTGGGTCAGACATGGAACAGGCTTGCATATAGAAACACTTGGATCCTTTAGCCTGCTTAGCTATTTGGTTCTGTTCTCTATGGAGGGAACACTACAGCAGCATGCATGGCCACCAGCTGGACCCAGGACCAGCACTGCTACATGGTTCAGCAGTCAGCAAGGGCCCAAGTGACACTGCAGCCAAGCTTTGAAAGTATCTGGCTGTACAGCAGCAAGAGGTGTCCTGGAGGCAAGGCTGCCCTGCTTCTGGCAGCCTTATGGCTCTATCTAGTGATATTAGCCAGCTCTGCTCCCAGGCTGGCTCCCAGCCCCACCACTCGAGGCCTGGTTGTTCCAGCAAACTGCCCGAGGCCAAGAAGAATTGCACCACAAACAGTAACAAACTCTCAGCCTCAGTGTCCAGACCTGCACATGGAGCTTTAGTGCAAACAAGCAAGACCAGGCCTGCAGAACAATCCTACATACATGAGTTCTATAGACCTAAAAAACACATACCTCTGCACCTCAAAGAGCAGGAAGCATAGCTTCCTGCTGCCAAGTCTAGCCAGGCTTTGGGGCACACACTGCTTACCTTCTCAGCAAGGGTTATTTTTCCAGCTCTGAAGATGATTATAGCTCCATCCATTGAAACACGCATATTTCGTATCTTCTGAAAATCTTCTTTCCGTCCATAGTTCACATAGATGGGTTTGCCCTGCAATAGAAACACTGGTTATGAATGCAGCAGTCCAAAGTCAGCAAGATACCTGCAAGAGCCTACAGAGTCACTGTAACAGTGACTCCTGTTAACAGTGGGGAGCTGAAGCTCAGCAATGTAAACTGATCCACTGCAAGACGCCCATTGGAGCGCCACTTCTGCCAAGGGTCCCGTCTGGATTCCAGCAGGGAAGTTTAAAGTTACTCCTGCATCTTGCTGCAGTAAGAATGCTATCTGGGCCCATTCCTCTCTCCCCTCTCTGACCACCCCACCCAGCTCTCTCAGCAGGGGAGGGCTCTATACACTCCCTGTCTTAAAGGGACTTATTTTTTATAAGTGTACAGACACATTTCCAGGATTCTTCTGGAGTCACTTACAGCAACTGTGCCGCTCTTGCTGTATGCCACATATGCATCAGGACTCTCCAACACTTCTTCACCATCTTCTACAATGACCACTTGGTTCTTGCTACTGTTAAATGTAGAGAGACAGCATTATACTCTTTCACACAAGAACTTAATTAGCTCAGTATTCTGAGTCAGTATTGTGACTGTATTCAGTCTGTGCTCTTAACAATTCTGATCATGTCAATAGAGCCTGAAACAAGCAAACTCATCCCAGTACTTCCATGCAAAAATCTCTGGAGCTGGTCAGAGACATTAATGAAGGCTGATTTCTAAGACTAGTAGCAGAAAGAGTATCTGCTTCCAAGTCTCTCAGTCACCTTCTAAGAGAAGCTGAGCAAACTCATTTCCCCTGACAAAAAGGGCAAGTAAGACATGAGGGAGTGAGCTGTCAGACCACACAATGCCTACTGACACCCTCCTGAGCTACTGGAGGAGCCACTGCCAGGTGTGCAGCCCTGTCTGGGATACAAGACAGAGTCACCTGTGCCAGCAGTTTTAGACACAGGGAATCTGCCTGTCAGCTAAGTTTTCACTCAAGTTTGTTTTCTCTTCACTTTCTAAGCATACTTGGAGGAAACAGCTGCCCCGGAAAGATCCAGAGTGTTGCTTCCAGAGCCTCTGGATTTAGAAAGCCTGAGAAGAGGCAGGAGCAGTTACTGCTTGGCTAGATTGAGGTTGACTTTGCAGAGTGGTAACTGGCTCACAATTTTCACATCATTTTAAGCAGAAATCACACGTTTGCTCAAGACTACAGGTATCCATGCTATATGGACGAGATGTGCACCTCTTCTTTAACATACCTGCCTTTATCCTGCAGCCTAACGTAGTGCTCATCGTTCCACACGTCATCCAAGCGGAAGCTGGTGAACTGGTCATGAATGTAGCTGGCAGTGCTCTCATCTTCCACCTTGCCAGCTTCAAAAGAATTCTTACCTTCTCTTTGCCTGTAGGTAACAGATATATGTATAGCTTAGGCTACGACACCAGGCTGCACTGCAGTCTGCAAAGCCATTTAAGCCTGAGTTTAAAACACACCACCTTACATAAGCTTATTCTCGAAATGAGCCCGAGTTCTGCTCACAGGCTGTGCCTCTCTCAAAGCTCCAGATAAACTTTCTGGAACCGTTACCTCAGGCTGGCCTCAAGATGTGCAGCTGACAGTTTAGATGACAACATGTTTCTTAATTCAGGCCAGTATAAGATACGTGGTCCAGGAACCTCTTCTTCCTCCATTCCATCATCTGAGAAGTAAGATGCAGTAGGAGTCATCTCGCAGTTGCCACTTCCATCCAGACACCTGTTAACCCTCTGTGTTCGTCCACGGTAACTCAAGTAGCCGATCAGAAACCCTGTGGACAGAACAGGTATTTCTTTGTGCTGCAGAAAGATGACTGAACCCCACCACACAGCTTCAGAGTTGAGATACATCTCTGCTCTCACCATTTTTGACTAGCTAGCTTACCCAAGGACAGACAAACATGCAGCCTGACATTTTGCCTGAGCTGGCATGTTTCAAGGGGCACTGTAAATCTGATCTTGCACTTGGCAGAGTCCCTCCAGCGCCACTTGGGAAGGAAAATGTTCACTTTAGGCCAATGGCATTGTTAAAAACCTTAAGAGACAAGTACCAAAGGCTTTACTCATCTGTTGACCTGTATCTCTAAAGAAGTGTTAGGAGTTAATGGAGGGAAAACAAAACTTTGACATGGACCAGTTTTCCCTTCAGCTAAGTCACAGTTCTCCACAATCAAACTCCACAATTCTTTGTGTCAGTGCTGTACCATAAGTCTGTTCTAAACATACTTAGTGACAAGAGGCTGTGGCCTGGATCCCAGTTGTTGAACTATCTCCGAAAACAATACAGACTGAAATTTAACAATCTCAGATTACATTCAATACCAGAGTCCACTTCATGCAGTTGCCTCCCACCCTTCCTTACCAATCAAAAGGAGGAGGACAGCTGCAATGATTACGAAGCAGAGGCTCTTGCCATTCCTCCGTGGAGGAGGCATGCTGGCATGCAGGTGCTCTGGCCTCCCAATTTCACCTCCTTCCTCCTCATCAGCAGCCAGGTTCATCTCCACGTGGCTGTTGTCTCCATCCGTCTGCCGGGCAATGCTGAAGCGTGTGTATGATGTTGGCTCGCCACTGAACTGTGTGCAAAGGCAGTCAAGAGATGGAAGAGTTGGCTACACCAGCCTGCAGTCCTTGCAGTCAGCTGCACCTGTGCTCCAACCCAAACACTGCTGGTCCATCTGCAGCTGCTCCAGTGCAGCGAGCGTTTGGGCTGACAGTAAAGTTAAGACTCAGACCCACTCAGGGTCTCCAGAGTCTATTTCAGACCTGCAGCTCCACTCTGACCCACACCACCCACAGTGAAGTGGCTGCCTGCTCATATTTCGGAAAGGGCAACACTGCAGTCAGTCCTAACATTCTCCCTGCTCAGCTGCTCCGCAGCTTGGCTCCCTCACACCTGAGGCATGTCCTCACACAGAGGACATGCCCCAACCCTACATATCTCCCATTCTTGTTCAGAGACCAAACCACCACACTCTCAGTTCTAGCCTTGGGTCATTTCACAATCCAAGCTCTCTAGGACCAGCAGGCTTGGCTGAACAAGTTCCTGCACATTTGTTTCAAGCACAGGTTGCTTTCAAAAGCTGGACTTGTGGTTGAATTCCCACCCCCCACGTAACAATAGAACACATGTTGATTGTCCCAGTAGGCATTTGAAGGGCTTCCTCAGCAGCACTTCCTTCTGCAATTTTATTCATGGCCCGCCCCCCCCTTCTTAACAGCCCTCAGAGACCCAAAACACGATAGCAGCTAACGATAAACCCACCAGCACTGAACTGCTTGAGCCACTTCCTTATCATGGCCAGCTACTTGCAGTGACATTTGGCTCACCATCCACACAGCAGCACCTAACGCTGCTTTGGATCCATCATCTTCTCCAATACTGATAAGTAGTGATATTTATTATGTTTATTGAATAAACATAGCTCACTACCCATCAAATATCTTTCATACAGTTCCACCAACACAGCCACCTGTTGCACAGGATAGCTATACGCAATTCTACAACTCACGTATATTCAAACAGATAACAAACTGCATGGAAAAATATAAAAATAATATTATACAATCTCATACACAGATGTTGCTGAACCTTTCTTCTACAGAATCATCAGCCCACCAAGAGACAAAGAGCATTGGGGTACCATGTCTTACCAAGTTAGAGATTGCTGCTCTGGCATGATCCATTGCCTTCTGGACAAATGCAAACCAACTTCACCAAAGCCTAGAAGTTCAGAATACAACAAGGTTAGGCTGTTCCCTTGCCACTACATTACACACCTGAGGTCAGTTACTGCCACTACTGCACTGCTTGCCCATGCATTTTCTGTGCATGCTTCCACCTAAGTCACTACATTAGTGAACCTGCATGAATGAACCTTGAATGTGACCTGAAGTTCCCATGGCAGTTATAAGCTCCAATCAGTTCTTTCTGTTGAACTTTGGGCATACTGACAGGCATACAAACGAGGAATAATACAGTCTCCAATGGCTAAGTTCAGCCTAGGGTCTTATTAATGGTGGGGACATCTCCATTTAGGGAGTGCTGGCAAGAGGCATTTACTCAACTGCCACCACGGACTCTAGATATCTAAGGTTCCTGGGCTCTGTCTCAATGACAGGAAGAGTCCAGCTGGAAGAGAGAAGTCGCACAAGGCCATAAGGCAAAGCAGCACAAACTCCAACCCCTGACAAAACACTTTTAATACAAACATCCCTCCTAGACAGCGATGTTCTCAAAAACTTTGTGAAGGCAATTTCTGTCTTGAAAAGTCTCTGAAAACTGCTATCTTTCCAAAATAATTTCAACAACTTTTAAGATTCTAAGTTCTCTGCAAACAGCAAACATATCTGAAAGGTAAACTGAAACTCATTTGCTTCTCCATTTCTTCCTGGAAAAGGTTTGTAATTTAATGAGTGACCAGACAGGTGTTGAGGTTGCGAGCAAGCAACCTGAGTATGCCCTCAAGCGCCGCTGCTAATAGGTGCTCTGGTCTTCAGGTGCACGTGGATCAGCTCCACACCCGGGAGCCCTGCAAGGTTTTATTTGGAGATCAAAGGTTAACAGTGGCCATTGCTTATTTCACCTTTTATTTAGGGCAAGAACACCTGGAAGTGAAACCCCGACAGATTCGAGAAGCCTTCCCCAAGTGACAGCCTGAGGCCGCAGGCTCCCACCGGGGCACGAGCGAACCGAGCATGTGGAGGGTCTGCTAAAAGGAAACCCGGCAAGACGCAGGGAAGCACAAAGGGCCTGCGGGCATCGCACCTGGTAGGGATGCCGACCCGAGCCCCTCCAGCCAGGCCCCGATCTTTCCGAAATACGCCAAAGAGAAGAAAAACAGAGAAAACCGAGAACGTCTGAGCAGCCACGCCGCGGGGCTGGGCGGCTCCGCTATGGCCACGAGGGCCCGGCTGCGGAGCGCCAGATAAGCGGCGCGGGCGATAGGCGGCCGGCCGCGGGCACGTCTGCCCCGTGCCGGGCCCGTCAAGGTCGCGGGCACTGCCGCATGCGGCGCGGCCCCGTGCGCCGCCAGGGCCCCGCGCCGCCGCCGCTCCCGCTCCCGCGCCGCCTCCCTCCGTCCTCGCCTCCCGCCCCGCTCCCCGGCCTTCCGCCGTGCCGCGGCCCCGCGCCCGCTCACCCGCAGCAGCTCCAGCGCCGCGCCGGGCTCCACTGCGGCGCCCGTGGTAGAGTTAAGGCGCGGCGGGATTGGCCCAGGCGCGGCCCAGCTCGGAACGCGTCTGTAGGGGCGGGACGGAGCTCCGCCTCCCCGCTGGCCTGAGCACGTTCCGGCTGCTGCGGCTGTTCGTGCTGCTCGTGGTGCTGCGGGTCCGTGTCCCGCCGCCCGCACAGCCCACCCAAGGGCTCGGCCGTGGGCCCTGCCTGGCCTTGCTGCGCAGAGTCATAGCGCAGAGCTCCAAGATCATCCAGTCCAACCATCAGCCCAGCATCACAACTGTAATCGCTAAACCGCGTGAGCCAGCACCTTTTAAGCACTCCAGGGGTCACGACTCCATCACCTCTATAGAAACCTATTCTAGTGCCTGAAACGGCGAAAAACAATTTTCTAATAATTCTTAACAATTTTCTAATACCTAATTTGAATCTTCCATCTCAGCTAAAGGCCATTTCCTCTAATCCTCTCACTGTAGGCATGGTCCCCTCCTCACTACAACCTACTTCCTTTATAAAGAATGAAGCAGCTCGCTTTATAAATTGCCTTTAGGTGCTCTTGGTACCTTAGTGGAGGAGCTAACTGGCATGTGTTTCGCTGCCTGTACACCAGTTGCAGCTGCTTCCCCACAGGAAGGGCTGGAAGTGGGGCAGGGAGATGAGGTTAACAGCTCTTCGTGGGAAGGCATGCTTGTACCACAGTAGAAGAAAGAGGGGGTCACAGATTCAGCATTCCCACCCTCTCAGCATTTTGAGGGATGAGGGCAGGAAAAATATTTTCCTCCCTGGGTGGTGCAAACAAGACACAGGACTTGCTCTGGCTTGGGAGGCTCTCAGCATCCTCAGGTCCCAGCAAGTCTCATGTGCTCAGGGCTACCTTTTTAGATCTGAATGGGCAGAGACACCCGAGGAGCCTTTCTTTTGTGTTGGGCTGCACAGATTGCTATTTTATTTGTACAAGGAGAAGCATGGCAGGTGTTTTGACTTCCAGCCCGTAAACACAAGTATGGACAGCCTGCGTCAGGACACAGGCTGTGGCCCACCATGAGAGAAGGTCACTGCTTCCAGCCTCAGTCCTTCAGCTCAGGGCATCCCTCAAAAGCATGTCACAGCTACAGAACGCTTCAAGGTTTGTGTGTGTGCATGTTCTGCAGTACTGTGCTCATTTGTCCCTTGCTCATTAGAAAAATAAATCAGTAGGCCCGGATTATTGCCTCAAATCCTTTCCCAAGAAAGAAGGATGGGAGCAGAAAGTTTGTAGTTTGGCAGAACACATGATTGCAAAGAGGATTACGTTTGGTGAAAAGCAATACATTCCTGTGCTGATAAAAGGGGGATTAACTAGACCTGAAATTCAGCGTGGACGTCTGGAGACAAGACTGTAAAGTGTCTCTCAGGCAAGAGGTGCTGGCGGACCTGCCAGTTCTGTTTACCAGAGGAGCTCTGAGCCAGGCTCTCTCTGCTCTAGATTCATCCCTCACCAGCTGCGATGATGCCAGTCATGGGAGGGAAAACCATTGTCACTCGGCGTGTGACTGACCCGTGGTACACGGTGCTGGCCGGTGCCTTGGTGGAAGCCCAAGAGGGCTCTGAAAGAGTTTAGATCAGTCGTGCAGGCTGGATGCTCCGATCATTTCTCACCACAGCAGCCTGGATGCAGCCTGCTGCTCAGGAAAGCATAACCCGGGGAAAACCCCGCAGCTCTGCCCTGTTTTTTATGCTCCTCCTGGGCTCCCCCCCCAAGCCCTCAGCTCCCTTTACCTGTGCACACCGTGCCAGGCGCAGGGCAGCGATTCCACTCCGAGGGACGCCTGCAGGGCGCTCAGGCTCCGGACGTTCCCTGCACAAGGCGGCAATGCGAGCCGGGAAGGCGGCAATGGGATTTGCGGCTGCCCGCGCTGCCGGCCCGCCGGGCCTCCCTTCCGGCGGCAGCAGGGCGGAGGTGCCGCCCGGCCCGGCCCGGCCCGGCCCGCCCTGCCCTGCCTGCGGGGCTTTGCCCTTCCCAATCGCAGCGCCCTGCGCTCGGTTCCCCATTTCTGCACGTGCCCGGAACAAGAGAAGAAAGCTGCTATTCTAGAAACGCAGATATTTTTTGCGCCTCAGCTGGCTTTGGCGGTAAAATACCTTAAAATGAGTGTTCTTCAAAAGCAGTGTTGTGTACCCCTGACTTCACCCTGCAAGTGACTGGGAGCTGGCTGGCTGTCGGTGCTTGGTGGCTGGTGCCACCTCTCTCAGGGACACCTGCTGTTGACACAGTGACACCTGTACTGCTGGCAGTACCGAGCCCAGATGCTCGGACTGCCCAGAACAACCAAAAAAATCTTTGCGAGGAACAGAGAGCAAAAACTGGGAAATAGATGAAGAGGAAAGAGGATGTAGGATTGGTTACTGCTGACTTCTGATCTGTCTTCCCAGCATCAGGGTGTTCCTCCTCATTGTGGTTTGGCAAACCAAACTATTTGGCTATTTTAGGAGATGTCCATGTGTCCTCTGAAATCCTGGGGGGTTTGTGAGTCCTCTGACTTGACTCAAATGACTCCACATGCTTTTGTACAGTATCTCATGATGTGCCAGCATCCTTCCTCTGGGATGCTGAGAACATGTGATCAAAATATGGTTTCACTTCAGTTTTGCAGCAGGATTTGGTGATCCTTGTTGGTCCCTTCTGTGAAAATCTGGTTTTCCAGCAGCTTATCACAAACAATGTTGTGAGGTGACTTGAACACTTCTATGGCAAGAAATACTGCAACTAACATGGCTCTTCAGTCTGGAAGGGATGGAAAAACCGAGAACCAAGTGCTGGAGTGTGGTGCTAGATTGGATCTGCTGTTGGGCTGAGGCCAAGGGCTGTGGGACATGCAGTGGTCTGTGGGGTGGGAGGTGGTTATAGGGCTCCCATTGGCTGTGCACTCCATGGAACAGGGGCTATGTGGCACTCCAGGCACCCCAGGGTGCAGGGCCAGAGAGGCAACAGGCACCTGGAGACAAAATAAAGGCTTTGATCTTCTGCCCTGAAAGGCAACTGCTTCCTCTGGATCCCAGCCACTCAGAGGAGTGGCAGTGCCAGCTCCAGCCTTCCTGGGTTTGAGGGGTACACTGTCTGTGCTCCCCTGTCACCTCATGGCTTGCACCTCATGGGTGCAGTCAGCTATTATAGGTCCCAGGAAGCTGAGAAATCTAGTTTTACTTTCAGTGTCAGAATCATACTGCAACCCCTCTACTACCCTAACCTTCCAGGTTAGGTCTGGCAGGCAGGGCTCCCAGGAGAGCCTGCCCTCTCTGCCTCTGTCCCACAAGCCAAGAGTGCAATAGCCAAGAATTTCATAACACCACGAGTATCCCCATCCTCCAGAAGACCACATATTTTGGCTTTTGCTGCTGCATTTCTCAATTGTGCTGGCAAAAAGTGGGTAAAGTAATTGGGTATGATCCTCTAGGAAAAGCCACATACTGCCTTGGAGAATGTCATTCCATCCTGCTCTCTCCCAGCAATCCAGGCACCCACAGCCATGGTTGGGAACTGTTGTTCCTTGGCCACAGCCCTGACACATGCTGCCATGCAGGCTGAGGAAGGAGAGGGACTGTGACAGGCACTGGCATGTGGGAGAGGATCTGCTGCCTCTTCTTGTCCTGTAGCAAAGAGGCTGTGGAGGAGGTGAAGGAAAAGGCACTTGGGAGAATGAAAACACAGTGGGTAAAGCTACAGCTGGCCACAGCATTATTGTCCCTTCAAAAGAGCACTCGTCTTTGCATCCTTCCTGGGGAAGCACCTGGGGCTGGCCTGGCTCTCCTTATCTTCCACAGCTGGCCTGGAGAGGAGACAGAGCACCAGGCACCTGGAGGAGAGATGTGGGGCTGAGGACAGTGTGGCTCCTATAAAGATGCTGACCTGGGGTATCCCATGGACCACCCCCTCAAAATCCTCTGGGATTTTTTTTTTTTTTGCCTTCCTGCAATGTGGAGGCTCATCTCCCCATCTCTCCTGTCACACAAGGAGGGATGTGGATGCAGTGATGCTCATTACTGCTGCTCTGCTTGCCAGGGGCTGGCATGGAGGCCCAGCAGAGAGGCTCATGCTTGGACACTGCCCCAGTGGGACTAAAACAGTCTGGCTCTTTTGGCGGGGCTTCCTTGCTTGCAAAGACTGGGTTTCACTGGGATTTTAACCACCAAGTCATGGACTCTGTGATCCTTGCACCACCCCACCTTACCTACAGGGAGGAGGATGCACTGTAATCCGGCTCTATGCCTGCCCAGAGGGCACGGAGAGATGAGCGATGATCAAAGAGCTTCAGCACCTTTAGTGTTGCTTGCTGCCTGGCAGTTACCTCTGCTGGCAAGCTCTGGCCCTCCCCAAGGGCAGAGAGGGGGAGAGCAGCAGTGCCAGGACATCCCTGGGCGTGCGGGGCACTGATACCGCTGCTGCCGACTGCAGAGTGCCCGGCTGCAGCCAAGGCTGTTGTTGACCCGGATCCTTCGCCCCTGTGGGGTCAGCCTGGCAGAGCCCTCGCTATCTTGGCAGCTGCAGCTCGGCCGGGCCGTGTGTCCCTGCTCCGATAGCAGCTCTGCCCCGTGAGCCCGCCTGCCTTTATCTGCGGGTCAGGGCGGCTGTGGCAGGGGGGCTGCGGGGCTGGGGCCTCCAGCAAGTGCACAAACAAGCTCAGGATGTGAACACAATAGCCAAGGACCGGCCTTTGAAAAGCAGGGCACATCAAAGGTCCATCTCACTCCGCAGAGCCGAAAAAGCCCGTGTGTTTGATGGCTACCCATGGACTGGCCCCGGCACAAGGGGCCAAGGGTTTGAGTGAGGGGAAGTGGAAAGGGAAGAGAAATCAGCAGGGAGAGAGCACAGGAGCTGGGACACAGTCATGCGGGTTTCTTCCTCGAAAATGTGGGCCTGTCATGAATTCCCTTGGTCCTCTTTGTTCTGGCTCTTGCTGATCTGGAGTGCTGTATCTGGAGTGTAGTGCACAGCCCCTCTTTCTCCTTCTTCAGTGCACCTCCAGGCAGGTCACCTTTGTGAAGTGCTTCATGTGCAATTTTGTAAGCACTTCTCTTGAATCAGCATTTGCTACAGCTGAGGGCTGTTGGGGTTTTTCCCTTCCAGACTTGGTGGTTAGAATCCTAGAAAGCCAGACATACATTCAAAATGAGGTGTTTTGCTCAAGAAGGCCAGCAGGAAAGTTACTGTGACTTAACAGCCTTGGGAACAGCTCTGTGCAATGCCTTGGACAGAGCCATGAAAGGATGTGAAGATATGGTGGGAGTGATTTGCTTAGTGTGCTGGACATGTGCCTGCCTGGCGGGGTCCTGCCGTTCCTGCTGTACTTTCTAGCAGGATCTGGTCCTGCAAGAATCCCTGGCTGCTCACTCCTCTGCTCCAAAAGGGCCTGGAAGGCCAGGGAAAGTTTTGCCTCCGATTTGCTCTGCTGCGTGTGCACTCGTTGCTGCTTTTGGATAAAAGACAGCCTGAGCCTGCTCGGTGGGAACCACCCTCTGTGATAAGGGCACATGTTGACTTAGAGATTAGAACTGTCCACTGCTTTGTTTTTTTATAATGTGCATTTATTGGTGTAAGAGCGGTGCAAAGGACACAGGAAAAGCACGACATAAAAAAACCCAGTACCGTGTGCAGCATTGCAGGCTCTGAGGGAGAAAATGTGTCCCTAAGAGGGCTGGATGATGGTTCTGCTCTTGGGGAGAGGCTGCAGCCTGCAGGTGCTGGCCCCAGGCATGTGGGAGCAGCAGGAAAAGCCAGCGCCTCCTCTGTGGATTTGTGATTGAAGGGTTCTCATGGCCCTTCTTCTCTTGATGCCATTGTCAGGGTAATTAAATGCTCCCAGGCAGGTGCCAGAGCCTTTTGTAAACTGAGAGTTGGCTTTGTCTTGTTGACCTGCTTGTTTTAGGGTAGATTAATCTTTCATAGCAATATCTGAAAGCAAAGAGAGGGCTTTAATTGTGGTGGGATTAGCACAATGGGGCTGGACAGGAGCTTTCTCACTACCTGCTAATTGCCTCCTCTCTGCACTGGTGGCAGCTGCAACACCTGCCCCGGGCTGCTGTGTGCAGCTTTGCACCGTGGGGACCCAGGGGATGCCATGTGCCTGGTAGGTTTATTTATGGAGCAGAGAATGAGATGTGGTGCTCAAACCAGGGTATCTTAATTTGTCTCTGGCAGCCAGGGGTGGGATGCTTTCATCACTCAGGTGTTTGACACAGCTCTGGGGGTCTCATGCCTTTCTCTTGCAGTGTTGTGGGGTCCCAGGGGCTGAGCTGAAACCCATGGGCTGTAGTTTGAAGCCAGCCCCCACTGCCAGGCATGGCAGGCAGCAGACATGGTCTATATAAATGTGAGTCTGGAATTGTTTTCCCTGGGACAGGAGAACCAGGTCAGTGCCTCAAGGGCAAATCCCCGAGGAGGTGTGTGCTTGGAGAAGGCCTGTGACCCTCCCAGCTCTTGGAACAAGCAGCCTGTGCCTCAGCCAAATTGCTGACCTTCCCACGCCTGCTGGTCTGCCCTGCAACAGCCTCCTGTCCCTGGCAGGCACTGTCCCCCCAGGTCCCCTTCAAGGGCAAATGTCCATGGTAGGCTATGAGGAGGAGAAACTTTGCCTGTGCCCCTCTGTCTTGGCAGGCATCCTTTGGGATGCACACATGGCAGGGCTGGGCTCTTGCTCGGTGGGAAAAGCTGGCTTTACCCTAGGGGAAAAAAAAAAAATCAGTTTGTCTTGATGTGGCCTGAGAGTCAAAGTCTTTCCTGCAGCTAGAAAAACTCTCAGGTCAAACTAATGGAAACAACTTCCCCTGCTCTCTTCCCCACTCCTCCAGTGAATAGTGGGCTGTGTTTGGTTTTAGCTCCTGACTTTTAGTCATCTGTGGTCTGTAAAGGCAAGGTCAGCAGGGACTGATTCTAACACCAGCCTCTCCTTCAGCTCTGCTTGGCTCAGTATGTCCACGAGAACTGCCCCAGAGGCAGCTGAGCCCCCTGTGCCGGTGCAGGCTCCCTCCTCAGCCTCATGCCATGGTGGAGTTTGCTCATTGTCATTACCCCTCTCTGGAGAAAGCACCTTTCTTTGCCTGTGCACATCCTGGTGGCTTTCACAGATGTGAATTTGGAGGTTTTATTTATAACTCAGTGATGCAAACATGGCAAAGGGACCCAGGGTAATGTGAACCTCTCCTAGTGCTGCTCCAGCCCCTGCTTCTCTTCCTCATCATTTGAGACTGGGGCTGAAGGACCCTGTGCTTTATCCCACAGCAGGGACTTGGGGAAGAAGTGACACCAGGAGAGAGGCTTGTCCAGGGCTGAGTATTGCTTGGCTGTCAGCAAGAGCTGGTGATGCTGGGCCCCCACCGCTCTCTGCCTCGGCTCCCTGCACCCCACAGCGTGCTGTGCTCACAGGTGTGGATGCCAGCCAGGTGGGCAAACCCACGTGTCTCACACATGTACATCACACACACGTGTAATGCACATGCATACCCCTGCCCACACGTACACCCAGCACCTCTCCAGGCATGTCCATCCCCTCCCATCCCTCTGCCCCCTTGCCTGCCAAGGCAGGAGGGAGCAGGTGGCGGGTGGGAGTGCTTTCCCAGCACCTTGGTGTGGATCTGGCTTTGGTAGAGGTGACAGGCAAGGCAGGGAAGGTGTTTTACTTTTTTCCCATTGAGCTGCACTTGGGATGCTTTCCCACCTGGAATGGGAGACAAAATCACTTGGGGACAGCTGAAGAAGTCCCACCAAGGGCTGAAGGCTTTTCCCAAGCAGGTGGGACTACTCCTTGTGCCTGACTCAGGTGCTTGTGGGTGACCCCATGGGGTGGCCGAGGCTGGTGGGTGAGTGTCACAGAGCTGGGAAGGCTCAGGGTCATCAGGGGAGCAGCACCTCCCTTCCTCAAACACAGTGTCTCTACTGTCCATCTGACTTTTTAAAGCCTCAGCATTTTCCCTGTGAGCTTCTTGCAAGACAGACGAGTATGAAAATAAAGCTCCTGACCAAAGAAAACGCTCACAGCCCACTCAGAGGGTGTGTTAACCTCGTCATTCACCAAAAGCAAACATCAGGAGTGACGTGGTTACTTTAGGTAGCTGTAGCAGAAAAAGGCCCCTCTGTTTTTCAAACAAGGTGCCTTTTCATTCAGAGGTTGGGGGTGGCTCTAAGAAACCAGTGGCATGTCACTGGGACACCCACTGGAAATGCAGATGTTACCTTACGGCAGGAAAAGACTTTTCTGCATCCAAAGGCAGGAAGCAGCTCCCAAGAGTGTTGACCGTGGTATTTCCGCAGGATCCCCCCAGCCAGGCTGGGACCGCTGGCCGTTTGTTCGTCCCCTTTGAAGGACACAAAGCCCTCGTCTGAGCCCCACAGCTTGGTCACTTCCCTTCTGGCCCAGGGCAGTGCCATCGGACATGGAACTGCTGGGAGGAAAAGCAAACAGAAAGGGGGCCAGAAGGGCTGGACAGAAGACAGGGGTGTTATCAGGTACCCCATCTGTGAGGCTCTGTTGAAACGGGAGGAGAAGGCTGGGGCCATCAAAGCTGCTCTGATGGCCTCGATCCAGATCATAGAAAGGTTTAATCCAGCTTCTGTTGGGCTTCTTTCTTCTCATGGTGGGCTCCCCTTCCTCCCAAACCAGGGACAGGCCCCACCGTCCTCTTCCTCTTCTCTGTCTGGGAGATGACCTGTGGAATGCTGGGCATTGCAAAGGGCAGCCCCCTGCCCCGGGGAGCCCCTTTGGTCATCTGTGGGGCCAGGGGACCCTTGGGTGGGCCAGTACCCCAGGAATGGTTTGGAAGCATGATTGAGGCTATGGCATGGGCGATAAGCCAGCCTGTGGGGAAGAGTTCCACTCTTGGGGGCACACCCATCCCAGCTGATCACAGTTTACATGCACTGTACAAGATCCTAGATTGTGCAGAAAGTCACATACACGTTTGTGGGTGTGTGTGTGACCTTATGTGGGGCTTTTCTGTGAACATATGCACACGGTCAAATGATCTCAGCAGTTTTGGGAAGAGGTGTCTTGCTGACCTGAACTGCAGCTGGGCTGCTGAGGGCTCACAAGCTGGTTCCCCTGTGGGGTGACCCCTTTGTGTGCTCTGGGACAGACACAGTGACATCCTGGTTGTGCCAATGTCTCACTTCTCTTCCCAGCCTGGCAGCATGGCAGCCTAGTCAGGCTGGCAACATCTGTGGTGGCACACAGACCTTTATGGGAAGGGACAGGAGGGTCCCTGGGGGTGTCACCAGGGCTGTGCACAGGAGCCGGTCCCCCAGCTGTGGCAGAGCAGTGTTTCTGAGAGCTGGAGCATGGGGAGATTTTACCCACACACCCTCTGCAGCACTTCTGCTTCCCAAGAAGGTTAGACATCCGGGGCTGGCTTTTTGGTGAAACAGTGAGCTGCTCTGGTTAGCAAAAATCCCCAGCTCTGCCCTGTGCTGCCCCGTGTGCTGCCCTCCACCACTCTCACCCCACGGCCACCTCCTGGCAGTGTCCCATCACCTATGGCCCAGCAGGAGATGTGGGGCTGGGGTCTCTGACAGGAATGATTCCGATTGCCTCGTGCAATGAGAAAAGGGGAAGCTGCAGCTGGAAGGACTCCTACCCCAAACCTCTCCAGGGCCAGCATTTTTCCTGGTGACCTTGAGGCAGAGACTGGAGGCAGCCAGCTGGCTTCCAGGACAGTATCCCCCTCTTCTAAAATGCCAGCTTGGTCTCTAAATAACACCTGGCATAGCTCTTTCCCCAGGGACCAGAGCAGTGAGAGACTGAGCCCTCTATACTCTCGTGCTGCAGGACTCATGGCCCATTTTACAGCTGGGGAAACTGAGGTTCAGTGGGGTCCCTGACTCTGCCTTGCAGCAAGCTCATGATGCAGCCCTGTGGGTTTGCCAGGCACTGGGAAGTGTTTTCCAGGATTTGTGGGGGCTGTTGCTCTGCCAGGGGTCCACACTTTCTCCCACCCCAGCTGTGCTGTCAGGGCAGCCCGGGCACCTTCACCTGCCCAGAGGAGGGATCCAGAGGGGCCCAGTGTCTCACACCCCTGCAGCAGCCCCCTGCCCTCATCACCCACTGCCCCTCCTGGCCATATCTCCCAGGAATGCTGGCTCCTGCCCCTCCAGCTGCCTCCTGGGGCAATCAGTGGGGAACACATGGGCCTTATCTACGGGCCAGCTGTGGGAAGGGCTCCCTGCCATCCCTATCAGTGGGGTGGCTCCAGACCTGGGGCAGAGGGGAGCCAGACCCATTCCTGCTGTGCTGGGGCCAGGGCTGGGGGCATTGTCACTGCCCCACACTGACCATTGCAGGGGGATGCTCAGAGTTCTGGGACCCCTCTCCAGCCTGGTGGCCGGTGTTGCTGTGACAATGACAGATTTGCAGGGATCCAGCCAAGGCCATTGAGCTGGGCAGTTGTGGATTGTGTTGGAACGTTGAAGGCAGATGGTGGCAGCAGTCTTACTACTGCCAGCAGGATCCACATCCCTCATCCATTTCCACCAAACTCTCAGCAGCAATTTCCTCACCAGGGAGATGCTTGCAGGGCTGAGGGGGGCTCAAAAGGGCCAGCACCCTGGTAAAGGCTTTCCTGCTCTTTCACAAGTCTGATAGACCTTTGTGTTTTATTTATTTCTCGAGTTGTGCCCACCCTCCTGTTCCCAGTGGCTCGGCAGAGTGCTGATGGGAAACTGGCGGGGTGGGGATGCTGACTCTCTCCTAAACCCCAGGAGTGTGGGGAACAGGGTCATCTGTGGCCATGTAAAGCGTGGGCATCCCTTTGAAGAGGTGCCTGTGGAGTGTGGTTCTCCCCAGAGGCGGGTGCCAGACATCCCCCCACGCTATGGGGTGCCAGTGCTCCCTGGGGGCTGGTCCTGCCTGGCACAGGGGCTGGGCAGAGTGTGGGAGGTCCCTTGGGAGAGGGAGCATCCTGGCTGTTCAGTGCCACTGAGCAGAATCTGTTCCTCTGTCCTGTGGCAGCAGTGACCATGGATCACCAAAAGCTCAGGGTGCAGATCTTTATTGTCCACTGGTCTGGCTGTGCCACAGCCTGAGCTGGGCATGGGGCTCTCACTCCCCAGCATCCCAAACATCCACCGTGGCCTCAGGCTCTGGGTGGGAGAGCAGAGTATGAGGAGGAAGGTGTTTTGGTCTCCTACCAGCTCCTACCAAGGATATAAATGAGGAGTTTTCTTCCCTGCCATGTTCTGGCCATGGGGAAGGGGTGATGGTCAGCTGCGAGCCTGCTGTGCCCACCGAGGTCAGCCCTCTGGCCATAACCACAGGGAACTAGAGACAGTGGAAAACTGTCTAAACCCCATACAAATATTTGCATTTTAAGGGCTTTTCCAAGTATTGGGGAATGCTGACACAGCAGCAGTGTGGGTGAGCTGGCATGCTGAGAGGGTCTGTTTTAGGGGGGTGAAGCAGGATTTCCATGGTCAAAGAGTTTTGTTTAAATTAAGGAAAAAAAAAAAAAAAGCTAAATGAGCAAATGGGGAGAATTTCCAGCACTGCTGCAGGTTTCTCTGCCAGCTCCTTGGGGCAAAACAGCCACCCTGATGCTGAGTGGACCACAAACCTTCAACCACCCCTTGCCCTGGATTGGTGGGTGTATGGCTCACATCTCTGTGTTCCTTTTTGCTCCTCTGCTGAAAGGTTTTTGGCAGGAAAGGGAGTCCCTGTGGCTGCTCTGCCCTGGAGCATCCTGAAGGTCTGGGGCTGAGGTAGAACTGGTGGGACCCTGACCCATCTCTTGCCCCCCATGCCCCTGCCAGGGGATGCTCACTTGCCAGCTTTTGCCTGTGGTAGCAGTGTGGAAAACACTGACTGGGGAACAAGGGTGGCCGTGAGCCCTGATGGCTTCAGGACCATACATTCCAGGCATAGATAGGGCCTGTGGTAGCAGTGTGGAAAACACTGACTGGGGAACAAGGGTAGCCGTTGAGCCCTGATGGCTTCAGGACCATGCATTCCAGGCATAGATAGTGGCTGGAATAAGGGAGGAGTTGAAGGGACTCTGGGCTCTCCCATCCCACTGCATTCCCCCTCTCCACACACATTTCCGCCAGCTCCTGAGGCAGGTTGAAGCAAGCAAGGAACAGGCACGTCCTGTCCTGTTGGCACAGGGAGGGCTCAGCACCTTGGGCTGCAGGGGTGAGAGCCCTCTGTGTCCCCAGGGGACAGTTCTGGGGTGGTGACACCCAGACCCCCAATGACTGTCCACAGCAGAGCAGTGTGTGGGTGTGTCCTGGCCCATGCAGGGTGCTCTTGGGCACGGTGATGGGGCTGGGGGCTCGATGCAGGTAGTCAGTGCTGTGGGCGTCCCTGGTGCATCCATCCCCCATGAGGGGATGCAGAGGGGAGAGTGTGCAGCAATGGAGCCCTCCTTGCACACATGTGCATGTGTGCTGGGGCTCACTCATGCAGAGCATCAATGTGTGGGGCTGCCCTCTGCTCTGGGTTTGGGGCCCAGCTGTGTTCTGCATCCCCTCATGGGTTGGCAGGTTGCTCCATGCCCCAGAGCTGTACCTGGAACCTTGTGCTGAGCTTGGGGAATGCAGGGGACCAGGGCTCTGTCAGGCTCAGGTACTACCTGAGTGGCAAGAAGGATCATCATGGTGCTACAGCAGTGAGTCAGGGACAGCCAGACACAGGTGTGATGAGCAAGGGGACCGGCACGTGCCGCCGTGCCACCCACCCGTGGGTGGTGCTGGCCCTGGGGCTATGCCAGGCAGGGGAAGAGGCTCCTGCACGTGTCTGGGCAGTGCAGCATGTGTGGCTGCGTGCTGGGGATGGGCTCTGCTTCCCTGGGGCCAGGGATACGTGCAGATCATCCCAGTGCTGATGGACCACAGGGGGATGAGCACCAGGTGGATGAGCAGGACAGCAGGGCTGGCATGACACAGCCTGCAGTGACTGTCACATAAAGGCCAACAGATGTCACAGGAGCTGATGTGTTTCTTCAGCCGTAGCCAATGCTGGTGATACAGGGGTGCTGGGTAGGGGCCCCCATTGGTTCCATGCACACTGTGGGGCCAGGAGCAGCCATGGTGAGGGGTCTGCTGGTGCAAGGTGTGGGTAATTGTGTGTGTGAATTGAATGTGAGTGCAGAGGGCTGGATGTGCATCATGCGGCGTGTCAGGTTGGGT
This sequence comes from Pyrgilauda ruficollis, assembly GCF_017590135.1. Lineage (NCBI taxonomy): Eukaryota > Metazoa > Chordata > Aves > Passeriformes > Passeridae > Pyrgilauda > Pyrgilauda ruficollis. The sequence continues at coordinate 9,600,460 of NW_024520318.1, forward strand.
TACAGCATATAGGGCAGGAAAGAGTATGTACAGTGTGTAGGGACAGGGATATGGGGCTTGGTTAATGGGGCTGACAGGAGGAGAGGGCCAGGTGTGCACAGCACCTCGGATATGCACAGAGTCCCCACAGGACTGCCTCCTCCTTCATCCCATTCCCTCCTCCCAGCCCCTCCCCACCATCCCATTCTCATGACAACAGGAGCATCCTGCTCCTACAGCAAGGTGCAGAGCACCCATCTGGGGCCCTGGTGCCACTCTGGCTGCAGCAGAAGCCCCCTGCCAGAGGGGCAAAGGGTAGCGGTTCCAAGGGGACCCAGTATAAACCAGAACTAATTTTTCTTGACGGGTTGGGAGAGGGCCTGGAGCCATGGACACCGCTGGAACCCATGAGGATTCTGGGATCCATCTAAGACAAAGTTCTGCTGCTCCCCTGCCTAAGCCCCCAGCTCCCCACTCAGATTGTTCCCTCCATCCCCCTGGTCTCCTCCCCAGGCCGGGGTGCTGCTGCTGTCCCCAGGCCAGGCTCTGAGCGCTGGGCCAGCCCTGCCCTCTAGTGCCCCGGGAGCTGCTCCGTGCAGGGCTCAGCCCCGGCTCCCTGCAGCTGGGCCACCCAAAGTGCTGCCGGGCCCGCGGAGCAGAGCAGGGGCTGACAGGCTTCCCACCGCCCCGCGCACCACCTCCCACCCCGACACTGAGGGGACATGGGGACACGGCCCGGACCCTCCGGAGCACCACAGCCCGAGGGAGCAGCGCTGTCCCCGCAGCACAGGTGCCCTGCGCCCCAGGCCTTGGGACAGGCAGGCGTGCCGGTGACAATTATTGCCTTCCCGGCACCCCGGGTCGTTAACCTGGTGGCCAAAGCGCTCGGTGGGCCGGGACGGCGTGGGGCCACGCCAATGGGTGCCCGCAGCTGCGGGAGAGGGAGGGAGGCTCCGCAGGCTCTGGTTAAACTGGAACGAGGCGCGGCATCGTCCCGCGGTCCCTGCCCTGGGGACTCTGACCCCGTGGGCCGGCGAGGGGAGCTGCAGTGAAGAGCAGCCCCACAGCCACTGGGACGGAGCCAGCGAGGAGCCGAACAGGATGGATCCCACCTGGGAGCTGGCAGATGACCCCAGGTGAGTGCTGAGACTCCCGTGCCGCTTCGTAGCCGGGCAAATCCAACTTTTTGGGTCGGAACTTTGGATGATTCGTTCCCTCTGTAAAGGAAGGGAGCCGCTTGGTGGTGCGGCAAGCCAGCCAGGGGACTGCTCGGAGCCTGCGGGGCTGGGCGTCCCCATGTCCCCGTGCAGCACTCCCGGTTCTGCTCCGCAGGTTCTCCCGCCCTTTGGTGGAGATGCTGATCAGGAACTTCAGCGTGCCCGCAGCCTGCTTCTCCCTGCCGCCCACCTCCCGGCAGCTGCTGCACCGTAGGTGGGGGGACGGGGTGGGGAGGCCCCTCCTGTTGTCGCTGGTGGGAGCAGGACAGGGATGAGGGTGTAGGGTAGCCGAGGCAAGTGCAGGCACGGAGCAGCCCTAGAAGTCAGAAACGGGGCTGCTGCCAGGGTCTTAGCCTCCCATCCCATAGTCCCACATGTAGGGATGGGAACAGCCCAGGAAGGGCCAGCACTGGGGCAGGTGTCATGGGACAGGGAACAGTGGCACAGAAGGGCCAGCTCTGGCATAGACAGGCATGTCCAGGGCGTGGCACAGAGCTCCCTAAACCTGGGGAGTGGTGGGTCGAGGGGCAGCTCCCTGCGGTAGTGGCCCCAGGGGAGACCGCACAGGATGAAGACAGCTTCTCACCCCTCCCTGGCAGAGCTGGACATGGCCCAACTCATCATCCTGGGCCTCTGCACCATCATGACACTGCTGTCGGTTGTGATCTATGTTGAAGAGGTTTCGTACCTCTTCCGCAAGATCCGCTGCCCTATCAAGATGAAGACCCTCTGCTGGAGCAGCTCAGCCCCTACGGTGAGCTGGGCTGTGGGGGTGCTGGGGGGCATCACCCTGGGGTGCCAGCCCACAGGAGGGGGAGTGCCAGTGTGCCAAGCTCACGTGTCCCCCAGGTTGTGTCAGTGGTCAGCTGCTTTGGCCTGTGGTTCCCGCGCTCCATGATGGTGGTGGAGATGGCTACCACGGCGTGAGTATCACCCACCCTGGGACAGGCACCGTGGAGCCCACAGGGCTTGACCTGCCTTCCTCCTCCTCCCCAGGTACTTCGCTGTCTGCTTCTACCTGCTGATGCTGGTCATGGTGGAGGGCTTTGGGGGGAAGGAGGCACTGCTCAGCACTCTGAAGGATGTGCCCATGGTGGTCAGCACTGGGCCCTGCTGCTGCTGCTGCCCCTGCCTGCCCCGAATCACCATGAGCAGGTGAGGGGGAGCTGGGATAAACCTCTGCCCTGGAGGGCTTTCACCCCGTTCTTCTGCTGGGCTGGAAGAGAATTCCCTGGGCAGGGAACTGGGGACTTCAGAGTGCTACCGGTTTTTCTCACCACACCAGGATAAAGCTTAAATTGATGATCCTGGGGACTTTCCAGTACGCCCTCTTCAAGGCAGTCGCTGTCTTTCTGGGGCTGATCCTGGCCACCGATGGGAATTACAACCCCGCTGACGTGAGTGCCAGAGCACAGGGATGGGCAGGTTGATAAGACAGGAAGCCTCCACCTGAACTTTGTCAGCCCAGTAATGTTTTCTGTGTTTCCCCCTCAGATTTCAGCGGAGAGCGTGTCCCTCTGGATCAACACCTTGGTTGGTGTCTCTGCCCTCTTTGGGCTGTGGGGTCTGGGCATCCTCTTCCGGCAGGCCCGGCTGCACCTGGCTGAGCAGAACATGCAGGCCAAGTTCACCTGTTTCCAGGTGAGTCCCTGTCCTGCCCAGCTCCCTCCTAGGTGAGGGAGTTCTGCAACACTGATGGGGTGAGGCAGCACAAGGGAAGATGGTGGGGCAGGAGCCACTGCTGGGCGAGAGCCCCGCTGGCTGCAGGACAGCAGGGAAGGTGAAGGCTGGGAGCCGGGCAGCAGCACGGCCTTCACCACTGGAGCGTTGGTGGTTGCAGATCCTGCTCCTCCTGACGGCGCTCCAGCCTGCCATCTTCAGCATCCTGGCCAACAACGGCAGCATTGCCTGCTCACCGCCCTTCTCCTCCAAGGCCAGGTCGCAGCGTAAGTACGGAGATGAGAGAGCAGCACACGTGCTCCCAGCCAAGCCCTTCCATCACGTGCCATGGCATGGGGGGGGTGGGCATTGTGACTGAGGGCAGCTTCAAAAGACCCTTCTCCTGTTGCAGAGATGAATGTGCAGCTGTTGATCCCGCAGACCTTCATCCTGGCGGTGCTGACGCGGATGTACTACCGCAAGCAGGATGACAAGCCGGGCTACCAGCCCGTCGGCTTCGCAGCCACAGGCGCCGACGCCAAGGCATGAGCAGAGCAGGAGGGACAAACTGGGGTGCCAAGGGGCAGAGTGGGGTGAGGGGCTGGTCTACCCTGCACAACCTTCTCCTTCTCCCCTGGCCTTGGGGAGCTGCTGGCAGCAGAAGAGGCAGAAGGGGAAAGAGCATCTTGGGACAGAATGAAAGGGTCTGAATCCAAAAAGCCATAAGCCAAGGGGGTCCATGGAGCCACCTCCAGCCCAGGGTCTTGTCTAGCACTGAGTAAAGATAAATTTTTACAAGAGTCTTGCATTGGTGACTGGCTTCATATTATCTCTGCCTAGGCTGGGTGGGAGATGACTCCATACAGGGGGAGGAGGATGGAGCCCAGACTAACACAGCCATGGCATGGGACCGTCACGGGATGCTCAACATCCCGCTGACACTGAACTCTGGGTGCTGCTGGCTGGGGTCCCACAGCCAAGGCAAGCCCAGGCCAATGGTGATTTCTCCCAAGATATCAGGATGGGTCTGACTTGTCCCTGGGGCCTGTTCTCCATAGGACTGGCTGCTCCTGAAAGCACACAGGGAGCATCCACACCTGTCAGTTAGGTGCCAGGCAAAGGAAGGAGCCTTGAAGCACCTTTTTAACACTGGCAATTAGTCAATGCTGCCTTCACCAGCCTCGGTCCAGTAGCAGTACCTGCTCTAGACACGGGGATGGACATCAGGAGCAATGACAATTTGCAGAAACCACTGGGTAATCTTTTGACCCCAAGTGTTCATTACAGATGCCAGAAGCACAATTCAGACCATGGTTTCAAATGAGCAGATCACATGTTAAAAAATATTGCAGAATTCTCCAATGCTCTTGCTTCTACCACCATCCCTGGTACTTCTCAATTCTGTTCTGTTGCTGCTGTTCTTTGCCATCAGAAAATCCTTTCCCAGGGGCTCACACTCCAGACCTACAGAGGAAGTGAGCAGACGCCTCTAGATTTAGCAGCACCAAACTCCACAGGGTTCTTCACTGCATGCTAGTAAACTTTTGTTTTTTCACTGCACATTTTACTTCATGCCTCTTCTGGATGCTTCTTTTGAAGAGTGAGGGATGGCTTAGAGGTGTGCAGAACAGCCCTGGAGCAGCAGTACTGGGTGTATCTGTGGGAATGAGATGATCCTGGGGAACTTGGCTCATCTTTTGTTGAAAGATCAAGCTCTTACCTACTCCTGATAAAACATGACACTGCTGCAGAAGACTGGTCCAGCAATCCAGGAGAAAACAAAACAAAGGAAAAAAAAAGGACTAGACTGGGATTTCAGTGTCCAATTTAATTTCAGTGCAAGGAGAAAGCAGAGATTATTGGTTACAAGAAACAGCTCTGTTATTCCAAGCTACATGTAAAACCATGGCTGGCTTCTTACCAAGCACCCCAGATTTTGCAGAGAGACCAAGTATGTTAAAGTCTCTGCAGAACAAGCCACAATCCAGAACATCGTGGATACCCAAACTTAGAGAACACTGTTGCATAACTTGTATTTAAAACAGTAGTAAGGCTCTAAAGCAGCCTGGCCTTTGTGATCTGGCTCAGGAAAGCAACCGCAACATCCATAGTGAGGGAAGGGTAGGAAGGGAAGATGAAGGAAGAGACAATGTGGGTGATACAAAGGAAGTGTTCTACCACTCATAAACCAGAGGATTAACAACTGGCTTCTACCTCGTGACTGTTATTTGCTCCTTACTGTTTAAAATCCATGGCAGCCAGCCATGCTCCACAGCTGTGCACATCCCTGCTGAAAGAGGTCCAAGAGGCAGATTAGTGATCCCCAAAATACCCTTTCCCATACTGTTCTGGCTTCAAGAGAAGCACATAACCTCTGTCAAGCCCTTTGGGCAGCGTGACAAAAGACCATCAAGACAAAAGCTGGAAAGAGACTGCAGCCTGTTCCTACCACAGGGCCACCACGTGCTCTGGAAGCATCACAGTGTGCAGAGCTTGTGGCAGCACTTGATGAGTTTCTTCCTTGCACGTGCTGCTCCCCAAGCTTCACATCCTGCTCTGGAGACCTCCCAGCAGCACTGCTGACAAGGCTCTGAGCTGTCCTCTGTTCCCAGCACCACAGGATACAGGCAACTCAGCCCAGCAGCTCCACCCAGAGACAGTGGGTATCAGAGGCAAACCATGGCAGAAAAGCTCCACAGCTACATGACAGCAAGGCCAGTTTCTCCAGTGCTGGCTGCAGGACAGGGTGCACCAGCCTGCTCTGCTCAGCCATGAGGAGGGCAAGTCCCCTTGGGGAGCCACAGGCCACAAAGCTCAGTGTGTATCACAGACACAACAGCAGGCACAACTTGGACCATGGACTCAAACGAGCATTATGTGTTTAAATAACTTTAAAAAGCTGCAGCACTCTCTGATGCTCCTTCCATCCTGCCCTATGGAGCAGAGTGAGCAGGCATGGATTTGTGCATGTACTGCACAAGCCAGGTAACTGTCACACAGAACTGGGGCCCTTCATCTGTCCAGCTGCACACACTGACATCAGCAGCAAACTGGCTGCTGTGTCCTTAAGAGCAGCGACTTCATGGCACCAGTGTGAAGGACTCCTCCAGCCCCTGCAGCACAGCAACTGAAACACAGACAAACACACACAGAGCACAGTGCTGAGGGACCATTTGGACAGACACTAAAACGTGTAACACACCACAGACTGGAACAAGGAACTTCTCAAAAGACTAGACACATTAATTTCCTACCTGGGCTCTCACACACCCAAGGAAATGCACGACAGCAAATGCCCTGAAGCAAAGATTGATTCTCTTCTCTCCAACAGCAACTGAGGGCTCAATTTTAGCTCAGGATTTAGCAGTCTTGTTAAGATTAGCTGGAAAGACCTTTCCCCTGCAGCCCCTCTACTGTTTGGAGCTGTGAATGCTGTGCACTTTACGGGGTGTGCCACTCTACAGTGCTGCAAGTCCTTCCCGGGTGTAACTCCTGCGTGCCAAGCTGGTACCCCCTGCCCAGCACGTCCTCACTGCGACACACTGGGAAGCTCAGTTAAGAGGCATGCGAGCACTACAGGATCTGCTGGATAGATTCCTATCAGCTCCAGCCCAGCAGGGATGTCTCTATTTCCTAGAAGCCTCATTACACCACTGCTTCGTGCATGCTCTCGAGGTCATGCTGGTTGAGGAACTGAGGGGTCTTTCGTTTGGCAGTGGCACAGATACTGCCTGGGGGTGAGGGGGATAAGACAGAGGAGCTGAAGGAAAGAAGAGACAGATGGGTCTTCCCACTCTCCCTCTTGCCTGGAGGATTAACAAGGGAAAAGAAACCAAAACAAAAGCCACGCCTGAGTGCTATTCCTTGCCCTTTTAACAAATATTTTCTTAAAATATAAAAACCATCTTCACCCTGGAAACCGCTAAAACGTAAACAATAAAACGGGGATTTAGGGAGAAGGGAGAGGAGGTTTGAATGTGCTTCCAGGCAGCAGCCCTTGCTATGAGCAACAGGTGCCTCCAAGGCCCTGTGCTCACCATCAGCCCTGTTCCTATGGCTCTCTTGCTCATTTAGAGTTCCCCAGTGGGTCTGGACTTAGGATTCAGCGATTAGCGGTCCGCAGCAAATCCTGGCAGGTAGGTTAATCCTCTTCATCCTCACTGATGTCATAGGTGACTGCAGACTCGTTCCTGGAGCGGTTGGCAGGGGAGGAAGGAGGAGTCTTGGTGGAAAAGGGCCAGCGGAAGGAGGGAGATGGGGAGCGCTCGTGTGTGGGGCTGCTGCTGGGACTCTGCTTTGGGCTGATGGCCTGCAGCATCCGGCCCTTGCCCTCCTTCAGCATGTGTTTCTGGTGAGGGAAGCAGGAGGACAGTAAGCATGGGTAACACAGTCATGAAAAAGGACACTGCTTACAGCCTGTGCAGCATTTTGAGTTGTGCCCCTTTAAAACTTCATGCTATTGAAGAGCAGAAAAAGCCCCAGCATTACTCTGGGCTTTGGAGCTGCACACAGTGCAATCACCACTCATTTTCAAGTACCTCTAACAAGAAATACTTGTGATATTCATCCAACAGTGCAGGAAAGCCTGGCATAAACAAGTAGCTTCAGACTCATCTTAGGCCAATGACAAAGTGACCACCATCCTCTTGGCAGCTCAGTGGTCAGCAGGGCACAAACTGGAGTTTACAGGCCAGCTCGTGGGACAGGAGAATTTTTTCACTCTACAATGTAACTGGCATTATCTCGTTGGCAATTGTGAGTACTCCCTGAAAACAGGATGCCCAAGCCTGGGACAATTTGTCTGGAGACTGGCAGCACACTGAGCACTGCAACAAATGCCAAACCTTTCCTCTGCAGACTCTCTAGAAGCCCTACAATGTCTGTTAATGTCTCCAAAGTTCCTTTTCCCCTTTTCCCAGAGCAACTCCTTACCAATGCACCTTCTGGGCCAAACATCTCCAGGAAATTGCCGATGAACTCTCGGGACTTCTCTTCCCACTTCTGAATGAGATCAATACTCTTCTCTTCCACTTTCTGGACAAATTCCTTTGACTTCTCCTCCACATCCTTCACCCTCTTTTTCACCTTATCCACACGTTCCTGGAGGTGATATTTCTTCTCCTGCATAGAGAGTGGTGGATCAGAATACAGGTCACCAGATTTCAGTGGAGATCATCTCTGCTCTGTTACTACACTAAACTGCTGCTTGAGACTCAGCATCTCCATTAGTCTGGTGACACTTCTCCTTCACTTCCATGACACTTCTTTCCTAGACTACATGGCAGACACAGTGGGGCTGTGAGACACTCTGTAGCAGGCACTGGCACGGTACACAAAGCAAGACTAAAGCCAGAGATAAGCACTATCTAACAGGAGTGCATGGAAGAGGGAAATATTTATACAGCACACAGATTAGATTCGAGTGACTTGCTGTAGTTCTCTGCATATCACAACAGCACCAGTCTTTCTGCTGGGTGTTTTTAAACAGAGGCAGAGTTATGTGCCAAAGAGAGGCCAAGCAGCCATTACCTCTCCTGTTTCATTGCTGTTCACAGGCACAGTATCTGGGTGATAAAAAAAAATGTTTACGACTTTACATCCAGCATCAAAAATGTCTTCTGCCATGTATTCTTTCTGAGGGCTAGAGCTGCACAGCACAGGAGCAGGGCATATCCTTCTGTCCCATGCAAGCACTGCTGCTCCTGCAGCTTCAGGAAGGGAACAGTACAGTGGAGACAGCATCAGATTTTATCCTAACAAATGACTCTATCCTAAGGAGGTGGCTGGGGAAAGAGGAGAGAGATGAGACAGCATCTGCTGTCAAGAACAACTCACTCTTCATTCAAGAAAACATACATTTTGCCACACACCCTCTCTCCAGCTCTTTCAATAGGTAAGACATCATCAAGACATCTCTGACAAGAGAGCAGCATTAGCAACCCCCCAGTTCCTCTGAGTGGGTCCCTGAGGTGATTTCAGGGGTGGAAGTCTTAATTTTTACTCCAAGGACACTGGTTTGGTACCAACGCTTAGCTCTGCAGACAGCCCTTTCACTGGCACATGGCAGGACTGTGCTGTCACTAGACAAGGCTCCCTTCACACTTGACAAGATTCTGGCTCCTGCAGCGTGTGCTGAGACCCACTTGAACTCACGTTTATGAAGCTGACGTTGAGCTCCTTGGCCGTGTAGCCCCGCTGCAGGTTCCGCCTGGCGTAGACGTCGTAGTCCCGCACGATGCGCGTGATGATGTCGGATGTGGAGATGCCCTCGGTCCTCTGGGTTGGTGCAAACATGCCTAAAGTTGGGGAAAAGGACCCAGGACAGCTTGAGCAAGACGCAGGGCAAAAAGCTGCTGCCACCTCTGTCAGGAAACAATTTATCCTGTCAAGAGCTCACTGTTGCTAACTGTTCTCACATCTTTGTCCTTAAATGTGCAATACCACAGCCATCCTTTCTGGGATGCCTAAGTACCACCAAAACATGTCAAAACCCTTCAAAATACCACGTATTCTAATGAAAAGGTCTTCACTTTAGCTAGTTTAAATACTGATTGCATACACAATAGTGTGGGGGCAAGGACATCCATTTTAATGGATGGAAATATAACATTGTGATGGCTGAGTTTGGATAGATATAACAAAGCTGCATCCCCAGTGAATTTAACAGCAAACTGCTAGAGGTGTCCCTCTGCTAAGTTCATGAGATTCTCCATTTGTAAGAATCTCTAAGCCAAACTGGAGTATGTTTTCAAGAGGTTGCTGTTAATTCAATAAAAATAACTAGACTGAAATTAGGAATTAATGCTGGGCCATGAAACATCCTAGTGTTATGAATCAGGGCCCAGAGCTGCTTCTTCTGCCACCAGAGGCTCCTGGGCAGACTTTTTTCCTAAAGGGACATAATTTTGCATTACAGAGGTACAAGAGAAACTACAGAAGATTTTCAGTAGGAAGCCCTGGAGAATTTGAGGGAGACCCACCTGCTTCTTTTATATGCTTATAGACATCATCACTGCCAGCAGAAGAGTATGGGATGTCATCATGTGCAACGAAGTCAATCTGAAAATTAAAAAAGCAAGTCAACATTTTATCTGGAACGTAAGGATCTCCTGCTGCTGTAGAAAAGATGCTAACTTTCGGCTCAACACCTCCACTCAGGGGTGTGAGAGAGAACAGCAGACGTTCCCTCAGTTACAACACAACACAGAGTCCCAAGTGCTCAGTGGCAATTGCCTGTGAATTCTAAGTACATGACAGAGATGAAAGAAAAGGCTGGGAATACGGACACAGCTGCTTTAAGCTCCACAGAGAAATGGCTTGTTAACGACAACAACGGTAAACTAAGCATGCTCCCCTGGAGACTCCTTCACCTCCCAAAGCTGTTCAACAGATGTTAAGAGATTCCTTTCACTTAATCTCACCAACTGATAAAAGGCTTTCAAGACAGCTTGTCTGGTCTCCTGCGGCAGGGAAGCTGATGTATATCTAAGCTGCTCCAGCTGAAAGCAGAGTTGGACCACACACCCCCCAGAAACTTCCAGCCCACGTATTCCTCTCTCTACTGCATTTCACACCTCTCTGTAACCAGCACCAACTTCTCCTGAAATAGGGAGAACCTTTTTCATTATTTCACAATCTCTACATTATTTTAACATTACATGCCAGCTCAGCAAATGCTTCTACACTCCCAAGAAACCCACTCAATTCCCATAACCCAGTTCATTCTATATTTACGGAGCTTCAACAGAAACAGTTTGTTCAGGCAGAGGTCACCCCCAAAGATGAATTCCTGCTGTAAACAGAGAAGCTAATCGAAATTCCGAACAGATCAGATGTCACAAATTACCCTGTGCTCTGCCAGGAACTCGGGTGTGAGGGTCCAGGGTGCATTTCTCACCACCTCGTCCACATAGCGACAGTGCTGCACAGCATCATAGCGCTCGTTTTCGTTCATCACCGTGAAACCCTTGAAGTTGTGGGTCAGCTCATCACTGCAGACTGGAGAAACAGGCAGAGAACACTGAGTCTGAGGCACTTACCCCGATGATTTACCCTAAAAGGACCTTGCCCACACTCTGCTGAACCTGACAGTGCCAGCAGCTGACAGAGGCTGGTGTTTCAAACCCAGCTCTTCCAGCCACAAAACATCAGGAACAGGGAGCGCTGCAGGGCACTAAACTCCTGAGCAATTCTGGGCAGGCTGTTTGGAGAATTTCTGCCCAAGCTGGGGACCCACACCCCAAGCCTTTAAGGTCTCCAGAGCTTTTAACACTGATCAAGAAAACCAGCTACATAGAAGACCACTCCTCTATAACAAATGGCACTGGGAGGTCTGCTGGTCAGAAATCCACGTTTAAAGCAATAGATATCTCAGGCTTGGAATATGAAGAAACTTATAGCCTGAACTTCTGATTTCATAAAATGCCATACCACAGTCTAGTTCTTAAAAAGTTTATGTTAAAACAAAGGGGGAGTTCACAGGAAATCAAGCTTAATTATTATGTTCTATGAGACAACTCCTCATAATCTGCAATGTAAGATACTGAGGAAGGAGTTCTATTTGATTATCAGACTCAAAAGTAAACAAGGCATTACCAGTCTCACTGGTATTTGATTTATTTACATTCCAGACAAACAGATGATAAAGAGTGGGGGAGACTGTTCCCTGCTTGGAGCTAATGGTCTCCTGGGATGTGGCCTCTTGTCTCAGTCCTGGTGCAAGTTCATTGTCCTTCTCCTCACCAGTCTCCCAGAGGCACAGAACGTTGTTACACTCCTTGCTACTTTAACATGTCAGTAGTTTGACCTGAAGTTATTTTCCTGTTTGTTGTAGTGTTTATGTACATGGGGATGTCTTTCAGCCTTTAAGATTTCTAAGCTCAGGGCAGTTTGTAGGTTGGAGCAACTGTTTCAGCTCTCCTCTCTCCCTTCCCCTTCCAGATACTACTGTAGCACACAAGAAGTGCAGGCACACCACTATTAAAATGCTCTCAGCAATGACTGAAACTGTGATAAGGAAACAAACCGCCCAAGGATGGTATAATCGTTCAATAGCAGGATCAGAATTTCATTTTGTTTCACGAAGACAATGGGAGTTGAGAAAACTAGTTAAAGGTATTTTCAGTTCTCATACTTCAGCATCATTATGCAGTCTGACAGGGGTCAGCTCCTGATGGGCAACATGCACAGCCTGATGTGTCCTCAGTGTGGGTGGAGGGATGAGCAGATGCGCTGCCTGGGCAGAGGCCCATGTACTGTGGCAGCCAGAAAAGGGCTATCTTTTTTCCTGTTACATTCTTGAAGGAGCCTGGCTGAAACACCTCTGCTAGATCCCTTCAGGCACTCAGCAGGACATTCCTGGCATCCTCTAAAGACTTATGACCTAACAGACAAAATGGGGAGCTTCTATTTTGAGAAGGAAGGCCTAACTGACTTCCAGGTGTCCAGACACATGCCCAAGAAACCGCTGTGATCTCCATGCTCCCAGTGGGATCTGTTTGGCACTAAGCAATGTCCAGCAGGAAACTGGAGCTGGGGAGTGACTTGCAGGGCAATACAGGTGAACAAAGCAGCTGTGGAGGGACTCATACTTTAGCTGTCTCATTTATGAGTCAAATGTAGATGCTCAACTATCCCTAATATATTTTGATACTCAGATGTGCAACTCACCTGTACATGTCACAAAATAGAGGGGTCAAACTAAAACAGCACAATCAAAAATATTTTCCTTAAGTAGTCATTTGGTACAGGATATCTTGCTGCAGACATATCCAGCCCTCAACGTTTTGCAATAGGACTCCAGCAACATTTGGGACAAGTGTCTGCAGTGAGAGTCACTGAGGCCACAAAGACAAAACCCCAGTATGCACAACCACAGACAGAGCTAAACTGTACTCCTGCAACAGCCAAAGTCAACAAGGTCACTCCTTACCTCCAACAATGAGGTATGTGTTTGGGAAGAGGTTCTTTGCTTGCATCAAGGCCCGGGCATGTCCAGAGTGGAACAAGTCAAATATTCCATCGGCATAAACTCTGACAGGGCGATCCACTGTGCCAAAGGAACAGAGACACAGCTGTGAATATGCCTTCCTGGAGAAGCAGCTGCTGCTCTTACTCACATTTGAGGACCTTCTGAAAGTCACGGAGGTGTTAAAGAATGCAGCACCATAATCAGGATAGAACTGTGAAGATAAATGACTGGCTCTCTGCCTTCCCATGTGGAAACAAATGCATCTGAGCACAGAGCTGAAATACAGCCACATACAAAGGCAGACTGAAAGCCTACCATGTATCACCCAAACAAGGTGAAGGGGAGACCAAGGGAAAAGCAAACCCTGAACATTTCCCTTCTATGGAAATCCAAATGCAGAATTAACTTTTTGCACAGCAGTGAGATAGCAGAAGGGAACTGGCCCAAATGTTTCACAGGTGCCTGATTTCGTCCTGTCTGCCAGGATGGCATCTCAAGACCTCTACAGCATGCCCCTTTGCACCCTGCTGCCATAGTCTGGTTGAGGGACCAGCAGCATCAGCTCCCCCAGAAACATGCAGTGTACGGCTTTATTCAAAAACACAGCTGAACTACTCAAAGAAAAGCAGACAAAATTCTGCTGAATCACTGGCATTATCAGCTAAACCCACTAATAACAATAATAATAATAATAATAATAATAATAATGAGGTGGAGGAGGAACAAACCTTTCCTCAGGCCACCTCTGCCAGGGGAAATTGCAGCTCAGTTCTTTGAGGTCAGCACAGAGGTAAAGTGAGATAGTCTAGCACTGCCATGTAGTAGTGGGAGGCTTCTGATCTTGGGACCACACAGGACCACAGTCCTCTTGCTGCTGATAATCAAAAGCCACAGTCTTTGTCTGTGACACACTTGGGAACAGCTTGCTGCTCTCTTAGCTCAGTTCAGACAGACTCAGAGGAGTGGTGAGCAGAGGCACACCAAAGCTGCAGTGAAGAGAGGGCAGAAAGAAGACCTAACAGGAAGCTGAGACCCTGGGTCTGGGCAGAGCCCTGGAGGTACCCAGAGACAGAGATTGGGAGGCAGCAAGAAGAGGAGCTGATGCAAAGGTCAGGGTTGTTAACTTCAGGCTAAGCAGAGGAGTCAGTTTGAAGACAGCCTCTTACAATAATTTTTAGTGGTTCTAAGACCTCAATCTGAAGATGCTAGGAGGCTCTGAAGAGCCAAGGATTTGGAGATCTGTGACTGCAAAAGCTTTCTGTATGCCAGATGAGCACTGGTCCTAGCAGACCTTTATGAATGTTCATTCACATTCTGGAAAGTGGCTGGGTCATCCTTATCTTTCCTCTGTACCTGCAGCAGCTACAGTTCCTGAGCACAGCCACAAGGAAGTGTGCACAAGTGTGCATTGTATTTTAGTCTCGGCAGGCAGGAGAGCCACCACTGTTGAAACAGAGACCTTTGTGCAGACTCTGGAGATTTTCAGCTGGGAAATTAATGCAGACTGTGAAATACACTGGATTTTCAGAACCTCTGGCAGGAAACCACAGCCAGGTCTCAATCTGAGCTGGCTCATCTCTCAGCAGTCAGGTAGATAGCAGCGCAGCATTTTTATTGCCTCTGTAGCCACAACAGAGAGGCCAGGTAAGACAGCACTGTCTGCACACTCTGTTTGGCAGGAGAGGGCCGTCATCCTTCAGGAGTCACTTGTGCCTCTGCCTCCCCTGTGGACTTGCAAAGAGAAGAGTGTTTCTCCCAGCCTGGTTTAGAGAATAAAAGGACACATTCTTGTTGTGGGGCTGGCCTGTGGTGTTTAATGACACTGACTTTAACTCAAATCCAGGCTAGAATGGGATAGTCTGGACAAGGATATAAATTGGTTTTACTTGCCCGTTTCAAGTTTCAGAAAATACAACTTTTAAAAAATATGACTTTTAAAGTGCTTAACTTTAAGCTATCTCAGACAAAGCAGAACAGAAAGTGTGCAGTTCTGTGGCTGTCAGTGGCTCAGCTAGAGTTTAAAACAAATATCTGTAATCTCCTCACACATACAAACTCGAATTTCAGGTGTACTGACAGGCCAAATTTCCCATGGAAACAGTTCTCTAATCACCAAAGCACTCACTTAGTCATTGGCTGTAAACCTGGTCAAACACACCAGGGTGGTTTGGTCTCAGAAATATCCCCACGATACCCACACCCCCCAAACTCAATATTTATACAATCCCCTTCCAGTCTGCGTTCTTACTTACAAGGGGTCCCTCTCATGGCTTCTTCATAGGTCACTCTGATGTATGGCTTGCTGTAGTCGATCTCCACTTCATCTGAGAATGGAGCTGGCTCCCGCAGTCCCTAAACAGCCAGGAGAGTTTCACTGTGAGAGTGCAAAAGTGAGGGCAGTTCATAGTGGCAGCACTGCCATCACAGTGTCCTAGCCACCAAGTGACTGCCTCTGCACAATTCAGACACGTGAACTAAAAGACTAATTAGTGTAAAACCTCAAAACAGCCTTGCAGGCTGATTAGCCTGAGTTTAGAAAAGAAGAGAGAGAAAAGTAGAGTTTAGTAAACAGTGTTTCTACTGGAGAAAGAAAATCAGAGGGTCAGAGCTGCAGCTGCTAAACTGAGACTTTTGACAAACAGCAGTTCACAGCAGCACAAGCCAAGCTTCAAACCTCACTGTCACAGCTCCAGCTGTGCCCACTCTGGCAAGACCATCACTCTGCTGTGCCTGAGTGTTTGTGCTGTGATGTACAAACTGTAACAGCTCCTTGATTTGAGTATATGAACGAGCAGAAGAACAATACCAACTGCAGCACTAACTCCGAGGGAACGTGTGTTGTCACCATTTCTGAGCCATACAGGTGAGACACTCACCTTGATCTGTAGCAGAATAACTCCAACTGCTGCAAGAAAACCCCTCTACCCTGCTAGCTTGACAACAGCACTACATTTAATCAACAGCTGAAGTCCAGCCATCATTTCTGGTCTGCTCTGAATGGAAATGAAACATCTGCCCTTCCCATTACAAAACAAACAGCTCAATTTCCTTCTAGCTGGAAGGTGTAGGGCTGCAATGGACATCTTGTTCCTGAATCAGAACACTAGGAAACAAGCTTGCAAATCATTACAATAATACCTTCAAGCTGAAAAGGCTAATCTGCAGTTTCCTCTCTGGCTTCCTGTCCCACTGCAGAATCCTGGCAGCGTCCAGCACCACTGCAACCAGAAAAACTGCTGCTATTCTGGCCAGTGTCAATCCTTATTAGAGTGCTTATAGAGAAATGCACAGGAAAACAACCATTGACCACGACATGCAAACAAGCTGCTACTGCTGAACAGCTCCTTTAAGTTACTGAGGGCTCCACATTTCACACAGCACCTCCTCTACCAGGATCCTTACTGTCAGATAAGGCTTGCAGGTCTCTCCTCTCATCACTGTTAAGTCTAGGCTTTCCCTATAAAACCCGATTCTTGGCAGTTTAGTTGAAGTTAGGAATAAAAGCCCTATCAAAATTATCAGAGGAACACAGAGACATGTCCTCAAAAGGTCCTGACAGAATCTTGCCCTTCCCCTGCAGGGCCAGTGAGGGTCAAAACTCAACCTGATGTGTACAATACAACAGGCTTATGTGTCAGCAGGTTTGTTACCACCATCTGCTGCTGAGCCCTGCTGCTTCAGGGGAACATTCTGACAACAGCTGCTTAGTTGGGAGTGGAAAAGACTTCAAGGTAATCTCACAGGCAACACTATTACTCTTGCTATAATAAATAAAACTTTTGCAAAAAGAAGAAAAAAAAGAAATCTTTCACCAGGGGAACTGAGTTTGCCCTGTGGCTAAAAACCAGGCAGGAAGCTTAGAAAGTGGCTGGATATTACTTGTCTTGTGCTGTTTGCCAATGCTTTATTTCTAACAGAGGACAGACAGCAACTTGAAGACCAAGTGACTCTCACGGAATAATAAATAACCTGCACAGTTCTCTTTCCTTACTGAAATACGTGAGATCTTTAAGAGGGATAGGGTGGGTTTTGGCAACAGTGAAGGACATAAATATTCTGTGGGATAAGTCACACAACAGCTCAAGCCTCCCCAGTTCTCACTGCTGGTGCTGCTCTTACTTCATCACCACTGTCAATGCTCTGTGACAGGGCTGAAGCCCTCCTGAAGAGCAAAGTGTTGTCATCGAGGAGGAAGATTGCAACACATCACCACATTTTGCCAAGGACCATGACCCTGGTATGACGTGGCAGGGATGGTAGCTGGCTTTTGACAGAGATAAGAAAAGAACAACTAGAGCACACGTGATGCACAGGACAGCTCCAGGAAGAGGGCAGAGAAGAACTATAAAAAGCCAATTGTCGCAATCTTGTGGCAAGGACGAGTTAAAGGTAGCCCTTTTCAGTAGCATTAACTGGATCAGACCCTCTTCAGAAAAGATTCCACTGGCTTTAGCTAGTTAAAGCCATCCCAAGGTTGATCTAGAAAAGAAATCCTTTTGGTTGTTTGTTGTGGTTTTTTTCTGGGCACTCCCAAAGAACCAGCAACACAAATGTGGTCTCTCTCCAGACCAAGAAAATCAAATGAACAGTGATCTTCCCCATGTGTCAGAGCGTGAATTCAACAGATCACTTCTGCAGGTGCTTACAGGCTTCAGATCCTCCTGCAGTTATGTGCTTCCCCTGAGTATTTCTCCCTCCCAGTGGGTCACTTAAAACCCACCTGTGAGAAATGCCTGCTTCTCTATGGCTATCTAAATGCATGCTTCTTTGGCTCAGCTTAAGTGACAAGCTGGACACACCACAAAAGCAGCTTAGCAATGCTTGCCTCAGACCTAATTTAAGCCCACGTTGTAAGTATGTTATTAGTATGAACAAAGGAAGATTCCAAACTGGATTTGCAAGAAGGAGAGCTGCTGTAATTTGCTTCTTATCCCCTGCCCACTGCCTTGTTTCCTCTGTCCACAGATAAACCACCACCTGTGTTTTTCTGCTGCTACAGCTCAGTGTCCTCAGCTCACAGGCTCCCAAAATTCTTATCTGTGCTTACTTACGAGTGAGCGTCGGGACATTTTTGGAGGGATTCCATCCAGCTCTGTTGCCCCATTAGGGCCTGATCCATCTTTTCTTCTCTTTCGGGAATTCAGCCTGGATGAGGTCGGCGGCTCCATCTTGCCAAGCACGTCCAGAAAGAACTGGAACAAAATGAAGGAGAGGGAAAAAAGAAAAAAAAAGAAAAGAGATATTTCTCAGTTCTTCCAAAACAGAATCAGTCAACAGCAGGCACAGTGTACAGAAGGTCAGTGCAAAGACACAGCCACCTCACAAGGGGCTTAGCCAGTTGTATTTGGCATCAGCTGCCAAGGCTTGACAAACAGTGCCTGGTGGGAATACTGAATCATTTAATGCAACTCAGAGCTGTTCTGCAGAGAGAAGCGTGCAGCAGTCAGCTGGCTGGAGAGACACTGAAACAAGAGTTGCAATGCAAATGATAAATCATTACTACGAGGTTAATAATGCTATTTTCACATCTAAAAGGCAACCTAAGGATTATGGTATGCCCAGTTCACATTTAGCCCACATTTAGTCCAGCTCTCATTTGGATTCTTTACCCTTTACATCCCCAAGGGCAGTTGGCAGGTGTGCTGCATCCCTGTGCAGTCCAGAAGAGAGGACGGAAGGTCTGTGCAGAAGGATAAAGGCGAGGGAAGGGCTCGTAACTTAAATGACTTTAAACAGGCTTGCAGTTTGCTTTGCTGTTTGTGTAAGAGCAAGCTGCAGCTCCCCAGTGGGGACAGCCCACCTCGGGACAGCTGCCACCGTGTGTGTTCCCCTCTTGTCCCTTGTCCCCACCGCAGTGGTGACTCAGCAGATGGTGAAGCAGCTGCTGACACCACATTAAGCCAACTTCTGGCACTTTATGTACCAGTTTGCATTTAGTGGTGGTTCAGCTGAACGGCTTCTCTGATGAACAGACAGACATATCACCGATTTGGGACAGAAATGGTGACAGTTATAGAGAAGGAAGTTATCTGTGCTTTGGGCTGGAGTCACTACTTTTCAAAAAAGGCTTGGAGTATTAGTAACTCCCGCTTCACACAGCTGAAGCAAAAATAGGGATTTATAGGAAGGCATGGCAGTGAATATTCCCTTTCCAGTTGCTGCAGGAGTCAGAATTGGGTGCTAGACTTGCAAAAACTAAAAAACAGCATTATCTCTTGTTCTCTTGAAGTGTGCACCTCTCCAGCGCAGCACGTGGCACTCCTGGCCTGCAGTTCCCAGAGCAGCATGACCCCCCCGCCCAGCAAGGATCCTTAACGATCCCAAGGTGCGTGCTTCGACTCCCTAATAATAAGAGTGGTGTGGAATTTAAAACGTCTCCCCACCCACATGCAGTGGGCGTGCTGGAATGTTAGGTGGGGCAAGTGCAAGGTGCGACAAAGAGCAGATGCCCCTCTGAACACCACCTTTTTCTGCAGTAGAGGGGCTTTGCTGAGTGTTCTGCTTGGGATGAGCTACGTGATGAGCTGTGACTGCCCTCAAAGGGCCACTGGCAAAGCTCTGCTGTTTGGCGGCCAAGAAGGGTGTGTTTTGTGAAAGAGCTGTTAAATAGCAGATTTAGTGATCGGACTTACTCAAGCACACATGACTCAAGGTTAAGGAATGCTCCAAAGAACCACGTCAAATGCAGTTTAATGAGATGCAAATATCTCTCCCTCCCTACTGAACATCAGTATGATGATACCTTACGGACAGTTTCAGGGTCAGACACAGCTGAACTGATTTGGGGCTATAAGTATCCCTGGCTGCTCTGTTAGACCTACCTCAATGTACTAACAACAGGGAAAGAGAATCTCAGGTCAGTAGGGAGACAAAAAATATTGTGGAGAAGACAAAAGTGACAGTGAAGAGCAGCCACAAGGACATTCCAGAACTGTGTGACCCATCCAGCACTCACTGTGAGTCAAGTTTGCCGTTTCCCCCATTCCAGTAATTAAATCACTATTTCCTGAGAACAAACATATGCGAGAGTGCAAACATAACCTCAGGCAAAAAAGTTCAGAACCCTCAGGTCCAAGTCTTCAAACATTTAAGCAAGTGTTTGACTTTCAGGTGAGATCCGTGCTATAAATGCAGCAGCTTCCAGAGTGCCTCTGTGAAAACACAGGGTATGACCCAAATCATTCGTACATTTTGCAAGGTGTCATCTTGCAAGCACACTCTGCGTCAGTCATTTACCACCCTAATCCTAGCAGAAACCATGAGGTTCAAAAAAAGCAGCAAGTATCTGTCTCTGGTCCAAGTAACCCCAGAATTCATAGAAAGGCTGGGGGTAAACAGCAGCCGATTTTCTTGTTATTTGGTTAAAATAATTTCACGGTGCTTCAAGTCACTTGCTGGTCTCTGACCACTTTCTTTTCTTCCCTTGGGAGAGAATTAAAAGATCTGTTCATGTGCTGAATGCAGACATTCTGAACCACTGCCCAGCAAAACATCAAAATCAGAGGTTTTGGTGCTGAAGCACAGACACAGCAGCCCCACACATAACCAGGTGAAGCTCTTCCCCCATCAGCGTGGCCCATCAGAGCAACCAGACTTCACTGCACACAAGTGCAGTCTCTGCTGAAATATCACCAGTCCCTTGCTGCTGGGTGCAGATCTGATGGCCAGGCAAAGAACTGCAGGTTACAGTACAGGGCAGCACTGTCCCAGCTCAGGAGAAAACTCCAACAGCTTCTTCCAGCTCCTCCCACACCCAACCATCCATCCTAACTTTTCCATTTCTCAGGGTATACATAGTTAGTTAAACAATGGCAAATAACAACTTAAATGAATGGATTCCAGCTTGGTAGATTCTATTATTCGCTGTGCATTAAATCAGGAGCAGTGGTGAGACAAAATCAGCCACACAGCAGCAGCTCTACCCCATGTACCAAGTGAGAAACCAGCTTCAAGGGTGGGATAAATATGCTCTGTCTGCTCCGACTGACAGGTGAGATGTTGCTGAAGGAGCCTCTGCAGTGTCCGGCCACCTCATGAGTGACACAGCTCTGTTAATTACTCAAATTAGTGCAGAAATGAAACAATAATTTTACCACTATTCAGAACTTTAAAACCTGCGGATGGTGCATTTCTGGGAAGTCCTCCCATCACCAGGCTTGGCTTCATAAAAAACAGGGAATACACCTTACTGCAATAAACGTACTAATCTTAGAATGCTTCATTTTGACCCAAGTGACTAAAATAGCATCCCAAACAATTATTACCAACAGTGGGATCCAGCATCTGTAGCTGAGTTTAACACATGAGGACATGGCTTTGCTTCCTCAAATCCATAAAACACTGCCTGTTCTAAAATTAATTACATTTGCAGCAGATGGGGAAGAGGAAAGAGAAGACAACTCTCAAAGCTCATTCTGAACATTCCAAGATAGAAACCAAGCATAACCAGAAGAAAGAGCCTTGCTGTAAAATATTAACATTGTTCTATTTTAAGGTGTCACCCTCCTGCATTATTGAGTTCCTGGCTGAATACAAGATACTGCTCCAAAGGAGCAAAGCTGGAAGTGCCCCGTTTGGAAAAGCCATGGGCATATCACAATCCCTGCACCACTTTATAAAACCCTCAGGACTTTTCTTCTTAAACTTATTTATTTGGTGTATCCTGTATCAAAGAAGGGCCTTGCATCACCTGCCAGCTAACTCATCAAGAGAGAGACCTGCATGGGCTCTGCAAGGAGCAGTTGACTGCCAGATGGGAAAAGAGTTGCTTTTCCTGTCAGGGAATCACTGAATCCCACTGAAACACAGCCACTTCTGGGAGAGGAAAGAGGACAAGCATTGATTACTAGAAAGGAAAACAAAAATATAGGCAGGGAAGGAATTTAAAACTTCTCCCTTAGTGTTAGTTAACTACACCATCATCAGAGCTGGAATTTAACCACAACACCAAAGCTGACACCTCTGACAGGTGGAAGAGGTCAGAACAGGCTCAGCAAATCTTCCTGCTTAGCCAAAGCTTTACCTCACTGTCTGCATCTTTATGGACAGTGCTGCTGTTTTTCAGTCTCGGTGGTGTCAGAGAACTCCAGCATTACACTACACCACAGAAGCAGGTCAGATTTTTCTGCACCCTGAACACATTGATGGCATGAGGATCTGGCTCACCTGCCTTTCTTTCTGATGCCCTGAAGAACTTCTTGGAGAATATTAACTGCAAACCTACATCAGTAGCAGGATTACTTCTGCCACTTCTGCTGCTTTTCACTTGCAGATTTACCTGTGAAGCAAAATAAATGCTGCTACTTAAACTCAGTAAATGCTCCAGCCCAAGGCTGCTGCAATTCCCAGTAGGGACCCAAAGCACAAGACTGGCAGCTGGACCAGCGAGGCCCTGGGACACCCACAGCTCCCTGGGTGGCACCGCCTGCTCCAAGGCTGTCCTATCGTCCCTCTCAACTTGGGAGGCGTTGGCACAGTCAGATGTGACTGTCATGTGCTGCTTTGCCTACAAGATCATTGCACTTTACAGGAACAAGATATTTCTCTTCTGCTGACTCATCTGCAGGCAACACTACTAAACTTTGCACTCTGCCAGCTGTCTGCAGAGAATTGCCTTGACACATGGACAGCATGTAAGCAAGAGCCTCAGGGAAAAGGCAGAAGTCCTGTCACTTCAGGTAAGTCCCTTGCCAGGCTATAAGGTACCAAAGTGAACCCGACATTCCTCTGCATTCCTTGACCACAGATCGAAGAGAATCCTTTTCCCCCAGTACTCCCTCACCTGCAACACCCAGTCTCCAATTAACCTTACTGGTGTGTATCCCCATGGAGATCTGTGGAGACACAGAGACCTGGGAGAGGTTAATGACAGAAGACTCATCATGGATCTCTCTTCTATCAGTGCTTAAAAAACTTGCCCAATCTCCAAGGCAACTTCATGCCCAGCCCAGGCTTGCCAGGCCCAGCTCTGTCCCAGTCTCCAGACTCAGAGCATCTGCCTGGAAACAGAGTGCTGCTGGCTATGACCCAGCCTGCTCCCCTCCAGACAGACTGCGACGCTCCCCACAGTCAGCATCTGCTCTACCTGGATGCTCAAGCCCTTGAGCCCCTTGAAAAGGTTACTGCAGGATCTGGCACAGTCCCGTCCACTTGTAAAGCACAGGCTGCTTCAGATACTTTGGATCAAGATCAACAAAAGCAGCTGTCCCACAGTGTGTTAAAAGCCACACGAACACATAAAAGGGATTCCCGTCCAGCCAGTGCCACACATCGGTCCAACAGCATCCACACCTTTGCTACAGCTGCTAAAGCAACCCCCCAGGCCTCGCATCCCCTACTGGTCCAGGCAGGCTGGTAACATTCTCTCAAGGAGAATCTCTGGTACCCGTGTCCTGCAATTGATGGAAAGATGCTGCTTCTCACCAACAAAGTCCCAAATGGCTGAAGATAACTCTGCCTAACCACAACTGAAAAAAGTTCTGTGCGGTCACCTAGATAGTGTTGCTAAGTGCTACACACAAACAGAGAAACTGCTGTCAAGACCTCTGTGAATTCACAGCCCTTCTGGGTATACCATAACCTCCAGGCACTGAGTGTCTCGACATGCGACAGCCTCTGCCGGGTGAGTGAAGCAGCAGAAATAGGGTTTATGCAGAATACCAGAAAAGATACTGTCAGGGACAATAAAGTGTGAGAATAGGTGGCCATTGTGACCTGACTTCTGCACTCGTTTTTTTTTTAGGGACTAGCAACAGAGCTTTTTGAGTCTAGAGGTGTAAACCTCCTTTAGCAGGTTTACACACCAATACCAATTCCTTATGACAACAGTTATTGTTAGTGGCGCTTGGTACAGTGATTTCAAGAGTGTTACAATCCAGACCTCGCAGCGAGAAACTTCAAAATCAGGAATTTTAATAATTGTGTATACACAGCAAATTTCTTTGGGAAATAATGTGTGGGTATTTGTCATCTGAATTTCAAACCCAAATACAGTTGCTGTCCTCAGACCCTGGGGTCCTGCAGATGGAAACCCAGCATTACCTGTTTCTGACCGCCCCAACCTTTGCCAGGGTCCTGCTGCGGCAGCATCACACAGAGACACAGAGAAGGCCACCTGCAGCATCCTGCACCTCCCTCCACAGCGAGTCAGGACTACAGAGGAGCATCACAGCTCTCAGAATTCCTGAGGACTTTAAGTCCCATTACAAAACCATTAATCAGTGCAGCCAGGACTTCGGTGGACACAAAAAGCGGGTTAGAGAGGACGTGTGCCTACGCAGCAGCTGGGTCACACCTTGCTCCGCCGCAGCCAGGGCCACCTCCTCACTGTCCTCGCTAGGCCCCGACTCTGTCCCCTGGCTGGGGGCATGTCCCCCGGAGCCCCCGCGCTCCAAGGGTGCCCCACAGAAGTTTCCCACAGATCTGCCTCTATCTTCTCTCAGCTGCCAGTCCTGCCACCTCGGAGGATCACGGCCGAGCCCCGGCCTCTGCCCAAGCCCCCACAAAGGGGACGGAGCGCATCACGACCCCCCCAGCAGACACTGCCCTCTCGCCCAAAGCCAGCGCTCCGCGTCCCGACCGGCCAGCACCGCCCCAAGCCCCCAGCCCGTGCCTCGGCCACCACGCTGGGAGAGGGGCCCGGGGCGGGACCCCTGACCGGCTCCGCAGGGCAGCGTGCGGTGCCCTCATGTGCCGCCAGTCCGAACCCACTCAACACCTCCGCTCCCGTGACAGGCACCGCTCCGCTCCCCGTCCCCTGCACGCCCAGCGCCCTCGGTGACAGCCCCCCGCTCCCGCCGGACGCCCCCCTACCAGCGCGCCGCCGCCGCTCCGCAGCCCAGCCCGGAGAGTCCGGCCCCGCCGCCGCTCCCGGCCCCGCCCCGCTCCGCTCCCGCCGACGTCAGCGGGGCGCGGGCGGAGCCGCTGCGTGTCCGCCCGGAACCACGGGAAGGGACCGGCCCGCCGCGGGGAAGCCGCGTCCCGGGAATCCGCGCCTGGAACCTCCGTTCCGGCTCGCGACGGTCCTGGCCCGCGGCTCTGCACGTCACAGAATATCCTGAGCTGGAAGGGACCCGCAAGGATCATCGAGCCCAGCTCCTGGGCCTGCACAGCACCATCCCCAAAAGTCACACCATGTGCCTGAGAGCCTTATCCAAACGCCTTTTGAGCTCTGCCAGGCTTGGTGCCATAACCACTTCCCTGGGGAGGCTGGTCAGTGCCTGAACACCCTGTGTGGAGAGAACCTTTTCTGATACCCAACCCAAACCCTCAGGACACAGCTTCAGGCCATTCCCTTGGGTCCTGTCACTGCTCACCACAGAGCAGAGATCAGTGTCTACCCCTCTGCTTCCCGTTGTGACGAGGGGAGACTGATGAAGTCTCTTCTCTATCCGTCTCAGCGTATGGATGTATCCTGTGAAAACTCCGGAGGTTCTGGAAGGAAGGGAGCTGCCCTGCTTGTAGATGCCGATGTGCAGTGCTTCAGCAGTGTCTCAATCTTTCTCCAGGGAAAATACAGCATCCCTTACCTGTCCCACGCCACAGCCAAGGGTGGTGAGGCTGAGTGATTACAGACTCAAATCTGCTCACCTGATTTGTACAACACCTTTGTGAAGAAGCCATTAAACACCTCCAAAATAGAGCAAGTGCAAGGTTAAACATCGTGATTTAACAGCCATGACTTTATAAAAGCTTCAAAATGCGTCTGAGGTCATACGTACCAGCTCCTGGAAAATGTTGTGTGGAGGGTTTTGCTGTTCCCTAAAAGTCACGCTCCCAGGTTGTGCACAAACAGAGCAGCGCTGTCACATCTCTCTGCAGGTTCCTTAGTGGGTGACAGCCACAGGCAGCAACAAAGCAATCAGTGAAGTCACCCTTCATTTCCCACCAGAGGAAAAGGAGAGGAGGACTCATAACCAAAATATTTCAAACTAATGTAACAGAGAAGCAGCAGTGTGCTGCCTCCAGCACTGTAGCTGAAAGAGGGATTCTAGAAGATTGTAACTTTTTACTTCCCCAGCTTCCAAGAGCTGCATGGGGAGAGTGTGTTCTGCTGTAACAGTTGGTGAAGGTGGGATTCAGGGTTCACCTCACCCCCCTTTGGCACTCTGAAAGCTGTCCATCCCACTGGAATGGTTCAGCTGTGCTTGCCCTGTCAGCAGAGAGAGAACAGGCATCACCACAGAGCATCCCATCTTCCAATGGGCATGCTAAGATGTACTCTGTTGGCACCCATGGTCTCAGCAACCCACGTGGTCCTCCAGCTTTAGCATTCTTCTGCAGATCTACTGCAGCCTTCGTGAGGCCGGAGTCCCAGCAAAGTTGGTCTCCAAACATCCACCCTCGTATTCCGAAACAATTACAGAGAGGTTGAGAAATCACTGCAGTATCTGCTGAAGAGCGTGAGGAGCAATGATCACTCACAGCATCCACGGGTGCCAAATTGCACCAAACCAAGGAGCACTTACTGCAGGGAGGAGTTCTGCAGTCATGGGGTGTGTGGGCTGCTGGCCTGACCTAATGTCCTAAATACCTCGACTTTCCATCAATTAATACCATCTCATGTGACACAGCTGGGATTCACAGCCCAGTTGTTGTGGGAGTGATAGGAACAAATCTGGATAACCAGAATCAGAGATCAGCTTTATGGATTAATTTGTAAAGAATTGTCAAAATGCTCACCTAAGAAATGCAGACAAGCTATCCAGGATAGTGCATCTTGTAGAGTGGAAGAAAATGCCACAAGAGAAGAAATATTAAATACACTGATTTATTATTTTTTTTTCCTTATAAATATTTCATTGATTTCATAGAAATAAAAATAAAAGTAACAGAACCCTTTTGAGACAGAAGTTGAGTTTGCCTTAGAAGCAATGGCTATTGGCAATACACTTTTAGGACAAAACCAACACTATATAAAAAACAAAGGGCCATTTAAATAAAGGACATAATAATAATAATAATATTAATATTGTGCTTAAAGCTGTATCTATATCCACAAGGAAGAGGGAATGTTGTAGGTGTAGAACTGATGTAGGATGTGCTTTGTAGAGCTGTTAATTGTGTTAGGTACTAAAGGAAGAATATGATGCTTTTGTGCACTTAAATAAAAAATACTCCAAAGCATTCTTCCCAGCATCCATCCTCCTGTGCAATGTTCATCACCTTCAATAGTAGAAGCAGCCAAATGCAGCCACAACACAAAACAGACTGTCCTGGGGAAAACAGACAAAAACTCTGTGTTATTCCTGTCAAGGCAAGCTTTTTGCTAGTCTAGTGGAACAGGCAAACATCAGGGAACATTTAGACCAGATCATAACTGTATGGTAATATATAGCAATTTTCTGTCTTTTATTTAAGTTTCTTATTCACCTCACTTGTGGTGTAACCCAGGTCAGTGCATCTGAATGCCAGAAGCACCTCAACTTCCTTCATCCACACACCCACAGGTATCTAGGTGGCAGTTTAAAATAAAATAATAAAGACCTTGACTTTGCCTCAGTCGTGGATTTCAGCCATGCTCCACGTCTGCAGTTCAGCAAAGTATCTAAGAAAAGACTTTGTCTCTTGTGCTTTCTCTCCCCACCAGTAAAATGGTGTGACTACAATGACTTTTGTACTGTACTGTGTCACCTACTCGGGGGAGAACTTTTACTATGTTGGCTGTTACAGCTAAGTATGTTTTGTGAACAAGGATGTAAATCAGGCTGTTTCAATAAGCTTGAATCCTTCCTTCTAGCAGTTGTTTCTTTTCTGCTCCATATTTAAGGTCACTCTGCCTCTCACACAAAAGCCAGTAGCCTTGCACTTCCCGTGGGAATCCAGCCCATACTTACGTTCATGAACACGTCGTGAGCACAGCTGTCAGTGTCAGCATCCCAGAAGCATCGTGCAGCCATGCTAGACAAAGGAGCCAGACAGGGACATTAGCCAGAGTTCATGTGTAGTGACCTAAGTGATCACAGATACTTCCCTTGAAAACCAAACTGAGCTTGCTTTAAAGGTAATGGAATTGGGAAGTATGCTCCTGAATGCCAAGCCCAGTTTTCTACTGCTGAATTCTACCACATCCTGTAATCCCCTCTGTATGTGCTCCACCTTCAAACTCATCAGCTCTCAACCCTGCCACCTTCAAGCAGGGCTTGAAACCTCATTGCTATGGTGCTTAAGAATCTTTGACTTCTGGCCTATGCATATCAGGGGCTAATTTAGCTTATTTGTTCTCATCCTTCACCTCCTGCACCCTCATGGTACATACTCCCAATTTATTTATAGGGGGCTATCGTATTCCTTGGCAGATGCCATGCTACGAGACCATGACCTCTTCAAGTCTTTTCATATCTATACCCTCTGCTCCCTGACTATCCTGATGGACTTCTACACCCAAGCCCTATCCTGAGCACAAACAACCAGACCATAACAGGATATTGCATGAGAGACCTTGCTGCTGCCTTGTCTAAAGGCACTGACATTCCCTTTTCTCTGCTGCAAGGCTCCCACTCCCTGCCTGCCCCAGTCAGCCCCAGCTGACAGGATTCATTTTGGGGCACTGTCCCATAATGTATGAATGAATGTACTAAGGTGTACTTTGCATTAAGGATGTCAGTGATTGTGTTTCAAACTTGCTTCCTGTCTGTTGCAAACTGGAAAATTTGCCCAACTGCTCTGTCAGCCTGTGTGGCTGGACTTCACACTTCTGATCAGACCACCTGAACACTGAAGTGTTCACCCTGGTACGGTGCTTGTGGAGCAGCCTGCCTGCAGACAGACATTCCTAACAAAAGCCTGAGCAGCAGCTACAGGTATTCCTCTGTGACCTCCAGAACAGGGAGGCAGCAGATCTGATTACAGCTCTTATCTTCTGCTGGAGTACCAGGCACAATAATAAAGATAAGCCCAGCAGATAAAGCACATAAACCTTGTGAGCTGTTCCCTTTTGTCTTCTCCCTATCCATGAGTAATGGAAAGCTACAGCCCACTATTGCAGCCAAGAGGAATTCTTTCATCTGACTGCAGGCATCTGGAGCTGACTGCAAGTGCTCAGCACCCACATGGGAATCTAGGCTTGGTTCCCATGGCAGTATTGCAGTGGGATTATAGAAATTGAAACTTCTGAAAAATGTAAATGAAGCGCTTATGGAAGCTTTCTGGCTTTAGACAGAAGTGAGTTATCATGGCTTTTGTGCTGTAGCAGGGCCTTGGGAATGGACTGGGGGTGTACCCTAATTCATCATGAATACAACACAAAATGCTTTTACCACACTTCTCAAAAATTATTTTCATCATTTCAGCTTGCTAAGAACCACCATAGAGCCAATTATCACTAGCTAATTCAACCAGTCACAACCTAAACACTCAAGTTGCCATCAAAAGAGAAAAGACAGACCTTCATCTGCAGACAGACCTTCTAGCAAGGGAAGTTGGAAGCAGCTTCCAAAGAAAAAAACACACCTAAACCCAAAAAACATGCTAGGAATACAATTAGAAGATGCAAAACTTACTTCACTCCTTCTCCTCTCTGCTCTCCAATGACAACCTGCACCACCATCTTGTACCTGTCAAATCCCTCCTCTGGAGAGAGAAAACAGTATTAGTGAGAGCAACAACTTTTAAAAAATATGAGCCTAAAACATGACCCTGAAAGCTAAAGATTTCTGGCTACAAAGCAAGTGGCTGTACAAGCCTATGCAAGTAGCCAAGTGGACAGAGTGCCTTGCAAAGCTTCATTTTCCTAGTATGGAGTACCATGGTTTTGCTGGAGTTCAGGGGTGAACAGGGTAGTTGGCATCCATCAAAAGATGCATCTTAAGGCACAAGACACCCCTGAGCAGCCACACAGTGTGTCAGCATTCTGCTTTGACAACTTTCAAGAACTGGCAACATGGAAAGAAATAAGGCTGCTGGTGGACAAAATGCAATTTGAAGAAACATATCTTATTTTAAAACTGTTCTGATGCAAAGGTATTGTGAGATTCTTCTGCCACACAGGTGTTTCCTTTGCTCCTGAGAGGTATAAAAGGCCACAAAATAGCTGTGTTATGTATTCAGAGACATTCTGTTGTTTCACAGCAGTAAAGAAGTACCTCTGAGGCACAGGCCAGATCTAATCAGGCCATGGCAACGTTCCAGAAGCCAAATCAGAACAGGCATGTTTGAAATCAAATATAGATCCCAATGCCTGTCTTCAACAAAGCAGTGTTCTGGGACGACTCCAGCACCCTGTTTCCACTGGAGGATTGAACACAGCACACTGGCTCTGCTAACATCCAGCACGTCAATGCTTATCAGAGATGCCAGAGTGGCCACCCCGGGCCAGCCTCGCTTCAGGCTGCTGCCACCGTGGTTACACATTACTGAAGCCAAGCCCTGTGCAGAGGAGATCAGCATGAACACGTGCAGGGACTACAGCTGCTGCTGGCTTTAAAGCAGATGTGTAATTCAGGGAGA
This sequence comes from Pyrgilauda ruficollis, assembly GCF_017590135.1. NCBI lineage: Eukaryota > Metazoa > Chordata > Aves > Passeriformes > Passeridae > Pyrgilauda > Pyrgilauda ruficollis. The sequence goes on from NW_024520318.1 coordinate 9,630,730, forward strand.
AACACAAATCCGTGGCTCCTGCCGAGGGTGACCGCGCGGCTGTGCCACCACGTCAGGCCAGCCCAGCAGATGGAGCACCAGCGTGTCCCCAGGAGGAAGGGGAAAAAAGTGTCCGTGCCAGCACACTCATACATATACTTATTCCAGCACAAAACTCAGGAAACACCTGCTGGTGCCTGCACTTTTCTTCTTGAACTCAAAAATGCTGGAGGGCATCCTGTGCAGCAGCATAACCTTTTTCCAGAGCTGTAAGGCTGTAGTCACACCTCTCCTTGGCTGACTGCTCCTCTCTCCCCCTTCCCTGTGCTCCCTGAGCCTTGTTCTGATCTCCACTGCCTTTCCAGCTCTGATCTTACTCACAGCAGAAGAAGAGCGGGAATGGTTCTGTTTATGGAAGCAAGAAGCAATGAAACATCACTTCTTTATTCTCTCTAATGCAGCTTCTTTCTCCCTGCAGATCCTCCAAGTTTGACATCACACACCTGCCAAGCTATACTAAAATTTTGTCTGCTTGAATTAGGTCTCCAATTCCACAGGCAAGGAATGTACATATATAGGACAGATTGCTTCATACCAGCAGACTCGAGTCAGTAAACAGGGAAGGAATACATTTCAAGTACAAAGGAAGAAAGAGGGATCATATCAAAAGGGAGAGGACATGGCAAGAAAAGAAATTACATCCCCAGCAAACCTCCTTACCTTTCAGTCTGTCTTTTATTGTGTCTGATAAAGACTTTGTAAGCTCAGGCATTTCTTCTGGGATGTACTGTACATCGGCCAGCTTCTCCTTCAGTATTGCACGGATGCATTCTTTTACTGTGGACGACTTAAATCTATCATGGCAACAAAAAAAAAGAAAAAAAGAAAAAGAAAAGTGCAACAGAAAGTTCACACAATGCGTAGAAACGTATGCAATGCCAAATGCCACCTGGAAAAATGTAGCTTTCATGTATTAGAGAAAAATAGCAGATGACAAGCCATGGGGAAAAAAAGCCCGGCTAAAATGGAGATATTGCCAAAAGCCAAACAACAGGGGTGAAACCAGCCCCACTGGAAGTTGCCCCTCCAGCAGCATCCCCCACTCGAGCGGGTGTCACAGCAGGTCTGGGAGCCTGGTGCCCTCCAAACCCTCGGTGCTCCCATTCCCAGCACCCCACTGCCTCATGCCCCTCATGCCCAGGGACGCCCTCCCCACATTCCCCCCGCAGCTCCACATTCCCGGGGCCCACACGCCCCAATGCCCAGTCCCCCACCGCGCTGGCCCCTCTTTCCCCGGCGGCCTCACCGGTGCTGGAGGCCGGGCCGCAGGCTGTACGTGTTCTCGGCCCCTTCGTCCGGGCCCAGCTCGCCCATGGCCCCGCAGGCCCCGCGTTGGTTACCGGGACAACCGCGGCCGCTTCCGCCGCTTCCGCCGCCCGCCCCGGCCGCGCCGCCCCGGCGCTACGGCTGCGTGCTGCCGGAGTCTGTGCTCCTACCGCCGCTGGTACTACTGTGTATTAAAAAAAGAAATAAAAAAAGGAAAAAAAAAGAAAAAAAAAAAAAAAAAAGTTGTGTGGTTTTTTTTTTTTTTTTTTTTTTTTTTTTTTTTTTTTTTTTTTTTTTTTTGTTATAAGAAGACTTGTACAATGAAGTAGTTGGTAAATAAGTGTTAAATAACTGCAGGCTATTTTAATAACGGTAATAATTGCAAAATTTTGCGATGGCTTGTAGAAGATGCCGAGGCGCTGCAGCAAGTCGAGAGAAGGGCGGTGGAGCTGGGGAAGGGTCTGGAGCACAGATCCTGTGAGGAGCAGCTGAGGGAGCTGGGGGTGTTCAGTCTGGAGAAAAGGAGGCTCAGGGGGGACCTTATCCCTCTGTACAGCTCCCTGAAAGGAGGGTATGGCCAGGCAGGGGTCAGCCCCTTCTCCCAGAAAACCAGCAACAGGATAAGAGGACACAGCTGTTCCAGGGGAGGTTTAGGTTGGAATTAGGAGGATTTCTTAATCATTTCTTAATATTGGAATTGACTGCCTGGGGAGGTGGTGGAGTCACTGCCCCTGGAGGTGTTTAAAGAAAGACTGAATGTGGCAATTAGTGCCATGCTGTAGTTGTCATGGTGGTGTTGAGTCATAGGTTGGATGTGACGATCTCAGAGGTCTTCCCCAACCTGATTCATTCGGTGATTCTGTAAGTAAAGGGTTTGAAGAGGTTGCTGCCTGGAATGTGGCTGGAGGTATGATGGGGAGAGAGTGGGGTAAGACAGCCTGGCCTCACTGGGTGCTTCCCCGGTGCCCCCTTCTGCCCCAAACCAGCCAGCAGGCACAGCCCCTGCACTCGGCCTTGCTTGGGGGCTCCCTTCCTGCCTCTGTACAACACATCCCAGACGTCAGGGAGGAGATCCCAGCCTTGCTCCTTTCCTCCAGCAACTTCTTAAATCCTCCATAAAGACCTAAAATTCTTGCTCCCCAGAATCCTACCCCTTGTGCCCTTTTCCCTGCCCGTAGCCGCTGTGTGTCGCAGCGAAGGCTGTGTGTGCTGCAGCCCCTGCTGAGAAGCTGACATGCTGTTTCCTCTGCAGGTTATCTCGAAGCAGCGATCTTTGCGATCGATTGTGCTTCCCACGTGCAGCGGATGACGCAGCTGAGAAAGGTCCCTGTGTGCCTCACCCAGCTCCGAATGGAAACAGTGTGAAGGCACACCCAGCGCTGCTGTGGCGTGGTGCTGCTGCCACAGACGAGAGGCTGGACGGGGCCATGAACTGTGACAGGCCTAGGTGTGCCTGGAGGTGCCCCTCGGGTACAGGAGGTGTGAGGTTGCCCCAGGAGGAAAGGGGTACCACTGTCAGAGTTTTGCTTGGGGTGCACAGGCATATCACAACTGGTGCCAGATCCTGCCCCAAGCTGCTCTGAGCATGGATGGGTTGCTGAGACCCTGAGCAGCAGCAGCTCTTAATTTCTACAGACTCTACCAGCACCTCCTGCTAGAGATGGACCTTCAAAGTCCTTAGTACCACTGGGCTGGGTGTCAGCTCTGCCTGCCAGAAGGAGCACTCACTGCCTTGCTGGAGGTGACATTGGTCCCTTGCCATACCCATGTGGCACCTTCCCATCGCAGTTACCATTGCTCTGCCCAGGCCCTGCAGGTTTCTGCTTGTTAAAGGAACAGTTTTGTGTCTCTGTTCCATCCCTGTACTTACTCACTGCTTACTGCTGCTTACTCACAACCACAGGACGCTGCCTGTCCCTGCAGATTCATGCAAATCATGCCGAGACCTTCATAATTTCTGAGAAGTATCTGAAAGACCTCAAGATTCTGTGTTTATTTGCAAACACTATTAACCGTTTCCTCTTCTCACCCCAGCCACTCGGCTCCCGCCTGGGTCAGACCCACAGATGCGAATTCAGTTAAACCGTTCCGGGAAGCATCTTTGGAACGTGTGGGCTTCTCTTCCTCAGCATCTTTTTGTGGCAGTTTGTGTTTCCTGTTTCACCTGGAAAGCTATGCTTTCCCTGGACTTCAAGGTCATGCAGCTCTGGGCTTCAGTCAGCTCCATCAGAGATGTTTGATCACAGCTTTCTTTTTCTTCTTCCAATTTTTCAGTGCTCCTTAAATACTCCAGATGCTTTTAAACCATTTTGGGGCTGACTCTCTACCCTTTGAGGTGAGTGCTCAGGTGACAGCTGTGTGTCCCAGCAGTGATGGCTGCAGAAGACCAGGTCCTCCCCTCTGGGTCACAGCTGTGTTGATAGAACTCACCAGCTTCTGGCTGGAGAAAAACTATGACATTTGTGCTCCAATGAACTGGTGTGATATGTGCTTGCTGAAGTTGCTGTTTCTTAGTTTTAAAGGACAAACTGTCTTTTCACTTATTTCTGCTTGTCCTTACTTTTTAGACTTCATTTTCATCTGTTGGTGGCCAAATAGAAAAGGACTATCCTATGCAATTTGCCATGCTCCAACAGAAAGAATTTATGTTTTTTAAAGCCTGCCTGAAGCTCCCGGGCTGCTGTGGGGCTGGGGCCATGCTCCTCTGCAGTGCTGACACCTGAGGCTAGGACTGCTGCTCACCTCACTTTCCTCCACAGCAGCTTCCTAGTAGCTTGATCTTTTCTTTTATTCTTTTCATCACCATGAGGTTTTGTTTCAGAGAAAAAGGCATCTTGCCGTTGTTGGTTTCTCGTGGACATGGCAGCCTCCTCGCCCTGGGTACCAGTTTATACCTATTTCAAGTGTGCATTGGAAAGTTTGAGCAATTTGTGCTATGATTCTAATCAGCCCTTCACTGCTGCTGCATGGGGTGGGGAGGATGAGCCAGTTTTTCCTGCCTATCCTTGGCTTGCTGAGCTGTGATCTTGGTGGTGATACCCATCACATCTTCCACCTCTAGAAACCAAAACATGTGGCAAGTGCCAAACAAGCCTCCCCACACCTGGCTTGAGTGCCTGGTGTCACCATTTGGGGACATAAAACCCCAAGGTGGAAAAGCCTCCTTGCTGTCAGTTTCCCTTTTTCCTGGAGTTCAGTTTAGTTTAGTTTAGTTTAGTCAGGGCTTTTTTTAGTGGGAACCCAGGATGTTATGAAGGAAGAGGTGATGTCCAAGTCAAAACCCACGTGCACCTTTGCACATGGTAGAGAGCACTCCCTTTGCCACCCATCCAGGCAGCATGGTGGCCTCTGGCCAGGTGGCATAGAGAGGTGACAAGGTGAGCATGGCACCCACCCTGGCTCTGCAGCTCAAGCAGTGACAGGAGCTCATGAGAAAGGAATGATGCTGCAATGTCAGGAGGAGACTGGAACGGAGGACCAAGACAGGCTGGATTGAGCCACCGTCCCAGGGTGAGCCTGTCTGCCCCAGCTCAGAACTCCTTCCTTGGCCATCCCAGTTTGGCCATCCTTGTGGTATGGTGTTTATGGCTGAACCTGATGGTCCTAGAAGTCTTTTCCAATTTTAATGATTCTATGATTTCATGATTCTATGAAATTAGGGGTGGCTGTCCCAGCCCACTCGCCTGCCAGGGACACATTTGAAAGTGAGAGGTGAGCAAGCCCCAGCCCCACAGCTTGTTTGTGGAAGCTTGGAAAAATAATGAAGTCATCATTAGAATCACACCCTTCTTATTAATTTTCAGTTACTAATTTTCCCCTGAAACTTTCCAAAATTGTGGGGCACTGAGGCTGTGTTTTAGAGAAGTGGAGGAATGTGCTTTCACCGCTGGTTATTTCTTCTGCCAGTATTAGTCAGTGTGGTGAGCATGGATGGCAAAAAATTACAGAAGTCTTCTGCCTCAATAACAGCACCCTGGCTCTGGGCACCTGCCCTTGCTCTCTTCAAATCTGAGAAGAAACACACCTAAGGAGGCAAAACTCGTCCTCCTCCCCCTCTTCCTCATCTCCTATCCCATCCCATCCTGGTGGGAGCAGCCTACCAATAGGTGTCCCATGGCTTCTCAGACCCTGTCTACCCAGTGCCACATGTCACACAACCCCACTGCCTTGGGCACCCAGTGGGAGCACCTGTGGATGCCTGGGAACCCAAGACTGCCTTTATTTATGGGCCAGGCTTAGAGCTGAGGACATGTCCCTTGTGGTCCCTGTCTCCTCCATCCCTGGAAGCTTTCCCCAAAAAGGGTGCAGGCTCAGAGGTGCCTGTCCCCACTGCTTGGCAGCTGGGTATCTGTGTGGGAACATGCCAGGAGCACACAGGGAGGGGAAGGGGCCAGGTCTGGCTCAGCTGATCCTTGCCTGTGTGGGGAGGAAGCTGGGGGTGGGAGGCAGCCCTGGGTTTCCCTCTGGGGCAGAGATGGGTACGTTTCATTTCCACCCAGCCCTTGCTGTGTACCACAGAGAACAAGCTGCCGCTGCGGGGAAGGAAGCACAGAGAGAGCCGGGAGCGGCACAGCGCACACAGCACAGCACCTCCCCTGCCTGGGCAGGGGACATAGCGGCTCAGCATGGCTCCAGGTGCCTCAAAGAAGTCGTGGGGCAGCGTGGAGGTGGCCCTGGTTGACCTCTGTGCCATCCTGCTCTGCTGTGGGCCCATGCTGACCTGCTGCCGCCACGGTAGGTACAGGAGTGTGACGGGCTCGCTGGCATGGGCATATTGTTTTAAGCTGGTGGAAAATGTCTAATGGCTGGGGGCTTTGTAGTTAAAAATTAGCTCTGGCATCAAGAAGGCAGAAACCCCAAAGCTTTTGGGTATGTGCAGCTGAAGCAAAGGACTTGGGGATTCTTGGTGCATAAATGGGATTAAAGGATGGAGAAGGGGACAGGTCCCGAGCTCACAGTGCTGACACCAGAGCTGTGTTGTGACACAGTGATGGTGGTTGGAGTTTAGTGTTGAGCTTATGGGTTTGCCAGTGGGGTGTAGGGTTTTCTTTCTAGCTCTCATGGCTTCAGTCTGTGCCCTTAGGCTGTAACTCCTGGTTTGGACTTGATCCTATGGGATCCAGGATCCCTTCTCTGGATGAACTTTGTGGGAGAAGGAGAGGTTGAAGGGAAGGTGTGAGTCTCGGCAGGGTGAGTGAGAGCTCTGATGAAGCTGTGTCTCCCTTTCCTTCCAGCTCACTGTTTCTTTGGTGGATTCATGTATTTTTTGCCTTGAGGGTGGGCAGAGGGCTGGGTGTCCCTTGGAGCAGATGTTACCTCTGGAGCCAGGAAGATACAGGAAAACATGTAAATCCAGCTTCTACTTTCAGTAGTCCTCCAAATGCTTCATTCATTGTTGGCAGTGGCACTAGTAGGAAATAAAGCCCTGAACCTGTCAAATATTTCCTGCTAAACAAAAGAAATCCAAAACGTGGCAGAAATTCCATCTCTTGGTGTGGACACTGCCACAGCCAGTGCTGCCTGTGGGAATTGGGGCACTTCTTCCCTCCTCCTGTTTAGTCTCAACCCTCATTTCTCAGCCCAGTTTTCCATCTGATCTTGTAATTATTCACAGAATTTCCAGGTTCCTTTTCTGGTTGGTGATGCTGAGGTTATGGTTCTATGGTCTCAGGGCAGAGTTGGAGGGACGGGAGGGACTTTCTGACTCTGTGTGCAAGCCCTGGCGCTGCTATCGGTGGTGATTTCTGGAAAGGGAAGGCAAATTTCCTTTGAAGAGACTTTTCAAAGCTGTGGTGGTTTGAATAGCTTGGTTGGGTGACCCACGTGAAAAATGCTTCTTCCCACTTTTCATTGCTCTGAACAGAAATTAATACATCAGCTGTGTGGGACTGGCTGGAGCCATTGTGTGCCTGGCCCATGTTTGCAGCATTCCCACCACGCAGGATGGGTGAACCCACCAGGATAATGGGCAGGGAAGTGAGGTGAAGCAGCAGGGCTGGTGCTAAAGCAGAGGAGCCTGTGGCTGTGGCTGGCTGGATTCTGTGTTGGGAACAGCCTGGCAAGCCCAGCTGGAACCCCAGGACCTGGCTGCCCACGCACACATAAGGAGAGGACAGCCCCTGGAAAGGGATGGCACTGTAAGCTCCAGGTTGTTCAGTTCTGTCAGGTGGTCTCAGGCTGCAGATGACAAATACTGTGCCATGGATGGCCCCTGCCTGCTCTGAGCTCCCAGCACGGTGTAGTGGAGAGAGCCAGAGCATCCCAGCAGGCAGCCAGGCATGTGATGGGCTGCACCACAGGACACTGCCCCAGCCTGGGACTCTGTCCTTCTGCTCACTTTCAGAGTCAGCCTCAGCTGGAGAGACGATGACTCAGACATGAACATACAGCATATATTTAAAAGTAATACAACCCCCACCTTCTGTTTTCCCCGGTACAGGTGTTCAGTGTTAATTTTAGGTAGCCCAGAGCACAATTTGGTCTGCTGAAACCATTTCACAGTACAGTTGCTACCTCTGAGAGTCCCTCTCCAGCCAGCAGGCATACATTTGGAATGGGAGAGACATGGACTGATGTACCTGCCCATGTCCCAGAGTGATGATGTGGACTGGGCTTGCATTGTTGGCTCCCACACAGGGGTATGGCTGAGACCTGTGCCTGCTGTAACCATGTCTGCTCCTTGTATCCTCTCTCCCAAACAGTGACCATCTTCCCAGCAGTGTTAACACTCCCTGAAGGTGACAAAGCCACTTTCTTCTGCAATATCTCCATGGAGAATGACTCTGGTTCAGAGTACAGCCTCAACTGGTACAAGGAGACCAACCACAGCCAAGCCCAAAAAACTGCTGAGATCCGAAACAAGCCCATGACAGAGACAGAAAAGTACCGGCTCATCAACCACACTTCTGTCTTTGAGATTGAGATCCTGAACCTGCACCAGAATGACTCAGGCTCCTACTACTGTGGATTGATCACCTTCTATGATCCCGATAAAGTGATGGAGAGCAATCGGTCCCAGCTGATAGTCACAGGTCAGCCTGGGGGCTGAGCTGATGGGGACGGGTCCCAAGCCTGTTGTAGCACCAGGGGTTAAGGCAGGCAGTAACCTGCTGGCAGAGGACCTGACATGGGTCAGGAGAGCACAGCCCTGCCCTGTCCTGTCTCCTTTGCACCCTGGAGGACAAATGGGACTATGACAGCCTACCTGGCACTGAACCCTTTCTGAGGACAGCCCCATGTTCCCCTGCTACCTTTCACAAGGACTGTAGAGGCCACGTTACACTCCTGACCTGCTGTTTTGTTCCCCCTTTTTTGAATGCCTATTGCAGCAGCCCCCCAGGTGAATGCTACTGATGAGCCGGAGATGGAGGAAGGCAACCCTTCAGAGCACATCAAGGCCATGCTCCTGGGCATCCTCCTGCTGGCTGGAGTGGTTGTGCTGCTGATCTTTGGCTACCTCACCTTCACATACAGGAAAGGAGGTATGATTCCCCTGGAGGCCACGCAAACCCAGCTGGGGACCTGGGGTCAGCCAGATGTCTGCAGCTGCCTGGGGTACATGGACTGGTTCAACGTGCTCAACTCAGCTGTGGCATACCTCTGTGGGACAGATAACTCCATGCTGGGGAGAGAGGGGAGCTTTGAGCCTTGCTTGCCCTTCATAGAGCCCCCAGACCCTATGCAGTGGCTCTACACCACTCGTTAGTGTTGTGCCTTAATGGTGCACTTGAATCCCTCCCATGCACCTTGCCCAGGTACCTTTGGAGCACCTCACCCTGCTGCAGCACAGGGCATCACCTCAGACACGCCACAGGCACCCAAGGACTCACAGAGAGTTCTGTTGCACGCCACTAATCCCAAAATAAACCCTAGACTGTGGGTCTTACTTGTCTTTGTAATGCTCAGGGTGTTCAACCCTATGGACAAGGAGAATGTGTGGTGAAAAGATTGTGGTGTGCTCTTTGGTGGAACTGAGCCAGCTTACATGGCACACAAACCTCCTCTAACCAAGTGTGTTACTTTGCAGATGTGCAGAAACCACCGAGTGAAAACATGCCAGTGGTGAGTTTTCTGCCTCTGTCACCCTGCTGTGCTGTTGGAGAGCACCGTGGCATTGCTGGGGTGAGGAGGGTGCTGGGCCTTCCTTTATCAGCTCTTCACAAGCATCTCACTTCTTCTCTGCTGCTGTGTTCTCTGCTGCTATCTTCTCTACTGCTCCTTTATCTTTTCTGCACAGCTACAACTGCTTTTCTGCACCTGCAGCAGCACAGCCCCATCACAAAATCAAAATAAAACTACCCAGCATAGGATGTGACTCTCTAATCCAATTCTTCTTCAAAGCAGGCTTATCTTTGACAGTGGATTGTGTTGCTGTAGAAAATGGGAGGATGTTTTCCTCCAATATAACAAGCTAAAATTTATTTTGCTGCAGCTGGTGCATGTTTTCCTCTCTCTTTAGCCAGGCACCTCTAGAAGGGATCTGTTTCCATCTTCTCTCCAGCCCCATTCATTAGGTGGCTGAAGGCAGTGAGTAGGTTGCCCTTTGCTCTCTCCATTCTCGGCTGAGCAAACTCAGCCCTAGGCTCTTCTCCTGCACACCATGCCACCTTGGAGCCCGATGGAGAGGTGGGAAAGGGGCTCCTAGCACAGCCCTGCCTTCCATGGCCAGGCAGGCAGAGAGTCCAGCCTGCCTGCAGAGGCAGAGAGCTGACACCCCAAGGCTCATGCTGTGGTTCCTCTATGCATGTTCTACCCCAGGTCTGTGCATCTTTCTTCTGTGTATCACTCTCACTCTCCCATGACGCTTCAGAGCTGATTTTGGCACTTGCTGTAAGAATGGGCTTGTGCTGGGGATGGTGGGTACCTCTGGAAGCTGAACCACCATGATGGGGTTACCTTGCAGAAGGAAGAGAAGCCCCCTGTGGTGTTCATATCCACTGTGGACTATGGTGTGCTGGAGTTTCAGAGGGACCAGCGCAGCCCAGTGCCCCCCAAGACTCAGCCGGTTGAGCAGACTGAATACGCCACCATCATCTTCCCTGAGGAGAAACCTGTCACACCAGAGCGTGGCAAGAAACACCTGGATGAGAGGACTCGACAGCTGCCATCACAGCCCTGCTGAGGGTCAGGGTCCCTCCTCACCAGGGTGTGGGCTGCCCCAGCCCCTCACTGTGGGATAATCCAGCATATCAGGACTAAAGCAACAGAGATGCTGCTGCTGGAGTCGATATTGAACAGTCCTGGCCACAGTGTTATTGTGGCCATGAGGTGGGTACCACAGGATGAGGAAGGTCCCTGCTGTGCTCCATGTGCTGCCTCTTCACTCAGGGCAGGGAGAATGGGCTGAGGCAGAGCAGTGATGCCAACAGGTCTGTCCCAAACGTGACTTACAGCATGCCTTGGTATTCTACCTCCACCCAGCGCTCTCTGGAGTGGCCATGCTGCTTCCCTGCCCCAGGTCTGAACCAACTATCAAAGCATGACTGTTGAAGAAAGTGCTGGAGGTCAGAACTGGAGTGAATCCTGTGAGATGCTGCTCACGGGAGCCCAAGGCTTCTTGCAAGCTTCTTGCTCGGAGCAGAGGCTGCCCTATGTACCTCTATTCAGAAATCCCTGGGAAGCAGGAAGCTGGTCTTCTGCCTGTCTCCAGGCATTTTCCTCCTCTGCATGAGGGGTAATCTACCCCTGTGTCCCTCCCTCCCCAGGCGGGAGTCAGATATGGCCATGGGGGTGAATAAAGAGTTTGGATCCGAGGAGTTTGTTGGCTCATGGTGGCAAGTGCGTGGGCAGGCAAATAACTGCTCTTGCAGTGCAGGGCAGAGCTGGGAGGTGGCAGCATCTGTTGTGGTTCCAGGGCCTCTCTGAGACATATGCAAGCTGCTCTTCCACAAAGCTGCTCTTAAGAATTTAGAGAGGTCGATTTTCGTTTTCTCCTTGCCCCTGTCTGAGCTGGTCACCCAGGCATGGCTACAAGCCAACATTCGCCCTTAATCAGGCTTGTCTCAGGGCACTCACCCACTCCATGGGGATGAGCATCCCTGCTGTGCCAGGGGTCTGGCTGCCATTAGTCAGGGCAAAGCTCATACCGTGGTGCTCAGTGCAGTGCCTTCAAACTTCCACTTTCTCTCTTGAAAGAGATGTGCTACCTGCCAGAAACCAGAGCGGAAAGAAATGATAACTGCTTGAGAGAGGAGAAACCCCAGTAAGGAGTGGCTTTGGAGGTAGCAGAGGCTTGCCAGGAGAGTGTGAAACTCAGTGAAAACTGAGAAGAGTCACTTGCATCTCACACTTTGGCAGCACTGTCAGCAGGTTTCTTCCTCCCTTACCAGCACAGCCTTGTGGGAGAAAGCAGAGGCTTGCCAGGAGAGTGTGAAACTCAGTGAAAACTGAGAAGAGTCACTTGCATCTCACACTTTGGCAGCACTGTCAGCAGGTTTCTCCTCCCTTACCCCCAGTAAAACCAGCACAGCCTTGTGGGAGCCAACCTGGGTGCTGGGGGAAGGGGTGAGGCAAGCCAGGCACCATATCTTGTACTCTGTGGGGACTGGAAAGTCCATGAGAAACTTCCAGAGGGGACTAGATGGGATAAATATCCATTTGGGATAGCTTACAGCTTTCTTCAGGGTAGGACAGTGGATGTGGTGTCCCCTTTGGTCCCCAGTGCTGCTGAAGGCTCCCAGTAGCCTCCACGGGCAGTGCCATAACTGCCCATAACTCACATAACTCATGTCAGTTCATGGCTCAGCCCACTGGGGATTTTTGCCAGCAGCAGCCCTGCTCCTTGTCCCAGCAGCTCAGACAGAGACCTGCTGTGGCCAGCAGGCCCCAGAAAAGGAGGCAGCTGCAGCAGGAAAGTGGGAGCTCAGTCAGCACTTCTGCGTTTTGCTTTCCCGTCAGACACAACACTGACATAGCTGAGAGGGTGGACCCTGCTTCATATTTTCCATCCTACCTCTCTGACAGCAGAGGTGCCAGATCTTCAGCACTTCCTGCACTCCCTGGCTGCAGCTATGACTTCTACACATGCAGTTGGGGCTGAGTCCTTTCCTCTCTGTTTGGATGGTGGTTTGCAGCTGACCAGAGTCTCCCAAGCCATCCAGTGGGGTTGGAGGTGTAGCAAAAGCATCTCCCACTGCCGTTTGGGATGGGAGAGCATCCAGCCTGCCACAGTGCCTGTGCACTTCCAATCCCCATCAGCCTGGCTGCAATCCTGCCCATTGCAGGGAGGAAGGCTGGGGCCTCAAGATGCATGGGTTGAGTGCTGGGGGTGCTCCAGGCTGCCAGACACCATTTCCCATCCCTGCTTGGAGCACAGGATGCTCAGCACTAACAGACATGAGCTAAACTCCCCTGCACCTGGCATGGCACTGGCTGTGCTGGCTGAGCATCCCCAGACCAAGCAGTGCCCTGAGATGGGTGTCAGGCCCCACACCCCAGTATCCTTTTTGGGAATGGGGGATCAAGTGTGCACACATGTGCAAGCACACACAAATGTTCATGAACACACAGACGTGCAAACATGTCACCAGACAAATTTGTGTGAACACCCCCAGATTTGAAACCCCCCCCGCCACAGACACACATCCCCTCAGCCCCCCCATCCTTGTGCCACAGCTTCTGCTGTGCTGGGACCCCGGACCAGCCAAGGGGAAGGCTGTGGCTGCTGGAGCTGTGGCATTTCCTGTGCAGTCTGGTCTGGCAGTTAAAGCAGCTGCTTCCGACCACGGGCACCCAGCACGCCCCGAGGAGTGGCTGCCACCACCTCAGTGCCAAAATGCTTCGTCAGCCCCCTGAGACCACACACCTGCTGAGACCTCTGGAGAGCCTCACCCTGGTCCCACACTAAGGTCTTGATGATGGGGAATGGCCAGAGCCCTTTGGGAGACCTCAGAGAGCTGGGATTGGTCCCTGTCAGCATCTGCAGAAAGCTGGATGTGTGGCAGTGTGCCTGGGCTATACCTAAGCAAGCAAAAACCTCCTACATGATGCTTGAGAGCCAGCCCGCTCCTTACACACCCCAGTCTTGATTAAAGGTGGTTGGAAATAACATGTGAGCAAGCATCTCTTCAAGAAACCTGAACTCGTAAGCCATGTCTTGGGAAAACTGGACAGGCGGATGAAGATGGAAAGGAAATCCTCTCCTGCACTTTGCAGCTGCGTCTTTGAGGAGAACCATGCCAGGAAGCAGCAAATTACTGTTCCTGAACACCAGGGCATTGCAGATGTTGAGGGGAGAAGGGGTGGTCAGGCTGTAGGACAGCAGGGTCAGTTTCAAGTGAGCACTGTCCAGGTCACTGGGATGTCTCAGAAATTTTTGGTTAGGAGAGGTTGGACTGGAGGTGATGCATCAGGTGTGTGGGTTATTTGTCCACTGGGTAATGAGATGGCTTGTGGGTGGGACTGGTCTGTCAGGAATTGTGTTGTGGGAGCATTGCCATGGCCTTGACTATCTGGGAAAGTGACTGTTGTACCTGGAAGAGAAAGGCTGGAGGGAGCTGGTGGGTGCTGTGGTTGGTGGTGGGAGGGGTGGCTGCTGCGCAGGCTGCCTGGACCCCTAACCATGGCCAGGCTGCACAGCTCTGGTGTGTCCTGAGGGGTCTGGGTCCAAAACATCTCCTCCATCCTGTCCCACCAAGAGTCTCACCCTACCTGTCACTGAGCTGTTGTAGCTTATAGAGTATCTGTGTTTCCTCCTCCCGCCCTCATTCTGCTTTCTCTAGTTTTGCTTTGACTTGCCTCCAGAGTTTCTTCTCCTCTCTCTTCTTCCCTTTGGTAGGATGTGATGCTCAGTGAGGGAGCTGACAGTCCAGACCCAGGTGCATGGGGCTTGGAGGGGCAGGCAGGAGCCCTGTGCCTGCCTGCTCCTCTGTCCCAAGACCAAACCCTCTGCCCATGGCACAGAGCCTTGTTGGAGGGGGTCGAGCTCGCTCCTTATGCCTGGAAGCACCATCACCGAACAAGGAGCCTAAACCCATGTGGGGTGATACCTGCCCATGTCTTCACATCCATTTGCCCCCTTAAATCTCTCTCCATTGCTCAGCATCCCTCTCCACCCCAGAAGTCCAGGATGATGGGGCAATGAGCCCTCTCTACAGTCCCGCTTGGGCATAGCCCTATTTCCTGAGGAACTGATCCTCCTTTCCTCAAATCCACCCTTAGATAGGTGGACCCTTCTGCTCCAAGGGTTCAGCTGTGCAGACAGTCCAGCTTGGAAGGGAACCTGTAGTCACTGCTTGTCCCTAGAGCTGGTGGGTTTCACCATGACGGGGTGACAACCATTCATTGTCAAATGCATCAAGGTTGGAGGCACACAGAGCTGTCATGGAGTCATGTCCCAGGAGGATATGGATGTCCAATTCACCATCTGCTTCTTGGAAGCAGAAAAAAGAGGATCCAGGAAATTCTAGATGAGTCAACCTACCTCAGTATCCAGAAAACTGCTGGAACAAATTACCACCAAGTGGCAAACACTGACAGGGCAGTGCTGGGGCTGAGAACACAGATTTAGCAGGAACTTGTGTCAAACCATCCTCATTTTCTCTTCATTAGGGTGACAGACTGGGTACCACAGGGAAAGCAGGAGTGATGCTATCTTTGTGCCGCCTTACATGACATTCTCAAGCAAATGAGGAAATGAGAAATTCTGCCACTGTGGGTGGATGGATTCTCAAGAAGCTCTCTCCCATGAGCAGTTATCAATAGCTCATGCAGCAGACACATCCAACAGAGATTTTCTGGGGAATCCAGGCTCATATGAAAGCAAGATGCTATTGAAAGAGGGTGTAGGGGCTGTTTGGGTGGGGGTTAGAAATTGAATTCTCCCTGATGACCTGGAGAAAAGAGCAAAAATTTCTTGAAAGAATGACTGATGGAAAAGAATTGGGTGTGTTCAACACAGGAAAAAATGAGGGAAGTCTTCAGAATAGAAAAAGCCTCAGTATGAAGCAAGCAGTGAGAAGTGTTTAGGGTTCTGCCCTGTTGCTTAGATGTCAGTTCATCTGTCCTGTAAACCTTGATGTGCCCATGGACACAGCATCCCCACCGCTGAAGGGATGTTCTTTTCTGCAGTCCTGCAGGGGGTCTGGGGCTGAATGCCCCTTTCTGCCCCTTCCAGGGACTGCTGGCAGGACGGAGCCACCAGGGAATGAGGTGACCCATGCCAAAGGAAGGGATGGATGTCCCAGCAGGAAGGGGTGCATGTGGGCCAAGGAAAGTCCTCATGGGCAATGTGGGCACTTTGTCCCTTGCCTGGAAGAGTGGGGAATGTGGAGGCTGACACATAGTGAGAGATGAAGAGGAGGAGAAAGAACTTTGGGAAACATTCCTGTGCACACAGAGGCGGCTCACACAGGGTGGGAGCTCAAGTCAAAAATAATTTTGTGCTGCGCAAAACCAGCAGGGAAATTACCACCCAGGCTGCACCTTGTGTGCTTCCTTCACGCATCCCACGGAGAAGCCATGACCAGCATGCTGCAGTGAAGAGGATTTGGCAGGGTCTGAGCCTGGCAAGGGCTGCCAGCCCAACGAGGTCATGCTGTGTGCAGGACAGAGCTTGTCCCCACTCCCTGCTGAGGCCAGGCTGTGGGGAGATCCTGTAGGAAAAGCTTTTTTTTCCAGGCAGGTACTGATAAGCAGCAAGGTGCTTGGGCAGAGCCAGGAGGTGCGTGTGAAATGGAACAGGATGTCGAAGCAATTTCGTCTCTGTGGGCTGTTCTAGGAAAGTCCCCTTAGTAAAAGCAACTCATAGGCTTTAATAGAGGGACCAGCACTCAGCTGCCTCAGAGATGACTGTGAGGGCTCAGCACACTGTGGGTCGTGATTTGAGTTGTGTTGCCATGACGTAACAGGGCATTGGTTTCCATCACAGCCAGGTTTTGAAGGTAGGGACCTGTTCCCACATGAGGAACCAGGTATGCCACTGTATCCCCACTGAGCAATGTGCCTGAGGGGCAGGGTTTTGGCCCCTGGGATGGGAAGTGTGTGGAGTGGTGCCTGTCCTGAGGGGAGAATGCCTTGTGTCAGCAGCCTTGAGGAGGAAGAGCTGGGCTGAAACCACAGATCCTTGTTTGGGTGAATATGAGAGTGTCAGGAGCTAGGGCTGTGTCCCCAGGGGACTTCTCCTCCTCAGAATAGCTGGAGATGTTTAACACAGGCATGCCCTAGATGTAAAGGGAAGGTGTCAAAACCTTTGGGTCTTTCCTGCATTCAACCCCCCACCAGGGTAAATCTTGGACAATAACACAGAAGGGGTCAAGTGGACAGACAGATGCTGCAGGGTGGGGGCTCCATCCTGGTCACCTGCTGTTGGCTGGGTCCCCAAGCCATGCTTGGCCATGGTGCCAGCTGTGAGGCCAACTCTTTCCCTACTTAGCTTCCACCTTCTGCACCATGAGATTTGCAGCCCTGAAGACCCCTCTGTGGCAGAATACATGAAGGGGTCTTCTATAATGAACCTATAGACAGGGAAGCCCCAGGGAAAGGAATGAGAGGAGGCCGTAAAGATCTGCTGCCTTGTCTCTTCCTCCTCATGCACCAGCCCTGAGCCAGGGATGTCTGCCAGCTCCCTTCTGTGAACATTGAAAACACTGGTGGGATGATCCCTCCTTCACTGTCCTGCTTGTAGTTCACTGCCCCAGCCCAAGCAGGACCCAATGAACCCATGACAAGGGTCTTGGCAAGGGGGTGACTCAGGGTCTATCCATAGGTTAGGACTTTCTTCATAAGCCTCCTGAAGACACTGTCTTGGCTTCTCTGCTTCCAAGCACTTTCTGTCCTTCCAGTCCTGCTCCAGATGATGGTATCAAGGTGTAATTGGAGTGGAAGGAACCACAAAGAAGGAAAATGTGGAAGCTGAAGGTTTGCTCTGTGCTGGGATCTCCTGGGGTCTCCTACCTCTGCTGTCACAGGAGAGGCAGTGCACCTTGTGAAGGTGTTATAGGGCTCTTGGTACACATGACTTACTGCCTTTTCTCTTCCAGCAGCAAAGGTCAGAGCGTCCCTGCCAGGCTGTGGTTCCTGGGATTTACCTACATGGACTGCCTGAAGCTAAACCTGCTTAATCAAGATCTTTCTCAAACTCAAGACCTGTTATCATTTGGCATCTTATCTAACCTGCATTCCATCCTGCATTGCTCTCCATAGGAATTCCTGGGGGAGCTGTGCACCCCGAGAGGGGTGAGCTGGGAGGCAAGGGCTGCAGGTGGCCCCAGCCCTGCTGTTTATACCTTGCCTGGGTGCTCTCAGCTCAGAGCATCTCATCTGTTTTGGTTTTATGTACTATGCTGTCCTCCCCAACTTTCCACCCTGAAGTTTCATGTTAGGCCTTTTTTTGCTCAAATTGGCTGAAAATAGATAAAAATAGCCCATGGTTGGTGGCAGCTATTGAGATAGATAAGGTTATTTGGAGCTTTATCAACTGCTGAGTCCTGCATTTTCAATGGATTTCACTTTCATTATTCCTAAACTGGGCAAATCTCTCTAAGTTCTCCCCACTGCCATGAATGTGATGGGCGTGGGCAGCCTGGCAGGGGGTTTTGTTTCCAGTCTTTCTGCCTAAGGACAGAGCAGCATTGTGGCTTTCCAAGGTCAGGGGCTCATGTACATATATTGAGGAAACCCACCTTGTCCTTACTTTAGGGGACATTTCACCTGGCCAAGACCTGGTGCAGTGTCAGCAGAGAGTGTTGACCCAGAGATTGGGATGGGGGGTTGCTGCTCATGCAGGAGCAAAGGTTCCCCTCTCCAAGCACAAAAACATTGTACAAAAAGTATAGGGACACGGCAGTTGCACATGTGCATTCAGGAGCTGCAAGCTTGACTTGCAAGCTTGGTCGCTACCCCTTCCCCAGCTTCAGGTGTGTCATGGTTTGACACTGGTGCAATTCCAGTGCCCCCATGAAAATAAGTTCTCCCAGTGGCTGCTGTGAGATGTGACCAGAAGTAGAGCAAAGCAGGCTCCAGCTTAGTAATAACAGAAAAACCTTTATTAATTTACAATATATAAAAAGGAACATACACAGAACTTAGAATGAAAACCTTCCAAAACACTCCTTCTCCTCCCCCCAGTTTCCACCACAGCACAATGAGATAAAACCTTAGATTTTCAATCCAGACACCACCCCTCAGATAGTTAACTTTCAGGTCATCACCACCCCTCAGATAATCAACTCTCAGTTCATCAAGGAGAGAGGAGTCCCTCTTGTACCATAGGCTTCGCCAGGAAACACAGTTGAAACCTCTTGTGTTTCCATGTCACTCGTGGCACCACCCAGAGAACATCTGCCCTCTGACCTCTTCCTTCCATGTCCAGTGCTCTCACCACTGTGCATGGACCAGATCTGCTTCTGGGGTTCCTCTCTTAAGGATGCTTTGCCCAGGTCCAAAAAAGCAACAGTCCCTCACTTTTGGGACACCAGTCCCCCCCAAATCCACCCCCTGGGGCCGAGGAGTCTCGAGAACAGAGATCTTCTTCACTGAAGACAGAGGGCATCACCACTCTCTCCTCATCAGTCTCTGTTCATGCCACTGCTTCACATAACATCACTGCACCCTCTTGGCTCCAAGCCATTGCCTCCCCCTAAATGCAGTCTCTGTGTCACAGGAAAAATGGGTCTGTCCATGGCCATACAAGAGAAGAGTCCAGCCAAAGGCCATTCCATCATCTCCTCTCACCTAGGATTCTTCTCATCTCCTTCTGACATCTTTCACTTGCTCAGCCCTTCACCACACTTGCACATTTCCTTCTATTTCATGTCTGTCTCTCTTCTGGGAGGGTTTAATGTTCAAAGTTTTCATTGTCCAAGAAAAGGGTTAAAATCTCGGGCTCTGCCCGCCCAGAACTCCCAGCTGGGCAGGGCAGGTCTGACCTCTTTCACAACCGGAACCAAGAGAGAGTTTCCCTGGCTGTTCTCTGCATTTTAACCCCCTGTGTCCTCAGAGGCGTATCCATGTCTTCAGTGGCCACACCAGGTGCCAGTATTCAAATCTGAGCACTGATTGGTTTGGCCACAACTTCCCGAAAAACTCACTTCCTTATCAACCCAGGACAAAGTGTAACTATGAGACTGTGGCAGGACATTTTTGCAGTGAAGATTGGAGAAATGCACGTAACAGATCCGTGGACACTTCTGGAGGATGATGCCCTGCAGGTGCAGGCCTGCAGGCCTGGCTGGAAGGAGTTTGTGCAGCACCGTGCTCTTGGGAGGTAGGGGGCTGCGGACAGTCCCTGTTGGAGGGGGATCAGGGTTGATAGGTTGCCATGTGGACCTTTTCCTTTTTGCTTGTAGGAAGCAGGTTTTTCAGCAAAAGGGGGAGTTTGGAGGTGGGTGAGGCTGTGAAGGGTTTCTTCATTTTTGTTTGAATCTCGGTGGGTTATTGCCAAAATGGAAAACATGATATTTGGAGGTGAGAGTAGTTCAGCAGGTCCAAAGGGCAGCTGCTATTTGGCCAGAATTTCTCCATGTCATTGTTAAGATGAAAAGAGCTCCGTCAGCAAGTAGGGGGACTTATACCTCACTAGAACCAAATCTTCTGGGTTTGCACTCAGAGGGTAAGGAGAGGGAGAACCACTGTGAACTGGGACATGGAGTGATGTCTCAGCAGCCCCTGTACCTGCACCAGGCTGCAGAGCCTTGGGCAGAGGGAGGCTGTGGCTCTGCATTGCTCATAAGAAGCACCCCAAACATTTCCACTCTGGGCATTGTTCAGACACCCTGCCTCGGTGGCAGCAAATGGAGACTTTGGTTGCCAGTCCCCATGCAGATTGTGCAAGATGAAGAGCTGTGGGCTGCACACCTTTTGGCTCCTCAAGATATCTCTTCACCTGCCCTGCACCCTCCACCCACACCTTCCTTCTATTTTGCTGTTATTGTCTTACCCAGTCTTGGGCTTGATGCTGGCTTTCCGCTGAGCTGTGATAAGCCAGCATGGGTGAGGGGCTGGAGTCCCAAATAGGGACCTGATGTTTCCCACCACAAGGGCCTCTGCTTTTGGCAGTGAGGCCAGGATCCCAAAAGACAGCCTGGCTTCTGAAATCTTTAATGCTGGGGCCAGCCCTCAGCTCACATCTGTGGTGAACTTCCCAGGCTGCCATCATGCTGTTAGGGGGAGGACAGTTTGGTGTAAACTTTCATGAGTGGAGTTAGTCCATAGTCTGTGTTAACCCTCGTCCCTACTGACTGTGCCGAAAGCCTCTAGCTCAGCATGGGGCACCTGGGATGAGCTGGTTTCTCTTTGCCCTGACAGGTTTCAGTGCTCCCAGTGCTTTCATAAGTGGTCTTCTGCCAAAGTGCACATCCTGTTCCGCATGTACCACTGCCAAGGCTGGGGCACGGTGTGGATGCGAATCTTTCGCCAGAAATGCAGGCGCTGCCCTAACTCCCGGCTGGAGGATCCTGAGTTCAGCCTGGACACTGTGGAGACAATTCTGCACAACCTGGTGATAAAGATCCTCCAGTATTTCTACAAGAAGCCTGTCCAGCCCTCTGACCTCCTGGAAGTCGTGGTGGATGCACTGGTGACGGGGCCACACGACCGTGCCCACTGCGAGGCCTGCGAGCTTGGCATTTGCAACAGGTCACAGAAGGCCCCGGCACTGGATGCCTGGAAGCCCTTGACAGATGAGAACAAGGCCAGGATGCACAGCAGCAAGCCATGGCTGGCCTGGACATCAGATGTCTGGAAGTCCTTAACAAATGCGGGGGAGGCTGGAACACATCACACGGAGTCATGGTCGTCCCTGGGATCAGATGACTGCGAGCCCTTGATGGGTGTGGGCAAGGCCAGGACCCATCACACTAAGTTGCAGCCAGCCCCAGCATGGGTTTCCTGGAATACATACGAATCCTGGACCTCTCAGACCCTGAAACACCAGGGCTTAAGACCCCGTGAAGCCTCGACGCACCACCCCTCACCCTCCAACAGCAACTCCTCCTGGAAATGGTGCTGCTGCCTCAGCAGTTCTTTGGTCTGTGTTTTGGCACTGATCATCTTCCTTGTGTTTTATTTGACCAAGATGTAAAGGGACCTGGGGATCACAAAGATGAGCTGGGGTGATGGCTAGTTGATGAACTGCCTGGAAAATTGGATACCCAGGGTCAGCCCTTGCTCTTGGTTCAGCAAGCTCCCCAGCTCCTGGTGGCATGGGATCACACTGGGATGCCTCATCCAGGCATCTTGTCCAACAATCTCTGGAAGACTCATGGGTCTGATGGATTCTTATGGGACATATTCTGTATGAGGATGAACCTCCCAGCTACCCCATGCACAGGATGAGGTTTCTTACTTGCAAGAATAAAACAACCCCCTTCTCCTCAGCCCAGGAATGCATTTGTGCTTTTTAATGTCTCAAAAGCCTTTTCTAGCTGTGTGTGGGCATCTTGGAGGGAAGCCTGGGGCTGTTTTTATCTCCCAGTGGTGCTCTGCTTGAGTCATGGTCGTCCCTGGGATCAGATGACTGCGAGCCCTTGATTGGTGTGGGCAAGGCCAGGGAGGCACATGCCCAGTCTGCCCTGCCTTTGGCCAGCTGTCTGGGTGCCCTGCAGAGGGGGCAAAGGGTGCCAAACTTGGCAAGTGCAAGAAGGCCGTGGCAGCAAGTCCAAAGTCAATGCCCCGGTTATGCAGAAATTACACATATTGGGCTACAGGGTCTGGGCAAAGGGAAGATGCAGACTCTTGCCTTCTGCTACTTCACCCTTCAGGGCTTTAGGGAGCTGGTGGGTGTCATAAGGTTGGGAGGAAACGTGCTGTCCCCATGGAGCCTAGCACCCTGACTCTTACCTTCCCTGTAGGGCAGCTGGGCTCCTGCAGAACTTACCCAGCATGTCCTGTGGCCACAGCTGATTTCAGCTGGGATGGAGATAATTTTCTTCTTTGTAGCTGTTACTACACTGTACTTTGGATTTAATATGGGATTAATAATGTTGATAGCACACTGATGTTTTAGTAGTTGCAAGTAGTGCTTACTCTAAGTCAAAAACTTCTCTGTTTCCTGTGCTCTGCCAGTGGAGCAGGTGTACAAGGAGCTGGGAGGGAGCAGGGCCAGCACAGCTGACCAGAACTGGCCCAAGGGACTTTGCACACCACAGATCATCCTGCTCAGTGGATAAACTGGAGGAGTTGGCCAGGATGGGCTGATTGCTCTGGGGGATGGGCTGGACATGGGTCAGAGTAACTAACTGCAGTGTGTATCTCTTGTCTTTATTATGTCTCTCTCTCTTTATCTCTCTGTTCATGATTGTTATTATTATTAATAATTATTAATATTTACTTTGTTTCAATTATTGAACTGTTCTTAACTCACAGACTTTACCCTTTTCCAGTTCTCCTCCCCATGCTGCTGGGGCAGGGTGGTTTGACTGAGTGAGAGGCTGTGCTGTACTTAGATACTGGCTCAGCTTAAAAACCACAGCAACTTCAATAAACTTTTGAAATAGCCTGTAGCCTGTGCATCACAAGCCTCAAACACAACCATGATTACCAAGGTCTGTCTTCTCCAGGATCCTGGGGTGAGCAAGTGGTGGTGGGGGGATGCATGGTGTGCTCTGTGAGAGAGAGCATTGTGAGGGCTGTCACCTGGGAGTGCACTGGGGACACCAGGGATGCCATGGGAAATCCATCTCCATGGGGCCTCAGGAGAATCAGGAGAGGCAGCCATTCCCTGGGGAAGCGAGGTGCCAGTGACAAGCACGCAGTCACCAGCTCGCTGCTGAGCCCTGGATGGGTTTAGGAGCAATTTAAGAGACAGCACCCCTTGGTGTGCTTGCACCATTCTCATCATAGCTTTTGTTTTCATTTGATACCTCTCACAGAGAGGCTGGCCAGTGATCCTGGCTGGTGAATGACTTCTATTAACTCCTGGCTTACTCTGCTTCAGTGGCCCCAGGCACCTGCTGTGCTAGGCTGCTGATCGCTGGGGCTAAGTGGGGGTTTCTGACACTTTCATGGCTCCCTCTTCTTTGCTGCTTTCTCTGTGATTCATGCATTGCCTGTGTGGTGGAGGAGCTGAAACACAGACACCAGGGGACATGCTGCTTACCTGAGTAGCAAGAGCTGAATTGAACAACCCCCAAACAACTTCGGGTACTGAAATTGATTTTAGGCCTGTCTGTCAAGTTAGTCCAACAAGGAGAAGACCTGCAGAACCACTGAAGCAGCTGTATCCATCCTCTTATAGCTTTGCAAATGAAGATGGGTATGATATCAAAGACTCGTGGCTGAATTAGTGGAAGAATGATAGGCCGAAGGAAAAAAAATACCAAACTCACACAGCATCAATCCCTGGCTGTGCAGATTCCCAGGTGCTGTCCTGTCCTCCCTGCTGTATCTTGAAGGGTCCTTTATGCTGCTTTTTCTGCTACTGTAATGTTCATCTTTATTCTCAGCTAGACAACCTGCAGGCTATTGGTTAAAAAAAAAAAATAATATAACAACAAAACGATGTGTGGTCCAGACGCCGTGTGGATTTGGTTTCTTAAGTTGTCTAACCTGCTTTTATCCAGCCAACCCTTCTCTTCACCAGAGAGAAGAGAAGCGTTCTCTTCTTCGCCTTCTCCCTGCAGCCTCAGCAGCCCTGGCCACGGAGCCACCAGATGGAGCTGCAGGTCTCCGGCACCGCTCTGGGAGCACTGGGACCAGCGACCCGCCAGCACTGGGACGGGACAGCATGGGGGATGCCGTCCCTCCTGTTTCTGTGACCAGCTGCTGCCCTGTGGCGTGGTCCCCCCAAGCCCACCCCACGAGGTTCCTGGGTTGGTGTGTGAGGGAGCGGCTCCGAGGAGTGCCTTTGCTGCGGCTCTGCCGGGGCTCTGCTCGGATGAGGCTGATCCTGCCCGGACCAGCTTCCTTCCGTCCCGTGCTGGGAGCAGCCTGCCCCTCCCCGCCAGCAAAGATACGGACAAGTTTCTTGCTGCCATTGTCCATAGCCCTGGTCTTTCCACGCTGAGGTTTTCCCAGCCCCAGTCACCATGTCTGGGCTGTCTGCCGCCTCTCCAGCCCCCCAGCTGCTGAGTGGGAACTCCCTGGTCTCTGCCTGAGATGCCGGTTCTGGTGGGGACTGCATCCCTGCAGGAGTCCTTATGTTCCTGCTTGAGTCTCTCTGCTCTTTTACAAGGGCAGACTCACCTCTTATTCCCCTGCAAGTCTTTTACACACCCACTGTGCTCCCCCATCCATGGCCTTGTGTGAATTTGCTCCTTTTCCCCTGGTCCCCTCCTTGCTGCTGCCTTCTTGCCTGCCTGTGTCCTCATCCTGTGCAAGCAAGTCCCCTCCCTCATGCAGCCCCTTCATCTCCTCCCCAGTACTCAGAGCCACCTGTGCATAAATGGCCTTCTCAGCCAGGGCCTCATTTTTGGGGTCCTTTCCAGGATACCCCTTTCCAACAGGCAGCTGTGCCTGTTACTAGTTTCTTAGCAAACTGCCTTCAAAATTCTGCTTTCTGTGGCTCCTGGAACTTTTGGGGTTCAGAGCAAGCACTCCTGGCCGGGCCAGGCCCCCAGCTGTCACGGGAGCAGTGAGCCCATCCCAGGGGATGAAGGAAGAAGGATGTTCTCTTTGTGGGTTCTGAGCAGGTCCTGTCTGTCCCCCCCGGTCTGTTTCAGATTGGGCTCTGCTACAGCCAACTCTCAGCTCACTCGCAGCCAGGGACAGCAAAACTTCACCCAGGGATGTTTTGCTGGCTTTTCACCACAGCCAGACTGATAAATAGCTGTCTCCACGCCTGTCTCCCTGGAGAGAAGCTCTCACCACTCTGGCAGGTTGCGAGGTGCCAGAAATGCAAAGCCCATTGTTGGTCTCACTTTTCTCCTGGGCTGCCTGTTGCCAGCCCCCGCGGTGCCCGGGGCTCACCCGGGGCTGGCACCCGGCAGCCGCAGCTCGGTGAGCGGGGGGCGAGGGCTGGGCTGGCTCGGGGATTTCCCGGCAAAGCTATTGACGGGAGGCGGGGGAGAGTCTGTGCTCGCCAGCGATCTGTTAAAGGGCAGCAATATTTTATAATGTGCCCCAGGGCTGTCTAGGCTCAGATCCTTCAGATGATGGTTTAATGCTCAGGGGACCAGGCCTTTATTTTGCTTCTTGTCTCTCCTCTCCTTTACTCCCGTGATGTCTCTGCATGTGTTAGCAGACCCGTGAGCCAGCCAGATCCACTGCCCTCCTCCCTGTCATCAACACAGAGGAGCCTGGTGCTGTTTTTCTGTTCTGTGCCGTAGGAAAATAGGGATCAATAACCCAGCTCCCAGCCCTGGATACAGGCACATGGGAGAAAACAGCCCCCATTATTTTAAGCTCTCTCCAGAGTGGAGATTCTCACAGTCTCTGATGCAGAGATGTCCGGCAGAGTTTTGTCCCTGCCTCAGCTCACATCTGAGCTCACTGCAGGTCCTCTGCTGTGAGGACATGCTCTCTCAGTCCAACCACTAGTGGGAATAGGCTGATTTTTCACACTTTTTAAAGCAAAAGTCACATACCTCATATTTTTTTCCCTCATGTCAGTTGAACTCAGACTTAATTGCTATTCTCAGCAAACAGGTTGCTGCCCTCTGCTCCTGCCACTAACCCGCATCTTCAGTGATGTGCTAAGGCTATAAATAATTGAAGGCAGGATCTCCTCTGTCGCCCTTTTTTGTGATTTGTATTCAGGGGCTGCTCAGGGTCTGTCTCAGCCCAAGAAGCTGCACAGGCCAAGGCTGAGCAGCCGTCAGAGTGAGGGATGGTGTGAAGATTCTCCTGGGAGTGCAGGCGTGCATGGCAGACATCAGCAACCAGCCTTAACCATGTTCCTCTTGCAATAAAAGCCTCAGGGCACAAGCTCAGTACATACAAAAGTTTTATTTTGTTCTCAGGAGGAAGACTAAGAGAACCATCTTTACCTGACATCAGGTATTTTACAGAATGTAATAGATATAAAAAAAGAAATACATATATTAAAAAATACCTTGCAGTTACATGACATAGCCAAGAGTACAGTTCATAGTGTATCTGCAAGTTCAACCTTCCTTAGGCCTTCTGCTCCTTTACAAGTTCTACAAATGGCTTTTTGGATGATAGCAAAATGTCAGAGCGTCTCATCCACTGTTGGCTTCTTCCTTTCATGGAAAAACCAAAGCAGCAGGAGGAGGAGAAAGAGAGGCCTGAAGGAGGCTACAGGCACGCAGAGAGCACAGCAGGCAGTTTTTGCATGTTGCTTACATCTATGCTGGCAAATGAAGAAGGTCCTGCTGAAGGAAGGAAGCTCACCTGACCTTGTTCCTTGTTGGAACTTGTCTGCATGGGCCATGGAGGGAAGCTGGGGAGATATGAATACTTCTGGTGTGTTAGGTGGGTTTGAGTCAGTCTAGAAGGACTTGGACATCTGCAATAGGCCACAAGTGCCATGAACAAACACTGAACACCACTGGTAACCTGTAAATCAGATAAATCAGTGGCCTCAAAAGCAGTGAAAAGGGACTAGGTTCTTGCAAGAATGAATAAACTGTCATGCAGGACTAACCAGACTCCTGAGAAAGAGATGAAAGCCAAGAAAGGGTGTTTTATATTAAATGATTCTGCTGAAAATAAGTATTGCTTAGATACAGCTGATGTGAAGCTGTCTTGTAATGGAAAACACTTTCCTTGTGAGGTCTGCTGTGGCTGGAAACCACAGAACTAATCTCGGGGTGGGACTGGAGAGGGCTTCAAGTGATAGAAGACTGGAGAAATTTTTGTGGCTGGAGGTCAGGGTGATGCTGAGTATAAACCCTGCTCTGTGTCCTCGTGTTCTCTGTGGGTCACTCATCCCACATGGTGGGATACAGGTATCCCATTTGGGCTGGTGCTGTCTTGGCAGCCATGGCTGAAGTTTAGGGCTAAATGTGGATGTATCCTCACATCTTTGGGGCCAGGTGGACATCACCTGAGATGCTACCAGGAAAGGATGTTTATTTGCATATAAAAATAATGGCAAACTCCCAGGACTCTCTCACTACTCCTTGCACAGAAAAGGGCTTCACCAGCATGCGGAACCTGAGGCGCAGGCCTGCCCACATGGGTTACCTGCACTGTCCATAGGCTCTGAAGTTCTGTAGTTGCGTCTTCTGACAGAGAGATCTGGCCAGAGAGTCCTGGGGGTGGGGACAATTCCCTGTACACAGCACAAAGCTTTGGTGTCAGGGAAACGCTGCCTCAATTGCTGTGCCTTTTTCCTGGCTTGGAGGGAAGTTCCCTGGAGTATGGGTGAGGTTTGCAGATGGGCAGCACATGCAGAGGACACCAGCTGAGATCTTGTCCTTCGCCCCCTCCTTCCAGCGCCCTAGCAAGCATTTCCTAAGAATGCAAGCGAAGGGATGCGGGACCAAGCGAAACAAATGACCTGGCAGGGGCTTGGCATGCGTGGAGCATCGTGGCTATTGCTTGCGAAAGACCCGAGTCTGGAGCACATTAAACAATAACAACAAGAAGAAAGGGAGCTGCGGTGGCAGCAGGCTGCTTAGTCACTCATCTCTCCAGCTCTGGGTCCAGAAATGTCCATCTCTCTGAGGAGCCTGTTTTCTGCTCCACCCAGTCCACGTAGTTTGAGACCTTGGTGTACACGCCGTACACCTGCTTGCTGCCGCACTCCTCCGGGCCACCCCATGAGACCAGCCCTTGGGCCACCCACCTGCGCGTTCCTGGGTCCTGGATGACGAAGGCTCCCCCGCTGTCTCCCAAACAAGTGTCCTTCCCCCCCTCGTAGTAGCCGGCGCAGAACATGTTCTCGGTCACGCTGTAGTTGCCTGAGCGTGACTCGTAGCTGGTCTTGCACTCGGCGTGCAGCACCACGGGCAGTTTGACGTACTGCAGGATGTCAGACAGGGTCCTCATGCCTGAGCTGATGATCTCGTCCACCGTGATGTTGGGGTTGGAGATCCCCCAGCCAGCAACCAGCCCCAGCGTGTTGGGGTGAGGCCCCTCCAGCTCGTGCTCAAACTGGGGCAGGCAGACAGGCATGACGTACTTCCCCATGGTCACCTTCTCCTTCAGCTTGACCAGCGCGATGTCGTGGTTGTAGTTCTGGATGTCAAACTCCTCATGGAGGATGATCCTCTCCACTGTCCTGTTGACAGCTTCCATCTTGTTCCTCACATCGTGAAGGGCCAGATAGACGGTGACGTGCTCCTTGGAGACGGGGATGACGGTCTTGTCCCGCCGCTGGGACCGGAGCACGTGGGCGGCCGTCAGCACCCAGGACTCTGAGAGCAGGGCCCCGCTGCCGAACCATTTGTCGTTGGGCACCCGGGACATGTCCTCCACCACAATCAGGGCCTGCCAGGGGAAGAAGCCGGGCTCCGCGTTCCGCCCGCCGATGATGCGCTTGATGATGCCAGGCAGAGGACGAGCCGGCCGGCCACACACTGGGGACAGAAGGGACAGGAGACAGGATGGTTACTTCCACCTTATTTATCTAGGGAACAAATGAAAAGGGCCATGTGGCTGGTTATCTTCAAACCAAACGTTTTCTTTTGTCCTTTTTTTTTTCATTTTCAGTTTCTGGAGCGATTTAGCTAGATCCGCGCCACTTCAGAAGCAGAAAGGCCAAATGAGTAATCTTACAGCCTCACTGTGACCTGTGAGCTCACTCAGCCCTTCCCAGACCTTGCAGGCACTTGCCTGGCTCCTGCTCAGTGTGCCAAGAGACCCAGGGGAATGATGGTGGGAGGACTGGAGCTTGACATCAACCCAGTCTCACCCCTCACTCTGAGACCTGTCATGAGGTCTGTGTTCTCACAGCCGTGGCATTTGCCCTCCTGGAGCTGCTGTGGCTGGAGAAGGCTTAGCCATGGGATGTTGCCTAGCACCATGGGCTTTACTCCTGCATCTCGTCAGCCACAATTCTGGCAGCCAAACCAGAAGCTCTCTGCTCAGCTCTTCAACAGACCCAGAATTAAAGCCTGAAGAGCCCTGACATAGTGCCTGCTTTGCTTCCAGAAGCTTTATCTAGGCACAGTGTTAGGAAGATGAGAGAATCAGGATGCTGAAGGTGGCTGAGAGGTTGGACAGGGTGGAGAGGGACAATCCTGTGTCTAGAGAATTTAAGCCTTGGGATATGGCTGTTGGTGGTGGGGCTGATTCCTGCCTATGGCAGCACTGTGGAACAGGACTCTCAGGTGGCTTGGGAATGCTCATGTCACTGGGAGGTTGTGGGAGCCTATTTGGTCTTGTCCTACATCTGAAAGAATTCCGAATCACAGAAACTCAGGTGCTGGTCTCATACCTCTCAGTCTGCAAAAAACCCCTAGATCCTCCATGGAAATGCTGGGACTCTGCCTCAATGCCACCTGTGCTGTGAGGGGAGGGTGCAAAGCCTCACAAACAGAGGGTCTGACCCCTCAGGGTGGTGGGGTCAGGGCAAGAATCAGTCTTGGAAGCAGGGCAGGAGCACTGGAAGCGGCTACTGTGGATTTGCTGAGGCTGGGGTCTGTCTCTAGGAAAATGTAACTCGAGCAGGGAGGGAACATGGTGAATGTGTCTCTGCATGTGCTCCACACCCCTGTCATTCCCAGCGCTGAAAGGAATAAAAAACACGCTCAGGAAAAGAATCCCTGTGTCCCAGCCCAGCTGCTCTGCTGCACCGAAGCCGATGGCTGTCCCAGGGAGATGCTTTTAGAGGAAGTGCATCCAGCCAAATATTTATTCTATTAAATTACATATCAAAAAT
This sequence comes from Pyrgilauda ruficollis, assembly GCF_017590135.1. Lineage (NCBI taxonomy): Eukaryota > Metazoa > Chordata > Aves > Passeriformes > Passeridae > Pyrgilauda > Pyrgilauda ruficollis. The sequence continues at coordinate 9,660,698 of NW_024520318.1, forward strand.
GCTGACCAGGCTGCAAATGCTCCCACTAATGGTAGAGGCAGGCATGGAGCAGAGGTTCCTGGAAGAGAGGTTCCTGTTGATGGGGAGGTGCGTGAGACACGGGAAGATCTGAAGAGCAGCTGGCCAGCTGCTGCCGGCAGATGCCGATCTCAGGAGAGCGTCACCCTCTCTCTGGGATTTTCCATTTTCCTGAAGTCTCTCTGACTCCTGTCACTAATCACAAGGCCTGGAAATGGCCCATGAAAGCAGCTATGGCCCCAAAGCTGTCCCCATATGCTCCCAGCTCAAATTAGTTCAGGCTGAAACATCAAGCAGAGATGCAGAGAGCAGCTGCCACAACAAGAGCAGCCACAGCCCTGGAGTTTTGTGTTTTTTTGTTTTGGAGTTTTGTGGGATGCACCAGGGAATCTTAGGAGTCCTTCCTCTAGCCTTGCAGTGTCTCAGCATGGCTGGAGAGCAGATACCCTCCACGGGGTTGGGCCAGTGTCTGAACCCCAGGGTGGTTGCAGCTGCAGCTGCTGCATGGCAGCTGGATGCCTGCACCTCTCTGGAGAGCCATCCTTGCACATCCCACTACAATCCACCCCCAAGCTGCCTCCAGGCCCCTGATGCGCCAGCCAGTCTGGCCCCATGCTTGGCTATGGCCAGAAGCTCCCAGAGACTTTTGTTTAATCCTGAGCAGGTGCCTGGCCTGGAAACTTGCTGGCTGCAAACATTTCTGCCACTGCTCAAAGACTTGGGACTTTTCCTTCCCTGTAAAGCAGTTTGTTTTTTTCTGGAAGGCTTGAAGAGGTGATAATTGCTACTGGATGTGTATACACTGCCAACAGGAGCTGACAGTGAGGTAATGCTCTGCTCTTGGCTAAAACCATCTCCAGGGATGCTGGCAGCTGAACACGGCCAGTGGGCTGCTGCTTTCCTTCTGCACTGGAGTGGGGAGCTTGGGGAGCCCTGACAGCTGGGATGGCTGTGACCCCAGTGCCACCACTGCACCCTGACCATCTGGGCCTGCTGGGGTAGCAGGAAGCCTCTGTCCCCACCACCCCCCTGGCCATGCATTGTGGCATTTGGGTATGTATAGCTGGCACTGTCACCAGGAGCAGGGCTCCTGCATGGCAGCATCCCCTCCCTGCGTGTCCCTGCTCTGCGCCCCTGGCTGTGGTGAAGCCAGCCCAGCACAGTACCTGGTCTGCAGGATGGCAGCTTGGTCCCCAGCTCCTCACTCCTCCACTGCCCCAAGGCATCGCACGTGTAGGTGGCTGCAAGAGAGCAAAGTGTTAGCTGGGCTCTGGTCCTGGCATGAGGGATTGTCCTCTCCAGTGAGGAGACCTCATCCAGCTGTCAGGGCCCTTTGAACCCTTTTTCAAGCAGCAAGTGATCTCCCTTTTAATGCCCTACTTGCCCCATTCCTGGGGGGCCATGGTAGCCCTGCCCCCATGCAGGGACATGTCTCCATCCTTGGTTTCATTGTCTGGAGGGCTGTGCTATAGCCTCAGCCTCTGCTGGCAGCTGCCTCCATGTAAAAATGCTGCCAATGCCCATTCTTCTAATTCATATGTGATGCTGGGACCATATGCAGGGAGATAAAAGCAGGAAGACAAGAATGTGAGGAATTCTTTTGGTTTTGCTTGCTGAGGGAGGAAAAGGGAGAAAGGCTGGGCTGTGTATGCACCCTTTCTACTGTCCAGAACTGGGTCTGGAGGATACAGAGAACTGTGGTGCTTGATAAACCAACTTATAGTTTTTCTGTGGTTGTGGATCAAGGGGGATGGCAGGAAAAACTCACTCTGATATGATCCCACCACTATCTGTTCAGCTTTGTCTGTGCTGAACATTTGGGATGAGAAGCCTTGCATAGCCCTTCCAGAGGCTGCTGGACATGGTGCTCTCTCCAGCAGCAGCTCCTTTCAAAGAGACACAGAAAATTTTGTAGTCTGCAGGGAGCAGATGGCAGGCTAAGAAGGCAGAATGCAAAACAAACACCCACACTTCTCTGGAGAGGCTGTGAAACACTCAGGCAAAGCAGCTGGCAGGACCAACTCCATCCTACCTCGTTGTGGAGCAGGATTTGTCCAGTCTGACAGTCCAGGCAGGGCAGACACAGGGTTTGGTATGTGTAGGCTACATCCACAGCCTGCCGTTTGCAGAACACCCTGGAGCTGCCATCCCAAGCTCCCCCACCTGCATCCCATGTGCCCACCCTCGCTGTGCCGTGGGGACGTGGCCTGGCCCCACTGCTCACCGGTGCTGTTGGGGGCCATGTGGTAGTAGGGGTGCTGGCAGTGGTACTGGATGGCTGCTTGGTAGGTGGTCAGGTTGTTCCTGGTGGAGAAGGTGACAAAGCCGTGCTCCAGCTCCGGCGGCGCTTTGCAGTCAGCAACTGAAAGCCAACACAGAAGGGGGGGTTGAACCCTGTGCTGCATCTTGGGGTGTTCAGCCAGCCAGCAGGCACGTGGTGCTGGGCTCTGGCATGGGATGGTGGTCTCGTGGGGCAGACCAAGGGCCGGATGATGCTGTGTCCCTTTTCTCTGTGGCACGGCAGGAGGCTCTGTTGTGGCAGGGCAGCCTGGCTCTGTAAACCCTGCCACGGCCACCCTGCACAGGCAGAGCACATGAGTGGCACCATGGAACACCAGCAGCGTGTCCCACCCGCAGGCTGTGTGACCAGCACTCACACTGGTGGAGACCTCAGGCCTGGGAGCACCTCCATGAGGGATTAAGATCTCTCTGCTGCACCAGTGGGAGGGGAAGAAGCCTGTCCTGGCAGGTGAGATCTGTTGTGAGATGGTCCCAGAGTGTGTCTTAGCATTGTAGAAGTGTGCAGGGAGAGGCAGGCAGTGATTCACCAGCTGTGCATCAGGGATGCTCCTCTGTGCACAAGGCATGGCTGAGAGCACAGCCCTGTGCTTCCTGCTCTGGTCTTGCTCACCAAACAGTGCTGACGAGCATTTACAGATCAGCCTTGGTCCTGGCTGTCCTATGACAGCAGGACATGAAGGACATTGAGTGTGGCTCAGCTGCTCTGCAGGCAGGGGTGAGGCCAGTACATGTGGGTGAGACCAAACCTGCTCCGTCCCCCAAGACATCAGCAGGGTTGGCTCTGCTTTACCAGTCCCTGGTGTTGACTCAGGGTGGGATGGAGGGAGAATTTTGGGGTGGCATTGCCCTTCCCCATGGCCTATCCATGGTTCCCTTTCTCCCCATGATCCCTGAGTGCTCTGCACAGCCTCTCCCCATGGCTTGTCCCCCTATTAGGTTTCTGCCAAACACTCCAGGGAGGACCCCAGGCTGTGGAAGGGTTCATCTGCCAAATCCAGGAGTCAGCTCCTTGGAGCTGAGTCTCCCTAGCACATGGGAAGTTCACAGCACATTCAGGTGATGCTGTGCAGCCTTCCCCTATGCCATCCTGGGTGACCTGCCCCAGTGAAAGGCAGGAACCAGGGTCTGATCCTGCCAGGAAATGCAGGGCTGTGCAGCTGGGTTCTGCTATGCTTAGGATGAGGGGCTGAGTAGGGAAACAGTGACTTTGCAGTAAGCAGGTCCTGTGGATCAGGGATGATGTGACGTCTGTTGGTTCCCATGTGCTCCAGGATGTCAAGGGAAGCTGGACAGCAGTCCTGACTGATCCAGACTAACAAAGAGACAATTCAATAGACATAATAGCTGGAACCAAGGATATGTACCACTGGTCAGGATTGCCTAATTCCTTGGGTGAAACAAGCCTGATTTATGGCAAAATACTGCAGCTCACCATGCACCAGGGTCCCCTTCACTGTCTGTAGAGACAGCAAGTGATGGGATGAGTGTGTAGGTGCAGGCAGTCTGGGTGGAGACTCTAGATACCTGTTTCCTTGCAGGAAAGAGGGAATGAATGTCAGGGGACTTCCTGACCGTCTCTACTCCGGGATTGTTCATGGCTGCAGGGCAGGATTCACTGGCCTGCACAGCCCATCTCATCCCTGTGTGCCCCTCAGACCTGGGCAGGCCTGATCCCTGGAGAATGGGCTCTTGCAGAGAGGTGTTCCTGCACCAGTGTCCCAGGTTGTGCTGAAAGGGTGAGGGGAGGGCATTCCTTCTGTGAGCCTTTCTAGAGTTTTGCCTCAGGAAAGGGGCCATTTAGCACCTCTGTCTTTGGAGGATCAGAAGTGGACTGATATCCCCAACACACACCTCCTCCTCCTCCTCCTCTCCCAGCCTCTGGTCCACATCCCAGCATCCTCCTAGTGGAGCCTCCAACGCCCCAGGGAGCACAGCGTGCGTGCCCATGGTTCCTGAGGATGTGAATGGGGCCAGGTACCAGGCTCTGACCTCCTTCAGCTGCAGCCAGCCTGAGGCCAGTCTGTCCTCACCTCTTCCAGGCCAGCTGTGGGGAGCAAAGGGGAAGTGGAGACCATCCATCCCCCTGTCTTGGTGCCAGGGCTCAGTGCCTGCAGGAAAGGGCTGGGGATGCCAACCCATCCTCCAGGCCTCCTTGTCCAGAGGGTCTGAAAGGCACCAGGACTCTTGGAGGGAGGAGGGGAAGGAGTGTTTCTTATTTGCAGCGCTGGGCCAGTGAGGAAGGACAGTGGGAGAATGAATCCAGCCCACCAACCCACCAAGCGGGGGCCGTGCCACTGTCCTTGCACGGCTGCCTTGGAGGGGAGCCAGGGCAGCCCAGGAGTCCGAGTGGAGAGGGAGGGATGCAGAAATGCTGGAAGCCAGCAGCAGCAGCAGCACGTGGTGCCCAGGCAGCAGTGCTGGGGCCAGGGGGGCCCCCTTCCCCTGGGGCAGTGTGTCAGCGGGAAAGGGGGGCTCGACACCCATTTACTTCACCCTTCTCGAGACGCAGTTAAGAAAGCACCAGGCGTGGGGGTTAAGAGTGCCATGCCGGTTAGACAAGCCACAGAGATGGATTTGGCAGCCAGGCCAGTGGAAAGGGAACCTGCCCTGGGTACTGGACAGATCAGAGGGGCATCGAGGCAGGCTGCCCGTCGGGGGGCACGGCCGGCGCCAGCCTCACGCGGCCACTTGCTCCGAGCCGGCTCTTCCCTCTGTCTGGTTGTCGGCTCTATCTGCAGCTGCACCGAAAGCAGAGGGGAAGGAGGAGAGCAGAGAGAGAAAGCCCAATTAGTAGATGAGCAGAGAGAGACATGCAGGAAACCCAGCCCCCAAAACACCAGAAATCGTTAATGAGCTCCCGGTGAGCTGTGCCAGGGTGCCGTGCATGCCAGCGGAGCCACGGCCCTGCTGGGGACCCCCTCACTCTGCTCAGCCAGGGCAACCTGGGGGCACTGCCTGGGAGAAGCTGTCACAGGTTTCTGTTTAGCATCTCCAGGCTATGGAGCTGGATTTTATCCACTTTGCTGAGAAGTTTTATATTTTCTGCATTGTTTGTTCCCTGCCTCGCACAGACATCCCAGGGAGGTGGGAGTCTTTGCCCATTTAGGGGCTTCTTGGCTTTTCAAAGAGGTCTTAGAAATTTGGTGTAGTGAGTCATATTATACAAGAAGGGTTTAGTTCTAGACCAGCTGGAACAATGCAGGTAATAATTTCAATTTTCTCAAAAAATTAATAATTTTTGGTGTTAAAAATATTTACCTAGATTTTGTTCTAAGTTTTAGACAATGCAAAATTTTCTCCAATCATTGTTCAAGCTGGATAAAATCAATGGGAATTTGTGGTAGTGAGAATGCAGGAGTGGGGAGGTCCTCAGTAGGGCAGAGGCATCACTGACCCCACAGCTTTTAAGGAGCCCTTTTAGTTATTAATCTATTTAGCAAGACTGAGAGCCTCCCAATTTCCATTTGGCCTGAGAAAACATGAATTAGAACTCCAGAAATACTCTTTCTTCCAAGGCAAGATGCACAACTATTAAAAGAGTCTGCCCAAATGAGAACCTGGATCCCAAGTGCCCTAGAAAGCATCCCCTCCTGCCTCTCCTGGAAGGACCTGGGACAATCTCTCACCATGTTTGCTGCTTTTCTCCTCTCTGGGCCAGCCTTACAGCCCTGAGCAGCAGTGAGAGCCTCCCTGAGCTCTGAGAAGTTTGGGGGAAAAGGAAAAGGTGTGATCAGCTACATATCTCACACCTGAGCTGAGAGAAGAGCTGGGTTAGATGAAACAAGAGATGACTCAAATTATCACCTGTCCTTTCAAATGGCATTTCTTTTCTTCTCTCCTTTTCTCCCATTTTAAGGTTTGTAAATATTTGGACATTTTTCTCTCCCCTCTCACTTACCTGAGCAGTGCTCAGTTTAGTACCTGGGACCTCCCTAATGCCCTGCATTTTAATAGCCTCCATTTGGAAGGAAACTTGGACCAGGAACTAGATTATCTCACATTGACCCAGGCTTACCTGAGACAGTTCTCAAGAGCCAGGCTTGCTCTTTCCTTGACAGAGAGACAGCAAAGTGGCTCACAAACCAAGTTATATGAGTAATCTAAATGAAAGCACCGATCTCCTGCTTGTGGCATTTGGCCTGACCCCGTTATGTTATCCAAGAACAAGCCAGAAGAGCTTTGCAGGGTTACGTAGCCTCTCTGGCTGGGTTTGTGTCTCTGAGTAAGGAACTCCACTCTGGCAGGGCAGCTCCCATTAGCATGAAATGATTTTAGCAGGAAAAGGACATTGGCAGGGTAGGGAAGGGTGTCCTTACTTTTGCAGATAGGGATCTTGTTACTCCATGTGCCATCCTTCAGACACTCGATCTGGAAGGAGTCACTTTCCACATTATCCTGTGCAGAAGGTACCAACAAAAAAAACAACCTATCAGTGTTCAAGGCAAAGAAATAAATCTCTCAATAAAAAGGGGATTTCTTTGTGATTTAGTCAGGTTATAGCTAGTGTCCCCTGGAAGAGGACCTTTTTAGCTAAAAATTGCAATAAAATCGTAATGAAAAACTTGAGGAGTTTTCCTGCTGCCAGCAACTCTGTGGCACACTGAAAGCCAAAGAACTGGAGTCACTTATTCCTGTTGTAAATGACGAGATGAGTAAGGAGGCAGCTCTGCATGAAGGATGGGTCTGGGAGGAGATCAGAGAAATACCCAAGTCCATGCTGGAAGTCAAAGTGGGCTACTGGCTTGGAAGGAAGACAGCCACCCCATGAGTCAGCCATGCCCTCTGTGGTTCTCAGCTGTTTCCCAGAGAGAGCCTGCCAAAGTCCTGCCCCCCTTGACTCACTAAAGCTGTCCCCAAGTCCCCAAGGACCTCCCAGTCAGTGGAGGCTGGCCTCTGCAGGGCTGCTGAGACGGTGCCCACTGAGGTGGGGGGCAGGCTGAGCCCTGGCAGCAGCCTCCGAGTTTTTGATGACTTTTTCTCTGGCAGGGGTGCCAGGCCTGACATTCTATGAGGTTGCTGGCTCAGGAGGGATGCTGAGAAGGTGGCTCAGGGAAGTGTTATCTCCTCTTTCCCTCTGCATCTTTGGAAAGGAAAGGTGTTGGCTCTCAGAGCAGGTGTTTTCCTTGCCCCTGGGGAGGAGATGAGGTTGATGTGTGATTGCATTCACTCTCCCAGAGATGCAATGGCTTTGAGAGGAAGTATCCTCTTCTTCCTACCCACACTCCCAGCTCCATGTTGTCAGCCCATACCTTCAGCACTTTGTATCCAGTGTTGCAGCTGATGACAACCTGGTCTTTGAAGGTGTACTTGGCTTGAGAAGGCTCAATTTTCCCATTGATTGGTGGTTGCACCAGTGGGCACGGGTTTCCTTTGAATAGAAAGCAAATGAGGCTAAACAGAGGAATAAATGGAGCAGGTGTAAACTCCCAGCTCTTCCACCCAGCCCATGCAGCAGAATTTGAGCATCTCTGCCCTTTTACCCTTAGTCTCCACTGGCATGGCTCAGCCAGGCTCTTTTAGAAGGCATGGAGGCTCCATGTATTTCCTTCAGTCTGTAATTCTCTGTCTTTGAGCATTACAAATCTGGGAGCTAATAACAGTAGCTTGTACAATTATCCTGCCCAAAATTGCTCTGCTCTGCAATATGGTCTTGTTTCAGAGCCCAGTTGTTGTAGGGAAAGAAAGAATCCTTAGGAGGGAGGGCTTCATGCTATTTTATGCCTCTCCTATTGTGATTTTTGGAACAGATCCTTTCTGGAGACAGGATCATGGACTACCAAATTCATGCTGTCCACCTTTATCAAGTCCTTCCCATTCCCAAGCCCAGCAAACAGGAAAGCAGCAGGAGTTACCAATTGCTGTGTATGACAACTTCCAGCCCCTGTTCTCTCCGGAGTTGTCACTGTGGAAGCGGATCTGCACGCTGTTGGTTTGGGTTTCAATGCGTCCTGGGGACTTTTCTCCACAGAAAGGTCCAAACTCCTTTTGGCCTGCTTTGATCTGCCGAGGCAAAGATATGATCCCTGAGCCCAATGGATGGGGCTGGAGTGGGGCTTAAGCACCATGTGCTGGGGGGATGTGAACAGAAAGAGGGTCACTGCTGGCTGGAAGGGTCACAAGCAGATGTGGTAAGAGACACAGGGTGAACAGAGCACAAAGCTCCTGCTGATTCTATCATCCCTCTTTAGACTGGGGTGATTCTGATGCCATCACCAGAGCACTGGGGACACAAAAGGCGAGTATGAGAGGAGAGTGCAGAGCCCAGCTCACCTTGATGTGGTCATACGGACAGGTCACCTCAGGGTGGTCTTCCACATCAAAGCTGTCCTCAAAATTCAGGGTGATGAAGAAACCCTCCTCCAGCTCGATCCGGTACAGGCAGTCCGAGCTCTTGGGGTAGGGGCTGGGGAAGTCAGCGCTGGTGATCACCCCGCTCCTCTGGGTGTAGAGGTTGTCACTGCACTCCACTGAAACACAATCGTGGCTCCATCAGGGCCCTGAGAGTCATGTCCCAGCCCTGACCATACTCAGGAATCCTCCCAGTGGTATGGGGTCTGTCGGGTGGATCCATGGGTTCCAAATATGGGTACATGGATCCCAAATATGTGTCCATGCAAGGAGAATCTCCCATAGCCAACTCCAAATGTGCCCATGGCAGAGAAGCCCTGAGCTGAGAGCTAGTCCCAGCTGATCTACATGATGCAGATTCAGAGCAGGGACTAAAGCTTTTCATTTTTCTGACTTGTGGATATCTATAGAGCTTATCTGAGGAGCACAGCTCCTGGAGAAGGAGTCCCAGACTACTGCTTTGTAGGGGAAGAAGCACCTCATCCCTCCTGGCAGCAAAAAAAGGGCTGTTTTGCCTGTGCCTGTATGATGCCTACACAGGGACCCTCTGTGTGCCCATCCCTGTGTCTGGGCTGTGCCTGTGGTACCTTTGCAGGTCCTGTTGTCGGAGTGCAGGATGTAGCCAAACCTGCAGGAGCAGTAGTACCCGCCAATGTAGTTGTGGCAGTAGTGGTCACAAGCCAGCTCCTCATCACTCTTCTCCTGGCACTCATCCACATCTAGAATGGAGTTAACAAGGAAGGGAGGTCACCCTGAAGCTCTCCACACGTCACTCTTCGTGGGGACATTTGTCACAACACTAAGAAATCCATTATCCTATGTGGTGGGTCACATGAGCACACAGTGAGTCCCACATGGCCCAAGGGCTGCACACGAGTTCTGCTCTTGCCAGGGAACCCAAGGCTGACCTGAGATGTGGTCCCTGCAGAGCTGGTTCCCTAGCCTAGCAAGCTGGCCCTGCAGGCTCAAATGCTGCTTACCCACAGCGGTGTAATGGGCATCAAAGCCAGTGAAGCGTTCCTCGTTGGAGAAGTCAGACCTGAAGGTGAGCCCCATGTAGGGCCCTGGGGACAGGATCACTTGCTGTCCTGGAGCCTGCTCTGTGTCCGTTGTCTCCCTGCCACAGAAGGTTGCCAGCTCCTGGTCCTCAGTTTCAATCTGTTAGCAGAAAGAAGGGGTGAGCCTGGAGAACCTGCTGTGTGTTCCCTGGGGTGGTCAGGCTGGGATTGGAATCACCCTCTCTATCCAGGAGCTCACACCTCTGCCTGTGCTTGCCTAGGCTGTCCCCTGCCAGCACTCACCAGTGCATGGGGCACAGGGGACTCAGCTCTGCCTGCTCAGCCTGGAGGGGCCTCTGAGGCACATGCCAAGAGCAGGTGGCATCCAGGGTGTGGGGAGGAGCTGGGGGGTGTAAGGGGAGGATGCAGGGTGGGAGCCCATTTGGGACGTGGGATGAGATCATGGGGCGGCAGTGCAGAAGAAGGAATGTGAAAATCAGCCCTGGGCTGTGTCATTCTCACTCAGAGTTGGTGGTAGCTGAGATGCTTCCCCTCACCTCTTCCCATGGCTCAAACACTGATCCAGACAGCAAGCATCTGTGTGAGGGGCCTAGAGGAGTCCCTGCCTATTGGTTTTGCATCAGCTCAAAGCAGCAGCTGTAATTCCTGTCCCTTGGGCTGCCTTGGACAAGCTTGGCTCTGTCCCTCCCACCCAGGCTCTCTGTCTGGCTCCAGAGCTGTGGTTCCAGGCACTGCTGGGACTGTGACCATGCACCCAGAGGGCTGAGGAAGGGGAATGATGAGCCAGGGTGCCCTGTTGTCATATCGGCACATTCAGTAGCCTCTATGTGCATCCCTTTAAAACACAGCCATATCTGTGCCTTAAAGCACTGTAATCCCTGCAGAAAGCCCTTCAGTTTTCCCTGGAAACCCTCTCCTTTCCTTTTTCCTTGCCGTTTTCTCCAGCATTGATCCACCTCCTTCTCCTACACATCGCATCCCCAAGCCCTGTCTCAACCACGACCTCTCCCAGGCAGTTCCCAGCACCCTGCCTGTTTTCCCCCAGGGATGTGAATATGAATAAGCCTTGGCAGAGGAATGTGATGAACACCACGGGCTTGGCTGCCACTCCTCGAGCCAAGCCACCGCTATTGAGGCTGTGATGAAGTCCGCAGCCCCCCAGCACATGCCTGGGGAAAACAGTCATCTGCCCATGGGGTCCTGGAGGTGCTGGAATGCTGTCCCTGGCTTGCTTGGCCTCAGCAAGAAGAGACCCTTCTCTGACTCTGTCCCTGTCACTGAGAGACCCCCAGGATGTGCCTGCTGGGGAGGGTCTGGGGCTGAAAGGGAAATTTCCCAGAGCTGAACAAACAGGCGGAAACTCGTTCACACCAGGGAAAGCCAACATGGAAATGGCAACTCAGCATGCCTTGACATTGCCTCCAGATATTTTCCATCCTCTCATACAAGCTGGAGCTGGCCAGAAAAGAGAGACACTTTCCGATGATAAATTTTGGGAATTTCAAAAAAAAAACATGCACCCTGCTTTGGGGACAAAAACCCAATTGAATTTTTTTTTTTTTTGTAACAGCATTCTGGGGCAAAAAAAGAAAACAAGTAATTTGGGCTCCATCTGGTTTCAATCCCTTTGAAATATACTGTGGTGCTTTAGAATTGCTTTTAAATCCGAAAGATTGTTTTGAAATGAAATAGTGTTTCAGACTGAAAAACAGGAGTGCCATCACCAGAAGCAAAGCAAAAAGGCATTTCAGCCCTGATGCACAGACTTGGCTGTGCCAGCACGTGGAACACGGCCTCTTCCACAGAAAATGCTTTTTCTTAAGGAAATCTGTGGGAAGGAGGAATTTCCAGCCAGCTGCTCTGTGTGGGGCTGGTGGCTGTCACCTCTGCCAGGACTCAAGAGCCACTGTGTGTGCTCCCATTCCTTGCCTTCAGGCCCAGGGAATGCAGGACCTGCAGCAGAGCATTCCCAAAGTGCTGGAAAAATCTTCCCAGTGCCCTGTGCCTCTGCTCGAGGATGCTCCAGCCGTGGGGTCAGACCCAACACTGCCCCCAGCATCCCTGGATCCAGCCCTGGAGCAGCAGGATGGGCCCCGGGAGAGCTGTGCTCTCCTCACTGGAGGTATCACAGCCCCTTATCTGAGATGGGTCCCATGCCCTGAGCCACAGGGAGCAGAGGCAGCCCTTCAGCAGTAAACTAAACAGAGAGGTCATCATCCCTGGTTAATATTTGCTGCTTCTGCTGGGGACTGTATACTTTTTTGTAGATCATTTACATCCAGCGAGCAGGCTGGTAATTAAATCCTGGTTGTTTGTTTGGAGTTTCTCCCTCTCGGGTCACGATGTCGACGTTTTCACTAGAGAAGATGTGTCCCTGAGGGAAATATCAATTGCCACAGAGAAATTCCCTATAAAAATACGCTGAAAGAATCTTCCTTTGAAAAATAAAATACAGCGACACCCTTGTGCCTTAAATTTACCATTGCCAATGCCTCCTGCTGTCTTCCCTGTTTTTTCTTGCATCCTCAGTCCCTCATTAAGACTTGTGCCCTTCTGGATGGAGGCAGACTGGGGTCCCTCTCTGGCTGTGGCTCTATCCCTTTGCATTTTGGCTGGTGCTGTGGCTAATGGGTGTCCCAAGCTCTGGGGTCCCTCTCTGCCCCACAGTGATTCCCCCCTTAGGTGAAGGAACTGGGATGCCCTGGCTGGCAGGAAAAAAGTGCTGTCCCAGGGCATGGGCTGTTGGGGATGCCTGGGAGCACTGATGCTCCGGAGGTGCCTCCTGCAGCCAGGGGGTTAATGAAATGCCAGAAACACCGAGGGGAGTTTGGTGTCTGCTGCTGGAGAGGAGCAGGCAGTCGGCAATACGGAAACACAGCCGCCACCAGCCCCCCCTCCAGCCCTCCAGGAATGCACTAATTGGACTGATGAAGGCCAAACATACCACTTGTAATATATATAAATGGCTCATTAGGCAGAGAAATCGCAGTGCTGGGCTGAAGACACTGGGAACATGACATGGGGAGGAGATGCTCAGAGCCAGGGCAGGGCATGAAGCGGCCCCCGCCGAGCGGCCCCGCAGAGCGTGGCAAGAAGGCAACACCCAGAGCAACGGGGCTTTTTTTCCACAATGCTGCTGCTACTGATGGCTGGGAATGAAGCAGGGACAGCCCCTGCAAAAGCCTCCATTTAAGACTCCTGGAGATCTTCTCCCCAAGATATATCTAGGGTTCTTTCATATGCTGCAAACATGAAATTGCCCTGAATTTCCATGGGAACAAAGGTGGCAGCCCTGCTATGGGTGATGAAGGAGGATAGCTGGTTTCCTGTGCTGTGGATTTGGCTTGGCTCCAGAGACTGTCCCCTCCTGCATGGCAGCTGCACCCATGTGCCCTGTTTCTGGGCAAGGTTTGTCCCCTGGAGGGGCTGGGGGTGAAAAGAGACCCAGGCAGGATGCTGGGGTTCTGCAAGAGCTGATGACTTGCTCCCATGCCTGGTCTTCCTCCTCCCCCTGCACTGTCCCCAGTGGCACAGGGGAATGGCCAGTGCCAGCAGACACTTCTGCAGAGAGCTATCAGGATAGCAAAGACAAGCAGCAAAGCCCTGGGCTCTCCCTACTCCCAGCTCCTCCTGGGGTTCAAAGTGCTCCTTTTGGGACCCCGCACTCCCAGGGAATGAATGACCCCCTGGCTGGGGCTGGCTGACAGGACCAAAAGAGGATGCTCTCCTCCTGAACCTCCACTTCATGCCAAACCTTGATTTGTGCTTTTTCTCCTTCATTTGAATAGAGAAAGGGGCCCTGTGCACCCTTCTTGCAGCGCCAGGCTGGGCACACTGCCCTGAATGAAAAACCAAGCCTGTTCCCTGGTCCTGCATGTGCCCCACCAGTGCCTCATCAATCGCTGATGGGGTGTCCCCATCTTCATTCCGATCAAGGAGCTGGCTGCCAAGCTCTTGGGGGCTGATTTCATTCCAGGGCTTGACTGAGCAATGTGCAAAACCCCATTGACAGCTCCCCAGGCTCAGATCTCTATAATAAGCTTGGGAATTTACTCATGATGTCCCTTAGAAGCCAGGATCTCATTGCCCATGTCCCTGTCACTGTGCTCCTCAGTGACACTGTTCAAGTCATTTAACCTGATTTTCTGGTCAGGGCTGTGGCTTTTTGGGTGCCCTGGGCCAGAGCTGCAGGCTTGCAAACCATGGTGAATCCCTCTGCAAATGAGGAACTCCCAAATTGGTTCCCTGTGGATGGTGATGAGCTGGGCAGAGCCTGCTGAGCAGCACAGCAAAGGGAGGAGCAGGAAGAGGGCAGCCCAGGGTGGGTGGCTGCTCCATCCCTGTCCACATGCACCTGGCAGGAGGCTGACGGCAGCCACCCAAAACTTGAGGAGAGGCTGTATCCAGTGTGCTGAGGCCTGGAGTTTGGCTCTCCAGCATGTGACTGGAGTTTTCTACCTGCATGGGGGGCTTCTCCAGGTATTTTGGGGATGGCTGTTCCTCCCATTCCTCCTGGCTCACTTCCTTACAAGTGCAAGTCCCCTTCTCTGCCATGCCCATTTGCACAAACAAGCCTCCCATCCTGTGAGCGTTTCTTTAGGAGCCACATTCATTTTTTATACACACGAGCACGCGTGCATGTGCATATATATAAATAAACAGCTATTGTTTTAATTAGCCATTGTTTCAGAGCTCTGGAAACTGTTCCCTTCTGCAGACCACCGTGAAGGCAGAGGTCTGTGTTGGTTTACAGCTCAGATCACCCTGAGGTGCCACTTGGGATGAGCTTCTACACTGCTTGAGAGCTTGGGTGTGTGGGCAGCCAGGGAGTAAGGGAAGAAAAGCCCAGGGCACAGGGGCTTTTTGCCTGTCCTGAACTGAGTCCCCACCTGCCCAGTCCCTTTTTAACCCCCTTCTTATGGCAGTCAAGGTGATGAAGACCCTGAACAAACAACAAGGTGTTTCTTCACACACACAGAGGCACATAATGATATATTTAACCTGTCCAACTCTCTGGCATGTGGTGCTGCAGAGATTAAAGTTACCCATGAGCTCAGAAAGCAGCGGTACAAGTTCACAGATGGGGAATCCATTGAGCATCATGGAACACAGAGCTCTGCTTGTGTTTCTGAGCTTCCTCACTGTCATCAGCAGAATATTACAGAGAAGCACGTGTATATGCTAGATCTATAGTTATATTCTATAGCCATGCACTGTGGCCTCTGTCAAAGAGGGGGCTGATTGTTGCTGTTTTTACAGCTTGCATTGGTGGAGAAGAGCTGGACACACAAACCCAAGGAGGAAAACAGCCACAGAGTCATTCACTGCTCTCCTTAATGTTTTCTAAGCCAGTGGTTTAGTAGCATCAAGATTGCACCCTTACCCAGCAGAGTAACCTCTGGATCTCCTGTAATCCATCCATTTTCACTACTTTCCAAATGTAATTCTGTGGTGGAGGCTCCGCAAGCTGAGTTACAGCCCTGAGGAAATTTATACAGCTGAGATTGAAATCCCTGTGAAAAATACCTCCTTCTTATGGAAATCCAGCGGCAGGGAGAGCTGTGGTGCCAACTTGGCACCATGGCCAAATAACAGGAGCCTTATGAAAAAGGAAAAAAGAGCAGGGGGTGAAGGGCAGGAGGAGGGGTAAGGCTTGGAATGGGGAAAGTTTCCAAGAAATCTGTTCCTTGAGCTTACTGAGGTTTTAAAGCAATATATCTCTATATATGTCCCTGGGCCCTTGCGCTTGGAGAAGATCCAGGAGAAGCAGAAAGAGCTAATCAAACCTCAATGAGAGCTGTTAGTAGCAGGGTGAGCGCCAGCACAAAGGGGAAATTAAAGCAAGGAGCAACAGATCCTAGAGGAAAAAACACATAAATGTTTGCTTTGTTTTCTTAGGGCAAGAATAAAACAATAATTTCAATTATCTGGTAACTAGCACCAGGGCAAAGCTGTGTGGTTCCAGACCTGGGAGCAAGCTCCACCTGCCTCTGTGTGAAGGAGCAGGGTGGAGCTTGTCCTGGGTGATGATGTAAGGTGTGTTCAGCCAGGCAGCCTCCAAAGCACCCACTTGCTACTGCTGATCTGCCAGAAGCACCACACTTGAACATTTTCAGAGATATGGAGAGCCACCCTTGTCCTGGATGTGAAGGAGAACCCTGCTTGGAGAACCTGTGGTGTAAAGGCAAGCTTGCTCTGGGGCACTGCAGTGTGTGGCCACCACAGTTTTAAGTGAATTATCACCCAGATAAGCAGACTGAAATATTTGCAGGTTTTGGCCATGACAGCTCCCTGGAAACCTCCATAGCAGCCTCAAGCTCAGGTCTAACCTTTCCCTTTTGCTTCCCGTGGGGCTGGACAGGGTGTCCCAAGAGCCTGCAAGGCGTGGCCAAGGATCCAGGCTGGCTGCAGGAGGCACCCACAGCCATGGCCTGACAAAGTGTCCCCAGCTCAGGGGTCCTCCTTGCTGGCATCAGAGTGGCACAAACTGGTGTTAGCCACAGGTGTTTTATCAGCCCATAGGTGTGAAAATCCCACTAGGTGCAGTAAAAATTAGGTGCCCAAATCCTTTCAGAAATTTGTTTGTCCCTGGGTAAGCTCTGACTCTGGTGTCCCACTCACTGTTGGTCCAGTGGATGCTGCCAGCTTACCTGTGTTCTCCCTGTGGTCCACTGGACTGACATCTCCTGAGCCCAATAAAATGGGGAAATCTCTTGTTCCCAGCTTTTCCAGCACTACCCTTTCCCAGCTGGCCAAGCAGCTCTGCTGTCTATCCCACCATCCGCCCTGCGATGTCACAGCTCACCTTCACATAATCATATTCACAGAGGTAGGATGACTCCAAGTCAAAATGCATGAAGTACAGCTTGATTTTAAATCCATCAGGCACAGAGATGTTCCACGTCATTTCTGAATCACTGGGATAGGAGTCGGGGAAGTTGGGAGACTGGATCTCCCCGAACATGTCTGTCAGCTCCACGGCATCTGCCACGCAGAGCAGCAAGGCACAGAAGGGCCAGGCCAGGGGGTACCTGGAACACACATGTGAGGGGATGAAATGAAACTCTGGCAGTGACAATAGCTGTGGAAGGCTCATCTCTTTTCCCAAGTGGATCATGCAAGAGGAGGTGCAGCACCATGGCACCACGAGCACCCCCTGGGAGGTGCAGGTAGGATCTGCATGTGGCTCCCATGAAGGGAAAGATCCTTTGAAAGGTGGGTGCCACAAGTGCTGCAAGTGATGCAAAGGCACCTCCACAGCTCCCAGCCAGCCTGAAGTGCCATCAGGAGCTCAGTGTTTCCCATGCTTCTGGGAGCAGCAGCTATTGGCAACACATCCGTGAACTGATGGAGCGCTGGTGGGCAAATCTTCATTTAATGGAAGAATAAACATAAGCATGCTTAATAAAATAATGATGCTTTCTAAATCGATTTAGTGAAAGCATCATGGCAATAACTGCTAAGTATCATTACTATTATTATTATCACTACTACTGCTGAGACTCATCCTGCCAAATTGGGATCATTAACTCTCAGTAAATAGCACACGTCTTTGCAGCTAGGCAAAGATGGAACCAGGCATCAGCTTTGCAACCCTGCATGTTTTCTCTTCTCTTCTCTTCTCTTCTCTTCTCTTCTCTTCTCTTCTCTTCTCTTCTCTTCTCTTCTCTACACAGAGGCTGAGATTCATAAAGATGTTTTGTCATCAAACCCATCTTTTAAAAAATCTCAGTCTGAAGGAGAGTTTGTCCCAACTTGTTACCAACTTATTTATCCCAGAGGAGGGCAGAGAGAACAGGTAAATCTGTGGTGGTCCAGCTGACTTCACACCAGCCTCGAGCTTCATTTGACATGAAAGGGAGCATGAGCTGAGTATTCCTCTGCACGAGGAGAGAACAGCACCCGTGCTGGAGGTGTGAACACAAAAGCCTGTGCTATTGCATAGGACCCAGAAAGAAGAGCAGACCTCAGGCTCTTTACACATAGTGGAGCATACAAAGGAAAAGAAACATGCAGGAAATAAGAGCCATTAGACATTAAAATTTCTAAAATAGGCACGAAGGCCTGGCAAAGGCTTGTAGGTGTGTACAACAGACATTGGAACTACTCACATGTACACCTGGTTTCAAAATCAGGGCTTGATTTAGGTATGCTGGTAAGGAAATTGAAGCTGCATTAGTGAATTATTTTTAACCTGTCTGTGTTCTTTCAAAGCCAGGGCAGTGCATTTCTGGGGTTCATTTGCGTACTGCCATCACTTTTCTCAGCTATTCTTTACAAAGAAAAGTAAATGGGAGCTGAGAAATTTGGATTGATTTTTCTTTCAAGCAGAATGAGGTTGAACATGCCCTTTTCTGACAGCTGTTCTGAAACCACAAAAATGCGTGAAGGGAAAAACTGTTACTCCTCTGGTCAGAGGACATGCACAGGGCTGGATGCTGAGCTGGTGCAATGGGCATCACCTCCTCCATTTCAACAGGCTGTTTGCTTGTGCTCCGCTGCTTTCCCCGAAGCAGGGGAGGCACAACAGCATCAAACTTCTTCCTCGTGACAGCAAAGCCTTAACCTCATGTGAAGGTGACAGATGACCGTGGTGTGCACAGAAACCTGAAGCCCGCGCAGCAGGTCCCACCTCGCTCGTAGCCCTTCCCCTCGGCACGGCTTTGCCGGGATGTCCCTTCGGCTTTGCCGGGATGTCTCTTCGGCTTTGCCGGGATGCCGGCGTGCAAGCTGGGCTGCGGCACGAAGCATCGCCTTGCTCGCTCAGGGACAGGGGAACTGGAACCGCGCTCATCACCGAGAAACCTTCCAGAGCAGGACGACCCCGTGCCCGGCCGTGCCCGGCCCCGCGGAGCGCGGGGGGCAGCCCGTGGCGGGGGTACTCACCTCATTGTGCTGCTGGCAGCGTTTCCCGGCGGGTTTGGTGCGCAGGATCGATGGCTCGCTTGCGGGGGAAGGCTTTGCCTCTTTCCCAACGCTCCGCTGTCCGCCTTATCTCTGTCCGGAGATTTGCGAGCGTGTGTGCGCCTATGTGTGTGTGCGTCTGGAGCCGTCTGGCATTTTCCATGCAGGTCACGCCTTCCCGTGCCTGCAGCCGTTCCCCACATCCAGGCAGGCAGACCTGCCCGCATCCGAGCCCTCCTCCCCGCCCGCCTCTCCCTCCTCTCCGCCGCGGGGCTGCCCTGCGCTCCAGCATTCAGCGGAGTTTTTGTCTTCCCTAATCTCCAGAGTTTTGTGTATGTGTGTGTGCCCATGCACATTGTGTTTTCTCTCTCTCTTTTTTTCTTCCCCCTCACAGCCTGCTTTGCCAGATGGCTAAAATTTGCCTCTCAATAGGGTCTGAGGCTCCAGCAAAAACAGAAGGCAAGAATGTGTGAATAAAAAAACAAAAAAAACAAAAAAAAACCAAAAAAAACCTGCGCGGGGATAAATAGCTTTATGGTGGTGCTGCCGCTGGGATCGGCGCTCGGGAATTGCTTTCACCATCTCTGCTTAGTGCCGAGCAGCGTTTGGGATGGGGATCTGGCTTCCAATAAACTTTGGAGCTGTGACAGTCTGAATAAAATCAAGCCCTAATTTGCATCCTCCTGTAGAACTGAGGAATTGCCAGATCCAGTATTTTGTCCCAGGGCAAAAGAGCAGCTTTAGAAGTGGACTCTGCTCAGGAGTGAAAACTTTAAACACTAAAGTTTCAGTGTTTTGAGCCTGACTCCCTCCTGTTCAGGAAACAGGTAAAAACATGAACACTCCCCGCTAAGCCACGGGAGACTGATCTCCCCTCCCTGTGCCAGGCACAAACCAACCCAAACTCCCCTGTCTGCATAGCTAAGTGGGAAGAAGATCTATCTGGGCTGCAAATAAGGGAATAACAAGTAGGACGTCAAAGGATGCAAGCGACTCCCTCATTCAGAAATCTCCTTGGACACATGAGGAGCAAAACTTTAATAGCTGTTTACCAACTTCAGCTTGAGCTGGTTAATGTAAACCCCGCAGATATCCACTGGCAGGCACGGATACACGTGCGGCATGTTGAAAGGCACACAAAAACAAGAGCTGGGAAAGGCAGGGAAGCAGGGATGTGTTGGCACCACTCCTGGAGCAGCAGCTCCCAGCCCTCCCGGGCTCCACAGCTCGCTGATGTCAGGCTGTGGCGCTGGCGTTAAAGGGGCGATGGTACCTCCAGCCTCTGCACAGACTTTGCCCCTCCAGCAATCCTAGAGAAGCTGGAAGGGAAGGGGATAGAATGAAAAAAGTAAAATTTTCTTTTTCCATTTCTTGTCTTTGTATTTTGTGGGGTTATGGTTCCTTGGTTTCCCGTGCAGGAGCTGCTTCTCTCGTTCCTGTGAGTCTCTGATTCTGCACTGGGAAAGAAATGGTACCTAAGAGACACAGTGAAAGAAAATAGAAAAATATGGGTGGAAAAGCACTAGAAAAACAGGAGAAAGGTCTTGAGTACAGGGAAGATCTCAGTCTGCCATAATTTCTAGCTCTATTTGGGAAGTTTTAACAGCTTATCACTAAACAGACACAAGCTCTCACTCATGCTAACACACCCAGGCAAGATGATCAAACTAATTAATATGTAAGCAATGTGTCAAATGCAACGATTTATTTTTGCAGGCAAGTGTGGTCCTGTCTGAGCCCTGAATATACTGTGATCTATTTTTTCCCTGCCTCTTCCCTGTAGGGTGGGTCCTTTATGCATTAATTTTTCCATCACGGCAGTCTTCTATAGCTTTTTGGAATGGCTTCTCTAATTCAGGGACAATATTAATTCTGAAGTGAGATTTTCTTTGCCCGCTGATACTTCTTTCAAGACAGATCACCTTGGGTCAAAGTCAGTGTTTAGACTTCAAGGCTGGACTGGGAAGTGTAAAGTGGTAACAGAAGCTCTGCAGGTTTTTGGACCATGCTGGTGGATGCAGCATGGGCTGAGAGCATCCATGCTGACTGTGTAGGCTCTGGAAGGCAGGAGAGGATGCCCAAGGGGCAGCATGCTGCCGATCCCATCAGCAGTCCTGTGAGCTGATTTCCCTGCTTGGCTGCTGAATCCTACGGCTTTTCCTTGGTCCAGTCTTGTCCCCAGCCCACAACCCCCTTGGTGTGCAGAATCACATCTCCCTGAAAGCTCATGCTGACCAGCTCAGGACTCAGTTTTTTCCGTGCCAAATCTTACCTGAGACATTGTGGGCTCCTAAAGAAAGTTGAGGGGCAGTGGCTGCATGGCCACAACTTCAGTTCTGCCAAGTGCTTAAAATTACCTGCAGCCTCCTGCATCCCCACTGTCCCCTGCTCCAAACTCCAGCCCCAATGCCTACATTGCTGAATCCTCTAGGAAGGGACTCTGATCTCCAAATGAGACCTGTTGGAGCCCTAATGAGCTGGGCTGGCTAATTGCACTGCCTCCCTGGGTTGCAGCAGGTCAGCCCTGATTGCCCTCTGTAGCAAGGTAAACCCTGTGCTGCCGTGTCGGCTGGTGGGGAGGCAGATGAGGACCTGCAAAGGGAAGGTGGTGCAGAAGCTGTTCTGGCTGCAATGCCTTCTCCAGTGTTATTTCCATCTGATAAAGCAGAGCACTCATCATAGCCAGGCCTGTCCACTGACACGGCTGTGTGAAGTGTCCATGAAGGGTAAAGGCAAAAAAGATCGCCAGAGGAGGATCTGGTCCTGTCCAGGCAAGGTCTCATGTGTGCTGTTACCTGACACATCCAGCTGCCTCACAGCTACCACTGATGCCAGGGCTGTGGGGCCATGTCCCACCTTACTGGGGCACTTGCAAAAATGTTACCTGAGGTCTCATCATGTAGTGACTGGAGTGGGCGTGCTGAGTTTTTAGGAAGGAGTGTTTTCTTCCCCAGGCGCTGGTGGAACAGTGGAGTTAGACTGGGACAGGTCAGCAAACAGGCTTGGACCTGCTTTCTCACCGATGTCTCCCATTCTTGGAGAGATCATTTCTGGAATTACTTCTGCAGGTCCATGATGCTCATCAAGGACTGAGCTCAGCAGAGTTGTTCAAAACATCTCTTTAATGCTGGGGACAAATTCACCTCCTTGAAATAATACCCCAGCACTGAGTGGAATTAGACAGGGATAAAACAGATATGAGGGATAAGTGTGGACCCACAGGAATACAACTGTGGGGTGAATCATGGCTGGTAAAAATGGTCATACACTAAAAACCAATATCTTGCAAATGTTTGTGACCCTGCTGCTCCCTGGGTCAGGCCAGCACAATCCACACCAGTCTGTCTCAGGGCACACTGCAACCTGTGCACTGCTGCTTGTCATAACAGGGACAAAAGTCCTGGCAGATCCTGCTCCTTGTCTGAGCTTTGGTGTCTCTTCTGCTCTCTTTCAACTATGATGCTGGAGAAGACTCATTCTCCAGGAAATGTGAGCTCTGCTCCTAACATCTTTCCTCAGTCCTGCAGGAGATGCAGGCTCTGCTCCTGGCAGTTCTCCCCATCTCTGATGGGCTCCTGGAGCCCCCTCGTGGCTCCTGCCACTGACAAGGTCCCACCGAAGCCACCCCTGGGGAGCTGCTGGGAGCCTGCAGCACCTCTGCTGCAGCTCCTGTGCAGCTCCAGTGCTGGGGAGACGGCTAGAGTCACCTTGGGGATGTCACAGGGCGGACAGGGCATGGCGGTGACAACAGAGACACTCAGGAGAGTGACCAGGGCAGACAGTCCCACACGAAAGCCATTTCCCTGCTTTGTGAGCCTGGCAGGAGATGAATCCTTCAGTGGCTTTGCAGTGCCTGCCCTTGGAGCCTGCTGCTCGACGTGACAGCCCCAGGGAGCCCAGATCCGGCCTGGAGGAAAGGGAGGATGTACGGGAAAGGGAGGGTGTGAGACAACGGGGGAAAAAAAGGGAGGTGGAGATGGGGGAGGAGGCGACACAAAGGTGGGGAAAGGGGCTGTGGGGCGGTGGCAGAGGGGCTGTGGGGCGGTGGCAAAGGGAGGGTCTCTGTGGAGAAGCGGCGTGCGGTGGGCAGGGCAGGGCTCGCTGCCGGGGGCTGGATGCCCGTGTGTCCCACGGGCCCCAGTGCCACTAGATGGCACTTGAACCTCTGCGCGGGCGGGGGACAGCGCCGAGCGACACGGGGCTCCCGGGATGCGCCGGCGTCCCAAAATGCTCCTGGCAGCAGCTCCCAGCGGTGATTCTGCCCTGGGGGCTGGATAAGGAGAAAACGTAGAGGCTTTTGGGACAGGTACTTCCCTCCCGTCCCTGGGCTGTGCTGGCTCTCCTCCGGCACTTGCCATGCGGAGAGGCTCATGCCACAGTCCCTTGCAGAGGTGACCTGCTGAGGTAGCACATGGCTTCCACTGGAAGGTACCTCAAAAAAATCTAGTGCACTCTCAGCACAGCCCAGTGGTTATTCTATAAATCGATGCTTTGTTCGGCCGTGAGAGAAAGTCAGATCCATAATGCTGTGGATGGAAATATTGAGCACTTTTTCTCATTTTCTGTCCCACCCTCTGCCTCTGCATACACACTGTGAGGTCATGGGAGGCACCCTGACTGTCACAGCACGCTCACGACTGGCACCAGATGTCGGGATTGTTTCAGCAACCAGACATTCCCCTCTCTGCTGAAACTGAGGGATGCTTGGGTGACCCCAAAAACGTGCACAGAGGATTAAACATGTATATAACATTGAAATAAAACCAGAGAAATCAGGATGTGGTGTCATATATTGGCCAAGTCAAACATATCTCGTCTCCTCTGGATCCCAGCCGCTGCATCGCTGGCTCCTGACAGCTGCCAGATCTGAGACTGTGCTGCTGTGTAACCGTGTGTGCTGGGCCTGACTTTGATGGATGTTTTCTCATTGCTCCCCTTTGTATTCCACTGGAAGGGAAGCCCATGAGTGCTTTTGAGAGTGTGAGACCTGAGGTGCTGAGGCATCATCCACCTGACAGGATGCAGGCTTGGCTGAGCCTACACCACTGTTGAAGGACAGGCACAAGACTTGTGAAGGGCTGAGGCACTTAGTACCCACAGAGGGAAGCAGCAGAGATCTCTTGCACACCTTTGAGAGAGAAAGATCTCTGAAATTTATTTTGAACAATCCAGGGAAAACCTGGGGTAGGGAAAGGCTTTGAAACCTGGTCCTGCCTCATAACCTGATGCCCCACACCTCCCCAGTTCAGGGGAGACTTGGCATGAGAAGGGCTCAGTTTTCCACCCCCAGGTACCCAGACTCAGCATCCTTTATTTGTCCAAGCACTTTTCTTGGTGACAAGTGAGTCACTGGGGAGCTCTGCAGCCTGTAAGGGTCACACCATGACCAATCCCTCTGTGCAAACCAGAGTCCTCTTAAGAGGCAGAGAGCAGTTGTAATGCTTTCAGACAAGCCCAAATTGCTGTGATTTCCCCCTGACAGAGCAGCTGTGAAATTGCAGTGGGACAGAGCGTGGTGTGACAGATTATGTGGGTGGCAGGGGATGATAGCAAATCCATGGCGCTGGAGGGGGCTGAGCTGTGCTCCCAAGCACAGATAACATGAGCTGGCTGAGCTCACTCAACAGTTTGTTTGCAGGACCTTGCTTTGATGGGAAAAAAAAGACCCAGAAAAATCCCAGAGCATTGTTTCCTTCTCTTTTTTTCATTTCCAAAAGCTTGACCCTGCTGAAGCTGGTGGGTGTTGGACCACGATGTGAGTCATTGCTGGTCCTGATAGCACCAGCCCCTGCTCACATGCCCAGGGTTCTCTGCAATTCCCTGTAGCTCATAGCTCCCAGCATTCAGGTCTGCAGCCCCTGCTCCAGGTGTGTCTCTGTCTACCCTAAATGCAGCCTCTTTCTCCTCTTGGGAAGCCTGGGAATAAATGCCCTGGGGAACCCAAAGCTTCCTGCTATGGAATGTGCATTTTTCCTCAGGACCAGTAGAGCTCCTGAAGCTCCCCAAAGGGGAAGCCCTCTGCCCTGGCTGGCTGTAGTTACTTCTAGACACGGTGGTGAGGGTGTGATGGATGTGGAAGCTGCAGGTCTTTGTTAGCTGCAGCAATGAACAGTCCCGTCCCTGAGAGTGTTGTGTTGGGTCCACCTGCTCCATGGGGTCTAGGTTACAGTGGCACCAAGTAGAATGGTGCCTGGGGAGCAATTTGTCATGAGTGGTGGCTCCTGGGGCTGCCATTTGGTCCTTGGTGGAACAGGGGTTGGCAGACAATTTGCTGTGTGTCACTGGTGCTAGGGACACTGCCCATGTGTGCCATGACCAATGCAAATTTATGCCTGAGGCCTCTGTGCCTGTGGCAGGAAGCATTTTTAAGGCTGGTGATGTCCTCACAATGCTGGCTATCTCAAACAACACGGCCTGGAAAGAAAATTACCTAAAGGAGGTCTGGTGTACAGAAAAATGTCATGGTGACATCCATTGCTTCTGGATTTGGTGAAGCCAGAACTGTTGGGAAAGCCCTGGTGCTGGGGCTGCTTCAGAGATGAGACAGCTGGTACAGACATCTGTGCCAAGTGACTCATTTCCTCCTGGCCACAAGGGGAAACCGCTGCTGCCAGCATGGAAACCCACATGTTTGTAGGGCCTTTCAGTCACTCCAGGGATCATCCCTCTTGCTTCCCATTTCTGGGGTGGGGCGTGGCAGCTGGGCTGCTGAGGAGCTGCTGAGGCAGGAGTATGGGGGTGTTGCAAGGAGCAGAAGGGGTCTCAGACACATCCTTTGGCACTGGTGCACACCGTGTTACTGCTGAGGAGACCCCTGGGCCCCACAGCCACAGCTGGGTGTGTGCCTCGCCCCTTTCACACAGTGCAACATCCATGGCAGAGGCACGATGTCCCCCACCTCAATTCCTCACGGTGCCATTGGACACAATAACAGTACAAATGTTGAGGCCATTATGCCACTAACTGGCAAATGTGCTTCCCAAATTGCTGCCTCTCATGTGGCCAACTCAAAGGCCAGCTGTCCGAGCCCCCCAAGGAAGGTTTGGAAGTTCAATCTTCCACTGGCCATCCCTTGGAGCAGCAATAGGAAGACTAGAAACTCGTGGCTATGGGCAGACAGGGGAGCAGAAGAGGACTCAGGGATTGAGGGATGCTGGAGAGGGCTGTGAGCTGTTTGCCTGCCTGTGTGCACTGCTCTGAACCAGCTCGGGAGCTGTCGTTCTTCATGAGGGCTTTGTGAGCCTTGCAGTGGAGGATTATGGACAAGCAGCAGCTCTGCCCTCATTACAACCTGTTAATCACCCACCGCGGGTCGTTAGGGGGTGTGCAGAACGGCAGGAAATGCATAATCCGTTCTGTGGGCTGGAGGCGAGCACAGCTTATAGATCCCATAGCTGGAGACAGGAGTATGGGGGGGTGGGGGGCTGATTTCAGCAACTCACCTGGATTGTGAGACTCAGCAATGGGCCCTTCGTTGTCTTCAACATCTGCTGTGACATAAAAATTCAGCTGATGATGAGCCATGGCTTTGGGAAAAGCAGAAGGTTGTTAGTCCTGAGGGCAGCAGTGGGCAGAGAGGGATGGTGCCCTGGGCTGAATTTGTGAAGAGCAATTTCTGCATTATTCATTCATGAGTGAGCTCTTTGGGAGTGTATTTGAGCGCAGAAAAATTATATTGAACATTTGTAGCATCACAAATTGACTGCACACAGGTGATTTCAGTTGCTGTCAGGACACGTTACCAGTGCAGGGGAAAGGCAGGGGCAGACTGGGCAAGGGAGAAGTTTGAAACCAGTGTCTGCCTGAGCCACTGCCAGGCAGTGACCCAGACACTCTGTGCCCTTCCTTACAGACAGAAGAAATTGAAACATAAGTTTTACACCTCAGGGAAAGCTCTGCATGGGCCGTGGCTCCAGGCTGTGCTCCCCTCTCAGAGCAGGTGGCTGGAAGCTGAGGGTAATGGTGCTTGCTGGTCTGACACAGCTGCACTGGTTTTGCCTTCAGACCAGTTAGAAACTGCAGAAATAGCTGCAGAGAAGCTGAGAGCCATTTTGTTATCCTAGACCTTGGGAAGACTTTCCCCATGATTCCTTTGCTCTGTCATCCTCCTCTGCTGTTTCCATCAGGCTTGGGGCACACAGGAGTGTGAGAAGCTGCTCAGAAAGCTGAGGGATGCAGTTTGGGTGAGGTGTGGTGTGCCTGGTCCCTAGGAAAGCTTGGTGATTTGGGTGGGGGCACCTGTGACCTCCTGCAGGAGAAGGATGTAGGCTTGACTTGCCCAGGAGGACTTCCTTGCAAGCCAGCTATGTCCAATTTCTCTTTAATGGTGTCTTTTAGGACTTGTGGGGGCTGAGCTGGGACTCACAAACCTTTTTTCAGCTCTCAGTCTGGGCCCCCTGGGGAAAGCCAGTCTGTGATGGGTGGAGGCCAGAGGGCACAATGTGCAGGGGATAAGCTGTGTCGATAGCTAGCGTAGGTGGGTGAAGGTTCTGTGCTATAAACATGCTATAAACAGTAAAAAAGATACCAAACCCACACAGACAGTCACTGATGAGACACCAGCAGCCTTAACAAGAGACCGAGGAACCATCCAGCTGCCTCCAGCAGGTGCTGGTGGTGAGATATGCTTCATGTCTCATCAGTGCTGGGGAAGTGCTGACAAGAGAAACAAAAGGTGTGAGCAGGGATGGAGAAGGAGAAGCTGGATAGAAAACTTTAGATCCATTTCCAAGTGAGAAAATTTTTTAACATATTAGAAGACTGCAAGGGGAAGGGTTGCCCACTCCACAGGGTTTGGATCACCCCACAGCACAATGGGCTCTTGGTGAAGTCAATGAGAGCATCCAGTTTGGACTGTGTATCCATGGAGTGACTACAGCACACTTGTGCACCAGTGCTGGGAGCAAAGCTGAGCTGGATCCCAGCTCCTGGGCCACTTACTGCTGGAGCTGTCAGCCTGGGAATGTCCTGTACCTTCCTCTGGAGCAACTAACTTTGGGAACTGGGTGATGAAAGAGGGCACAGCATAGAGTGGCTGCCACTTCCAGCCCATCCCATCTGCTTTGTGCCAAGGTCAGAAATGTTTTGTGGGTTTTTTTTTTGTTTCGTTGGTTTTTGGAGTCTTTTTTTCACCCCCCAGCTGTGTAATTTCATCTATAAAATGCTGAAGTGTCAGCTGGGATCAAGCCCTGCCTTTCATTTTCTGTTTCTGCTTAAATTAATATTGATGTAGTGTTTATCTTTATTTAATATTCATGATGAAAAAAGACTTGGAGCCATTCACTTTTAATTACATCCTTCTTATAGAAGCAGTCTAGTGCAATTAGAGGCCTTCCAGTGCATGAAAGAAAAATAAACAAAGTTTTTGCCTCCGGAAGTGCCAAGTGGGGTTCCCAGGGGGATCCCCTTTCCCTCTGCTATGGTGGCCTGTGAGCCCTTTCTGTGTAGGGCTCCTCTGGGCTGTGCTCTTAGGGAATCCACACCACTCGGTGACCATGTGCAGCCCTCTAATGTGGGGCAGTGTCTGGGAGAGATGGGAAAGGGGCAAAAGTGCAGCTCCATTGGAGGGCGGTAGGTGGCTTTGGATGCAAGGAAAAGCAGCTGGGGTTTCCTGAGTGGGGGGTGTGATGTGGGAGTTCCATTTCTGTCCTTGCAGCAGCCCTGCTATGGGGGTGATTGGAGCCCTTGGGCTTGGATGGGGGGAACTGGAGCCCCTGTGCTCCCTACCCTCCCTTCTGGCTGGGCACGTGTCCTTGTGCAGCTCAGAGTCTGCCTCTTCTCCCCCAGCAATAACAGCCACTTAAATAAAATCTGGGAAAATGACCATGGAGTGATGCCTTGATGGCAAGGCAATGAGCAGCTCTCCTCTTTAGCACTCAGACAGCATTTCTCCTATCTCCCATTACCTTATTCATGAGCAAATTGTTATATTGAGCTGTGCAAATTGCCCAGGAGCTTCTGCTGGGAGCCTGAACCTTTTCTGACACATAAAGCCAATCTGTCTGAGCGTGCCTAATGTTCAGACATGGTCTGGTGATCAGCATCTCTTTTGGCAGCTGGGGCAGTGGTGGCTTCTGCTCTTGGTGTGGCTGGTGACAGGAGGCAGCAAGCCCGAGGACTTCCTGTGGACTGTAACAACTCTCCTGCTGTCTCAGAGCTGGGTTTTCACAAGTCTTTGAAAATTTCAGCCCTTAAGAGTTAAATGTCAACACCCTAGGTGGAAACATCCCATGTTACAGCTCTGTTTGACCCCTGTGCCAAAGAACTTTCTGTTCTTGGGCTGCCTTTTGGTGAGGAATCAGGTGTTGTTGGTCACATGCTGCTCACAACCAGCTGATTGCTACCTGGGGCTCTCTCCTGTTCAGCGGCTGCTTCCAGCAGCAGTGTCCTTCGGCTGAGACAACACCTTAATGAGGAGCTCCTTTAAAGTCTCTGCTCTGTTCAGGCAGGGCTGAGTGCAACAGGCTGATCATTTCCACCCTGTAAAATGTACATCATTCCATGTTACATAGGGGATAATCACTGCAGAACTGACTCTTATTTTCATCCTTTTCCTGCTGTAATTACTATCCCCCTGCTGGATGTCTGTGCATGATGAGTGAAAATTTAAACTGCCCTGGGTGATGGGACATAGGCCTTGCTGAAAAATTTAAATGTCTTGTATCCAGAGAAGGCTGGCCCATAAATAAAGGATGAAGTCTCCACTGCGGGAGTGGGAGAGCTTGTGCAGCTCCCGATTTAACACCTTCCTGCCCACCTCCATCGGTGCTGGGAGCTGTGGTTCTTCTCCTTGCT
Organism: Pyrgilauda ruficollis; assembly: GCF_017590135.1. Taxonomy (NCBI): domain Eukaryota; kingdom Metazoa; phylum Chordata; class Aves; order Passeriformes; family Passeridae; genus Pyrgilauda; species Pyrgilauda ruficollis. The sequence goes on from NW_024520318.1 coordinate 9,690,082, forward strand.
GAAATCTGGGAACTTGTAGGAGCCTCAGGGTGTCACGGGCTGGAGACCCAGAGCTAGGAGGCCTGGCTGAGTCACTGTGTGTGTTTTAAGAAAGCCTTGGGTTTAGGAGTAAATTGAAAGCAGCCATCCTGAGTTTAAGTGGGCATGTTGATCCATTTAGCCTAAAAGCTAAAGCTGCTGGTACCTGTGGAGCAGAGAGGTTTAGCTAGAGCAGAAGTAATAGGCCAGTTTTCTTCATTGAAAAATGAGGAATACAAGTAATTAATCTCCTTGTGACATGGAGGGGGTGCTGGGGAAGAGTGATTATAACATGCTACGAGCACTAGCATGAATAACTCACTACCCCTTCAAAGGTCAGAGATTTTTTAGTTTCACTGTAGAGAACTGTTTCTATTCCCCCATCTCTTCAGAGGTATTTTACACTCATAATTTGCAGATCAGCCCAGACAGTCACAGATGAAATGACAGTTTGGTGAAAAATCTCTCCCAGTAGCAAGTTGCTATTTCTGTGCATTACTGACTGTGCTGCTTGAGTTCACTGTAAAGAACAGGAGTTGGAGACCTATGGCATCATCAGGTCTGACTCCCTTCTGTCACATCACAAGATCACACAGACTTTAGGGATCCCTCCCCCACCTTCTGCTGCTGGCAAGGGCTCACAAATATAAGGGTCAGTCTCCCCCAGGGTGTCTGTCCTCAGTCTGCACTGATTTTAGGAAATTGTGTGGGATGGACCAATGTTTCAGGAGGAGGCAGTGACTCTTCTTACCTCCCAGGTGGTAATTTGCTCTGAATGTGAAATCTCTCATTTGCAGCTTCATGTGCCAGGAATGAGCTAAGGGGCTTGGCCTCCTGTCTCTCACCCCAGCACCAGGCACCTTTAGCCACCTGATAGTCTCAAAGATGTTAAATTCCTCTTCAGTTCAATGAAAGGTGGAAGACCCAAATTGGTGTCTTCAAGGGGTGACAGCCTCAGAGGTGAGAATCCGCCTGGGAAAGTCCCTAAAAAGCCCCCTTCATGTATCTGCTGTCTGTGGAAGACGGTGTGAGCGAGTGGGATGCAGAGGCAGCCAAGTTAAAAGCTGTGCTTAGATGGCTCTTGGCACCTTCTGCCATCAGCCCTCGGGGGTGAGGAGAGGGACTAAGACAGGCAGGATGGAATATTTGCTTCCATTAACATGGGTAATTACTTTGTCATTCCCTTTTCAGAGCTGGGTGCAGTGAGCTGTGCAGAGCGGATGGAAATTGCATTGGCACAATTTGGGGGTGATGTAGAAATTAGCAAAACTGCCAGGACATCCTTCACTGGGGTCCCATGGAGGCGGGTGACTCCACTGTAGTGGGTGTGCTAAAAAGCCATCTTATGGGGTGGTATGGGGTCACAGGGGTGGGGGAAGCTCATTCCTGGGGTTTGCTTCTTAGGGAGGTTTGTGTGGGTTCTTCCAATTAGACCATTAAATTTAATTAGTAGGAGCTGCCTGTGGAGGCTGACAGGTAACAAACTTGAGGGTTGGTCCTTATTAACTCTGGGTTAGGATATTGGGTGGGGAAGTGCAGGCTGCTCTGGAATTTGCTGTCTGAATCCTGGAGAAGCTCTGCTCCCATCTCCTGAGTGTCCCTGTCCCCAAGGCAGGCAGTGTCCTACAGTCCCTGTAGCTTTGTATTCTCTGCAAGGCGTTTCCATGAGGTGGCTCTTCCCCTTCCCAGGACTGAACGGGCTCTAGATTTTGCAGGATCACGTCAAGGGCCATTTTTTTTTTTTTTTTTGTTTTTTTGTTTGCAGTCCTTCTTTAGAGGGAAACTCTCAGAACTGGAATGTTACCCCCAGAGTGCAATCAGGACAGATCGTGTTGGTGGCTTGGGGGCTCTGTAACAATCTGGTGGAGGTAACCAGAGGTGCCTGTCTGTTCCGTCTTCCCGCATTCCAGCTATTTTTTAGGCTGGAGACTTTGGATGGAGGTTTTCTAAAGGCCAGAGCAGTCTTTCCAGCTCTATTCCAGCTGTGTTCTGCCTGCAGCAAGCAGTTTGTAATAGTTCTTTTTTCTTGCCTTGTACTGCCTGTTCACACCTCTGGTGTGGCCCACCCTCCCGCAAGAGCAGTGAGGAAGCCCTTTCATCTTGCAGCTGCACTGTGGAGAAACAAGGAGCTCTGGGTTCGTATTAATTTTGAAGAAATAGATATTTTGATTGTCAAGTCAATCCCAGGTTATTTTGGGCAAATGCAGTTCGACAGACCATTATTTTGAAGGGACATGGATCATTTAACTAAGCCTAATTGCATCTGTGTGACAATTAGTCACTCGGGCTGAGGAGGAATTGGTGTCACCATCATTTTGTATTTGGAAGCCAGTGACTAAATCTAATGGAAGTGTTTGAATCAGAACTTCTCTGTACGTGCATTCATTTTAATGCAAAATTGGCCACATCTCATGGGACTGGGCAAGACTATGTGAGTGTGTGGCTGTGCTGCAGGGGTGAAAAGATGTGCTGAGGATTTGGGAGAGGAGAATGAGGTTTCCAGGTGCCTCTTTGGCTGGAGATATGGGGGGCTGCTCCTGCAGGTATGGGGAGCGGTGCTCAGTGCCAGTTTTGGCTCTGAGATACAATTAACCTCTTGGCAAGGGTGCAGTACAAACCTAGTGGAGGGAGGAAAACAGCCAAAGGTCTGGAGAAGGGAATGATTGCACGGTCTTTGCACTGCTCTATCACCTGGTGGAGTCACCTTGAAAAGCAAATCAAGAAGCGTGAGACCAAGGGTGCAAGGCTGTTCTTCAGGATGAGGTGAAAGACTGTCCTCTTTAATTTCCAGAAGGTAAATGATGCTCTGTGGCTGTGTCCTGGCAGTGGTCAGGGTTACACAGCAGGAGTAAGGGCTTGCAAGCTTCCACTGCCACCCCATAGCACGCCATGTGATGCTGAGGTGGTTTATTTGCTATTTACACTTTAAATGTGTCAGGTAAATCTTGCCAGACTTTGGGGCTCTCTGTCATCTTCAGTGTTGAGTTCAGTGGTGGGAATGTTTTGGGAAGGAAAGGTGGGAGGGCAGCTCTCCTCTGCCACTGCAGAACTGGAGGGTGGTGAGTGGTTTCTGGGAACTCACCCTCCTGTCCCACAAAGCCCAAAGTTTCCAAAGTCTTTCAGTTTTTCAGAGAACTGCAGACCGTCAGCTGAACATTGCAAGTGAGCAGAGGAGTCAGGAAATGAACTCCTCCATGAAACAAAAATCAAACTGACTCACTTGTTTTCAAGGTTCTTTACCCCAGCAAAATGAAAGCCATAATCACACAGGGGAAATAGGAAGATAAATTGGGTGTTATTTCAAGTATTGCTTGCTCACATAATTTTATTGTGATGTTTGCAAGAATGGGCATTTGTTCCAAAGCTTTGGAATCTGGATTCAGACATTCTTGTAACTCTAAGCTTTTAGTTAAAAGAAAAGATGTTTTATGCCTCATAATCATAGAATACAGCTTGAAAATTGTGGCCTGATATTGACTTCAGAAGCTCAGCAACCAGAAAATGAGTAAGGAGAGCTCAGAGGACACTCTGTCAGATTCAGGCCAGGAGGTCTTGCCTTTGCACACCTCTGCCACAAAGCAGTGCAGATAATGAATGTGTCTCAATGTCTGGGGACACTGAGGTGTAGGATGTGTGAGCTGACTGTGACCAAACCAGCCTCCTGGGGAGCTCATTTGTCTGCAGCATCTCTGCAGCTTGAACTTACAGGGAACAAGGGAACAGGGTACGTGGGTTATTTGTCTCACTGAATGGGGGAAGGACTTGGTGCTGATGTCAGGGAGGATATTGTGGGAGCTGCCAGACCCTCTGACCACTGAATTTCTGATTTTATTGTGCCCCAATGCTGTCATCAGATGAATGGGGTGAGATGGATGCAACATCTTGCTCCTCCTCTGAACAGCTTTGATAGCTGCTCTGATGGAAACAAAACTGCATTGGCCCCTCTCCTGTTTTGGTCAAGACAAATGTTTCTGTGTTTTCAAACAGCCAAACACACAGTCTCAGAAGGACAGTAAACTTTAGGGACATATCAGGTAATCTGTGTGTGAGATGGAAAGCAGTGCAACATCAGGGGAGATTTGGAACTAACACAATCTTTCCATGCTCTTGAGAAGCCAAATACCCTGACCCACTATGTCTTAAAGGGAAGGGAGTGAAGGGGAGACAGGACCAGTGGGGTACAGTGGAGGTAAGATTATGCCAGGCTCTCTCACATCTCCATCCCACTCTCAACAGATGGACGCCCATCACAAGAGGACCCTGGTGCTGCACACACCATTTCACAACCATCTGAGCCAAGTAAAGCCCTGGATGGCTGCTAATGTGCCTTGCAGAGCTGTCCACCCTCTTCATTATTGATGTGTAAATCCCATTCAGAGGCACAGCCACTAATTTTGCCATTGCCTTGGTGTTGAGGAGCCAGCACAGACAATGTTGAATGTTCCTGGAGGCAAAAGTCTGGCTGAAAACACCTCCCACTCCACTCAGCTGCTGTCCTCATCCACACTGTCCAGGAGGAGCTGGACTCAGGTCCTTGGGTGCAGGTGCTGCTGAGAAGCTTCAATGAAGAAGAGACAAATTCCCTGGTGAATGCAGAGGATGAAGGGTTCTATCTTGTCCCTGTCCTGCTTTCATCTCCTCCCCCACAACTTGTTCAGTGCTGTTTTGGGCATTGTCCTGCCTTAACTTGCCTGTGATGCATTTTCTGAGGTGGGTGGCTGTCACCTGTCACTCCAAGGTGTCACACCTTTGAGAGCAGAGATTATTTCAGAACAGAGTAGTTATGAAGTAGCAACAAGAAGGAGCTGTTTTTTTGGTGGGGGAAATTCTAGCTATTCTTTTGCCCAAACAAAAAGGAGAAACAGTCAAAAGAAACAAGGTGATATTCAGCAGGAAGAAGCAAAAATTTGTCTGATATGTCAATGCTCCCTGACTGGTTCTGGCCAAGTGATTCCTGTCCCATGGATGTAGCCCAGCTTGTCTGGACTCCAAGGCTGTCACAGAAGATGCTCTCAGCCCTGTGACAATCCAGTCCAAACCAATAGTCAGCTTCACTCCCTTTTCAGTATTTCAAAACTGAGTTTGGCTGACTTCTGTTCCTAACTAGAAGACACTGTGCAGGATTAGGGTCTCTTCTGCAGAGACCAATTAATGAGAATCTCCTCATTAGGAAATGACAATATGCATAAACATGTGTTTTATATCCCTAGGGCTAGGGCTGGTTCCAGGAAAAAAGCTGTGAAGGAAGGCATGTTGTGGCAGTTTTGTGTTCCCCTTGGGATGCCCTTTGCAGCTGCAGTGTGCCTGGAGCCCTGGGCTTTGTGGTTTTCAAAACCCTAAGCCTCGGTGTAACCCTAACCCTAGCCTAGGCTAGGGATGTGTTCATCCCTTAGCTTAAATATTGAGCCTCTGGGAGCTACAAAGCCTGGCTCTGCTGCAGTTAAGAGCTTTCCATCGATGTCCAGAGCAGCAGCAAAATCTCTGATGCTCTGCATGGCTGCCTATGCTGCTTAGCTAGGTGTCTGCATCTCCTAGTGAAATGGTCAAAGCTAAAGGAATTGGGGAGGAAAACCTTCTTGCACTCATGGAAGTGATTTACCTGCCAGTATTTCCAGTGCTCAAGGGATTTCCCTGTTTCTGCTTTTGATATACCCTTGCCATGCTCCTGGATCTTATGCCTGGATCTTATGCCACAGACTGATCTCTCTTCTCAAGGGAAGCGTAGTGGGGCAGGGTCTTGGCAGACGTGGATTACTCAGCAGCTGCAGTGGGAACAGATACACCCATCTTAAGCATCAAGCTCTTTGCTTGGTTTCCCTCCCCACCCCTTTTTCATTTTAGGCTTGTACTGTTGACATAAACTGTGTTTAAATTGCTTGCAGAGTTGGCAGCCAGAAGTCAGGCAGCCTGTTACACTGGTGCTGTGCTCTGTACCAGTCTCTCCCTGAAACATGGGGCAGGAAAACGTTTTGTCCAACTCATGGCAAGAAACCATCCCCCACTGGTGTGTAAATAACTCCCCTTCTGCCTTATCTGCAGATTTATGTTCGTCTGTCTGGGTGTCTGTCCTTTGATAGGTCCCACAAACACCCTGATTCCTGTTTGCCTTCCTGATTCCTGCCCCAGTGCTCAGACACCAAAGGAGAACTCTGACTCACCAGTAGAACTGGGATGAGGCAGGGAGTGGAGTTATGCTGAGGAGAAGACAAAAGGCTGTTGGAGGCAGCCAGGAGGATTTTTGTCCTGCTTGGTTGTTCTACTCATTTTTATGTCCTGTGGGAGAGGAAGCTGAAGGCCTGGGATGAAGCTGTGGGATGGCTCCAGAGCATGAATCTTTGACCTGGTAGACAAAGTTTTGTTGGCAGAGGGAGTTCAAGACAGCGAAGGAGGCATTTGTGATTCTGGCCATAGATGCAATATTGGGATTAGGACTGGTCAGAAGAGTTCCTGGGGAAAACTTCCCCATGCACTGCAGGCTCCTGGGCATCCCTAGGGCCAGAGCATCCTGCAGTAGAGAAGGCCAGGCTTCTCCAGATGGAACATGTATGAATTTGGATGGATTTACTGTCACAGCCAGCTCCAGCACTTGGACAGCTGTAGATCCAACAGCTACCCACAATCAGCTGCATGGCCAAATCTGTGCTGGGGGTGGAGCTGCTTCCAGGCATGCTGCAGGTGCTGTGGGCATGGGTGGCACATCCGTGAGGTCTGGGATGTGTCTCTTGGTACCTCTGGGCAGAGCAGGGGGTCAGAGGAGTTTGGAGGAGCAGGAAGTGGCATCTGAGAGGTGGCTGCAGCAGCAGGGAGGCAGGGATGTAAAAGAGGGAGGGGGAGTCCAAGGACCCATATTTCTGGGCTATGGGGCAGTCCAGCAGCACAGGCTGTGGCTTATTCGGGTGGGTGCTGTGGGGAGCAAACGTCCCTCCGCACGGGTTTGGGGACCACATTTCCTGGCTTGCAGCCACTAGAGGCTGCCCTGCTCCAGCTCCTGAGCTTCCACTCCTTGGGATAACTGCAGCTTTGCTGCCTGTGCTGGAGGAATCAGGAGAAGACGTGAAGTTGTTTTTTTCTCCTTTCTTCTCCTAGCAGGTGTCGCAGCAAACCTGTGACCTCAGGGATGTACCTTGTGTCCCTGCTCACAGGCAGAGGAAAGCTGCATGGGGGATGTTATCACACAGAGCCCAGTGCCTGTCTGTGGCTGCTGCCACGAAAGGGGGCAGGAGCACAGCCTGTGTGTGTCTCTGTGTCTGTGTGTGTGTAATAACAGCAAAATCCAGACACACTGGGAGAGCTTGGGGGGACCCAATTCTGGGAACAGCTGGGCAAACCTGATGGCTGGGACCTGAAGCACCAGAGCTTCTCTGGGAGAACTGTAGTGTCTCCAGCTGCAGCTGCACCCTCAATCCTGCACTCATACACCTGTGCTAGCCCAGCACCCCTTTGTTAAGCCACTGTGCTGGGGGAAGCTCACTTCTTAACTTCATTGTCAACACACCTACTGCAATGTCCTATTTGATAAAAATCCTGCCTGTATGATCCAGGAATTTCTGCCCTGCATGGTGGCAGATGCAGAGATGTAGCTGTAGAAAGGTAAGACCTGAGTTGTGCTGAGTGGGTTGGAAATATCCCTGAGACAATCCTGCTGCCCTGAGAGAAAGGCGTGGTGATGGAGATGTGAATCCCAGGCAGGGTGCATGAGGTGATCCCATGGGGGTGCTGAACAGATTATCCTGATGGTCCCTCCTAGCCTTCAGATGGCTCAAAACCTTCTTGTCTGATATCACCAAATGCTCAGCACCAAACCTTCCTCTCTGCTCCCTTTCATTTCAGGGGGTGTGTGTGGGTCCCAGCCTGGTTTGCAAGGAGCCACAGGTGAACGGGCCAGGTCTAGTGTCACTGGATCTGGCACAATTCCTTGATGTCCCAGCCATCCCAGAAACAGCTGTGTGCTCCACCGTGTGGCAGCAGGCAAGGCGGCGCTGGGGAGGGATGGCTTCCAGGGAGCCAGGCAGGTTTGGGGGCTCATGGGTCAGAGCCACCACTCCTCTGTTTCTCCTTTGATCTCATTCATCGCTGCTCTTCTCTTTTCTCCTGTGCCCTACAGAGGTTGTCATAAATACCTGCTTCTGCCCTGCTGCTAATGGGCTGCGTTGTCCAGAGCCAGCAGGATCCTCAGGTGGTGTAAATGATGTGGCTGCCCTGTGATGAGCGTTCTGGCACTGAATGAGCCCAGGTGAGGATCTGCTCCATAGTGTCTATTTCATTGTTATCAAAGTCCAAGCATGGTTTCCAGTGCCTGAAAGTCGCTGCCTTCTATCACATTTGGTCTTTGGCAGACCATCGTGTTGACAAAGACATCTTCGTTTATCTTCTCAGTGCATCTGTTGCAGCCGGATGCTTCTCTGACCCTCATGTTTTCAATAATCTTTTTCCTCCTTCCCTCCAGCATTACAGAGCCTCTTATTCGTTTGAGAGATAAGTATTTATGTATGTGTTGGTGAGGAAAACTTAATCAATAATGCCTGTGAATAACATTTCTTTGTGTGTTAGACCCATCAGCTCTCTCCCCCATTCCCACCTTCCTTTGTTTTGTTGAGGGTTGTTCGGAGAGGTTTTTTTGTTTATTTTTATCCTTTCTCTGCAGGATTCACATTCTGCTCTGGCCTCTTTTTTTTTTTTTTTTTTTTCCTTCCCAAAGTTCAATTGTCAGAGAATGAAAGTGTACTCCAAGTAAAAGCTGTTGTTTTGGAGAGACACCAATCTCATAAGTCCCCTCCACCCACACCATGCCTGTCCAGGGGGCTGCTCACCCCGCTGTCCCCAGCCTTTCCTTGAGGGACAGGGAAGCCTCTCCTTGAAAGTTCAGTCTCACACCTACTGAGCACAGATTTCTATGTTGGCAAGTGATTCCCCAAATCTGCACGTTTCAGAACTGAGCGGTGAAATGTAGCTGCAAAATCCTCACGCACAGGTTTGTTTTGTTTCTTTTTTTCCCTCCAGGTGATTTAAAAATAAGAGACACAAAATTGTGTCTTCCAGAGCAAGACTCTTAATGAGGCTTCAGCTGCTCTCTTTGCAAGGGCAGGGTGCTGTGGGCACTGGACCTGTTGCCTTCTCAGGGTGAGCTGGGGCAGCCCAGAGGTTGTTCTGGCCAGGGATTGTGATCGGATGCTCCAGCTCCTGCTGTAGCTGAAGGGCTGGATGGTGGGAAAACACTGGTGGGAAAACCCCCTCTCATCCTTCTCCCTGCTGTATTTTCTATGCAGTGGGTGCCAGATGGGTCTCATTAAACCACACTGTGCTGGGACAGTGTCAGTGGGGACAACTCCTCCCCGAGTGGTTCAGCTCAGCGTTTCCACAGCTCCATGTAGCATGTGCTGGCTGTTCTGGCCATCAGCATCCCTGGGGATCCTGCTCTGGGCACGGCTCAGCAGCTCTTCCTGTGCCCTGGAGCAAGTGTGGCAGCTACCTGGGTATTCTGCCCAGTGCCTGTGCTAGTGAGAGGGAAGCTCATACACACCATGGTGATGCCTGTGCGTTTGTGGGAAGCAGCTACAGGAAACTAATGGACTGTGAAATTATCCAAGGAAAGAAAAAAGAAGGAGAGAGTTAGAGTGAACTGTACTGCATCCACAACCTGCTCTGCTCTCAGCCAGCTTAGTGCACTGGCAAATAAGATATAGTAGTTTTATGCTGAAGACAGGAGGGGCTGGTAAAATGGCTCTTTCCAGATTATTTGGGTGACCTAGTGTGAAGCTACACTGGAAAGATCGATTTCCTGGGGGAAGCTATAAGGAAGTGTTGCTGCATTAAAAGAAAAGGAAAAAAGAAAAACAAACAAAAAAAAAGGCTTTCAGGGGAAAATGGATAGTCATCATCATCCTTGTGATAGTAAAGTGGACCAATCTAGCAATCTTTATCCCAAGGGATCCCAAAGCATGTTGTCAAATTGTGTGTACAGAAATTCCTTGCCATTTTTGTGGAGCTCCACCTCCAGTGGGGGAAAATGTGCTTGAAAACAGAGACTGCAGTGAGAAATTGAGAGACATGGAATAGCTGCTTAGAGCAGAATTCAGCAGTGGGGCAGCATCCCTGAGTGAGAGGGATGGAGGCTGCTAATGGCCCTGGATGGGTGCAAGGAGAGCAGCAGCAGCTTTTCATCACCAGGCTCCCTATCTAACCTAATCTGGTCTAATCAATTCTGCTTTTTACATTCCTGCCACAGCAGTGTCTGAGATGGGAAATGAAGTTGTCTGCAGTAACTAGAGCTGTTTGGGAAATGTGTTATTTTTTTCCCATCAAAAACGTCTGGTGAGAACATATGTTTTTGTTGAAGCAAGAGAAAAGCCCTCTGATTTTTATTTAGTCTATTCAAAAGCTGAATCTCAGGGTTTCAGGTTGCTGGAGTGTCTATTGGAATTACTGCACTTCTCAACTCACAGAGAGGAATTGTCTGTGGAAATGTAAAGTGTCCATTTGATCAAAAAGCTGTTTTATTTGTGTGTTGCTCCAGGAGTAGAACGCAACAGGGTCTGACTCTGCCAAAAAATCAGTCAGAGATTATTTATCCACCCTGCTGCAAGCTCACCAGGTGATGATAGTCTGTTATGGCTGCACCTTTCTCCACACCTTCCTATTTAGAATCAGAGAATTCCAGGTTGGAAGGGACCTCAGGGATTATGTGGTCCAATATTCTTGGCAAAAGCATGGTTCAGACAAGATGGCCTGGAACTATCTCCAGCTGAGTGTTCGAAGTGCCCAGTGATGGGGAATCTGCCACTGGGAAGATGATTCCAATGGCTAATTATTATCATAGTGAAAAAAATTCCTCTTGTGTCCAATAATCTTATTTATCCTCAGGTTTTGCATCCCCCAAAACAGAATGTGTCACCAGGACCCAGCCCAGGCCTCAGCAACAACTTCAACTCCCTGTTGCCAGGTTTGAGAGGGACTTCAGAGCAGACCTGATCAGTGCCTTGTTTTTGTCCTGCTAGAAATATCTGGAGAGGAAATTTCATCTGATAAGAGAAAGATCAAGAACAAGTTCTGGGGCTGTTTTGTGCTGCTTGAACCTGTGCAGTAATTCAATTTCTCCAGTGCCATGTTCATCCTACACCAGCTGAGGATCTGAAATCTGTTTGCCAGGTTAATTTGCTTGCAAACAACAGACAATTGACACCAGTGCTGCAGCTTAAATGCTACGTGAGAGAATGTAAGCTGATGTGAAAGAGCAACATCCCCCCAAAATAATGGATGGTGGCCACGTGCTCTGCTAAATACAGCTCCAGCTGGGATGCAGAAAGTGGAAAACACGTAAATAAGAAAGAGGTGGGATTGTCTGATGTGACTGCTTTGAGTCATGCACAAAGGCAGCTACAGGAGGTGGATGGGCGACCAGAACACGTGGGTTTTCCTCCACCTCTTCTGTTTTCTCCTTTGCAAAATCTTTTGTGGAAAGAATAGAAAGAAGTCCCTGGCAAGTGAAGCTGTGCTGGGGGTTTGTGCTCCTGATGTGGGACGAAGCTCCTGCAGAGCTCTCCTAACTGAGATCGTCTCCTTCACCTGGCTGAGAGGGCCAGCTCTCCTCTGGTCCCATGTGCCAGCAGGAGAGGTGGCCCAAAGTCCCTCATCCACAAATGATGTCCTGGGTCATCTTCTCCATCCTGTCCACATCCCAGACCAAACCAGCTGGTCCCAGCTGGTCGTTCTCAGGGTGATGGGCTGCCAGAGCTATCACAGCTCATGCTGTGGCCATGTCCTTCGGGTAAAGAGGGCTCTCTTCCCATCATGGGTCTGCCTAAGATTAGTCCTGTTGAATTCCATTGAGCGGCGTGTCCCACTGTGTCAGCAGAGTGGGAGCAGCCTGGAGCAATGCCGGGCTCCAGCAGCCCGTCACCGCTCAGCCAAGCTCGCAGCCCGGCTCTCTGCTTATGAAAAGAAAGTTACATTAGAAAGGCCTTTTACCCAGATACTTAATTAAAATAATATTGAAACAAGCAAGACACACTGTGTGCTAAGCACACGGTCACAGCTTCCCACAGCTCATTTGCAAGAGTGCTCAATAATGGCTGTGGGTAATTATTTTTTAATCAGCCAGTGTAAAGAACGATTGGCATGTTAACAAATGGTACTTATTTTCTCTTGCTCCAGCGGGGCGAGATCAGAGGGATGTGGTGCCAGGCAAAGAGTATCCCCTGGCACAGCAAAATCCTTCAGCTTGCCACGGCTGGGTCTTATGTTTGGAGATGCAAAGAAGTGGCTGGGATTAGGAATAGCTGGGGGCAGGCAGGAGGAGGCTGCGGGCATGGGGCAGCCCAGAAGCACTGAGGTGCTTGGGAATGAGGCTCTGGGTGCAAAAACAGGAGGAGGAAAGCTAGACAGAGATGCCTTTGCAGCTATAAGGCTCCATCCTACCTCCCAGGTGAGCCAGGAGATCATTCAGGACGGTTTTGGGATACTGATTTATGTCTGTCCAGGACCAATTCTTCAATCAGGGAGACTTGGGCTGGCTTTCTCATTAATTAGCTGAAATGTCACTAAAGCTCAGATGTGATTTTGAGGGCAAGAGCAGTGTTGCCTGCCAGTGGTGGGCTCTACCCCTTGTGAATATTTTGCCCTTCCTAATTGCCTGCTGTCCCACTCCCTGAAAGTCAGAACTGGCTCAGAAGCAGGGCAGCTCTGAATTAGTACAATTAGACAATTTTCTCTCCTTTTAAAAGCTACATGTCTGTTATATTTTATTCCTTCCAAACAGCAGAGCCATCAAGGGGGCACAGGACCTTTTCTCCAAAGTTCTTGCTTTTCTCCCTCTGCCTGCCTCCAAGGATAAGCCTGGCTGAACCCTGAAGAATGCACTTTCCCAATTCTGGCTTTTTATTCCTCAGTTTGTCAGCCCTGCTTTGACTCTCAGAGGGCCTTGTGCTCCCGACAGTGCTTGGGCAACTTTAAACATTAATAATTCTGCTTGTTCTAAAACCACATTCTGGGTGCCATGAAAATTAATGAGGGAGCCTCTGGAAATCAATTTGCTGCTGTAAAGTCTCCTTTCTGCAGAGCTGGGTGCTGTGGGCCTTTGGGGTTTATTTTAGGATGGCAGCATTCCGTATCCTTGGCCAAAGGATGTTCTGTCTTGGGCTTTTGCTGTGGAAAGATGCTTCTTATTTAACTGCCATGCACTTTCTGCCTCCTTTAAGTGACAAGGGTTGGTCAGGTCTTGCTCTGACTCTTCAGGTCTGGGTTTACTCAGTTGACTTGGGCCCAGGAGGGTGCCAGCAGTGTCTCCTCAGCTTTGCAGGGTCAAGCCGTGCCATTTCTCCCAACCTTTCTGCACAGCTCTGGCTCTTCCTGCTGCTGCTGCCTGCTCATCCTACAAATTTCAGCCTCCTTGGTTTTCAGTTTTGCCCACCTTAGGAGACACCTGGCAGGTGAGGAGGAGCAGAACTCTATCTGCAGTCCCCTGATATCACTGCTCAGCTGAGCAAGCCCTTGCCCTCTTGTGGCTCAGTGACCAAGTGTTCCTGAAACCTCAACCCCACCGGCTGGAGAAAGTTCAAAGATGATTGCTCACTTGGGAAATTCATTGTCATCACCACAAAGGGGGCTCCCAAGTGTTTCAGACAAGCTCTTGGTTTCCCAGCAGCTGGCTTCATGTGGCCTTTGTGTTCCCACGAGACTGTGTGGGCTCATCTTCATCTCGTCTTTCCATCTGGTTGATTTATTTAATTAAGTTGCAAAATTACAATTGACACATTCCTCCCACAATTGAGTTGTTTTTCAGGGTGCAAAAAAAAAAAAAAAAAAAAAAAAAGACTTATCATACCACCCAAGTGCTGTAACTTCTGATTTTCCCATCTGGGCAGATGTGCTTGGTGCCTCTGGGATTTCAATATCCACATTGCACCAGAGAGTTTTAAATCAGCCACTGTCTTCAACCTCTCCATTGTGGAGTGCTGTTCAGGGGGCAGGGGTGGGCAGTGCAGATTTCCCATTCCTTTGGTGCATGTTTAATTTATTTTCTATTATGTTTTCACTAATTATTTTGTTTGGTTCCCCCCAGGTGCAGTGAGTTCTCATGGCTGTCTTTCCTTGCAGAGCCTCCAACAGAAATAAACCCCAGCGTGGAGAAATATCATAGGAGGGAGCTGGCCAAGAGGATGCTGATGCTGCTCCCACTGGGGATGACTTATGGGTCCCATTTAGAACCTTGAGGTGGGTTTGAATCCAACACCACCAGCCAGCAGATGATCTTTCTGTCCTGTCCCCTCCTTTACTTTCCACTCCCAAGATGAGACTCCATCTATTCCCACCTTATTTTATTTCCCCTGAGCCAGTGTATAATACATTTTGTGCCCTCATCTTTGAGGTGCCCAAAGGTCAAATTTGTCAGAGAGCTTTTCCCTTTCTGCTTTTTAAAAGCAATTTGATTAAAACAGGTCTCTAAACCGTGCCCTTGCCCAGGCTCAGGGGACCCAGCCAGGACTCTTCTTCTTGCAAGTCAATTTTCCCTCCCAGTCAGTCCATTAAAATGCTTTTCCCTGCCAGAGCTGTTCTGGGTGACAGCACTTTGCTTTATTAATATGGACATGTTTGCTTGGGAATTGGAAAAGAGGATTTCTGAGTAAATTTTTTCCTTTGAAACAATGCAGTGGTTCTGGCTGTTTGTGGTTTATTTTCCTAGAGTAAGGATGAGATGGTTTTGCTGGGGAAGTGACCCGTTGGGTTCTGCTCAGCTGGCTGGGGGGACATGCTCAGGTTAGTAAAACACCAGCAGTCAGTATGCAGGTGCTGCTGCAGCCCTGCTCAAATCTACATTGCAGGGAAAGGGTAATCTGGGTCTTGACCCATTCCAAGCATGGGGACAGGGACAAGGTGAGGGATGCTCTGTGCTCACCTGGCTCCTGGGGCAGTTGCTGGAGGTGAGGTTCTCTGTACAACACATTGCAATGTTTGCACTGCAGTGTAAGCAGTGTTTGCATGCATCAACTAGACAAACAGCTTGCTCTCAGATCTGAGATAAACCACCTTTCCAATCTCAGAAGGCTCTCCATATCCATTACAGTTCCTATTTAGACTCACTCTTAGCTGGAAAATGAGTACACATCTCTGCTGGTGGAGATGTTCAAGGTACACCCACATCTACATTTGGAGTTAATCTTGTAGTCACTCTCTGCCAGTTCCAATAAAATGAGCTCCCCTTTCTTCATCAAATCTCAGGTGGAAGTTGAGATTAAAGTGTGAAATTGATGTTGTGCAGGAAAGGGCTTTCTGGAATGGCCACTGAACACAGGGACCAAGCACAATCCCCCCCACGTGTGGGTACTTGCAGGGATGTGTGTGTACAGGCACACATCCTGTCCTTGCTTTTGAGATCACACACATTGACAGAGTCAGTCCCTGCTCCCCAGCCAGCACTCAGGCTCTCAGCAATATCTAATCTCTTCCTGTTGTTAGTGATGATTGCCATAAATACCCACAACACAAATGTGACTTCAGCCAGGCAGTTAAATTCCATTTGTTTTCCTATGATTTAAATCCCACTGTGTTAAAAAGTGTAATTTCTCTGCCTTTCCCCACTGCCCTCTGCTCTTCTCCATATGGAGATTATGAGCTGGGGGAAAGTAAATGTCTTATTTGAAGTAAAAAAAGAGAAAGATATTGTTGAAATAACTGCTGTCGGAGGAAGATACATTTTTCAAACACATCCCCTGTGCTCAGCGTGAGGCAGCAGCTGCCTGTGTTTCAGAGCATTATGGTACATTAGCCTCCACAAGCAGTGTTGCTTGCTTTGTTTATTATTTTAATTTCCACGTCTCTGGCAGGCGTAGATGGTGCCAGGGTGACAGCATGGCAGGAGTGAAAGGCTCTCCTTTGCCATGCACTGGGGCTGGGGCCACAGGTATCAGTGCCCAGGCAGCCACCTAAGGGAGCAGGGCAGGGCTGGGACACTGCCAACCCAGCAATGAACATGACAATTCCTTCTCTTTGCCTGAAAAAAAGGTGATCTGGATCCTCCAAACTCAGCCTGTATGGATACCCTGGAGCCTTAGCTACAGGGGTCTTTGGCAGGATGTTGTCCCAGCTACTCCATCCTTACCTGCTGCAGGGAGAGCAGGACATGGCCAGTTCCAAGGCAGCCACATTGCAGGGAGTTGAGTATTTTCCTGCATTTAGTAGCTTTTCACACCCCAGTGGAACAGATGGGAACATCTAGGGGCCCCAGTGGGAAAGGTGTAAATCCATCCTGCAGCCCTGCATACCAGCATGGCCAAATGCTCATCCATTGCAGCCACTGCAGGTGAAGAGATAAGGAGAAGGAGCAAGACTTTGGTTGCTGTGAATACCCAGCACATGGAGGAAACAAAGAGAGCCATTGATCTCCTTTACTGCTCAGTACTGTCAACAGGAATGGAGCAAAGAGCTGCTCAGTCCCACTTTGTCAGAAAATCCTGCCCTGAGTATTAGTTTCAGGTCATCCAAAAGAGCCTAACACTAAACATAAATCACAGTCAGAGATGAATGAAATTATACATGTGTATGTATACTGGTATTATTGTACAGCCCAAAGCTGGGACTTCAGAGCCAAATGCTTCAAGTTCAGACAAAAATTCTGGTCTAACCTCCCCATAGTACCTCTGAATCAGGCCAGCGTTTCCAAGCCAGAAGGGGCGGCTCTGTCCAGCCTTTATTTTAGGTAGGACTGAAATTTGGAAAGATGAAATGAAATCACATGGCTTTGCCAGACAGCTGACAGTCTAAAATAAATGTGTTTCCATGGGAAAAGGGGAGAATTTTTAGCAAATGTATTAAGGCTTGCTAATCTCAAACCTCTGTTTCACTTTCTTTACAAAGCCAGTAATTGCAGAGAGGATCTGGAGGAGCTGGAGCCACTTGAGATGAGTGACTTGTAAGTAGAAACTAGTTTGAATTTCACTTTTTGGAACTGATGGCGAAGGGGCAGGGTTGGCTGGTTTCTAATGCAGTGTTTTCCAGGTATGTTGTATAACTTTTTTTCTTCCAAATCTCTGGAGTGGTCCATAATGAGCAATTATAAAAGGCTAATCTCATTAAAAGGAAAATCTCCTCATTCATTTAATTCTTAAATCTCTTTCTGTTGGGAGGGGAATATTTAAATGAGCTTCCTCCCATTATAAAGTTACTCCATGGTCTGTTTTTCATCACAGTTAAATCAGAACAGGGGCATGAGGTGCTTTTACTTTAATCTGTTTTTAATTTGATTTTCCTTAAATGAAGTTGGATCATTTCTGGTGCAGAGTCCTAGAAACCAGGGAGATGATGACTAGCAAAAGGTCACTTATTCTGCTGCATGGTCCCAACAGGGACCCTGAAGTTTCATTAATGATCATTGCAGCCATGAAGAAACCTGCTCATTTTACCCATTGGCCAATAAATACTTTATAGTATTTAATGGGACTCTTCTTTATTTAAAGATGGGAGGGACGAGAGCCCTTTGTGGAAGCAGAATCTCACGGGGAGAGCTGTCAGCAGGGAGGAACGTTGTCTACACATCACGGGGGCTGTTGAGAGGGAGTCAGAGCTGGAGCAGCAGCTGGACCTCCTGAAGCCATGTGTGGGGCTGGGGATGCTGGGCAGTGACAGAGGGGACAGCAGCACCCTGGCGTGGTGGGGGAGGTGGTCACAGGCTCTGCACCAGGATGGTGCTTTGTTATCTGGGCTGGGCACTCCAGCACTGCTAGCCTGCATGCCTGGATAGCACTTCTGCCTGTGCCAAATTAATCACTGGGCCTTTCTTCTGCTCCCCTTGTGTTCCTTATCAGCCATCCCCGGGCTTCAGAACCCACCAGTGCTGTCAAGAGACAAGGCTGTGCCTCCACCACCGCCCCCTCCTCTCCCCAGGGCAGGACTTGGCCTCTTTGGTCACTTCATGGGGGAAGGCAGAGCTCAACAGGGCAAAAGTCCATCTCAATAATAGAGTAACAGACCACTCCAGAATGAGGAGAGTACCTGGAATTACTTTTCATTCAGAAGTCAGCCCAAGATAAGGCGTCAGCCCAAATGCCAGTATGCTAATGCTGGTCCTTTAGCAGTGTGCTCTGCCAGCATCTCTACCTCGCTTGTTCCACATCTGTGACAACCTGTCTCTCCTCAGCACCAGAGATACATATTTTGCATAGAAATTAGGGCAAATCATGCCAATGTTTCAATGTGAGTGATTAAAAAAGGCCAACACCCTTACGCCATCCTCTTACGTGTCCTCTTTCTTTCCACCCATCACCCCCACCCTGCTGAGCTTCCCACCACATTGTCTTTGGAAGTGACTCCATGGTTTTGAGTTTGATCCCTGCCTTCCATCTGCTCCTCTCTCCAACTTTCCAAAGGCAAATATCCAGAGTTTGACATGGAAGGATGGAAAATATTTTCCTAAGGGGAGGAGAAGAAGAATGGAGGGTTTGTTCAAAGAGAGAAACTTCAGGACGGTGAGGGACATTGTTTGAAATGGTCCAAAGGAAAACCTGGGGTTGAGACATTGTCAGAAAATGGCCAGCAGTAAACCTGGGACCTGAACCAGAGTGTCACAAATGGTTGCTTTGGCAAGAAACTGGAGTTCTTTCTTGGAAAAAGGGTTTTATCCT
Source organism: Pyrgilauda ruficollis (assembly GCF_017590135.1). Taxonomy (NCBI): domain Eukaryota; kingdom Metazoa; phylum Chordata; class Aves; order Passeriformes; family Passeridae; genus Pyrgilauda; species Pyrgilauda ruficollis. The sequence continues at coordinate 9,708,711 of NW_024520318.1, forward strand.
GGCTGCCTTTTCCTTTCTCTGTATTGTTTCATGTTTTAGGCTACTCTTCCTTTCTGCAGTGACACAGTCCATGGATGTTCTGTGCCCATCCCTGTAGGAACAGAGGGGCGGCAGAGAGGCAAGATTCAATTCTTATCTTGTCCAAAAGCATTCACAGACAGTCAATCCTATCTCTCAATAAATGAAGTATTTCCTCTCCAGTTTATCTCCCCGGACTCCAGCAGTCCAGATTGCTAATAGGCAGCAGCCTCTTCCCTCAGCAGAGCAATTCTTTCTCATTCATGGATTGTTCTTCTCAAATTCAGTCATGACAGAAGTGGAAATCCATTTTTACACCTCATGGGCTTTTTGTCTGGAAGAAAACCCTTTCCTGTTGTTGAAATGAGTCCAACATTGAAAGTATTTTTAAACCTTCAGACAGATTGCTTTCTCTCTTGGTCTTGATTAATTTAAATGTAAAATTTAGGTGAGCAGTTCTTGACTGTAGAAGGCTGGCTGTGGAGTTTTGTTTTCTAGGAGTCATCATCCAGAGCATAGTAAATAAGCACAAAATGAAATAAAACTAAGGAAATATTATGAAACAGAGTATTCTTATTAGGAGATCTGCAAGTGATATTTTCATTTTGGAACCAATGGGTAGCCATTATTATGGAAACAGTAACCTTAATAAAAAATGACTGTGGTAAAATGATCTGTGGAAGGAAAAGGTCTAAATCCCTGTATATAATTTGGAATCCAAAATGCTGACTTTAAAGGAAAAAAGGTTGGAAAATGGTTTTGTTTCTTTTCCTCTGAAAATGCTGACTTTAATGCTCCCCCCCAAAAAAAATTCCATTGAAAAATGCAGAAAATATTTCAAGTGAAAATTATCCAATACTATAAATATCACTTCCATTTTTGAATGTAAAGATGTGATTTATTTGTGAGGAATACTGCAACTTCCTAAAAAAGTCTACCAGTACTTCATCAAGCTGCCTGACTCCCAGCGAAGTGCTCCTGCATGGAAAAACCAAAGCCCTGCAGGCTTGCCCAGCCTAACTCCCACCAGCACACACAGCAGTGAAAGGACCCTCGGCAAACCCTTCAGCTCTCCAAATAAAGATGGGTATTGTAGTTCAACCTACTCTTAAAATCTGCAGGGAAGGAGAGAAGGATGCGGGTACGGATGGATGGATGGATGGATGGATGGATGGATGGATGGATGGATGGATGGATGGATGGTGGATGGAGATGGATGGATGGGGATGGATGGATGGATGGATGGATGGATGCTCATCATCCCCCACCAGTAACTTTTTCCCTGCTTGGCTGGTGATGTTCCAGCTGTGTGTTGGCACAGAATCTACAGGATAATTCCTCATTTTCAGACACTATGAGTGCCCAGATACCAGGAAGGAAAACAAGTGTAGCCTTGCCCTGAAGTCAGAGCCTGGTTAAACCCCAGCCCAAATATCTCCAGCTGGATGAGGGCTACGTTTAAGGAGAAACCTTTGCTCCTTTTCCCTCAGGGCCCCAGGAAGCCTGTGAGAATGTAGGAGATATGCTGGTAAAACAAGATTGGAGAAGCAAGACCAGCATGACAGAGCTATTCCTGCCTGTCAGTTCTTTCTAATCCCGAGGCTGCAGAAACAGCTGGAGCTACTGCTTACACTCCTTTCTTCAGAGAGCCAGAGTCCTCACAAAGGCGGGTATTTTTTCCATGTGCGCAGCTTTCTGGCTGCTATTTTTGCTGCGCTGTTTGATCTGCTCCCGTGGCGTGATGATATTTCTGTTCTATCCTTTACAGCTTCTTCCCTGACAGGGTGCACAGTGCCTTGCAAACATCCACAGTTATGAGCTTGCCTTATCCCTTTGGTGGAGAGGGAAACTGAGGCAGGGGGAAGAGCAGCCACGGTTACTCAGGGAAAGTAGGAGACCTCAGGAGCTTGGCTCTGGGTTCAGTGTTTTAGCAGCAAGGCTGTCCTTCCCCTCTGAACTGGGCTACTTTAAGTTGCCTCCGCGTTTTATTATGTACAGGATTTTCGTCAGACGTGCAAAGTAAATTAGCACCGTATTCACAGCCATAATCACCTACCAATGATCTCATACATGTGGCACAAAGGGAAAGGATCTGCATGGGATTCTGTTCTGCAAGTATAATCCGCCCATAGCCTCCTTGTTAATTAGCTCCTCTCAAGCATCCAATCTGTGGCAATTATAGCAATCAAAAATGCATTCATCCCCCCACCCCTCCTGCTCCCCATCAGCACCTGACAAGCCGCAGGCACATTATCCCAAACCATGGCAAGCGTGCTCTGATAGGACAGAAACCTCCCCGCCGCCTGACTCAGGATTCATCACCCACAATACCAGCCCTGGCACAAGGCCTTGCATACCAGGAATTATTACAAAAAAAGGAAGAAAAGGAGACAGAAAGAGACAGATTTCAATTTTCTCCCATAGTTTTGGGAGCCCATAGAAAATCGAGTGAAAGATGTTATTTAGCCCATTGGGTTCAATTGGTGTCATCTTCTTCTTCTTCTTCTTTCTTTTTTTTTGCTGATGTCAATGAAAAAGTGAATCTCTCTCATTTTAATGTTGCCTGATTGAAAGAGCTGCTCGCCACATTGTGCCAGGAGGCCCAGGTGGGATGAATGCCTGGGTGATGGATGCATTGTGCTGTGCTCCTCGAGGCACACTTTGTGACAGCAGTGGTGGGATTGCACTGGGGGAGTTGGGAGTGGAATCCCACTACAAAGATCTGCCAGATAAATGCAGCTCCTTCCTCCTCCTGCTGCTTCCCCCGTGCTTCTTACTCCAAGATCTCTGGGGCATGTGTGCATGAGCAGCTACTGGTGGGAATCTCAGTGTGAAGATTGCACTGCTTCCTCCATTGGGATCAATAATATTCTATTTCTTGGGTAAACCCCTTTGATTTTGCACTAGTACCTGCTGTCTCAGTAATCCTAGAGGTAAATTTGCTCCTTAGCTTCCTGACTGGATTTTTTCTTTGCTGTCCAAGTATACAGATAAAGAGTACCTTTCTCAGTCCAGATCCTGTCACTGACCTGCATGCACTCAGTCCCAGTAGCCCTCCACAGCTCCCATTGCTGTGTCCCAGTGCTGGCACACAGGACAATCCATGTGAGTGCTCCTAGGTCAGTCCTATGCAAAATAAGCCAGCTGAGCTTGTTGCAGCAGTGCTCACAAGCCTCCTAGCCCAGCTTGTTTGCGGGGAAATCATCCTTCAGGTAGACTGACCCCTTGGGAAAGTTGAACTCTCAGTCTAGTGCTCCAGCCTGCCAGTGTGAGAGACACAACAGGCCCAGCTGGTTAAACCGTTCTGGGTCCTGCATACTGCATGATGCTGCCAGGCCTTTAGCTCTGAAGTGTTGAGAGAAGTCCACCAAGGGAGAGTTGGTGCAATAAAGCACAGGCTGAGCTCAGAAGAGCCCCCAGACGGCTGCTGCATCCAATATCACTTGCCCCTTGGTCTCCTACAAGGTCCTCCCAAAGAGGGAATTACTGCTGTTCACAGACAAAATATGTCCTTCTGATGCTCTTGAACTCCTGTGCCTTGAAAAGAAATGTCAGGATACCCACAGCCCCACATGGCCTTCAGGGCAGGCTGATGAGGGAAGGATACAGAGCCAGAGACAGGCAGAGCACCTCCACAAAGAACTTCTCTGCAGGTATTTGAATAACTTATTGTGCCCTCTTTGTCCATCACAGCACTTTGTGCTTGGCTCCAGCCCTCACAGAAAGCGCTTGGGGCTAGTCCTGCTTTTCAGGCTTCACTGACAGCTTGTGCTGCCCAGGTCCTCACTGCAGCCTGAGACACCTGCCCTGGCACTGGGCTGCTTCAGCAGGGACAAAGTGGGTGGAAGGCAGGAAAAAGCTGTATGAGCAGGACAGTTGCTGCTGTAACCAGAGCTTTTCCACCTCTGTCTAACCAGGATAGTGTGAGGAAGTGTCCCTAGGCAGAGCCAGCCCTGCAGGCAGCATCTGCCCTGGATGCACATGGAGACAGCAGTTCCCAGCCACTGTCCAGGGAGGATCACAGGGTCCTGGGCACTGGCCCAGCCACAGTGGCACTAGTGGAGACCAGCTTAGATACAGCTGACATCTGGCTTTGGGGTCCAGCAGGATTTCCTCCTCCTGGCACTGGCATTTTTATCTCTCACCTGCAACACTCTGCACCTTGCTTGGCATCTCCTTCTCTTGCCTCTCTGCTTTCAAGCTAATTTCTCTTTAACCTGGACTTGCCACCCTCACTGCAGGTCCTGCTGTCCCTGAACTTTGCCTGCCCTCTGGCATGCAGGGCAGCACCAGGCAGAGAAGTAAGCCCCAGGTACCAGCTCTGGCCATCTGCCATGCACAAGGCTGCTTCCCTTTGCTTGCCCAATAAGTAAAGACACTGAAGAAGTAGCTCCATCACTTGAGGCTATTCATGTGGCAGCTGAATGCCATGTGCAGGATTTTTCAGACAAGAAATGACTTTCCAGACCACTGTGGTTGCCTCAGATCTACTGCTGATGTCCATTTGTTTCGAGGTTCACGGTGGGGTTTCTTTCCTTTGAGCACAAAGCCTGTTTGCTATCTTTCCTCCTTCCACATATTCCTGGTGGGGGAGAGAACTGAGTTGCATCCTGGGATGTGAATGCTTGAGGGGTGAGGGCTGGTAGAAAGAAAGCCCAATTGCCAGCATCCTCCGTGGGGGGGATGCTGAGCTGGGGTCAGGGTGTGCTGCTGAGCTGTAGGAACCTCTGCAGAGGAGCCGAGCCTCTGCATCGGTATGGAAATGGCTGGAGAATGGGAACTAATCAGTATATACGGAAATAGTGGGAATATTAGCTGAATTAGCTAAGCTGTCATTCAGTTTCCCTTTTCCCTTCCTGCTTTCTTTCCTTCCCAAGCCAAAAGAGCTGGTTTACATTCTAATGGCTTTAATTACTTCACGAAAATGTGAGCGGATGGGGAAGCGCTGCCACCAACAACGCTTTCATGGTCGGCTGAACGCAATTGGAATTAATTTGGCTGGGATGGCTATTAGCACTAATACTCCAGGGCTTGCCTCGCTGGTGGTGCTTTAACTTCCCGTGCCCCTGATGGAGTGGAGGCTTCCAGGCACTTGCTCAGTTGCCCACTGCTGAGGCACCTCAAGGAGAATTAGAAAGTGCTCCCTCTCCTTATCATCTCCCTCAGCCCTGGCTTTATTTTACTTATATATGTTCATATTTTGGAACTAGAGCTATCTTTGAGCCCATATCAAGCCATCTTTCCTGTGCCTCCATTTCTCACAATTGCACTCTCTGGCATTCAGAAGATGTGAAAGTGCATCCCAGCTTGGCTCTGTGCCTGTGTGCTTGTCTCTGTGGGTATATGTGTATATTCTCTGTTGTGGACCGAGTGGCTGAGCTCCAGCTGCTCTGCCTTGGTAGAAAAAATAGCACGAGCCCCTCCTCAGCATAGTCACATCTGCTAGCTCACAACATTTGTGGGGACTTCACTTCTCTAGGATGTCTTCCTCTCTGGAAATGGCCTGAGGGTTTAAAAGCATCAGTGAAGGGACTGGCAGCCCTTTGGCAGCATGGTGCTCCAAGCTGGTCCATATGAGCCTCATCTCTCCAGGAAGCCAAAGGAGAGGTGGCAGCTCTGGCAGCGTTGGGACAGCAGCTCTGTACCTGAGGGCTGAAACTGGCTGCTGTTTTCTGTACAAGATCCCCTTTTCTGAAGTCCTCACGATGGACTTTAACCCCAGAACCAGCCAGAGCTCCTGTAGGCTTTCTCCTCCCTCCCTGACTGTGTGTCCTGCTTAGGATCAGGCCATGAGTGCCACCTTGCAGGCAAGCCTTGGAGGCAAGGTGGCTGCTGGACTGGCACAGCTGTGCTGGCAGTAGGTGATGTGCAGGCTTGAGCAGGTGTGGACTGGCCAGGAAATTACATCTTTGCATATTAGCACCTCTCAGAGCTGTGTTTGCAGCAGGTCACTTGGATTGGTTACGAAAAGCAAAAGCTTGTCACGGGTCCTGTATTCCTAAGTCCCCTCCAGCCCCATCTGATCTCATGGCTGCTGTGAGAGAAGCAGGATGTGTAGATGCTTTTCACCCTCCTGCCATCACATTTAGCCTGGCCCCTACCACTGCTGCAACAGCCAGGGAGAGAGATCTGGCTGGGTGTTAATAAAGAGCCTGAAGGAGAAGGAAATTAAAGTAATCTTCTGCATTGTGTCCTTTCCTCTACCCCCACTGTGCTCCCTCCTCCCTGTCTCACACACACACTCTGCTTCTCATTGCAAATGTTCTCTCCTGGGATGGTTTTTCTTTGATCCGTCTGCAACCAAATCCTCACAAGCACCACCAGCTTCACTGACTTACAAATCTGTTGTGCTTGAGTGGGCTAAGAAGCCTGACACTGCTTTGGATTTCATGTCCCTTTCAAACTTCAGCTGGAAGGAGCCAGTGCTGGGACTGCCTTAGCCATTGCTGGAGACTGGTATTCCATAACCTCTCCTGCACTATCTGAAATGCCCGTTTTCTGTGTCACACTGGGCTGGAGGTGGGACTAGCAGTGTTGAGGGTGAGGGTGCTGAGTGGGGCCAGGGTTACTCCTTTGGGAGCTTTTGCTCTTGATCATATCTTCAAGCAAAGCTTCCCCAGACTCTTGGGCCACCTAGCTGAGCCTGTTGCGTCCATCTGGCTCCACTCTCTTCCCCTGCACCTGCTGAATTGATATGGGGTCTTTACAGCATCATGGGTCACAACTTTGATACACCCTAGTGCTTAGGAGGGCAGCAAGTCCATATCAAGGTCTTTGGATGCTCCAGAGCTTGATGTGAGACACCTTCCTGGACTCCAGCCAAAACCTGAGGCCAGGCAGGTTGCAGGCTGCAGGGGAAGTCAGTCTGGTTCCAGCCCTGCAACGGGATGTGCCAGGATTCAAAGAGAACAATCAAATATTAATATTCATCCTTGAGCACTGGTGATGGACTGATTACTGTCTGCAAAGAAGATATCAGACTGCTCACGGCAGGGACAGCTTTCTGAGGTATAAAAGAGATTATTGTATATTTAAAATACAGACTTTGAGAAATGTTTTCTTGGCTCCAAGAAGAAAAGCTTCTTTATTTGTGGAGTTAATTTGCATTTACTGTAGCCTGCATTAAAGTTACCCGTTTCCTTTCATTCAAGGGACTTCTCCTTTGTTCACATGAAAGCAGGCAGATTAACCATCTGCAATGCACGTGTTCCTCCTGCTAATTGCTTACGGGATTCTTCCCTTTACACTCCCCAGAACGACTTCCCAAAGAGTAAGTCAAAGTCACCACAACTTCCCAAGAAGATTACCTAGGAGGGGAGGCTCTGTCACAGCAGCATGAGAATACTGAGCATGGACAAGCACCGAGGGATGGACCCAGCGCCCAATTCTACTGATGCACTCTAGGTTACAACAGCAATCAGAAACTGTGTCTGTCAGACATGGCTTCCCTGCTGGCCCTGTTAGCATCCTGCAAGCAGATCACAGTGGGATGTCAGGCAGCTTTGAAAGGAGCTCTTGACTTCTTGGGTGCATATGCAGCATGTCACGAAGTGTGGCAGTTCCTCCAGCATTCCCTGCCTGGCTTGCTAATGAGAGCTCCTTTGATTCAGCATCCCTTTTTGCCCTTGCTGGTATGTAGCAGGCTTTTGATGGCATCATCAAGTGGGCTCTGCGGTGCTAGGTGCTGTACATAATAAAAGAGACTTCCTGCTCTGAGACATTTACAGTCTGAAAGGGCTACACAAAGGAGAGAGGCTGGAAACCCAGAGAAATGAAGACCCAACTTCAAAAAGGTATCTAAGAACCTCAAATGCTCACCAATGCTAAGAAACCCCCTGGAGGCCAAGGCAAAATTGGCACACCTCCCACATGGATATCCCACCAAAAAAAGGGGCTTTTTTTTTTTTTTTTTTAATAGCAATGCTTGGGGAAAACTGGCTGAGGAAGTGATTCATCACAGTACCTGCTCTGCAGGAATGGGGCTTTGTGCCTTGCTCTGGGTCTGTGTGTGTCTCTGTAGAGGTCCTGCTCCCCCATACCACACCTGCAGTTTTGCTGGTTGTTGACAATTTTGCAGATGCAAGTCCTTATCTACCTTTCCATCCAGAACAATCAGTCCTTGTCTCTTAAAAGATTCAAGGAGGCATGAGATAGGCATGTGTATCATGGCTGTGCCCTGCTCCTTGGACAAAACACGAGTGAAGCTGGGTGCTTTCTAAAGCCCTTGGTCTGGGAGGGACCCACCTCCCAGATTTATCCTTTTTGTTGAGGATAATATTGTCCAGCCAATGTCACTGCTGCCCATTTTCAGCAGGCCTGTGAACCAGTGAGCAAATATCCTTTAGGTCCTTCTCAGGGGGACCTGATCAGACTTTCCCCAGAGATGTTTAGCTTGCAGGGATTCAACACTAAGACTTATACATGTTTTAACTAAGTGATTTAATGACTGCAAATCACTAAGGCAAGTTGAAATATGAGCAAGTGATGCAGCTAAGAAAAGGCTTTCAGAGGAGACAGGTTTGTAAGTTGTCAGAGGGAACTCTCTTCCTGTCCTCCATTTAACATGAAAATTTGCCTATTTTTATGCTTCTAGCACCAAAAATGAGGATTTCTGACTCATTCTGCGGGGTTGAAGTAACACAGCTTCTTAGGCTCTAAGGAAGAAAGCAGCAATCATGGAGACTAGAGCATCACACACCACCCCCCTAACAATGCTGTACCAGTTTTCAGCATCCAATGTCACTAAATCCTTTGTGGGAAAGCACTGCATCTCTCATCTGAGCAGCCCGGAATGAAGATTTCATCTAAAGCGCCACCTTGCCTTTGCACAGGGGAATTTGTAAAGAACAAAAGCTTCAAATAATCCTCCTCATCTTAATAAAAGGATAAGACACAGTTACAAGCAGTCTGGGGAAAATCTAGCCAGGTTTCAAATTTGGACAGGCAGCTTAAGCCAGGGAGATTAAACAGTTTGACAGACATAAGTATTTCTGTCCTCCTGAATTGTTGTGTGAGCAAAAGACAGCAACGCAGGTTCTTAGACGATCCTGGCAGTCCACTGGGAAGAGCTGTCCAAATTCCTTGATTTCCTTCCTGTGAGGGAATACCGGTTCAGACTGTTGGCTGGCACAGACTGGCTTTTCCCCTCTGACGGCAGGGGAACCCAGCCAATTCCAGCCTGCTGAGCTCCTGGCTGGCTTTCCGAGCTGCAGTGTGGAGGGTAAGCGTGCCGGGAGAGTCTGTGTGCTCAGGAGAGACCATCTGGTTTTACTGGAAGCGCTGCCTAATGGCATTTAATTTAGATTCCACAAGACCTCCAGTGGATAGCTAACAAAGGATCAAAAATGTATTTCTTGAAACATCTCCACTGAGAGATAGCAAAGCTGCTGAGGCTTAGAGGATGTAAGTGTGTAAACACTGCTCAGAAAGCTCCTCAGCACAGGCTTGGTTCATGCAGAACAGCAAGAAAAAGCAGACAGTTCTGAAGTTTTTATCTCATCTCAAGGCTTTCTGGAGGGTTATGATGGTGAAATGGGTGCTGGAGCTTGGTGAAAGGGCTGCATGCTGCTGGCAGGGTTTCTCCTTTGCCTGCAGCACAGCTGTATACAGGAATATTCTTGACATAATATTGGTGAATTTGGACCAGACAGATGAGAAATGTGGATGTGTTTCTTGGGAGGAAACGGAGCACCTCTTCATGGATGCTCAGCATCTTTCAGGTCCAGCCTTAGAGTGGCAATAAGTGGGTTTGAAATGAATCCTTTGGGATCATCTCCACTTTTAGGGATTGTGACTGTGGACCTTTGACCCTGGATCTCAGCCACGTTCACAAGAAGATTGCAACTGATTGTTTCATGCAGCATTCACCTGACCTCTCACCTTCTTTCTGAGCTAAGTCCCCACTTCTTCCATTTGCTGCAATCAAGGAGTATTTGCTGGGATGCCAGGAGTGGTGCTGGACCATCAGGCTGTGTAACTGTTTTTCACCACAGTCAAACCTTATGGCAGGAACTCTGCCATATGGCAGGAACTCTGCAGAACACTTTGCTGCTGTTTCTCCAGCCTGTGCCAGCAGGGAGATTTCCTGCTGTAGCAGTGCAGCACGGTACAACCTGAGCTGAGACTTCTACCACAACGGTACCATAAATCCTCACTCCGATGCTCCAATTATCCCTCTCAGAGCACACCTGACTTCAGAATCCCATCAGACAACTTCACTTAAATTCTACGAGCAACAGAGTCATTAAGTGCAGTCTGGTCACCCTAATTCCTTAATAATTTGACATGGGCATTTTTTCACCTTTTTTATGTCCATACAGGGAGGTGATTATAATCAGGGGAAGTGACTTGGTTCAAATGACATAATTGGTTTTCATATTTATTCCCCCTCACTGATCTCAGTTCAAATGTACTCAGCTCACAAGTCAAAAAGACGATTTCTTCTAATTATCAGTTCTGCAGAGCTCGCCTTGGGCTCTGGAAATCCAACTGTATCCTTTGTGCCTCTGCCATGCTGTCACCAAGAATAAAGTGTTTGCAATCAGGATGCAGTCAGTCTTGTTTTGTTGCTAATGTGCAAGGCAGAACGGAAGCTCATTTGCTTCTTCACCCTGCTACTGGCTCTGTTGAGTCAAGAACAGAAAAATGCATGTTTTCAGGTGGGGCATGACTGCAGGAGGGAGATGCAGGGGTCTGTGTAGGGGGAGTAACATGAGAGGGATGTCCCTGGCTGCAGGAACAGCAGAAGAGATGAGGCTGATGAATGTCGTGGGGGATGAAGTCACTCATGAGTCAGTCTCCTTGTACAAAGGGTGAGTGAAAGGGCCATGTCCCCTTGCTTGAAAGCTTCCTGTTCTGTGGGCTGGGATTTTACAGCAGGCTCCTGCAGCCTTTGTGACTATTCCTGTAGTCAGGAGTTTGGATCACACAGTTGTATTTATAGGTCTGTGACACACTCCCTGAGCTGAGGCCATGCTGGTATTGACTGATGTTTAAACAATCACTGATATTGATGCCACGGATCCTCCTCATTGAAGGAGGATCCGTCTCTGCTAATCGAGCTCCTCCTGAACTTTCAAGCCTTGCATCTGTAGGCTAAGACCAAATCATGGCTCTTGATGACAAACTGGGGTTGGGCTACTCTTGCGGTGGGAGTGGGAAGGGACGTACAAAGGAAAGAGCCATGAGGAGAGCCAGGACACCACAACTTTTCCTGCCTGCAGCTGCTGTGTAAATCCACTTCTGCCCTGTAGATGCTCCACACTCTGACCCATCTCCTGGCAGCAGTCACAGTCAATCTTGACTCTGTGAAATGTTGCTCTTGCCAGAGGAAGAAATGGGTCCACAGCCCCTGTATCATTCTCATCACTGTGTTGGCTTACCAATGGCTTAATTTTGTGCACAGAGCTGGTGCTGCTAATGGGTTTGATAGACAGCTCATCAAAATCCAGGACTCAAATGGGCCTTTGCTAAAGACCTCTATTTAGCATGTCCATCTGTTGTGTGGATGGCACAGATGGCAAAAGCCATATTTCGGCAAGACCTCTGCACATCTCCTCACCTGGCAGCCTGGAGGGTGAGCTGATGGCAGGGCAAAGGGGAGCAGCACCAAATATACTGGGAAGTTTTGTGGCCAGGTGGAGAGGAGCAACTGAGGATCAAGCAGCTGGGGGCAGATTGTTCCATGAGTCATGCATTTTTAACAAAGTGGCTTCTAGCTGGAAGAGGAGCATGCTGCCTGCTCTTCTACCAGTGCTTCCTGCCCCAGGCTGCAGGTCCTGCTACAGCACAACCCCTGTCACACACAGGTGGGCTCAGCACAGAGCAGCTGGGCAAAGACCTGGGCTGTGGTAGCATGGGTACAGAGCTCCAGCGTCTTATCTCCTGAGCCGTGCACCTCTGAACTTCCCCAAGCAAACCCACTGCATTTTCAGACATCTGGAGGCACACTTGCTACCTCTTGTTCCCTCTCCCTGTGCCACCGGCGAGCTGTGGTTTGTTTTCTGCCAGAGCTCCAGCATCTCAAGGGGATGCTGACGTGCTGTGTACACGGCATGTGGATGAGATGCTCTGGGGACTCTCCTGCATCACATGGCTGCCCCGGGGCTGCAATTGCCGGGGATGTGGCTTGAAGTCCCTTTTCTTCCTTTCCAGTCTTGTGTGCCTAATTCCTCTGAAACAATCCCGAAAGGGTAGTCAAACATTTCCATAATAAGGAGCATTCTAAATAAGCAGTTTCTGTCTCTGCCTCATCTGTAGGCTTTTCTTAAGACAACAAGTAGTTACTTTTGAAAGTAAGAACAAAAACCCAAAGAAACCAAACTGAATTTATTTCCTTTAAACTGTTGTAGAAAATGTTAATTATGATGATGAGCTTGTCATGCTCTGTGAGTTTTTTTCAGTGCTTCTACTCGGAGGGAATGAGTAAATTCTACCTACGTTTAAAGTATAGACAATTTTATACACTTACACATTTATATAAATACATTTTTAATATATAATATATATATTTATACCTAAGCTTTCCTGATCCTGCCTACAGCTCTTTTGGAGAAAGCTTGTGTTAGTATTGCAGATATGGATACTAAACTTGATGCATGATGCAGTAGCTCTGTACCTGAAATAAAGATAAGGTGAACAATTCCCACAGCTCTGTTAATAATTTTCCCAGCAGGAAGAATAATATTCATCCTCCACTTCAGATTGGTCACTTTCTGCAGTGTTATAAAATATCTCTCATACATCGAAAATCACTCCAAAATGAAGGGCTGCTTTTCTCTGACTTAAAACAAAAAGGATTAACACAGAGTACAAATGCAAAGCTGATAGATAATGGCATTTCTTTCTAAAGGTTCTATTTCTTTCTAAAGGTTCTATTACTTTCAGATTTCCAATCACCTGATGGACAAGTTCACCCCAAGTTACAGGAGCAGGCAATCCTTTTTGTTTACCCCTTTGGCACATGAAGGAGATTTATAAAAGCTTTTCCCATTTCTCTGAATTTGAGACTGACAAAGCAGACAGTCACAGTGAGTTCACAGCAGACATTACCAAGACTTTTCAAATATCTTGTTTCTGAGGATCTGCATTATTTTGCTATTTAGTGGATCCATCCATCCATGCATCCATCCATCTGCAGTGAACCCCGCAGTTATCTATGCACTGAAGTACAGCCATTATTTTTGCACAAACACACCAGCCCACCCATCCACCCTCATATTGTACTGGGGCTGGTAATGCAGCAGGAGCTCCCAGACTGGCACCTTGTGGTTCTTGTCAAGGAAAACCATATTTTCTTCAGCAAATTTTACACTGGTCCTCCCAAGGTCACCTTTCTGATAAATCAAACACTAAAGGGTTGCCTTGGATGATATCTCACAGCCTCTCAACAGGTTCCTGTGTCCCAGCATGGCAAGAGCAGTCACACTGTGAATGAAAGAAGCTCCCTGGGAATTTTCACATCCAGGCATGCAGCTGAGCCAGCTTCCAGAAGAGTGTTTGGGAGCACAGGTGTAGCAGGCAGGCAGGGCATGGCAGAGCCAGGATCTCCTGCCCTGCATGTCTCACTTGTCCTGCTCCCATCTCATCTCTCCACTACTCTTGTCTTTGTTCCCTGGATGGGGAGTGATGCTGTCCCCATCCTCACTGTCTCTCCTTGGGGAGGAAGAAGCAGGGAGGCATGGGATGAGGGAGAGGGACAGCATTTGAGAGAGGAGGAAGATGCTGGGACAGCTGATCCATGGCTCACAAAGGGGAGGATAGGAATCTACACCCCTGCAGAGGCACCAGCCCAGGTGGAAAGATGCTGAGCAAACATCTATCCCCCGCAGCAAGCAGCAGGGGAGGCTTTTGTAGTTGTCCATGAGAGATGTTTCCCTGTGACACTGCCACATTATCACCCCTGCAAGAGCTCCAGTTCTCCTTCTTGGGAGTTAGAGACTGCACAGGGCAGCCCCAGCCTTGCATGACCAAGGCTTGGCTCCATCACCTGTGTCTGGTCCCTCAGTCCTGCCCCTGCAATGCACAGCAGCAGGCAGCTCTCGTCAGCCACATGGGCTGAGAGGGCTCTGCAGGATAAAACACTGGATTTCCCCTTCTGTGGGTGACAGCAGCTAAAGCAGCTCTCCTGGCAGCTTTGGTGGGAGCAAACATGCTGAGAGGGCCCTCTGAAGAGCAGGGCTCCATTTTCCATGGGTGCTTGGAGTCAATGCTTTGCACACGGGACAACAGAGAGCTGCAGTCCTCAGGGCAACAGAGAACCCAACCCACTGCCAGGTGCCTCGGAGAGTCCTGCTGCACAAGGTGGCTGTAAACCACTCTGTGTCCTCGCTGAGGTCACCCAGTGCCCACCCCAGCCATGACAGTGGCCAATGTGCAGAATCTCCTGCCTGTCTCCAGTACCAAGAGAGGAGCAGGACCCTGGAGAGCCTCCACTGGCTGCTGTGCACCTCCAGTAGCCCTCAGACTCCCAGGCCAATTAAAATCCTCTTAAAGCGATGTGCCTCATCTCCAGATCCCTCTGGGGAACTTGCATCTCATTAGTGTAATTGGGAGATGTTTCCACTCTAGCAGAGCCCACCCAGCCACTGAACCACCAGACTGTTGAGGCAGTGAGTCCCGTAACTTGAGACACAATAGGGTGAGGGGGACCATCAGCTCTGACCCCTCACAGGGACCTTCTGCACTCACTCCTTGCAGGGTTCAGCAAACATTGCAACAGCACTTTTTAAATAGCATCTGTTGTTTCTGTGATGCCTGTGTTGCAACGCCTCTGCCCCTGGAGCTAAACCCTCTTCATAAACGCTTGCCACTGTATCTAGGTACCCACAGATTGTCTACAGTTATGAAAAACTCCCAATTTATCCTCAGGGATCGGGAGGTAGTTATCCAACCCTCGTGTCACAGATAGGGAAACTGAGGCAGAGGGCTGTGAATTAGAAGAGGAGCAGTGCTGTCTCCTCTCTGCCCCTGGAGGACTGTGAGGCTAGAAAAGGTGGATGTGGGGAGAAAACCTCCCTCAGAAAATCTCCCTCCAAAGCTGTTTCCAAAGAGCCAGGGGAAGGGAGCAGCAGCATGGTGTGGGCTCTCTAAGGTGTCCTTTCTTCCTGGGACAGTCTGGATACGGCTGCCCACCTTCTACCACATCAACTGACTCTGCCACATCAACTATGCTGTGGGGCAAGAAACTTCTGGCTCACAGTGGGGGCAAAACAGGTTTTAATGGAGCTGGCACTGGAGAGAAAGGCTGAGGGAGGCAGGGGGTGAGGTGAGCTAGCAAAGCTGCCTGTGCTCTATCCTTCTTTCATGTGCAGGGAATTTAACACACCAAAGGTTTTCCAGGATGAGAGTTGGCTGATGACCCTGAAATAAATGAGACAGCCGCATGGGGAGGTGTGAGACAGCAGCACGGGGAGGCTGTGGAGTGGGGAGGGGACAGCTCTGCCCTCTACACTGACACACGGCAGGGCTGGGGAAACTGAGCCCTGACTTTCTGATCCCTGGGAGCTGCTGTGCTCCTGGGAGCTGGTGTCCTGCACACTGCTTCACCAGCGTGGGTCCAGGTAGCACCATTGCCACCCTGCTCCCAGCTGATCAAGTCAAACACCTCACTGAAGGAGAAGCAGCAGCACTAAACTGCCTGACATTCAGCACAGCAGTAAGTCCTCCCTGATTCCCACCTTAGTGAAGCAGCTGTAACCATATAAAATTGCCATTTTCCTGAATATTTTTCCTCCTGCAAGGACCATGTTTGCTGCCTAATGCAATAGACACAGGCTGGGACAAAGTAAATTCAGTGACAGCGTAAAGACAGAAGGTTTTGATCGAACCTGGCTCAGTGAAAAACAAATTTGTATGCCATTTAAGAGGTCTTCTGCTTCCTGTAAGCATTGGCTCCAAATGGATATAGAGCAGGACTTGTATGGCAGGATTCTCCCCTTCCTGTCTTAAAAGTATTATGAAAGATTAGTGCCTGCTGTCATCATGCTTTGCAGGCATGTTATTGTTATTAATTACGGTTATTACTGCAGCGCAGACCTACGCAGCATCTGGCCACAGGCTGCCTGCAGAGCCGGGCTGCCGGCGCGGAGAGCGGCTCCTCCTGCCCGGCCAGCCTGGGAGCCAAAGCCTGGCAGCTGCCCGAGCAGCAGGAGCTCCCCGCGTCCTGGCCAGCTGCCTTGGCAGCCAACATGCCCTGCCAGCCAGCCTGGCTGCGAGTGGGAGCTCTCCTGCCTCCAAACACTGCCTGCTGCCTGCCAGGGAAGGCGGCAATCGAGGGAGCACGGGGAAGGGATGCATCCCTTTGGAGAACAGCGGTGTCTGGCAAAGCTGGGTGTAAAACAGGAACGAGTGTTTTCAAGCGATGGGTCTAGCTCTGGAAGTTTTGCAGACCTTCTCTCTTTCATCAGCCTGGGATGCTTGGGAATGCTGGGGGTTTTTTATGTGGCATTTTTTGGAGGTGGGGGAGGACTTTAGTGGTTTTAGAGGCTCTCCTTCATCTCCCCTCTGTTGTCTCTTTGCTTTCTTTCTTTGAAGAAAAGTGAAGAGAGGAAAGGAAAAAGGAAACACTCCAAATTGAAATTGGGAGGGCTTGAAGCTTTGCTGAAAAGCAAAGGAGAAGAAACCTCCCCTGGTGGCCTTTCCCTGGGGGAAGAATGAAAGGAAATGTGGTGAAATCAAAGTGCTTGTGGAAATGTAAATTCCTGGTAAACACCATGGGGGAAGGAGTCTGAATATTTAAGTAACTCTACTTAGTTGTATCAACGGCAGCTTGGCCCCGGCAGGGAGGAGGAAGGGGGAGGGACTGCCACCTCTCCGAGCCCTGCCACATGGGACCCTCAATGCCCCACGGCAAGCGATTCATCTCAGGGAGCCAATCAGCCCTGCCCGGGAGAGATGCTCCCTGCTCCATGGGAGTTTCTATTTTTGCTGTGACTTACAGTCATCTCTGCTCTAATGGGAATGGCCGGGTGTTAATGAGCACCCCTGGATGGGGTGTCTTGGCTGGCTGTTCTTGACAGCAGGATTCAGGAGCCCCATCCAGCCTTGTCACCCCCAGAAGTGGCTGATGGGCCTCAGCAGGACCTTATGTGTCACTCAGACAGGGGAACTGACAAGGATTCTTCATCCAGAAGAGTTATTTGCTGAAAAAACTGCTGCTGAGAGGAGTAAGGAGTGGCTCTTTGTAGGAAAGAGTACTTGCCTTTCGTAGGAAGAGTCCATGAAGGTCCTTGCCTGAGAATCTGAGGTCCTGGGAGAGAGGGCTCAGCAGGGACAGGATTTTTGGCAGCACAGCTCTAGCAGGTGATTGCTCAGTAAGTGGCTTGTTTCAATTGCACAGAGCCTGGGAAAACATTCTTATCTGGAAGGACATCTTGGTAGTGAGCACCACAGATCCACCTGTGAAGGGGGCAGTCCCAGACACCCAGAATGGAGGGACTATGAGCCCTGAAGGGTGAGCAGGCTGTGTCCCGAGCCTGTTGCACCAACAGCTGTGTACTGGCATGGACACAGAGTCTGCAAAATTCAAGGCTCAGCCGTGATTGTACACGCAAGGTAATTCCAGCAAATTCAGGGATGTCTGCTGCTACTTAAACCCAGAGAAGGTAAAGCCTTTGATTTGGTTTTACATCTCTGTGTCTAGATAGCCTCTTCCCATCAAGTCTTTGGGCAGGAAAATGAAAGAAGGTGAAATCATGGGATAAAAAGTCAGCACAAAACCCTTTATTTTATGCATCCTGATGACTTCCTTCTTTATGTCCTGGCCTTGATATGACTGTGGGGGACCCAGGAGTTCCCATAGGCGCCCAAAATCCTCCATGTGATTTCTCCTCCTGGCAGGCAGCCCATGAGCTGCTTGCTTGATTGGGAATGCTGGTCCCAGATCCCCTCCAAAGGCAGGGATGGGGAGCTGGGACCAGGGAGGAAGAAGTAATGAGGAGCTCCTCAAACTTGCCAAATTAGTCTGGAGCTGGTAGATGGCAGAGGCAGACTGTTGCTCAGTCCTCAGCAGCATGGAAGTGTGGCTGCAGTTCAAGAGCCTATTAAAGAGCCGAGACATACACAGACTTCATTAGCCACATGTCAGAAAGCACTTTTTACAGTAAATCCTACTTAATAGCCATATGCTAGGAGAGAATTAAATGCTTTTTAGCTCTCAGACAGTTATGTAAACTTCAGAGAGGAGGAAAAAAAGATAACAAGTACCAGCAGAGGAGTCTTCAGTACATACCAGTTATTAATGTATTTATCTAGGCCGTTTATTTATTGAAGATGTATTTTTTTTTCTGGGACAGGCCTATTAAGTCTGACAGCTTAATCGACACCCAATGGGAAAAATGTCATTTAAAAAGTAGTTAGACTCCCATTGATTTCAATATAAACTCCATTTTTTATTTTGTATTTTTCCCCAGCCATCACAGTCAGTTTGACAGACTCATTAACAAGATACTAAACTGCCCCACTCTTTTTTTGAGGACAATAAATTACTATGGAGAAAGCTGCTGTTGTCTTAACAGATGCTTTTCACAGTGTAAACATCCCTTGACTGATAAGCAGAGAGGGAAGAAGCGTGCAAACTAGCCTTTTCATGCTAAATAAATAACAGGGCTGGAGAGCTGGCACTGAAATCAATGCTGTTTTGCTTTGCAAAGAATGCTGCACTGGAGGACAGGATGGTTGAGGAGATGGATAATGGGATACAGAGAGTTTGCTTGGTTGTGATTTGCCACGTTAATCCATCTGACTGTGGGGAGAGGGGCTCTGCAGCCGTCTGGGATGTGGCTGATGAGGGCTGTGGTGTGGGGCTGCATGGCCCCACCTTGCTCTGGCATGGTCAGAGTGGGTCTGTCCCCTGCCAGGTGCCTTCATCCAGGTGATGGGCACAGTAAGGCTTGCAGCAGGAGCTGGCTAACCTGCAGCTCAGGCCAAACTGGCTCATGCTGCCACGTCATTTGGCACAGGGGAACCCCTGCCAGCCACAGCACTGTCTGGATCCAGGCATTTGCCAGGATCCAGGGGTGGCTGATGGCAGTTCTCTACTGGTGTGTGGGTGAGAAACCCACACCTGTGCACCAGGGAAGAGACTGAGGGCCACAGAGTTCATTAGCAAGGGCCAGAGCCAATTTGCCAGCCTGGACTTTCTGAATGCCCACTCTAGAAGAGATGGGGAGGACAGAGCTGCAGGAGCCTCTGCATGAATACCAGCTCCACCTGGAGGGACACAGGGAAATAGCCAAGCACATGGGGCTGCAGGTGGTGGCTCAGCACCGTCTGGCTTCTTTCAGCTCCTCTCTGAGGTCTCTCCATGACAGGCATTTAAGGCTCAGTTCCCCTTTGGCAGCAGCAGCTCCACCCAGGGTGGTGTCATGAGACATCATTCCCCAGGATGGCAGCACCTTCTTTCCCAAAGAGCAGATTCCTGCAGACAGCCACCTTGGCAAGGGTTATCTCCCAGGGCTGGCCAAGCCACCTGTGAATCACTGACCAAGGCTTGCAGTGCAGCCTCAGCTTTACATTGAGTGCTGCTGGGCTGTATTGCTTGGTTCTTCCTTTTCAACCACAAATAAAGGGGAAGAGATTTTCTTTTGAAACTGTGATTTTGCCAGGCAAGGCAGTCTGAGAGGAACAGTTCTGGGTCAGGGCAGCTTTATCCCTGCCTAACAAGATGGTCCTGGCTGTTGTCACACCCGTGGTGTTTGATGCTGGGATAGCACCAGAATGTCACAGCTCCTGTTATCCTCCAGTGCCTGGAACACTCTCAGGAATATACATTGGTAATGCTCAAAGCCGCTCAAAGACTGTCACACTGGGGCAGCAAGCAGGAAATAAAAGAGTTAAGTTTTTCTGTATTTCTACTTAATGCTTGTATTTGACCCTGCTCAGGATCTTTTTCTTACAACCACCACATGAGTGCTTCCTCAAAATCCTTATTAGCTGCAGCACTGAGTCAGAAAGTTCCTGGTTTTCCTGGCATCCCCTTTCTTCCTCCCCCTCAAACCAGCCCTCCCCATCTCCACATTCCCAGCTCAGAGCACTGCATTAATGCTCCATTTTATTGCATGCTCTTAATGACGCATCTGCAGATACTTCCCCTCTCTAACTGAGCAAATTCTTGCTGGGATGGAAATTTTAAAATGAGAGTCAGATTGTTTCCACATCACAAGGCACAGCCAGGCTTTAAATACAACAAAATTCCTGAAATCCGTTATCCTGTCACCTAAGTATTTAAATAATTAACTACAGAAACATCCCACAGGCCTGGCTGAGAAGGCGAGAGTGTTTGCATACTAATTGATCACTAAATGCAAAGCAAACAGCTCATGGATCTGTCAATAATTACTTTAGAAGAGGCAGCCTGGTCACTAAAATGAACTTAATCTACTCAAAGACTCAGCAGCACTTACAGGTGTAAGCACCGGCTCTGGCTGTTCACTTTAATGACTTTATTATTTCAATGTCATTAGCCCTGTTCCTCTCCAAGTTTTGCTAATGGGCACACACATAACCAGCCTTTGCTACTGAATCATTCTCCCACTTCTTTATTTATTCCTTTCACTCTGTGGGGGCTGCAATTGCTTTCTATATCTATGCACACACATATATTGATCTTCTTTTAAAAAAATTTTAATTAGAACTGAAAGGACAATTTTCTTGCTGAAGGTGGCAATCAGAGGAAAGCACGGTTCATTTCCGAGGGGCTCCCACCTCCAGATCCCCAGCACATGCTGTGCATCCTGGGCTCCCTTACATAAAGACACATCAGAGCGAGGAAATGAGCCTGGCTGCTGCTTAACCATTGGGATGCTATTGCAGATCTTTTCTAGGAGCCTGGGATGCTGAAACAAAGCCAGAGCATCCTCTGAGCATGTTCCTCCCTGAATCCATCACACCCTGGCTCCTGCCCACCCCCGCATGTCTCTCCAGGACCTTGTCTGAACCATCCCCAATGACACTTGTTCTCTGTCCAGCTTCTCTCCTCTATCCCCTTCTTTCCCTGCTGCCCCAAAACCTCTGCACCATCTTGTCTTTAAAATGCTGCCCTGCCTGTACCAAAAACCTTGGATTTGCACAAGGGAAGCAGCTGCCTTGGCTTCCCTGGGTCCCCCCTGCCTCGGCTTCCCTGGCTCTGCAGCGGTGGCTTGCTGCAGCCTCCGTTAATGAGGACTGGTGCAGGGGACTCTGAAGCTCCCCAGTAAAAATCTCCCTGGGACTGACCCAAATCCATCTCAGAACTCCAGGGGCGGATGTTTTTCAGGATTTTCTGTGAAATGACATGTCAGCAGCCGCATTCACACCGTTCCCAGGTGGGAGATGGATGCGCTGGGGCAGTGACTGAAGGGAGACAGATAATTTTACACTTTCTGGATATTACTTGAGTAAAAGGAGGCTGGAGGTGAACACAAGGAGGTCTTGGTCTACAGGGAGCTTTACAGACTCCCTGAGCTCTGCTGAGCACTAACAATGTCCTTCAGTGTGCACACTACAGGTGAGCAGTACCCAGACCGCCCTGCTGCCTCCAGCCTGGTGTCTCTGCACCCCGTGGCCAGCTGCACATGTCCCCTTTCCTTTTTTCTTGCTGGGGCAGGGGGTCTTTCAAGCAGCCACCACTGCATTTATGCATTAAGACTCCCCAGGCTATGCTGGGCAGAGATGGGAATTTCACTTCATGATCCCTTTAAAAGCATTAGTAGTTCTGCATTAAGCAATGACCTCTCACTGCCTTGGCTCAAACCCCTTGTTTAGTCCAAATTGTAGCAGGATGGAGGACCAGACTCAATCTTTTCAAAGTCAGTCAGCTATAAGATGGGAGGAAAGTTTCCCTGCAGGCATCTCAGCATTGCCTGGAGGTGGTGGTGATGTTTCTTTGAAGCACTTGGAGTCACACATACCCCAGTGCGGGACAGGCATGGCAGCCAGCTCTGACTCTGCCATCCCCAGCCCTCTCGAGGATGAGGTAGTGATGGGGGATGCTTCTTTTAACCCAGAGTACAGAGCTTCTAGCTAGGAGTGTGAAAAAGTGCCTCGTAGGAGGATTATTTGCCTTGGCATTAAGCTTGAATAAACAGGTAGAGGACACGGGGTGAGGGATGGAGGGCGCTGAGCTCAGACACACGCTAATGAATGTGGCATCCTTGAGTGTGTGAAGGAAGGGAAGGCAGACAGAGCTGTCTGTGTGGGAGGCCTCAGCACTGGCAGTACACTAATCAGTACAGCCTCTGCCTCAGCCTTGCTATTGCTCAACCCATTAGCTGAGCTCTTATCACAAAGCTTTCTCATAGCCCACCCCTTCGGCCGTTCTGGTTCACAACAAAAGGAAACCTTTGGTCTTCTTCAGAGCATCCTACTTACAAGATCACCTGTGACCGAAGGGGGGCTGCTTCCACATCCACCAGATGCAGCCTACATCCACTGTCCAAATTGCATCCTCATTAAGCCAGTCTCTTTTTTCCAAGTCATGTGGTGCAAATATTTATTGAGCCACTTTGCTCAAAGCATCTTTCTTTGTTAGAGATTGAAATAATTTAAAAACTCAGGTCCTCTTTCCTTATTTTGTGGGAGGAAGGGATGATTTGTGTTGCTGTCAGAAGTCCCTCTGTTGTCTGTTTTCAGCAGTGTCCCAGCCCCTCTGTCCCTTGAGCCCATGTGCTGTATGTGCTGGTTTGCAGCCTTTTTCCTCCTTTGTTGCATTAATCAGTGAGATAGGAATGAGAAGGCTGGAAACAGCTTTTTTAACAATCCCTGCCACCACTCCACCACCAGCCTCTTTGACTTCGTGATTTATTTCTTTTCAGGAGTGAGCTAGACTGTGAAATCACTTTGAAGTTTTGCTCCTGAGAGGAAACATCAGGAAAGTATTAATACAACCAATTTTTTTTTCTGTGCTAGAGGTAAAAAAGAAAGCCAAGGCAGAAATAAGAAGAGCTCCTGCAGAGTTGTTTACTCTAGATTAAACTGTCCTAGACTCTCCAGATCTTAACAGCTTTAGCTGAGGAACAGGCTAAAAGTGATTAATTTATAAGGTGACAAATATAACTTGCAGGCAAGAGGCAATTTGACTGTTTGACTGGGAGCAAAGAGGCTGTAAACAGGTTGTTTCACCCTGTGAACAATATATTTGCTTTCAAGTTAGGGGTAAAATTCAGAGCTCTGGATACCTTGGGTTTTCATATCTGACCCAGAGCTTTTTGCCGTAGCTTTACTGGTCTTGTTGACAGTCTTTTACACTTGATGGACATTCATATCTCTGTGTGGCCTGAAGGTCACAGCATCCCCTGGGATGTGCTGCAATGAGTGGTTCAGCCAAAACTCTGCTGGGTTGTTGTGCTCAGGTGAGGAGGGGGAACATTCAGAGGAAAGACACACCCAGGGGAATGCAGCCATGTCCCTGTTGCACCCATCTGCCCCAGGGGCTGACTGGGGGCTGGAGCTGCATTCTGGGTGCAGGCACAGTTACCTATCTCACAAGTTCTCTGCAGAAAAGCCAGATGATCTCTCAGGACTAATGACATTAATTGTGCCTGGATGAAAGCAGACACACGCTGCTTAATTTATTCTTCCTGTATTGCTGTTGATTGCTTGTTATTCTATTACCCCCCCACTGGATAGATCTTGTACTCAATTATTACACTGATGACCCGCCTTTGCTGCTAATGTGACACTCTTGTTTCCTCTTCACTACAACAGCCTCTGAAATAACATAATGCACATAATTCATCAGTTCAGTGCAGCAGCACACAGGGCTGGGCGCTCTGTGGCTCTCACACGCTGGCGCCGAGCGATCCCTGCAGCAAGAGGCACCGTCCTTCTGTGGTATCAGCTTAATGAAATATTCTGTGAGCTGCAGTTGTCTCTGCTGCTGTCCCCAGGCCCCATGTTTTGACCAGGCACCAGAGGCTTGAGAATTATTGATCTGTGTAAGTCGGAGCTGTGAATAAGGTTGTTCCCTCCGACAGAAGGAGGGATCTCACGGAGATATATGAAGGCATTGGCTTGCTCCTTGTAGCTACTGCAGCTTTCCCATGTGGCTTCCTGTTAAAATGTGCTCTGGCTTAACTAAGACAAGAATTAGAGGAAGGCTGAGGGCTGCAGAAAACAAAATCTGGCAACTCACAATCAGGATGTGGGATGCCTTTGTAGCCCAGCACATCAGGCGATGGGGTGCAACACAGATTTGTGTTCTTCCTGCTCATAACTTGGGAGATCACCCCTTCCCACCCCCAGCTGTGACATGGTGCCTTCAGTGCAGCAAGACAGGGAGTACTGGTCTGTCTCCCAGAGCCCCTGTTTTAACCTTCTGCATGGTGTGGCCAGGCTCAGCAGGGAAGAGGGTCACAACCACACAGGCTGAATGAGGCTTGGAGGAGCCATGTCTGCAGAGCAGAACGTGCTCATCCTGCCACAGGGATCTGGCTGTCTTGAGCTGTCCACTGAGCATCTTGGGTCCAGGGTGCTTTCATTCCTTTCTGAGCTCTTTCGGAGCTTTGTCTCTAATGCTTGTAAGTGAATGGCAGCTCCCTTGTACCCTCTGTGTAGCTGTGCCCATTCTGCATAAGGAGCATGCTGGAAATGGCTTGCTTGCCCCAAAACTGTGCCTGGGGCTGTCTGGAGCAGACAGATATGGAAGAGTGAGAGGCTGGTCCTCTACAGAAGGATTCAGAGTCACTCTGACCCTGCTCCAAGCAGACCCACAGTGCCCTGCACTCAGTCTGAGTGAAGACCTGTTACTCCCTGTGCAAGAACGGCCTGCATGGTTTTCCCTTCTTCACTGCCCCCTTCATCACAGATGTATTTCAAAACAAGAATTTTTGCAGTTCATTTTTGCCAGTTTCAGAGAAAAACCCTTCCTCAAGGCAACAGTTCTCTGACTCAACAGCTTTGTTTATATCGCTGCCTGCAAACAGGCTTCCAGAAGCCAGACTCCAACTTGTCTCCTAATAAAAAGGTTTCAAATAAACTGGTTTGAGGGAGGTTCCTGGAAGCTACTACATACCCAGGTCTTAGCAGTTTTGCTCTCTGATAAAGCCAGTGCTCAGGATGGTTTTTGTGAGCTCTGACTATTGCAGGGCCATTGGAGAGACCCCATGCAGGTGTGGGGAATGTCTTCTTCCCTGAACTGGAAAACATAAAAGCAAATTATTCACAAAACTCAGCCCCTGAATGGCAGTTAAAGGCTATGCTGGGGCAGAGTCTTCCAAGCCATGGCCAAACCCCATTAAATGAGCCTCCTTCTGCTGCCAACAGTGTTTTATCAGCTCCATGAATTCATAATGCAGGGCTCGCTCCTGGCCCTTGGTGATGACTGTGTGTCTGACTGCTCAGCCCCTGGGGCATCCCTACTGCTCTTCCAAAGTTTTTCCCATGGACGAACAAATAAAACGTCCCTGGTGCTAACAACTGGTCTTGGAGATGTTTTATTCCCCCTTCACGTAATGTCCTGGTTTCTCATAAGCACAGGAGAATGCAGCCTCCAGTTCTGCGTGGTACAGAAGTGCCATTAGGGCAGCCAGCACAGGCACTGAGCAGCAGGCAATTTAGGATGATAGTCTGCTAAAACAGTTGAACAACCCACAGTCAATTCAAAAGCTTTCTGGCAGCTCTCCCTTCATTTTGGAGATTTCTATCTCACAGACCTGTATAAGAGCGGATTAGTAGAGATAAATTGGATAGCAGCTCTGCCTAAAGTGTCAGCAAGGCTAGATTACAGCTCTCAGATGCTTTGTGATGCTTGGTGGTGCTGTCAGAGGTTCCTCCTAGGTGCTGAAGGAGGCTTTTGTGAGACTCTGCCCAGAGCACAGGGGCCAGAGGGGAGCAGCCAGTTCCAGTGCTGAGTTTCATGGTGGTGGTTTCAGGCTGTTCTGTACCCAGATGCTGCCTTGTCCTTGTCTGGCTGTACTAGCTGTCTGTTCCCCTAATTACTCCATGGGCACTGGAAAGAGAAAGGGGTCTGTCAGAGCATGAGGAGGACTTCAGGCTTGGTGCCATCTCCAAATTGCTCCCTTGGAGCCATTGTTCCTCCTCCTCTGCTGCATGCAAAGCAAAGGAAGGGCCCCCTGTGAATTTATCCTGTTTGAAGTCCTGAGAGACAGGGAGCTGCCTGCAGTGTGGGCGAGCCTGCTTGGTGCTTCTACAATTCCCTGTGATCTTCACCCTCCTCTCTGATCTTGTCCAGATGCCACCACCACTTGTTAACTACAGCATCTTTGCATCCAGCTGCTCAGCATCAGCCAGCTCTGATATGCAGAGATTCACAGCAGAGGGTAGCTGTGAGCACGTTCCTTTCTGCCCATAAATACAGATATTTTTCCTTTTAAATTGTGACTATCTGAACTCCATTCTATTTACTCCATTACCCACAGGCAAATTGTAAAATGATAGCCCTGTACTTCAGCTGGAAGGCTGTGCTTTGAGCAGCTTCTGCAGCTCAGAAACTCTTATTAATGCTGTGCTGTGAAGGGAAGGGTTGGGGACCAGGGAACGTGTGATTATTCAAGATAAAAATAATGGGAAATACTCCAAGAGGAATGCACTAAAAAGGCCCCCCAGTCTATTAACCACTGAGACTGGAGGGTGTACTGAAGCTGCTCAGTTTAAACCTTATTTACCACTCTAGGGGATTTTGCTCACTTTCCTGATTTAATCCAGTTACTTTTATAGGCAGACAGGCGGATGGACAGGGACTGACCCCTCTCTCACTCCTCTCCCTGTTATCTGCTGACTTCCTTCTGTCTGACACCATAATTTTGTGGCCTTTGCCTGCATTTTTTGAAGATGTTCAAAGTTATTCTTTGAGAGATAAATCCTCCTGCAGTTCAGCTGAAAAATCTGAAATAGTCCTGGCTGGAGCAGGGATTAAGCAGCAAACCCTCATTTATTTTCTCCTCAATGCTCAAATCAGACTTTTCCTGCTGTTCCTATGAGGTGTAGCTCATCCTGCCCCTGCAGACCCATCCTCTGCTGAAGGGCACTTCTGGCATCAACCTGCCCTGGGAATTGAGGAGAATCCCCTGACTGAGCAGGGGATGCTCTGGGGGATGTCTGGGAACCACAGGGGACACAAGAAGCAAAACAGCCCCATCTGCCCACAAAATTTCCCATCATTATGCATTTCATCTGCTTGTTCTAAAAGCACTCACATATCTGGAAGGAAACATCCTTGTGCACATTTACTTTGTTAATATGCTTGTTTTTATCAAAATGTACTAACTGAACATTAAATTGTGTTTACTACCCCTCTGGAGGCGTTTTGGAAACTGCCTAGCAGTAATCTGGCCTCTAGCTGTAATCAAAATGGGAATCCCCAGAAAAATCTGTGAAAGATGGTATCTGGGGTCTGAACCGACAGGTAATGGAGCCTTCAGAGCTAATAACTTCATGCCCTTTTGTTGACTGGCAGCTTCAAAATTGAATGTCTCTGGTTGTTGCTCTTGGGAGCAGAGCTTCCTGTGGCTGTTCCTCGGCAAACAGTGATTAAACTGCTTTATGCTGCCAGAAAAAAAAAAAAAAAAGATGGAAAAAAGTAGCTTTGTAAACAAGCTCTCAGGACAAGCCCTCCAGTTTGTCCTGATCACCTTGTACCTTCTCAAAGTGAACATAATCCTCCATCTTCAAAGTTCTGAGGTTTACTTAAAAATTGCCAGACTAATTTTTTAAAAAAATTATTATTGTTATTACAATCAGTGTTGGGAAAGAAATTTGTTTTTTTCATTTTGCCATTGTTCAGATTCTTATTTTTTTCAGCTTGACTCTGAGCTGCGTGGGCAGAGGACAGCAAGACAAGGACCTTGAGCCCTGGCTGCACAGGACAAAGATGTGGGGATCACTCCTTGTCCAGGCAAACCTCTCTGCTGGCTCAGTCCTGCTCTCTTGGCCGCTCAGAGACTCTGTACCCCAAGTGGGAGCTGCTTTGGACAGACTTAATAAGATGCTAAGGAATAGCAGGGCTATGTGGTTATCCTTCCTGGCACATGGAATTACAGCCTGGACACAGCCAATTCTCTGCTCCAGGCTGCTGCATCCCTGTATTTGCCTGCTGAGCAAATTTCTAACAGAACATTTGAAAATTAGACACTCCTAAATGTCATAAATGAGCAATCACTTGTTTGTTTTTTTTCCCCCCTATCCTTTGACTGCTTTTTCCTCTTCATTTTCACTTGTTGGTACTTGGGGTCAGACATGACTGCAGTGGGTGCAGCACATTAGGCACCTACAACTGCCCCTTTGCTGTGCCAGGGCTCTGGAGCAGACACTGGCTGTGAGACCAAAGCAGATGCTGATAACAAAAAATACTGAGATTAAACCCAGAAAAATACATCATTTTCCTAGTGCCCTTCAAATAAAACTCTCCTCCTGTTGAACAGGGACTTTTTATTGCAGCATCTTGAGAGGAGGGATGTTGCCATATAGCTAATGTGATGATTTCAGGTACAGTTGCTGCTGCCTGATTAAACATCTCTGGGATCAAGCAGACTGCTTGGATTGAACGGGCCATTATTCTATCCTGCTAACAGCAGACTCACAGAAGCATGTTATAATTAAAATCAGGATAAATGTCATCACTAAATTTTGATGAAAAGAGCTGCTGGCTTTGTGCACATCCAGGCATGTTGGGTGAAATGCAGAGGACAGATTCTGCAGCTTCCTCCAATTCCTTTCCCTTCAGCACAAGGGAGCACATTGTAGTGGTGGATTAGGGATTTTAGGGTATAAAACATAAGATAATTCAGAACTTGAAGGACTAGAATCTGTTCCTATTTCCCAGAGCAATAACACCTGCCATGGCCTGGGTTCAAAGAAGCTGGAACAGGAGTTGGGTGGTGAGACCCTGAGTCCAAGCCCTGCTGTGGGTTTGGGGATGCACTTGAGCACTGTGGACAGCCTTGGTCTTGGAGCTGATGTGGAATATTTAGAGGAGTTACAGAGAAGACTGAAGTAGTGGAAAAGGTGGGAGAGCTGCCATATGAAGAGACAATAAAAAAGCTGGGATTTTTAGCAGGGAGAGGAGAGGGCTTGAGAAGGATGTAAGCATGAAGGTTTTAGGTAAGGTGACTTTGTTAACTGCACCCCACAGCATCCTCACTGAAACTAGCAGGACACCAATTTAAACCAGGTAGAAGGATTTGCATGGAGGCAGAACATGTCCTAAACATGCTGCCTGGAGATTGTGGACTGTGATAGTGTCAGCAGGGCTGGTGCAAGAACAGGTGTTTTTGAGGCTGTCCTTCAATCCATAGCATGGGGCAGAAGCAGCAAGGAGCACAGCACCACCCCACTGCTCAGAGCTAAGCAAACTCTCCTTGTTTCCCAGTGTAAGATATTCAAGTAAAGGCTGTACAATTCCTGAGGCTGCTTTGCATGTGGGATGTTTGTCATGAGCAGCGTGGGGTGTCACTTAAAACCTGATTCATCCAGATCCCCCTGGAATGACATGTTTAATATGAATTATCTTTTTTCCTCCAGCAATTTTCTGGCTGCTCCTCTCTATAGATCGGTGAGATATAGAAAATGCCATATAGCTCCTTTCATGCAGCCAGTGTGGAAATTAAACATCTTACCTCCTCAAGGGACAGATTTTCCCCCAAGCAGGAGCCCAGGTAGCAGAGCTGCTTTGTCCCTTCTGGTTTCAGAGACACAGCCTTGGTCACAGCCCCTTGGGGACACATGCTGTTTGTGCCCCACAGCCCAGGTAGCACCCCTGCACTAGTTCAACTGCCTTCCACCTCTCTTTCCTGCCAGGAAAAGACAGGAAAGAGATAAAATCCTGCCAGGGAGGCTCCAATGCAGTTCTTACATCATGAGATGCCTGAATCTTTTTGTAAATGTGAAGCCCCCAAATTTGTATAGATGAAACATAAGCAAAGGGATCCCATCCACACCTTCCAGCCCCACACAGCATGGGTCATTTCCCAGAGCTTTTCCTCTTGGAAGCGTTTTCCAGAATTTCTCTGGGCTTTTCCCTTCAACTCCACCCTGGCTCAGCACCACCTCATTAGTCCCAGTGAGGTTTCCCTCTCTGAGGTGTTGTGGTTTAACCCCAGCCAGCATCAAGGCCCTCACAGCCATTTGCTCATTCCCCCACCAGCAGGATCAAGGGGAGAATCAGAAGGATAAAAAGGCAGGAAACTCATGGGTGGGGATAAAGACAGTTCAGTAGGGAAAGCAAAAAGTGCTCAAACAAGCAAAGCAAAACAGGGACTTAATTCACTGCTGCCCATGGGCTGGCAGGTGTTCAGCCATCTCAGAAGAGCAGGGCCTCATCACACGTAACTGTGACTTGGGAAGACAAACACCATCACTCCAAATCTCCTACTCTTCCTCCTTCTTCTCACAATTTTATATATTGAACAGGATATCATAAGGTCTGGAATACCCCTTTTGTCAGTTTGTGTCAGCTGGCCTGGCTGTGTCTCCTCCCAGCCTCTCCCCCATCCTCCACTTCATCGTGGCAGTACAAAAAGCAGAAAAGGCCTTGGGTTTGTTTAAGTCCTGCCCAGCAATAACAAAAACATCTCTGTATTTTCAGCCCTGCGTCCAACGCAAATCCAAAACACAGCCCCAGACCAGCCACTGCGAAGAGAGCTAACTCTACCCCAGCCGAGCACCGGGGGAGCTCTGTGCCCCAAGGCCCAGCAGAGAAGGAGCCCTGTGGCTGGGGAGTCTCTAGCCCAGGCACAGCCTGCAGTAGCCATGCACGGACACATCCTGAGCAGGACCGAGGTTGTGGGCTGAGCAGCGCCTGGCTCTCAGTCTGGAGCAGGACCATGGGCCACTCCACAAAGCTCAGGGCCAGCAGCCACGTGTGACAGGAGTGTGTGACAAGTGCCTGTGGGTCTCTGCATGTGTCCACTCCTTGTCCTTGCCTCTGCAGGTACATGTGCTTGCAAGCACACGTGTGACCCTGCGTGTCCGGACTCCTAACCCCATTTCTCTGGAAGGAGCCACTCAAGAGCTCTTTCCAAGTAACAATTCCAATAAGGAAACCTGCGCAAATGGTGCGTAAAGCTTTTATGAATCAAGGCCTTAATCAGGACGTCGGGTTTCCGAGCACATCCTTCAGGCCTTACAGCCCTTTAATGCATTCATCACATTAAGAATTAATTTACGACACGCGGTTTGAGGCGAGCTCTCGGCCCTTCACTGAGGATCTGCCTGAAGTGTGAGCCCTGCATTAACAACCCAAATGTATTCCACTCTCAGGGAAAAAAAATTACCCCGGATATTTTTGCCCTTCAAGGGAGACTCTGGGCCGTGGAACAACATAGCAATGGTGTGACAGGACCACCACCGCGTTCATGAATTTTAGATGCCTGCGAGAAATTATCTATTTTTCTGGACCCTTGCTGGGCTCAATCAGTTCCTCCGTGGTTGGTGACAATTAAAGAACCAATATGATGCAGGGAGGATATTTTAGACACTGCTTGACACCAAGGTTCCCATCTCACTGGCTTTGGCCTCTTCCCTATCTCCCAGGACATGTCCCTTCTATCTCATTCCCCAGAAAGGATCAGCACGTTTAATGTGCTCCCAGGAAAGCTCCAGGAAATGGGTTTTCATCTACGAAGGTTTTGTATCTCTATGAAGAAATTCCAATTATGTTAGAAGAGGAATTCATTGCCTAATACCCTCTGCCCATGCAGGATGCTGGGAGATCTTGGGGCTGGACTGTTGACCACTGTGTCCATGCAGTGTGGATATCAGAAAAGCACATCTTCCCTTCCTTCTCTCTTTTCTTCTTCTCTCTGTTTTTAAAGCAGATGACAAATTTCAGACTATTTTTCTCATTTGAGACAGTGCTATTCTGGAGCCAAACCACAAATCTGCTGGTGAAATAAAAAGGCCATGCAAAGACTTTGTTAAGCAGCATGTTTCCTGGGGAGATCTTGCAGAGCTTTGCAAAGCTTTGCAGATCCAGAAGGTCACAATAGTAACAGTGTACTCTTACTGGTACATAGACACTGGTCAAAAACTGAGATACAGGGGGCATGAAGGAAGATTACAAAGCCACATTGCTGGCATTGGGACATTTTCCCCCCTCCTCAATCCCACTGTCCCCCTTTGCTGCACCAGCATTGCTGAAAAGCACAGCTCCCTGCTGCAGGTGTGGGTTCCACTGTGTTCAGTAAAGTCAAACCCAGAGAGGGGAGATGATAATCAGCTGTGCCCCTAATAGAGTTGGCTAGAAAAGCTTTACAGTTTTGGATGAAAAAAAGGCTATTTTGATTTAAATGAAAATCTAAAACATATCCATTTCAGCACAATACTGTCTAGGGAAAAGAGGCTCAAATTATCCTGTATTCATATGCTGGCATTGGATGATTTTCATTTTTCATCTGTTTTGATTCAAAAACAAATTCACAGTTTATAATGTATATACCTCTCATATAGCTTTAAAGGTCAAACAAAAAAGCAGCTTGAATTTACTAAAACTAGACATTACAATTAAAACAGCTTTTACAAGCTGAGAACATTGGAAGAGTTTAAAACTTCATGGTTTTCTGCTTCAGAACTGGGGGAAAAAAAAGAAGCAAGAGAAAGACTTGTGGAATTTCAATGAAAAAATATGGGGTTCCCACACTGCTCTCCTACTGAGGGGGTGGCATGGTGGAAGGAGGAAACCAGAGTTCACATCCCTCACCTGTGTACTTTGGAGATATGGATGCCTCTTATTAAAAACCAAAACAAATGCTTAATTTTTCTGTCATGGGCTTCTGTCATTTTGTCCTATTCAAATTGTTTCACTTTTCTGCAAGATAAATTGAACAGACTGTTAGGCTTTGCCTGGACCCTGCTTAGAGCAGCATCCCTCCATCGGGATGTTTTCCTCTTCCTTGACCTGACTAATTTTAAACAGCCAGAGGAAGCCATTGCTTTCATGAGGTGAAATTTGCCCCATCCTCTAATTAAAACCCCTCACATTTCTTGGCATGTCTCCAGCCTCTGCTCATTTCTCCTGTAGTGTTTCCCTCAGTGTTCCTTGCTCAGCAGAAAGACTCTGCCTGTGAGTGCCTTCCCAGCCCTGGCCGCAGCTGAAGTTGTTTCTCTTTTTTATTGCACAAGGACCTTGGTCAGGGTAATGCCACTACCCAGCTTTCCCTGTGTTTATGATGGATGAGGAAAGTTGCGTGGTGTTATTGAGAAAGCTTCAATTTTTTCAAGTATTTGCCCAGGCAAATACTCCATTGACTTTTCCAACAGAGCAGAAACAAGTTCTCTGCTGCACAACAGGCAGACAAATAATCCTCATGCAATTTATCTCAAATCTCTTGATCCAGTCTTTGAATCTAGGAGCTTAAATCATGTAAATACATATGAAAGCCTATTAGCTCCTTTGATCATATTAACCTGCTGCTGTTCACAATTAGTTTGAAGTCTTTGTCTGAAAAGCTCCACATTAGTGCAAGAAGAGACGCAGGGGAGGAATTCAGCCTGTCAGAAGAAAATTACTTTTGAGAAGGCAAAAATTTTGTACAGTTATGTGATTCAAACATAATTCTTGCTAGTGTAATATGGAAACCAAATCCAGCTGTAGCAGAAAGAGCTCCAGGATGCCACTCAGCCTTCTGCAAGGCTTGCCTTGGGGCAGACAGTCTCTGGCTGTGGGTGGACACAGCATATAATGGGGTGACAAATGGTGACAGCATGGCAAAAAGGATAAGGTCTAGGTCTGGACATTAAAGAATTTATGATCTAAATAAACAAATATTTTTGGGGGAAAAAAAAATTGTGTTGTTCCCATTTTAAGGTCTTATCAGGGGCTAGTCCAGATGACATGCTGAGTTTTCAGCCCAGTATCTTGTCTTATTCATGGGATGATCCCTCCCTCTCTGGAGGGACTTGATTGTGTGTTCTTTGAAAATGTGTTGATCACGCAAGGGGAGAGAGGATTTTGTATAGTGCAATTTCACCTTGGCTGTTAATTATACAGATTTCAGTGCCTGGAATACCCTTGTTTGGAAGGAATGACCATCCTGTTTCCTCCAAACACTGCCTGACATAATTCTGGAGTAAGCTATTGGAGAAGCTCACAGTCCTTGTGAGATCTGAGCTTGGACCCACCTATTCTGTCCCATTCACCTGACCTTTTTTTTTTTTTTTAGCCCCTCCAATTAGGTGAATAGATCAAGGATCAATAACAGCATTGTTTTGCCTATAGAAGGCATGGGAATTAGTGCTTCTAATCTTGGATTTCTGCCTTTATCTGCCACTGTTTGAGGTGGCTGGAGCTGCAGCCTCCCAGAGGAAATGTACAAAGCAGCCACATCTCCCCTTGTGCAATAGTAGCAGTGTCTCTTGTCTGCAAAGATGATATAAGTGGTAAAACACTCCATCTGAGCCAGGCACAGCCAGGTTTCCAGTTTAATTAAATGTGAGGATCTGTTGTAGGGGGAAGGAAGAAATCTAACCCTCTTCAATGAGGGTATTCCAGAGGGAGCTGGTTAAAATAATCCACGAGGCTAATTAGGCATGTTATTTTCTTGTTATTTCTGTGTACCCTGCATGGTATCAGATGTTTATAGTGGCTATACTCCAATCATCAGCAAAAGGAAACAAAAAGCATCCTCTAAACATGATGCTGGGAGAAAGTTCACTCTACCACATCTTAATCTGTGCAAGACTCCAGGAGATCAGCATCTCTACAGAGCTCCTTGGTCTGTCAGTGCTAAAAAATACAGTGGTTCTGCCTGTTTCATGTGTCTGGCAGTGCTCACATGCTCTGATATTCCTGGATAATGCCTACCCCACACTGCTAAAAAAATCTGCTAAGCTCCTTGCTCTGCAACTCACCCTGCTGCCATCCCTGTAGCTGACAGCCCGTCCACACTATTAGACTTAAGTGCTTTGTTTTTCAAGAAGGAGATGGAGGCAGATGAGAGCTACACATGCCTCATGTTTTGTATTTGCACTCGTCCTGATTTAGCCCTTGCAGAGGTTTAAGTAGAGCAGCAAAGAGGCTCTTATGGCCACTCTGAAGGACCCTGTTGGCAAAGGCACTTGTGTCCTGACTCTGCCTCACTGAGCCATTGATGAATTGCGTGTGGCAGAAGTGCACCAAGGTGGTAAGAGGAGAAGAAATCCACTTGTAAACCTAAAAAGAGTTTGGGAAATCTTCACCCGAATGTGATAACCTGGTTTGTATCAGACAACAAGGTGCTGGCTTAAAAACCCCAGCCAAATATTTTCCTACACAGAGCAAAACCTCCAGCTGTTGGAGGAACTGTGCATACAGGACATCAGTTGCTTGGTACGTGGCACTTTCAGAAGATGTGGGACCTCATCATTGGCAGAAAAGGTGCACATTACAAATTAAACCCTGTTTCAGACCTGTTCTTGCCCTTCTAGGCACAAACACACTGTCACACCAGGCAGAGAGCAGCAGCAGGGGATTGTCCTGTTCCTGCAGGCAGAGGAGATGGCTCCCAGTTGCACACACAGCCAGCAAAAGCAGTGCCACTTCGGGTGGGCTGTGGAAAAGCCACATTCCTTGGACAATTTGATAGGGCATGATACTGGGAATAATAACAACATCTGAGCATTGCCATGCTTCTCTCCTCACTGAGCCGAGTGACACATGCTTTTCTGGCACTGTCAGAGACTGTTTGCTAAATGACACAGCAGCCAGGCATTTCCAGACTTGTGATAATTTGGGGAATTGTAAAGAAATAAATTGTTTACCAGCTGGATAGAGAAAGGAGAGCAACAAGGAATGCAAGCACTTGAGGTATCTGTTCTCTGCTCCCCTGCTAGTAATGATACTCTGAGAAATGATAATTCAGGAGCAGTCCTTTACCTGGCAGAGATAAGTTTCCAATTAGCCAAACTTCCAGGTCACCTCATGAGAGATCTGTGGAGAACTCACCAATGCATTATGCAGATCTGCTTGTCATTTCTACCCTTTGATTTCTGCTCTTCAAAAACTAGGAGAGTCAGGAACAGGTTCATACCTGGATATGTTCAATATCCAGGAAAATGCCAGAGATCTGCTTTACAACAGTTGTAGCAATGAGGAAGAAATGAAGGCAAAGGGAGCTCTCCTTCTCTCTCTGGGGTTTGTCCTGAGTGCTGGACTCCTGGGAATGCTACTGAATCAATGCCATTCTGAGGGATCTCTGTAGCAAAAGGGTTGGGCTCAGGGAGAGGATCTGCTGGTCCTCGAGCACCCACTGAACTCCATCAGCTCCTGAAGAGCTACAGACAGACCTGCCTGTCCAGGTGAAAGTGGAAGAAACCCACTGCCTCACAGCAGCAATTCCTTGGATGCAAATTGCCACAGCCTCATGGGTGGATCTTGCTTTGAGCACACCTGGGCTGCGAGTACCAGCTTATTTAATGCATTTTCTTCTCTGAGTCTGCATCTCAGAGGCTCTCATGTGGCCTTTCCAGTACAACCTGCAGGACATTCTGTGTCTGCCAAAGTACCCTGGCTGAGGGGATTGAAGCCTCCATACAGGCTGTTCTGAATTATAATTGAAATTGCAGCAGCACCAGGACTTTTCAGGTTTGCAGGTGTTCAACAGCTTGAACACTGATGGGAAACGTTCCAGAAAATATATGGTCCATTCAATCAGGAGTGCTCATTGGATATCTGGGTGGAGCTTTTTGAACTGTGTAGTCCACAATGTCAAAACAAAGGGTCAGATTAATATTTCTAAACTTAAAATTTTACTAAAATCCACTGCTTCTCTGTTGTTTCCCTGATCAAAGACCAACATGAAACCAGACTTTCTACTCACTATCTTTGATCTTCCTGGGACTCAGGGAAATAGAATCCCATGGGCTGACTTTCACCTTTTCCTTTACTAGGCACTCAAGCCACCCTTTCCTTGGGATCTGTGAGGATGCTCACTCTGGTGACCTCCCTGGGCAGGACAGGAAAACAAATAACCATGAGGAGAGAAATGTGGCCTAATGAAAATTACTGCTAACCTTTAACTTTCCAATGAAGCAGCCATTTCTTGTGCCTGGTGACAGGTGACCCCAGCCTGTGTGATGGGCTCAGGGCTCTGGAGAGGGGATATTCCTTAGATGTGTGATCACAGAGTCAGGACACCACTCGTGTGCCCAGTTTGCAGTCTGCTTTCATCACTGCTCAGTGCTGACGGAGTGGCAGCAACACTGAGGGGAATGTCTGGGGATTCCTGTCCTCAGGCATCAGCCCTTGACATAGTCATGCAGGGTGGCCTCCCAGCATGAGGCATGTACCTGTAGCTGAAGCATTTTGAAGCAAGCTGAGGTTCTCATTATTTTCTGAGTCTGGCCACAACTGTTGCCTCCTCTGAGACTGTTCCTTCTGCTCCTGAGGAGCTGGCAGGAGCCCACCCACTCCCAGCTGGCAGGGAGAGTTTCTGAATAAGCACCCTGGAGTTGTGTGCAGTGCTCAGGGCCCAGCCTTATAGACCAAGACTGTGCTCTCACCACTGCCAGGCAGACAGGTAAGGAGAATCTGGAGAATATTCTGAATACCTGATCCTGGCTAGATCTGTGCCAAAAACAAGCCCACGGCCCACAGTAGCATCTCTGTCCCAGGCAGCCTTTCCTAAATGGATACTGGGAAGCAAATAAAGATGGCAGAGGGTGGTTGGAAGCATGGAGAGATCTCAGCTATAAGATCAGAGCTGTCTTGGTAATTCCTTTAGGTATGGAAATGGTAACTTTTCTATTTGTCCCTTGGTGTGTTTTGGTTCAAGCCCTGCAGGTCCCTGATGAAGAGACAGTGAATTACGGACACTCAGAGAGCAACAGACACACAGACCTCGGAGAGTAAATGGTGTCTCCAATGGACTATTTGCTGTGGTGGTGTTTAGTCACATTTCTCTCACTGTCAGAGCCAACAGGGAACCTGTTGTGAAGAAAATCACCAAACAAATACTGCAAATCCCATTGGCTCGAGTAATGGGCTTGCAGGGATGAGTGTGTGCTTTGAGAAGCCAGAGTTTGGGAAAGGTACTGGGAGCCAGGCTGCAGGCTGCTGGTGTGCCAGAAGTCCCAGTACTGAAACTTTTGCATGAGTTTCTTGGGTGTAATGGCACATTTCCCAGTCATGATCCCTTTTTCCCATGGGCTCCCAGACCTTTGAGCCATGCCAGATATGTCAAATGCTCTCAGATCTGCGCACTGAAGTTTCTCAGAGATGAATTACCACATGTAATTGCTGTGATGGATAACACAGTGTTGTATTGAACAGGGCCCTGGAGTCATTCAGGACCTACATTTGCCCCTTTTGTTCAGATGGAAAATTAAATGATTCTTAAAATAATAAATGTGCACCCTGGAGAGAAATACTCAGCTGCTCCCTCAAGAGGTGCTGTGCTGTTGTGCTGAGCAAGGCATAACGAAGGTAATTGAAAAGTTATTACTTTGGGGGCAAATTTGTCTTGGCTTGTACTGCCTTGCAAATAGATTTAGTTGTGAAGCAGCCCATGTACTGCAATAGGGGAACAGCTGTGCTTCAGGAAACCAGGCCACCAGATCTGGGGCCAGATTCTGCACCTCCCTCTTCTTTGTGTTGTCTTGCTTCCTCTTGCTGGAGCCAGCCTTTCTTCCATGTAATTTTGTCTTCCATGTAATTTTGTCTTCCCTGTGGCTGTAGTCATATGGTGACTGTGAGAATCTCTGTCTTTGGAGATAGTAAGAACTCAGCATGATGAAACCAGAGCAACACAATCTAGCTGTAAAGCTGGACCCTTTGTGCAGAGGGGAGGGCCAGAGACCTCCAGAGGTCCCATCCTTCCTCAGTTGTGCTGCTGCTTTGGTGCTGGTTTGAAAAGAAGAGCAATTAAACCTTGCTAGTTCTGCAGAGGCAAGAAAGCTGTGGGAGATGCACTCTGCCTCACCAGAGGGTTGTGTCTCAGACTGAGGTACAGCTGATAAATACTTTGTTGGTTGTGCTAAAGATCTTGAAGGGGTTTTTGTGTCTCAGATGAGGCAATGACAGCGGCTTTGTCCCCTGCAGCTCAGAGAGGGGTGGGACAATGCACCTTCACCTACGAGAAGGAGCATTGATTCCTTGAGATGTTTTCAGTCATGGTGTAGGAGGGGCTGTGTGAGGACCCAGTGTGCAACCAGTCATCCCTGTCCTGCACACCCTGAAGAGAGAAAAGCTAGAGAAAAACAAAAGGGAAAATTTGCTCCTCAGTGTCAGCCTGGGACTTGGCCTGGCTGCAGAAAATTGGAAAGAAACATTTTAGAAACGGGTTTTCTGTTTTTTGATTTGCTTGGTTTTTCCAGCTTCTTTTAGAAAATTAATTCAAGTGAAATTACAGTTTTCACATGTTGGTTTTCTGTTTTTAAAAAAGCTCTCAAATAATTAGAGTACTCAAAGTAAATGGTCTGTTATGCTTTATTACCTGATGTGTGCTATGACTCCATTAAAGCTCTGTTGCACTTCTGCCATTTTTCTGTATTTCAAAATGCTTTAAAGATGGGACTCAAATCATCAACATTAATTGCCAACCAAACAGAAATGAACCTTTTAAAAGGGAAATAATTTTATAGCTCTAATTTGATTAAGTAGCAAAGCGTGTTGTTTCCATTTTAAGTGGACAGTATAAACATAAGTAAAGTTAATATTTATTAATCTTAATGTGCATGCCAGGTAATTGCAGTGCCCACCACAGCAGTGAGGGCTGCGTGACTCTTGCTCTCTCGCTGTATGTTTGCACACCCTTTGGGTAAACAGGAAGGGGAGAAAGGTTTGGTGCTAATGGGATGAAATTCTCTTTCCAAAGGGCTCCTGATTTTAATCTTGTGCCCAGGACTAAGGGATGCAGGTAGGTAATGGTGTTTGGTGACCATGGTCAGAATCCAGGAGTGGGTGAGCAGCTCTGGGAGAAGCTGTGACTTACAGACACAGAGGTACAAGTGTCATCCACGCACACAGAGTCACACATCTACTCTCCTGCATGGTAGTCATTTCCCGCACAGAAATCTTTCCATACTTACAAAATTGTTTTTGTAATGTTATTTTTTTAATTCTTGTCCTTTTTCTTGCAGTCTTGAAGCACATCCAGCTGAGGTGTGAAGCATTCTAACGCTGTGAGCAGGACCAGCACTGTGCTGTCACCAGCACAAGTTGTGGGACATTGCTGGAAGCTGAGTCTTGAGTTCAGGAACTTTTGGGTCGGTTTCTGTCTTGCTATGACTCTCCCCGTGCAGAAGATGACACAGGGCCAGAGTGAAGGCAGGGCCAGGGCAGAGCTGCTCTTGCTGGCTGGCAGAGGAGGGGTTGCAGAGCAGCAGAGCTTTAGCAGGCACTGGAGAATTTTCTGTCCTTGGCTGCGAGTTCAAATCCATCTCAGGACAGCCATGTCTGAAGGATTCTCCTCCAACAGTTTTACTTGCCACGCGTCTGTAGTTCTGCTCCATTCCACCAGTGCAGTGAACTCCTCAGCATCTTGTCTGGTGGACACGGGGCTTTCTGTAGGCAAGGTGCATCAACAGGGGAGTGGAGATCCACATGTGAGAGAAAGGCCATGGCAGCTGCCCAGGCAGATCAGACCCATCGTGTTCCTAAGTCAGAACCATACCAGGAGCAGAGAGCTTTCCTGTCTCTGACTTTCCTGTACTTGAGTCAAGCCCACTGTAACCATGTGGGCTTCACATGGCAAGCTGAGTGTTGCCTTCATCACACCATGGCTGTCTGAATCCCAAGCCTGGCTGGGACCTGCCAAGCCAAGGCAAGATTAGCCCCACAGCCCTGCAGGCCGAGCCAGTTGGTATGAAACCTGTGGCCTCTGGATAAGTACTGACTCAGATAACAGAGCTATTTCCAAGACCATTTGTGCTGGGCAGGAGCAGATGCAGAAATGTTCTAACCTCCTCTCAAATGACTTGGTTGAGAAGAAAAGAGCCCCAGAGCATCACAGGTCTAACATTTGATTTCCCCATCAAGCCTGCTCAGCATCTTGCAGGATTTGCCCTCCTGCATCCTGCCTTTTAATTGCTGACTGATTGTAATATAGGATTTTATTTTCCCTATAATGACTCTTGGGGCCCCCAGATGTTCTCCTCAAGTGTGGTTGCGTCAGCACTAGAGATTGAATGACTGATACCAGCAATTTTTACAGCTTGAAAGAAGAGAAATATGTGAAGGGGATTTAATTTAGCTCCAATATTGTGTCTTCATCTTCAAGACTCTACAAGAAAATGACACCAAAAGGTTATTTTACAATGAGAGGAGGGAGAATTAGCCCGAGAGAGGGAGAGATCACCAGGCTGGCTTTCTAATATCAGTTCATTACAGAGAACACATTTGCGCAGCCACTTCACTGCTGCTGTTAATTTAAACCAGGATGATTAAAAGCTGTAATTGCACCATTTAAAATAAATGTCCACTATCTGGATTATTATATTTTTAATTAGTGTGTCTCTGTCGAATGTTTTTATCCCTCTGATTGATTTGTTTATACTGTATTTATTTATAATTCCTTGATCTCCCTGACCCTGCAACCTCCTGAGAACACAGTTTGATTGTGATTCCAGCAAATGGAAGAGGACTGAACCAGGAAAGAGCAAAAGGTACCAGGTCAGCTTTCCCTTATGAGATCTTTGTAGCTCTCCCTCTTTGTCTCGTGACCCAGGTGCTCTTCTTGCTCTTTTGTCTTCCCCAGGGCTGTGGGGGAAGATGAACAGCCTGGAGGACTGTCTGGCTGGGAGGCAGGAGAGGGGAAAATTGAATTGTTATCCAGCAAAGCTCAGCCTGTGGAGCTGGCAGGAGCATCATCCTGTGTGTTAGGACCCATTCCTTAACCACTGCTTCACAGACAGGAACCTGCTGCTGTGGTGTAAGTTCCAGAATAAGCACTTAGACCTATGATACCCATGCATGTTGTTGTCTGCCAGGGGCAGGGAGCTGCAAGCAAGAATCATGATCTGGATGCTCAGGGCACTCCTGAGAGCTGCTCTGGGGCTGTGCTGAGAATATTTGAGAGGCTGCTTGCTCCTGTAGGACTCCAGGGCATCTCTGCTGATGTGTTTGTTTCCCATCACATGCAGTATCTGCAGGACAGGGACTGTCACTGCTCTGACTTTGTTCTGCACCCACTACAGGAGGCTTCTGATGGCTGGCAAGGGCTCTGAGGCACTCTGATAGCATGAATGCATAGTTTGCCTGCCAGGCAAATATGGCAAAACTTCCAAACACTTGACATTCACCCATTTCCTACAGTCTCTAGAACACTTAAGGAATGGATCAGGCCTTCAGGCATAATAGAAAAGGAGTTTTCGCATGTCCCCTGACTGCACATAGTGTGTGGCCTCACCATATTAGTTCTGTCAGCTTTTTAATGGCTTTTCCTCGAGCAGTGAGTGAGCCAGATGCAGCACTGCAGTTGCTGTGTGGGGCAGGGAGAAGCCTGGTGAGAGCCCATGGCCAGGGAGGCTTTTGCAAAGGGAACATTCTTACTGGGCAAATTTCAGTGTGGACTGAGTCACAAGGCAGTGGATGGACAGACTTATCAGGTAACTATACTGGAATGGTGTTTGGGCATCTGTAGAGAGCATTTCCAGGAATGAATGCTCATGGGGCACTTGCTACTAGGAAAAAGGGAGCACAGCACTGGAGGAAGCCTCCTGGAGCAGCACATCCTGACCTCACACTTCAACACGGATATGAATTTGCTCTTAGAGGGCCACATACAGGGCAGCCAATTATGTTGCATGTAAGTGACACAGCTCCACTCCAGGTATGTCCTTTAGCACAAAAACAGGGGGTGTCACAAGGACAGAGCAGCAAGGAACAAAAGAACAGAACCTCTGCAGGCATCAGCCATGTCCTCATTGTGAATCCTCCAGCTACACAGCCAGAAAATTAGGCAGAAACCACACATGAGCACCAAAGCATGATTGCATGAGTACTTGAGCAACCCCTGGGCAGGTACAGCACTGGATGAATGGGATAGGTGAGAGGGTGGCCATGATTTTGTAGGAGCATTAGAGAGAATTATAGTCTGCAGCAAACCAGTCATTTTGGTCATTCAGAAAGGGTAATTACACTTTGAGATCTCCGGGAGGTAATTTTCTTGTTGGCTGGTAATCAGCCTGTGTGTTCCTTTTTTCTTATTTTAATTAAAAATATTGGTTTGCCATGTTCACCAGGCACCTAGCTGGCTCTGCCTGAGCACAAATGCTTAATAGCATTTTGTAATTGACTGAATTGTCTATTAGTAAAGAAGCCGTGTAATTTAGTGAGCATCATTGAAGTGCTTACTGTTATACCTGACACAAAGCTAAGGACTCCCACCTTAAGAGACAAGAGGGGTGTTAAAGACAAATTAAGGCAATTTTACATGAGAATAGCAGCGTACTCAGAAAAGTGGAGCTGATGGATGGTCAGGGTGAGGCATTGGCATTCTGCAGTCATCCACAACAGCTCTGCTCTCTCAAACTCTTTCAGTCTGACAAGTGAAAGTGGGTTTGAAAGTCAATGTATTGATTTTACCTAAGAGAAACCCGCAACTTTTACAAATCACTTTCTCCTATGAGCTTCCTCTTGCAACCTTTGTCTTTGGCAGGCTCCCTGGGCAACTTGTGGTCAATGTTCAGGAGGGTAGAGATACTGTTTGGATG
This sequence comes from Pyrgilauda ruficollis, assembly GCF_017590135.1. Classification (NCBI taxonomy): domain Eukaryota; kingdom Metazoa; phylum Chordata; class Aves; order Passeriformes; family Passeridae; genus Pyrgilauda; species Pyrgilauda ruficollis. The sequence goes on from NW_024520318.1 coordinate 9,752,286, forward strand.
CCCTGATCGCTCCCTCATCTGGGATCCATGGCACAGTTGGTCTGATAGTTTGCTAACTAGGAATGTTAGAATGCTGGAAAATCCCATGGCAGGGCTCCTGTGAAGGCGTCCAGGAAGGGTCAGCACACAGCTGGTTCTCTGCCCTGGCCAGATTTCTGTGCCCTGTGCTCAGTTTTGACCTGAGGTATTGGTGTTACACACCTTACTTTTTCTAAAGGACAAAAAGAGACAACTCACGTAGTTATTCATGCTGGAGTTTATTCTTTATTTGTTTGTGGTTCTCACCATCTGATGTGTGTGTGGAGGAGGATAATTCTGAGGATAATTCAGGATAATTCTGAGGTCCCAGTGCTTTTTCTGCTTGTGGTTCTTCCTGCCCCCGGAACATCACCCCAGGGAGAAACATGATAATGGCATCCTTTGAGGGGACCTGACTGGCAGGGAATCTCTTGTGGGCTGTTCAGCTTGCAAGGCTGTGTTGCTTCTGCAGGGTAATGGCTGTTGCTGCAGTCTTCCAGGTGACAGGATGGCATCAACTCCTTCCCCTTCATGGACCCTCCTGTGATCTCTGTGGATCTAAGAGGAGATGTTTCCACCTCAGGGTATTCCCCAAGGGAGGAGGAGGAAGAAGCTTCTCTGGTGTCCTGTTCTGTCTGGATGATGTCCAGGCTTTTCTTCACAGAGCTCTGCAAGAACAGGGAGAGGTTTTCTATGAAAAACTCCAACTTCCCCCAGGCCACATTTTTTTTACATTCATATATATAACCCCTCTAGACCTTCAAACTCTATTTGGAAAAAAATTCTAGAAAATGATTTCTGAAATATCACCTGCTTTGTGCTTTGCAATCCTGTGAGCTGCCCTGGGCACCTCCCCTTCTGCTCCTGCAGTTGTTCCACTTGCCCTGTGCTTGGCAGTAGGACTGTCTGTCTTTTGGAGGGAAGCTTCCACCTCAGAGCCAGCTGCATCCTGGGTCAGGGTGAGGTGGTCCAGCATCCTTACTTTTGTCAGCTTGCACAAGTTATGCAACAGTTTTCAGGGTCTGCAGTGGGAGTTTGTTCGTGTGCTGCCTCAGTGTTTCCTTTGGAAAGTCTTCATTTGCGTGTGGGCATCCAGCAGGATTGCATCCAGGCTGCTGCTGATGGTACCTGGCAGGAGCTATGTGATCTTTCACAGCCACATGGCCATCAGCTCAGAAAACTTATCTGGCTTGCCCTCAGCAATCAGGCTGCCTTGGAGCACAAAAGATCAGCATGTAGTCGGATTTTTCCAGCACCCCCTTCATGAGGACATTAATGACTGTGCTAGTTTCTGATTTTCCTCTATGTCTCCATTCAGGAATTCTAGCACTAAGGTAAAGAGGTTGTTCATTACATCCTTAAGCATTTCCACTAAGGCCTACGGAGCCAGTTTCTTCTCCTGGAAGACAGAGTTACAGGATGACACAATTACATTACAGAATGATTTGTTCCTTCCTTCATTTCTTATCTTCTTCCTGCTGCTGGTTGATAAACTTGATTGATTGAAAGCTGGCTACAAGGAACTCATTAATGTGCCCAGATATGGCTTCTACTTTGTTCCTCTGTCTCAGGATCTCCTCAATTTTTTTCTTTGCCTTGTTGCTGGTGTCAGTATCACCACTGCTAATGTGACAAATAAGGGAATTGATGGTGGAGGTGATGTTATGACGTGTGTCATCACTGTCTGAGGAGATAAGCAGGGTCTGGAATTCAGGGTTCATATCTAACTGGATTATGGCTTTCAGTCTAAAGAGATTGTGTTTTCTGCAAACCAGCCTGCTCACTTGCTTACTTGCATGTGGAGGCAATGTCTGGGGAGCCATATCCACAACTGAAATTTCCTCCTTGAGAGCAGGTGGGCTCTGGTTTCAAGGGTGCATCTCTGAATGCTGACAGGAGACTTCACATCTTGTGTTTGAACCATGCTGAGGTTTCTCATTGAAACACATTGTTGAAGAAACTCTTGACCTGCCAGGTTCCTGTTTTGCAATATGACCCAGCATCCTCATATGTTCTTCAGGAAGATCCCCAGCTGTTTTGAACAGGCTAATTCCTTCCTCTGCCCCCACCACTGCTGCTTAGACTGTGATGTTGCAGAAAATCTGAGTGAATAATGAGAGGATGAAAAGCAAAAAATTCCAAGGGAGAAAGATTTACATGGAAGACTTTTCTTGAAAGTTGCCATTAGGATAAAACTCACTGCATTTTACCCTAGGTAGAACACTTAAGTTATTATCACGTTATTTAACTTTATTCTGGCACATCAAAATCTGGCAACTGTGGCATGAGAAATGGCCTTTAGAAATGAGAAGCAGGCACTTATTTTGGGAAAGAAAAATCCTTGCCAGTGCAACAGCACTGCCTGCATCCTGACACAGCTCTGGCCCCCAAAGATGCTGCTCCGTGAAAAGCCCCTCTTTGCAGGACCTCTGACTGCAGCCCATCTCCCTGTGCTGAGGTTGTAGCCAGAGGTGGAACAGCTCCTGGCTCAGAGTCCCTCATCCTCAGCATCTGGGCACACACGGACCTTGAGCAGGGCTCTCCGTGCTCTTTGGCTCTCTCTGCTGGCTGCAGAGCACCCCAATCCTGGGCTTGTGCTCGGCACTGTCCCCCCAACGGCACCCTCTGGGGAGCACGCTGCTGGGGTGAGGAATATTGTGTTGGAGCCTCTAGGAAGAATCACAAACCCTGCCAGGCACAAGAAGTAAAGCAGGAAAAAAGAGCTGCCAGAAAAGAATTACAAAAGAGCTTTGCAAATGTGACAGCCGATTTCCAGAGGGATCCTTTTTCTTCCTCAGTTATGAGCAAAAGGAGAGGTTTTCCTTGAAGGCAGGTACAGAGCTCTGTGTAAGGGAGCAAATGATCTACCTCGGGCAGAGCAGCACCAGGCTGATTGCCGGGCTGGGAGGGAATCGCTGTCTTTCGCTCTGTGCCTGGGACATCTCCTAACAGGGGTTGTGGGATGAGTATGGAGGGCCCGGAGCATCTCTGAGCTCTCCTCCTGGGAATGCTTTTCCAGGGCTGGAGGCCAGAACACTTCATCCTTCTGCACCACAGAGCACAGCAGGCTGCTGCCTGCAAGAGCCAGCTGCAAGGAGGGGGAGGCAAGCAGTGGAGAGCATCAGGAGGGATGCTCTGTTGTTGTATGTAAGACCAAGTCACTCTCTCTCTTGTCCAGCAGCCAGTCTAGGTGATAAACAAAGCCTGGGTTTGCATTATTTCATGTTTTCTCTGGGAATATCTTTGTAGAAAATACTAGGGACCTTCATTAAATTAATTTTTGTTAATTGAATGACCAGGTGTGTTTCTTTATCAGATGATGCTGGAAGTAATGGTTCATGGCACAAACTGGCATTTTTACTATACACATGAATAAAACTGAACTTGTGGGGTTTTGTTGTGACTTTGAAATTTTTTTTCTTGTATTCTACAAGTTGTTTATGGGGTAAGTTTTCTAAGACTGGGATACAAAAAGTTTTCTGAGATACCCAGTGTCTGGCCAAACAGTTATTCTCAGAAGTGTAATTGGGTTTTGAAAAAAAATAACAAATAACTCCCTAATAAAATAAAGACAAAGGTGAAGAGAAAAGGAATAAAAGTGTTTTTTATTGCATTATTCCGGTGATAAGTTGACAAAGAGTCAGAAGGTGTTCAGTGAGCAAAGAGTACAGTCTGTTCCTTTATCATAATAACTTTTATTGCCTAGGTATATCTTCTCTTACCCTGCTCAATAACCATCCTGCTGAGAATTAGGATTCTTGCAGCAGTGAGTGTTTCTCTCCAAGCCATGTGGGGGCTGGGGGCAGACCTGGTGCTCCTCAGAGATGCTGGGAGTTGGGTGGGATGAAAGGCAACTTTCCTGTGGTGCAAGCAGAGCTCTGGGAATCAAAGATGCTCTCGGTAGCTGCAATCAGCTGGTGCAATTCTTGTGAGGAGCCCCAGAGGCAGAGTAAAGGCAAAGGCACCACAGAGCATCTTATGGGCTCTTCTGGGAGGAGGAAACTTGTGCCCGTGGGTCCAGGTTCTTGGTCTTTTCTGCAGAGCCAAAAGGAGTTAGATGGTTCCAGAGCGGGACTCGGGGTATGAAATCTGGGTCCCACAGGTTCTTCCTCTGCAGCACAGCTAGGATCACTTCAAGCTATATGTCCCCAACGAGCCTTCTGGACCAAAGAAAACTTCCCTTTTTTACCATTTAGAACTGCACCTAAAAAATAATCTTGGCCTGCTTGCTAGATCAAGAGACACCCCCCAGCATCATTGGAGACTTGGCCTTTGGGGATGGTTGAGAAGCTCCTCACTGACTTCCCACAGGTGATGTGTGTTTCCAGGCCGTATACAATTTTTCTGGTTTTCGTTGAGGGCAGCTCTTCAGGCAGCAGTTTCAAGCCCTTTTATGTTGTTCCTTAGGGACATTTCTCTGCATTGCCTCAGATAAATCACCTGCTGAAGGTACCTGCTGGAGGGGCATTACTGGGGTCTGCCCGTGGCACCAAATGCAAGAGGGGAGATGAATCATCTGAGTGTGGATCACCACAGCCCCTAACCTCCCCCAGACCCATGCTGAGGCTGTCCCTCCATGGAGCCTCCTCTCTGACCTGCAGAGAAAGTGGCTTGAGAACCTCTCCCAGAACTGCTCTGCTCTTGGGCAGCTCTGGCCTGTGTGCTGTACTTGTGTGCTCATCCAGACTCAGCCTCGCTCAGCAGGAGTGTTCCCAGCATGGAGCACTGTTCCATGCTCCGTGTCTAGGGATTGAATATACTTATTTAGTCTCTTTAGCCCATAACTCCCACATATCAAAAGGGAAAAAGAAATATTTCTTTCTCTTTCTAGTCTTTTTAGCTCGGCATGGCAAAACCATCTCCTGCATCGTGTTTGTACAGCTCCCAGCACCTGGGATTGCTGGCACTGCCACAGTGCAATTACATGTGGTGATACTGCATTTAATGCCTTGGAAGCCAGCTCCCCAGACTCCAGGAACTCCTGAGCTGACACATGGAGCAGTTTGTCTTTCTGTCTCTGAATTGGGGACATGCCTTCACCAGTGCATCTTCATTAAGCTTCCCAGAAGCTGCCATGGCATGCCATCAGCCCTATTGAAGCAGGCTGGTGTAGCGTATGAATCACTGTCTTTAATTCCTGCTTGTGACTGGGGATCATCCTCAACCCTTTTTGGGATGAGTTTCACTCCAGCAATTGGCAGGATTAAACTCCCTTCAGAAGCATGAGTTGAGCATTATGAACAAGGGGAAAAGTCTCAAGCGAGTAGTGGTCTATTTATATCCCATTAAAGATGGACTCTGGCCCCTCCACCCTTCTCCTGTTCCTCTAACTGCTCTCTTGAGACTCAGCACTGAAAAATTAGTTTCTTCTTGAAAGCTAAGAGGAACCTCAGTCAACACAAGAGTGAACAGGCAGGGGTGGGGAGGTCTCTGCTTTACCGAATCCCCTAAAATCTGCTCTGTTGATGCTACACAGCAGTGAAGGAATCAGATGTGAGCTGGGACATTTACTGTCTCCTCACAGAGTCTGTCTCCCCATTTTCAAGCAGGGTCCTATTCTTATCCTGCCTGCTTTTTGAGACTGATTACTGATCTAAATTACCTGCACTTCTCAAATATATTTTTGGAGGCTTTTCCCTGCAGTGCAGCCATGACCATCCCACAACAGTGAGTTAATCCTGCACCCTCCACAGCTGCACCAGCTGCAGAAATCCAGGGCTCAAAGAGGGTAAGGCTCTCTCCCTGTCCCCACAAAATGCTGTGAGGACCACTGTGCCCTGCCCAGGCTGCACTGCACCCAACTGTGGTAAAGAGGGCAGAGCCCCTAACCCCAAGGCACTGCATGTGGAGCAAGCATTTCCCCAGACCACACCACAAAACCTATCCCACTTCCAAAGAAAGAGGAGAGAAGCTCCCAGGAGCTGGGGACACATAGGATCGTGTCACAACAAGGCTTCTCCAGCAGGTGCAGGATCCAGCTGGGCCAGCAGCAGTCCTTAGCCCTGCCTGGAGCACAGGCTAAGCCACCACTGTCCTGCTCCAGGGAGGGAGGGCAGAATCCAGCCCTGCCTCTGGCCCCATCAGAGGGGCTGATATCAGCAGCTCCCCTCCCTGGGCATGTCCCTGCTGCCTTTGCCTGTTGCCTTTGTTTGTGGAGGAGCCCAGTGAGCTCTGTATCAGGGCTGGGATTTCACACTTGGCAACGACAAGGGATTCACCTTCCCCTCAGCTTGTATCCATCAGCCCCCTGCCTACAGGGAAAGGAGGCGCAGAGCAAGAATGAGAGCAATGGTCCATGAGCCATCATGAATGATGCCCCACAGAGAGCTACGCTCAGCACAGACCAGAGGCAGCTTAACAAGCTTTCAGCTGGGGAATCCACCTTCACTGGAGTCATACTGAGCCCTCCGCCCATGAACATCTCCGAAATCCCCCATTTTTCACCCTTCTTTCACATATGATGGCTACAAAATACTTATTTTTAATCCTGAATGATGAATTTCTCATCAAAGTGGCACCTGTCCCCTGTGCAGCATGTTTGCTCTACAGCTTCAATTCATCTGTGAGTGTGTGGCACAAACCAGCACAGCCAGAAAGCTGAGACTCTGCAAAAGCATGAAAAATTTGTCTTCCATTGAGAAAATAATGTTTTTCTCACAATGCTATCTCCTACCCTGCTGAACCCTTCATATTGCCTTTCAAGATGATGAGGTGGGTAGAAAAACTGCTGTGACCAGTTCATTAGCTGGAGAGGGGCTGGTGTCATGGGGTTAACATGGGATTTACAGGGATGCGAAACCACCCCCTGCATGGCAGAACAAAGGAAAACTTTCTGAAGGAATCCTAGGAACAGTGTTTGTCAGGAATGCTGCAAGGAGTAAAATATGCCAGGTAAGGAAACCTTTTAGTGCCTGTGGCTGAGAAGGGAATGAGATGTGTGGTTTAAACTTGTACCATGAACTACTTTTATCATCCCCGTCACTTGAAATACACAGCTGAGATTTTTACTGATCCCTCTGGTGATGGGTGTAAATCCTCCAGACTGGCTTGAAGTGCCAAGCACTGTGTATTTGATTCAGCCACAACTGCAGGGATTTGATATCTAAAATATCAGTGTTGCTCTAGTTCTTTTAGTAAGACCACAGAAAAAATATCACATTATGATACACTGTGTGCGTGTGCATACGTGTGGATGTGGATGGTGTTGGCTGCCCTGAGACAGGCAGTGTTCTGAAGATGAGCAGCCTGAGAGGTAACCTCAGTTTTCTCATTGACCACCGAGCCTCAGCATCACCGTTTGAAACATAAATTTTATTGCAACAGAGAATTAAAAATAGTACATTTGAAAGAGTTGCAGAGTGCATGTCATCAAAGAACTAGTCAGAAATCACAACTCAAGCAAATCATGTACAATTGGAACAGAAAGTTTTATTAAAACAAGTGGAAATCAAACTCAAATTTTCCTTGTTTGTTTAATTTCACCATAACTGTGGATTGTGTATTTACAGTCTTCGCCTCTTGTGGTGAAGGTTCTGCTCAGGGCAGGGCAGGGATGGATGGGGAGGAGAGGTGGGTTTCAAAAGCTAACAGGATGTGAAAGTTTTCCAGAAGAAGTTCTTGCAGCCTGCTTTGCGTTCCCGGGGTGCCAGAGCGGGATTTGAGTTAGCCGAGCGCTCCAGCTCCAGTCTCACTTCATCCTGCTCAGCCCCTCGGGACAAGTCCTCAGACTCCAGGGCTTCATTTTCTGTCTGACTTGGCTCTGAAAGCAGTTCTGCCAAAAAGTACTTGGCCAGTTCCTTGGGGACAAAAGACAGAAAGGGAAAAAGAGATAGAGAGACCACAATTACTCCTTGATTTTTGTGGGCTCGCCACTCTGTTCGTCTAAGACTTCTCCGTGGCCATATTAGAGACATTCAGGATGCAGGAGGAGAAAGGAGACCCGGCTTTCCAAAGAGCCCAGCCTGACAGCCGCTATGCAGCAGTTGTGTCTACGGCATCTACCTGGTGTGGGGAACAGACTGCTGTCCTGTCCATGACAGGGAATGAACTCGTCTTTACCTTCTCTTCCCATGGCTCCAGCACTCAGCAAGGATGCCACGAACCTGCTGTTAAAGTGACACGGGAAAGGTCCTTGGGGGAGCTGGCAGGGGAGGTTGAATTGGTTACCATCTCACTGGGACTTATTTTTCTTCTACTCCCTTCAAGCCTCGGCTGTCACCCAGCATGGATGAGGCCATTGTTCTGTGCTCTGAGGAAGCTGCCTTCAATCTGCGACCTGGAGAAACCCTTGGGAGCTTCACCAGGAGCTCTGCCCTGTGCTCGCAGTGCCTGCTCCTTACTGACCACCAGCACCCAGCTGGACTGTCTCACCTCCCAGCACCAGCTGCCCAACCTGTCGATGGCTCAGCCCCGGCAGAGAACCGGGGTCTCTGCGGGGAAAGGGGAGTCTGCAGCAAGGAACCGGGCGTCTGAAACAGGGACATTGGGGAAGTCTGGCGAGGAACGGGAGGGGTCTGCAGCAGGGGTGCCAGGGGCTGTGACAGGGAGCGGGAAGCAGGGTCTCTGTAGGAGCGGGAGCCTGCAGCGCGGCCGTCGGGGCGCCCGAGGGGTACCCGCGGTGCCCGCCCCGTCGCGGGGCTCTCACCTGCTTCCCGGCGGCGGCGGCCAGCGACTTCTGCAGGAACTGCCGGAGCCGCGGGTCCGAGGGGGCGGCCGAGACGGTGCCGAGGGCCAGGGCGATGGAGAGCAGGGCCAGGGCGCACTGGAGGCGGCACGACAGCATCTCGCCGGCGGGTCGGGCGCGGGAGGCGGCGGCGGGAGGCGCTGGCGGCTCCGCTGCGGCTCGGCTCCGGCGTTGGGGATCTCCTCGCCGCCCGCCGCCTTTATAAACCCTTCTCCTGACGTCAAGGCGGGGGCGCCCCCCTCGCCCCACGCCGCCGGGGGTGGGTCTCTGGGATGGGGGGGGGAACGGGTCCGGGGATGCTCCGCTCTGCCCGGCGCCGGCCAAGCCTCCACGGTTCCCCCTGAGCTCCCCTCCCCCCTGTCCGCCCCCAGTCCCCGTCCCCAAATCACCGCCCTTCCAGAGCTCCCGACCCTGCCCGTCCGCTCCCTCCTCCCCGGAGCCCACCGGAGCGGTCATGGGGGGTTCCGGCTGTCACCGCCCACCCGCGGTTCTGACCCAGTGCCGGAGGGTGAAGCCCCCCAGCAGCCGCTCTGCCAAAGCCCCTCGCCCTGGGGCCGGGTCTCGCCCCGTCGGTGAGAAACGGCTCCAGAACCCGGGGAGCTGCAAAGGGTCCCCTGAAGGGCGGTTGCCTCCGGCTCCTGCAGGGGGTAGGGGTGCTGAGGGGGTGCCCTTGGGGTCCTTTTGCCGCCCCTGCCCCTGTGGGTCTCTCCGGCACCGATCCGTTCCCAGGCTGCTTCCCGCGGGCAGCTCCGGAGGCAGCGGGAGCCTCCGGGGACAGTGCCCCGGCTCCTGCCATGGCTCTGCATCTCCGGGAAGCAATGACAAATCTGTGCCTGGGTCGGGGAGTGCTGGACCCTTGTCTCCATCTCAGAGTCGCTGGATTTGCTGGTCCCTTGGCATTCACCTATCCCACTGGGGTGGTGGGACAGTCTCTCCCACTCCTCCAGCCTCTCCTGTGAGCTGGCTGATGCCCACAACGGGAAAAGCTGCTTCAAACCCCCTGAAGGATCAGCCTCCTCATCTGTCTCCCACCTGGCAGGAGCAGAGGAGGATGTGCTGGAAAGGGCCTCTGTTGTCAAAAAAGGGGTATAAGAATCTCTCCTATCTCAATTTCCAGCTGAGGAAAGTCAAAGACTTGAGGGTACAAGAATTCAAGTACTGCGAAAAGGTCTCCAGAAACCTTCAAAATGACATTTTGTTTTATGATGAATTAATATGCATCCCCTGCCCCACTTTCAACCCTGGTGCTGCTGTCTGGGTTTGTTGAATCTGACCAGGGAGTGTGAAGCATGATACAAAGTGTTCCTGCTCTGTATCACAGTCCAGCATGATAAATTGGTGCTGGTTGCTGGTTCCAGACCAGGCAGAGCTTTGGGCTGCACTGCTACTGCCCTCCCTGGATGGTGCCTCCCTTCCTTTGTGCAGTGCGGCTCTGCAGCCTCACATAGCTTTCATCCTCTTCATCTTTCCCAAATTGTGGAGCAAAATTAATGAAAATGATGAGATAATAAGCTTTCATTTGTAGCCCATGAGACCTCGAGGTTTGGGTTTACTTGTGCTGCATTTATAGCCAGTTTTTCCCCATCTGCCTGACGTGAGCAAGGCCAAGCTCTGTGCTCCTGGGACCCTGTCTGTCTTCTAGCACTGGTCTTGCTCAGGGGAAACAGGTGGAAAAGAATCAGCCCCTGCTATGGCTTAGACAAATTTCCTTGCTTTGGGCACAGGACACAGCCTCTTACCAAGGCCAAAGGAAATGACTGGACCCAAAAGAGCAGATTGTCTCTAAGGGCTGTGACTGTCAGAGCTTTTTTCTCCACCAAGATCCTGTGTTAGCAGCTGGACCAGCATCTCTGTCCTCCTGTGGGCAAAGGAGCAGAGCCAGTCCTGGGTGTGGCAAATGGCCAAGGCAGCAGATGCCAGGGCACCAAACCTATCCTGGATCTCTTGCCTGCTCTCAAGAGAGGATTCCTAGGAAAGGATTCTCTCAGCAACAAAAATTTCGCCACTTTTCTAAATGCACCAGTAGCAGCAATCTGGGCTCTCCCGTTCTACTTGCACTGAAAATAGAGTTTTGTAGCCCCCAGGCTCTCCTGCTTGGCACAGCCCAGCCCAGCTGTGCCACGCTGCAGTGCAAGCCTGGGCCAGCTTTGCAGAAGGCTCCAACTCATCCCAGCTCATCCCAGCTTCCACAGCCCAGGGCAGTGCAGCCTGTTTGGGTTCCACATTGGAGAGGAGCAGAGTTGGGAATGGGAGACAACTCTGTTATTTCAGACTCCCCTGTGGCATACTGGAAGCTGTTATCTAACATCCCCTGCCACTGCACAGCAGGCAACTCTCCAGGCTGGCACTCCTTCTGTCATTCAGCATGTCACCCCAAGGGGATGGGGACACTGGGAACCCCCATCACGCCAGAGCTACCATTCTCCTTTGGCTTGCACAGCGATGGATCTGCCCTGAAGTGCCAGAGGGATCAGTTCAGCACCTGTATTTCTTAGAGCACTGCAATGGGATGGAGTGCAGCCTTGGACTGCTGCATAGGATGGAGAGCTCTGCTACATTTCATCACCCTTTGGACCCATCTGGACACCAACATGGAGATGAGAGCTGTAGGAGCTGGCACAGTGCAGGAGCAACCTCATTGATGAGTTCCTCTCTTTCTCATTTCCTGATAACTTCCTGTGGGGCCAGCAGGACTTAGACACACCTAATGGGATTTTGCAGAGTTGCATAGCTCAGTCAGAGATGGATGGGTTCCAGATGCACTGGCAGGGATGGTTTCCTTTTCATGGAAGCTGGTATGGTCCTGCTGCCATCAAATGGGGGAAGATACCAGACTTGATTCCTAAAGGGTTTTGAGAGGCCATTCTTGATCTCCTTCCCAAATCCAGGCTGCTCAGCACCTTGCTCTTCCTCAGCTACCCACAGCACCTCTGTGTGCATAAGCCCAGCTCTATTAAAGATGTTCAGACCAGAACTGTTCCTTCCCTGTCTTCACCCACAACTTGTTTTTCATTTTTTCATGTACCCATCCCAATCCTGCTCTGTCAGCCCTCCCTGGCCACCTGGCAGTGCAGGGCATCCAGCCACAGAGCAATAATGCCCAATGGAATTTTGGGTTGGAGAAATGTTGCTGGAGTTGTGCTCCTGACAGTCCAAGGCAAGCACAGACCATCAGTCACAGTGGGAATTCCTGGCTTGGATGTTCACTGGCTACTATGGCTTTTCCAGATGCATGGGGACAAGGCTTGGAAGATGAGGTTGGCTTTGACTCCATCTCTCTGTGCAGCACTGGAGCTGGGTGCTGTCCCTCTGTTCCCCCCTCTGCCTGAGGGAGGCTGGAGGAATTACATCAGTGTTCCCCAGCAACAGGGAAACAGTGACCTCATGGAAGTGTCTTGGATTTGTCCCACTGAATTTCAGAAGCTCACCTGAGGAAAGTGTGCTTGGTTTCTTCTCTGTGATCATGCCCTCCATCAGGACACGACTAGGCTCCTGAGCCAGAGCAGCCTCAGAAAGTCTCTGACATCTACCTTTTTAAGATTTTACCATTTTGGGATTCAGCTGAAGTTGGGAGGCTGGTGAGGCAGGACCAGAGAAAAAGCTTTGATGGGACTGTTCCCCTAGAAATATCTCAGCCTGTTTAAAGGAGAGAAACTGCACTCCCGTGGGGTCTGAGCTTTGTTGACAGATACAATGTTGAATGGATCAAAGTTCTCAGGTATAATGTTTGTGAGAATCCCTCTGATGTTCTCCTTATGAAAAGTTTTGTTTCTTTTCAAAGACAATCTAAAGGAAAAAGACCAGGTGCTTTGGTTCAGAAAACCACCTTGTGCTGACCTGAAGGAACCAGCAACAAGGGAGTGGAGAAAGGAGGTCTATTTGCTCAAGTTTGACAAGTCTGGACTGTCTCCCGCAGAGGACTCCTAGGGAAGGGGTAAGGGCAGACCTCCAGATGTCCTCATGACTCTGGTGCAAGCATGGAGCAGCGAGTGAGCTGCAGATTGATTTACAAGTTTCCCTTTCCCCAGCTCCTCTATGGGATCAGTGTGCTCTGAATTTTTTTGCATTCATTCTCCAGCCAGATAAATCCATCATCCGCTCGGCTGTGGCAAAGGCAATTCTGTTCCTTTCTTTCTGCCGCAGCGCTGCAGGGCATGTGGCTTTGCAGACGATTGAATCGCACTGAATTCCTGTGACTGCTTCCTTACCCCCACGCTTCCAGCTTGCTCCAGGGACCCAGAGCAGTCCGGCCGTGCCCGGGTCTGGGTGCCCAGGCGGTGTGCTCGGCAGCGAAGCCTGCCCTCTGCTGTCACCGCAGCCGCCAGCCCGGCCCCCATCGCACCGTGTCTCCCTCGCTGTTACCTACGGAACACTCTCCACACTCTCAGCTCTGCTTCCACGAGCAGGACAGTTCTGCCCTGGATCTCTACCTTGCCAGCAGGGAATACCTCTTTTCTTCATATTCTAGCCCTCAAGCTGGTAGCCCTGAGCGGTGATCTGGGAGCCAGGGCGATGGCATTCCCCGCACTGCCTCTGGACTTGCAGCTGGTGCTGTGGGGCAGTGAAGGAGCTGCTACAGCCCCACAGCTCTAGCAGCTTGCTGGAAATCTAATAGAGCAGGTTCCTGCCCCGGGAGATCCAGATTAGTGGAGAAAGGATAGTCAGTCATGCCTGAGTGGTAATAAAAACCAAGAGCTCAATAAAGGAGAGAGCCTCTGGCTGAATGGTACCATGTACCCCTGGAATGGGGCACAGAGACAGCAGCAATGTTGGGGTTGTACCCGGACTTACAACAGCCCTGAGAGGTTTCTGTTTTTATAGTAAAACTTTAAAACCAGAAACAGATCCAAAAGAATTTGCCTCTCCATCAATTAACTACAAGCCTTTGGGATTTCTGTTCCAGTAGCAAAGAGGTAAGGCAGTCAGGCTGTGGAGGTTCACAGAGGTGGAATTCTAGTACCTAATTTTTGAAATGTCTCTGTCTAAGAGCCCGAGTTGTGTTTAGGATTTCTGATGCTGCTACCTGAGATTTATTCCCAGTCTCAGTCACCTAGGATACTGCCATGGCATCCATAGGGCTGATAGCAGCTGACTTGAAGGGAAAAGGGAAGGGGAGAGGGAAGAGAAAGGGAAAGGGAAAGACATGATAAAGACAAGGGAAAGACCAGTACAAACATGTCCAGAAACAAAGTTGACCAGGCTGAGCTAAGAGTTACATACCAAGTATAATATGAGAGTTAAATACCAGGGTATTTACCTGTACTACTGCAGTGGCTGCCAGGAGTCAGGGCTGTGTTTGGGACCATACAGAGAGATGCTGGCCTGAGCTGTGAGGAATTATTAGCACAAGGAAAGAGATGATGGGTACAGATGGATGAGCACACAAAATCAGGAAATAATTACCTCTGCTTTATCTCTGTATATAACTCTCCTCTGTTAACACCATCTCTTTTCATCCTGGAAAAGGCCCTGGGGAGACCTTATAGCACCTTTCAGTACCTAAACAGGATTATAGAAAGTCGGTGATGGGCTTTTTACAAGGACATGCAGGGACAGGACAAAGGGGAATGACTTTAAACTGAAATAGGGTCAAATTAGGTTAGATATAAGGAAGTAATTCTTTACTGTGAGAGTGGTGAGGAATGGCTAGCCTAGAGAAGCTGTGGACGCTCCACAAATGGAAGAGAAGGCTGGATGAGGCTTTGAGCAACCCGATCTTGTGGAGAGTATTCCTGCCCACGGCTGGAATTGATGATCTTTAGAGCGCCTTCCAGCCCGAACGACTCCATCATGCCGGGACTGCGTGCTTAAACCCCGTCTTCCACTGCCCTCTTGTGGAGACTCTGCAGAATGCAGCGGAGCGCCCGGCCCCGGCCCCGGCCCCGGCCCCGGCCCCGGCCCCGGCCCCGGCCCCGGGGGTCGTCCATCAACCCTGCCAAAAGAAATAAAGCATCCCCTCCCCTAGCCCTGCTCACTCCCCTGGAGTTTGAATCCCCATTTCCATGCTGGGCCTTCCTGGCAGCCAGCGATTCCATAGGTTTGGTGGTGACCTTCTCTCTGAATGCCAGCCTGTCTCTGAAGCTGGGTTTTCCAAGGGCGAGCAGCCCAGCAGTAGGGACACGGCAGGGCTGAGCAGTTCAGTGTTTGTGGGTATAAAGCAGGCATAAAGCAGGTGTAGGGCAGCTCTGTGTGTGACGGCTCTCTCGCCTCTCCAAACACCATCCGTGCCAGATGCCTGCAGGCCTTTGACCACGGATTACTATCGCTTCAGCTGAACTGCCCGGAAAAGCCATGACATCACTGTTTAAAAAAAAAAAAAATTAAAATCCGTCAGGAGGAGGAAACCGTGCTCCGGGAAAATACAGTATTTATTTTGTAAGTGCAGCTGAGCAAGTCAATAGGAAATAGAGGTCATGGCTGCACAGCTGCTTTTCTGGGGCAAGTGGAGCTGTCAGTCCAGCCCAGCCGCTTCCAAAAGTGACAACTGCAGTAACCAGAGAGGCGGTGAGCTCAAAGGCAAGCAGGTCCTGACAGGGAGGGGAGAAACCTAAATATGTGTGTCAAATGAGAGCAGTGTGTCAAAACCCTGCTGTGAGGATAGCCAGCTTTACTAAACATTAAAAACCCACCCCAGAAAGGTAGAAAGGCAAAGCAAGTGAGGGAATAAGGTGGGAAAGCAAGATTTTGCTATTGTCAACACTCAGGTAATGATCCATTTGTGGTCATTTTTCCAGCACCCTGTGTCTAACACAAGTAAGTTGGTGAGGGCTCATGCTGGCCTCAGCCTTCGAGGTGAAAAATAGGCTCTTGCCCAGAAGGATGCTTGGGAAGACCTCACTTCATGAAATGCCTGCCCCACAGCAGGCAGGCGCTTGTTGCAGTCATCCTGCCTGGCCAAACTAAACAGGAGGAGAGAGAGGCTGGCTCCAGCTCGTTGCTCAGCTCTTGCCTTTTTGTGGGGTTTCTTCACATGCCAGCAGGTCTGGGCTGCTGGGAGACAAGCCAGAGGAGCTTGGGGTCACAAAATCATAGAATGGCTTGTGTTGGATGGGATGTTAAAGATCATCTTGTTACAACCCCCTGCCATGGGCAGAGCCACCTTCCACTGATTACAGTTACTCAAGGCCTCATCCAGCCTGGCCTTGAACACCTCATGGATTTGACATCCACAGCTTCTCTGGGTAACCTCTTCCAGTGCCTCACAACCACCACGGGTAAGAATGTTTTCCTAACAGCTAATCTAAATCTACCTTCCTTCAGCTTAATGCCATTCCGCCTTGTGCCCCCACTACATGTCCTGGTGGAAAGTCCCTCTCCAACTCTCTTGTGGGCTCCCTTTAGGTACATTGAAGTGCTCTACGGTCTCCCTGGAACCTTCTCCAAGCTGAACAGCCCCAATTCTCTCAGCATGTCCCCACTGAAGACATGTTCCAACCCTGCAGCCAGCTTAGTGGCTCTCCTCTGGACTCATTCCAACAGGTCTTCCTTTCACTGGGGGCTGCAGAGCTGGACACAGTACTCAGGGAGGGGCCTGGCAAGACAAGAGTAGAAGTTAAACTTTTTAACTTTCATCCTGAAACAGTGTGTTTATTTAGAGGCAAACAGGAAAAGCATTGCCTTTAGATGAGCACAAAAATCAAGAGCTCAAAGATGACATAAGGAAGAACAGCAGACCTAAAAGCCACAAGCTCACAAAGATGAGGACCAGCCACTCTATCCAGGTCAGCAGCCTGTCCAGATCCAGAGGCTATGCTAAGCAAGACAATTCCTCTGGTGAAACTTCTCTAAGAATAGCATTGCTGTTATCAGTCATCATGCAACTTATGGGGCCCAAAAGCATCTTCATAGACCCTGGTCCTAAAAACATTCAGGTGATGTCAGCAATAGTTGTCTCAGCCTGCTGTGACCACCAGAAGGCCAAGTCAGAGCAGCAAGGATGCTGCAAAACAGCAAATTGGCTCACCCTCTTCTTGGCATTCTCTTCCCATGCAAAGCTGCTTTGGTTATCTCACATCTACCTCTCTCCCATGGCATGTTGAAAACCACATCCTTCTCTTCATCTCCAGCTCCTCCTAAGTGCAGCCCCTCCTGACCCTGCAAACAGCCAGGCCCTCCCCTTCCTGCTGGTGCTTCCAAGTGCCCCCATTGTGAATCATCTGGCAAGCCCCGAGAAAAAGTTATCCATGAATTAACTAAACTCAAAATGAAACTCAGACCCCACCCCAGGCCGTGCTGAGCCATGGCTGGGCTCCACACCAGTGCTGGTTCCAGCCAGTCCTGCCTGTGTAATTCAGAGAAAACTTTTTGCCTGAGGCTCTTCGTTTTCTGAAACCAGCGGAGCAGCACAGAGCTCAGGGCCCGGGCACTCAGAGCTTCTCCCAGCACACCACAGCCATCCAAACAGAGCAAAGCAGCTCCTCTCCCCACCAGGACGAGCCCAGGGACTCCTTCAGGCTGGGCTGTTTCAGCTCTGGCCCAAAGCCAGCGTGCAGCGGCTGGGAACAGAGATGCTCTTGGCCAGTGAGGTCCTGGATGGGGTTACAGACCCTGCTCCCCTGAATCATCCCACAAGGCAGGCAGAACAGCAGCTCCCCCCATCCCAGGCTCTGAGAAGAGAGGAGCAGCAGGCAGTCATCTTCCCTGAGCAATTCTGGCAACTGCACTGGATTCCAGGAAATATAAATAACTACTCAGCCATCTGGAGCTGTCCCTGGGCTGGTTAGCAAAGGTTTCTCCCAGGCTCTGCCCTGTTCCTGCTGGCTACTCAGTGCCAATGCAGAAAGGACAAAGGGGGTGGCACAGTCCCCACCAGGATCCTGAGCAAACTTGAGTCTTGCTCCTGCCAGAGACCGCCTTCACTCAAGGCTGAAAGAGACCCTGCCTTCAATACAGGTCCAGAGCCACACCGAGCCAAGGGCTCACACCAGGGCTTGGGATGCTCAGCCCCTTCCCAGGCACCAGCCAGGCTTCAAGGTGCTTAAGGAGAAGGACAGGCAAGAACAGACCTCTCACTCCAGCATACATCACTTTTCTTCATTTTATTCTTTTATTTGTACAGCTATATTTTACAGAATGCATTAATGCAGTTTAGACACAGCCCAAACCCTGTCTCCCGAGATTGTTTATAACACAAGCATGTAAAATAAGACCAAAAAAAAAATCCAAAACAAAAAAAATAAAACATTCCCCCACTTAAGAGTTCCACCAAAACTCCTTTTGCAACATCAGGCTGTACCTTGAAAAAACTGAGCTCAATATAGTCCATACACTGAAAACTTCCATTGAAAAGAAAGGCACCGTGCGAAACCACATTTTACATATATACAGACTGAGAACTAGAACAAAAAAATTACACTTTATTATTATTTTAAATTCCTTCTGCAGCTTTGTTGGTTTAATACACACTTTTTTGTAAATTGTAAACCTTCACTTGCAAAAAAATACAAATACACTGATGCATTTAGACAAAATATTTTCTTACTTGTACAGATGCAATACTTTAAAATATCTCCTTAAGTGCTCTATCATAATAAAGATTCTCAGAGTGGCTTCTGCCTGCAGAGTCCAACTGAGCCTTTAATGCATTTTATATATTTTTAATATAGCTTTTTTAAAGGTCTATATATATTTATTTTATATATATATTTATATATTTATATCTATATATATTTACAACTCTGCCATAGATTCCTTCACCTTTGGTTAAAAAAGTTAAAGCCCTCTCTTTAATAGCATACTTTCTCTTTAAAAGAACACACATTTTGCATACAAAAGAAAAAAATCTGTTCCCATAAATCAACATTACATTCCTCATCTTCAAACGGCAAAGGCTGTGAAGGTTAGACTCCAGAGTTTATCAACACTCCACTGCACAGACATTTAAAATGACTATTTTAAATTTTTTAATGTTTTATATACAGTAAGATCTGAATAATTGTATTTTTTCTTTTTGTTTCACATAACTGGGAAAAATAAAACCCGTGTATTTGTAACTTTTTTTTTTTAATTTCTAATGTTTTTCCACCTATCTGTACTATGGGTTTAGAGGCACTCCATCATGTGATGAATATTTTTTCTCTCTCTCTCTTTTTTTTTTTTTTTTCTCTTTTAAAGTGTTGCAAGTATCCTTTGGACAGCTTCTCCCCGCCACGCCCCCCCGGACGACCTCCTCCTGGGAAATCCTGCGCCTTCAGCAGGCCTTGGGGAGCTCGGGAGGCACCTCGCTGGCCGAGATGCGGTACTGCACCTTGGTGTTGGTGATGGCCCCGTGCTTCTGCCGCAGGTGGAGCCGCAGCTGGCTTTTGTGGCGGAAATGCAGGTTGCACTTCTCACACTGCGGGGCGACAGGCAAAGAGAGAGGGTGTCAAACGCCGTGGCAGAGGACATGTCCTCCCCTCAGGGCACACTCCACCAGAGGCCCCAGAACACTGCACCCACCATACAGATGGACAAGGGGAAAAGTGGGAACATGGTGGGAGGAGCAGCACCCCATCCCAGGCTATCAGCAGCATATATTGGTTTATGGGATGCACAAAGGGCAAAATCCCTGAGGAGATGGCTCTGGCTCGGATGGACATAGCACCAAGCTCCATATCTAGGTGATCAAACCAGCTACAGGGCTATTTCTGGAGCTGCTTTTGCTTTTGACTTCTGCTGAGCTGAATGGCTCCAGGATGTTTGGATGTCAACCCCTTCTTGGATTCCCTTTCTAGCAGATGGTGAAAGCCAGGAAAGCCCCAGCAAAGAGGCTGGGAGCCCACAGGGCTGCAAGCAAGGCAGGGCATACTGCTTGCTGGGTGTGATTATCACCATCAGAGGGGAACTCAGGCCAGGCAGTCTGCTCCTTTCCCCCATCCCCACACACCACAGGCAGCTGTAATTTAAGCCACAGCTATTTGAAGAAGTGTGACCTTCTTCCAGATGGGGTGGAAGAAAAGAGCAACTAAGATGTACCCAGCTTGGGCTGCATGTCAGTGTTTCCAACACAGCCACGCCTGAAAAAATACCACATCAGCATCAGCTAATGCCTGGGAGGGAAATGGGGCACGAGAAGCAGGGATGTGACCTTGGTGTGGGGCCTGACGAGGCTGGCAAAGGGCATTAGGATGCTGCAACCAGGCTGTGCAAATGCCCTTGTGTCTTCCCAGCCCCCCAGGCTTGGCAGCATTGTCCCCCAGCCTAAGCTGAGATTCCCCACTACCTAAAAAAGCAGGGCCACTCACATGATACGGTTTCTCTCCTGTGTGGATTCGAAGGTGACTTTTGAGGGTCTGCAGGTGCCGGAAGCGTGTGCCGCAGATCTCACAGGGGTATGGCTTCTCCCCGGTGTGAATGAGCACGTGAGCACGGAGGTGGGCCACCTGCAGAGAGCAGCCCTGGGTCACAACAGCCCCAGGGAGGATGGCATCCTACTGGGAGCAAGGGTATCCCTGTGGGAATGGGGTTCTGCCCACACAGCTTTTTTGATCTCTTGGGTTATAGGTGGGAGTCAGGGTCTGAGCTTTGGTACCTCCAGTCCTTAAGACAAAATGGAGCAGAATAGCCACAACCAGCAGTCAGGCTTCCTTACTAAGCCAAATTGTCCCCCTTGGACCTTAAGGTCCATATTTATCCTACAACACCATGGGAAGAGCTGCCCAAGGTAGCAAGCTGGCTCATCATCACCCTCCTCTCTGCCATGAGGCATCACCAGTCTGGGTGGTGAAGATCTGCCAGTCTTGGGCAGAAAATCTAACCATATCCCACCTCCCCAGGCACTGCGGGTCCCAGAGGCTACACGCACCTGGACAAATCTGGCCCCACAAGTCTCACACTTGTAGGGTTTCTCCCCAGAGTGGATGCGTGTGTGGGTTTTCAGGTTGGCTGGTCGGTTGAACTGTGCCCCGCAGATGTTGCAGCGGTACGGCTTCTCTCCTGCAGAGCCCAAAAGAAAGGGTGAGGGATTAGCTACAGGTGTGCTCAGCACCCAGGATCCATGGTGCTCCCCAGAGTTGAGTCCCTTCAGGTGCCAGACCCCATGGCATGAAGCACTAGCCCTGATTCCTGTCCCTTTTGGAGATGGCAGTGGACAAACAGCATTGGGGAGGGTGTCTACAGGGCAGGGTGAGCTCAGGAGGTAGCTTTTCTCTTTTGGATCGGGAGCTGCAGCCTTCAGGGCAAGAGAGGAAGTCAGGCAGCTATGCCAGCAAGGATTAACAGCATCGTTCCTCCTGACCCTGTGACAGCAGCTGGCACCTACATCTCCCTACAGCTGTCAGTAAGCACCCTTGAACACTGCCCTGGTACTTGTGCTGTCTCAGCCCCCTGCACAGCCCTCCTGGAGCTCAGCTGAGACTGTGAGAATTTGGGTCTAATTCAGTGCAGCAGCACAGAGTCATCAGCCCAGACTTCCCATCCCCAGCTTGGGAACTGGCTGTTGATATGTTAAGTATTAAAAGCATGAAATAAAATAAGCCCTAGGTTTGTCAGCAAATGACTAAACCCTTAATATCCTCTTCCTTTCTCAGCTTTCATTGTGCTGATTCACAGAGTCCATCCATTCACAGATTTTCCCATCAGCAGAGTTTATGCCAAGCTAGATGTGACCTGGATTTCTAGGATGTAAAAATAAATCTCAGACTTCTCCCTAAATGTTCTTTCAACTATTTTTAATCTTTTTTTTTTTTTGCTTAAGTCTACCACAAAGTTACCTGGAGGCCACGCAGTTGCTCCCAGTTATGAATTTTGCATGACACCTTTAAAAACAGTGGTGCACAGTGCTTTACAGCAAAGGAGGTTGAGTTCCAGCCCTGCTGCAAGGGCAGGTATCTCCCACATTGCCAGGTTTGGTGCTCTGGCCAAGGGCTCTCTGGCAATGCCAAGTAAGGCACCTTGCTCTTCCCAACAGGGACAGCTTGTGACACAGGGTAGAGGATGCTGCACCAGGCACAAACCCAGCCATAAACACCCACATGCTCACCAACCCACAGCCTCCCCAAAGCTAACACTGTACCTGTGTGGACGGTTTTGTGGCTGGCGAGGTTCCCCTTGTAGCGAAAGGAGGCCTGGCAGCGGTCACACTTGTAGGGCTTGTCACTGTGCACTTGCAGAGAATGTCTCTTGAGAGAGGCCTCCTCGGAGAACCGGCAGTCGCACTCGTTGCAGAAGAAGGCTCCATTCTCTGGGAGGGCAGAGAGAGGAGCAATCAGATGGACAGTGCATGGGTCACCTTCTTGATAGGCTATGGGATGGATTTGAGGTGGAGGAGAGGGGCAGCCAGAGCAAGTGCTGGAACAAGCAGCCAAGCGCAGGTGTTCACATTCAGTTGTGCTTGCACTGCGCTGTTACTCCCGGCCTTGTGCACACAGCGACAACATGCATGGTTTGAGAGCAAAGTTATCATGAGCTCTAGTTTAGAGGTTTCTCTCTCCTTTAGTGACACACAGGCTGCTTCCAAGAAGCCAGCATGTCATCTGGACATCTTCCAGAGAGGTCCATGAAAGCTCTCAAGATATCAGGCATCCTCTGAAGGATGCTCAGCTCTGGAGCAACTCCTCCTGCACCTTCAGAGGTGTTTTAACCTTTACAGTTACAGAGGTCTGCCTTGAGCTTGGAAAGATGATCACCATCCAAATCACAAGGCACGCTCCCCCAATAGGAGGATGCCCAACTCTTACATGTGTTGAGTGTTACCACAGTGAGGTTCCCTCCTTGGATCTCTTCCTACACTACAGGTGGCAGTGCTGCATTCCCCCTCCCTGAGCTACAGGCAGATGAGTGCACAGATACCTGTCTTTGGGCTTGTGGGGTTTTGTAAGAAGATTGCAAGCCTCATTATCTGCATTTCCCCAGATGTGCACACTGGGCTCCCTGATAATAAAGATATCATGACGGATGCATGAGACATGCCAGCTTGCCCAATCCCCATTATGGTCATTACATCTGTCAGGCTTGTTCTCCTGTGGTTCTGGTGGGGTGGGGTGCACTTGTTTCCTGTCCTTACCTGCTAGGTTTGCAGCAGGTGACTACCTCCCTGCACAAGGTATCTGGATGGTGCTGGGGAAGGGGAGGAAGGCAGCAATTCCCATGTGCATGTGTCCCTCATATGCATGCACACAGCTGGGCAGACACTTAAGAAGGGGCTGTAAATCACTGTGGGATCCACCAGCATCTGGGACAGGTCTGACTGAGTTTGATCACGGGTCAGTGACGGGTCCCTACACTGCACAGCCCCCCAGCTGCTGGCTGAAAAAGATAACCAAGGATGCAAGACTCACCGCAGCTGGAGTCAGAGTATTCAGACTGGGTTTCCCCCATCTCTTCTCCAAAATTTGAGCCAGGGGTATGAAGGCACATCTCAGTATGTTGTGGGGACTGGCAGCCACAGGAGCTGCACTTCGATGAATGCATGTACAGTGGGGACTGCCCTTCGCTGCTCCGAGGGGACCCATCCCGGGACCTGTGGAAGGAGAGCAGCGTACACAGCTGTGAGAAGGCCCTTGCTGTGCTCGAGATACCGTGGGTGTTTGCACCCCTCCCAACACAAGGGACAGACATGCTTTATGGGGACATCTTTGTTGTGAGTGCACAGCATAGCCCTGATCAACAACAGATCCTTAAGCTTCAAACCTTCAAATGTCCATCACCAAATAACCTCAAATGTCTTTAGGAACATCCAGGTCCAGAGGATAGCATATTGTTCCCTGAGTCTTTGGCCATTCCAGTGCTTATAGCCAACAAAAAACTTGAAGCATAGGGAGTCTGGTGGAAACGCAGACTAGGCAAATCCAGGCTCCAGAAATCATCCAGAGTTGCTCAAGTTACCCAGTGATTCACAACCCAAAGTTCCCAGTTCCTTTGCCAGTCCTTGCTGGCACCACTACAGTGGGGACGGTGGGCACTCAATGTCACTGGCAGCCCTCCACCAAATGCAGGGGATTCCATCTGCTCATGACTGGACTTCCCAGCCCAATGCAACAGATATTTCACACTTCCAAACCCTCACCAACAACGCAGGAAGTCCTGTTTCTCGGGGGGGGAGGGGCATGGGGGTGGAAATCTTCTCACCTGTTAACAATATTGTTGAGTCTGCTCGCTTGTGGGATTGTAGAGTCTTCACCGTTCACGCTTATCTTGGTGGGGGATTGCACATTGAGATGCTCCGGCTCCATGGACTGCTGGCAAGTGGACATGGGCACATAGGTGCGAGGAGAGAGGGTTCCCATCTCGTTCTGGTCAGCGCTGTCTTGCTTGGTGTTCTGGTTGAGAGAGTTGAGGACAATGAACTTGTACTTCTTCCAGTTGCAGGCTTTGGGGTCTGTGGGGCTCTTGGTGAAGAGGGAGCTGGAGTTCTGGCCGATACGGGCATTCTTGCTGCTGCTAGACTCAGTTGGTGAGTTGGGCTGGCAGTCTGACTTCTGTGGGCTCTGAGGGCTGATGAGTCCCTTGCGGTCCAGGGGTGTGTTGGTGGGCTCAAAGTGCTGGCTGATCTCATCCTCTGAAGAGGTCCGCTCCTCCTCTTTGGCCACTTTATCACAAGGGAAGTAGGGATTGTTCCGGACTGAAGGGATGACAGGTTTGGGCCCAGAAGCCACACTGTAGTGCATGTCACTCCTGGCTTCTTCAGCAGCACCTTCTTTTGGAGCATAGATGGTGGCGTGGCACATGTTGGCAGAGATGTCAGTAATGGTTCTCACGTACTCGGTGGGGATTGTCCTGGAGCTGTCGCACGGCAGGATCCTCTCCTTGGGGAAGGCACCCGCCCTTGAGAGTTCAGAGAGAGGCATCCTCATCTCCCGCAACTCATCATCCACTAGGAAGCTATTTAGAGGGAGAGGGCTGTATCCATGGTAGGAAATGGGGGATCCAGACAAACTGTTGATCAAGCCAGGTGCAAAGGCCCTCCCGTTGCAGAGGGACCCGTTTTGAAGAGGCATGCCGTTCTCTGAGACATCTCTGCTCCGATAAGCCATCACCTCTGGGTGGCCCAGCATCCGTCCAGCCAAAAACTCTTCCCTTGGGGTCTTCACAGCAGACACCATCTCTGCTTCACTGGAATCAGGGAAAACAAAGTAATTGTTTAGGAGGGAGACAAAGTAATTTTCAGCTGTTAAAGATACATTTGCAGACACTTTGCCAGTTCTTCCCCCGCCCACCCAAACACACAGTCCCAGGCTCTTCAAAGCTCACCAACTGCACTCACCTAGACTTGACAAACCTTCGGCAGGTGTCAACCACGTGCTCCATCTGCAGGTAGAGTGCTGTGGCCATCACAGCCATGATATTGTTCTCCCTCAAGTTCAGGCGGGAGGTGTACATGAAGTCCAAGAGGATGCAAAACCCCTCAGGGTTAATTTCAGGATCCAGGTTGATAACATTCAAGTTGCACTTGAGCTGGTCAGTGAAGATGCTGTAGAAGAGGCCACTGCAGAGGGAAGACAGTAGAGAGGACAAGTGTTATGACAATTCAAAGGAAAATAAGGAGAATTTGTAGGAAATCCCTGAGTACGGAGTGGGTTCGTGAATGGGAAGGGAGGAGGAGGAGGCAATTACAGAATTCCCTAAGCTTCCCCCTTATTATCAAGCTTGGTTTCTCAGCTTAGTAAGCGTCTTCTGCACTGCACTTTTCCCAACTGGAACAGCCTGCTTTTAGATCTCACCTGCTCAACAACTCCCCACTGCCTCCATTTAGTAATTCCCCAGCTTTTTTGGTTTTTTTCCATTGTTGTTCTTACCACCATCCCCCTTCCACTATGACTCATTTCTTTCAGAAGCCTCTCGGGCATCCACACAGTTTTAAACCAGAAAAACAAAAAAAGGAGAAATGTTGGCACAATATTTTTCAGACATTTCAATAGTCAAAGCTCGGCTTTTTGAAATCTTTACACCATGTCAGCAAGAGAACCTGGAAGGCATTTGCTGTAATTCAACTGGGCAATGATGGGATATTAATTAGCATTCACTGGGAAGCAATTCCAGCAATCTTAGGAGCTGGAAAGGGATTTCAGACCCCATCAGGCTTAAAAAAGAAAAAAAAAATTAATCAACTAAGGTGGGTGCAGCCAGCAGTCTGGGAGCCAGGGAGGAATAGCTCTAAAAATAGCAGTGGCAGGGGTCACCTCGGTCACAAAAGACTAATTCACCCCAGTGAACATCCAGCCCTCTCCTCTCCTCTCCTCTCCTGTCCCTGTGGCACCTTTGTGCTTTGCCTTCAGGGATGTGCCTCACAGCTGCTGTGCTCCTGCTGGTCTCCATGGGCTGTGCGGGTACACAAGGAGAGAGGTGAGGGCAGCACACTGGAGGGAAGCAGACTCAGCTCTAATCCCATTACAGGTACAAATTTCTTGGCAGCCCCTTTCAGCTTTCTCTGCCTCTGATTCCCTGTGAATCCCACGAGCCCCCACAGGACTGCAGCAGTGCTTCTGGAGGCCAAAGGCTGAAGGAGCAAGGAGGGAGCCAGGGAAGGACCCTATTCTCACCTGCAGGCCATCAGGACTGTTTTGTGGGCTCTGAACTGCTCCCGGTTCACGATGATGACAACATCGGTCAAGATATCCCGGCTTCTAAGGCGGTTGAGATTGAGGAGGACGTCGCTCGCGTGGCGCGTGAACTGGATGCAGCTGTCTGCCGGCGAGGCCATCTTGAGTCTGGGAGACAGAAGCATCAGAGCAAGATGAGAATGGAGAACAACCAGGCAAGTACCCTAAACCCAGGGAAGAGACGGCTGCTGCTCTGGAACATGCTCAGATGGCCAATTTCTCCTGGTAGGGGCAGCACCAGCTCCTCGGTCCCAAGGCAAACAGTCCTGCACCACACCAAGCTTTTGCCAGGCTGCCTAATGAGGTCCCTGGTCTCCCGATAGCAAGACCTGGCACGTCTCATCCCACCCATCAAGCTGGTGGGTGAAGGCAATCAGACCCTCCTGATGATTAGCCAACCATCTCCTCTTTCTCCCTGCCTCACCCATGGCAGCCCCACCCCAGTCCACTCCGCCCACTCAGGTTCATCTTCATAATGTTTCCAACATTAGAAGCTTCTAGCCTTCTAAACTCCCTCAGGAGCCATCCTCCTCACCTGTGTGATGTCTGGCTGCAAATCCAGCCACAGGAATCAAAACAAGCCTTAAGGTCTCAACTGAAGTTGAATGATTTCAACATCTGGAAAATCCAGCCCACAGTGGCATACCAGCCCTCACCCAGGAAACTACTTTCCTGCTCCCAAGTGGTGGTCACTCTGGAGAAGACCTGTCCACAGTTTCCCAATTAACTGGTGAGGAGTAGAACTCATCTAACCTGCTGGGCTGCTACCCACACGATGGCCCATGAGCAAGGTTTGGATTAGTCGAGGAATATGAAGCCTTCTCCCAACACAACACCTATTGACACATCTCAGAGGTGTCCTCCAAGCGGCACCCAGGCTGGCCCATGTCTCCCTGAGGTTTGGGCTGGAAAGCATCTTTGGTGTTAAATTCTTCGATCATCAACCCCCTCCCAAAATCCTGACTCCTCCTTCCCCAGTGGCACATGAACATACAGTAGTTTCTACAGAGCAGCTGCTCTCCCAAAATCAAAAGCCAGCTGGGTCTAATGAAACACTGCATTAAGGAAAAGGGGAGACAGATTAGGAGGGAAAACACAAAATTTAAATTTACATACCCAATGCCTCAATTCACAGTCCAAAAGTTTCTTTCAAACCTACAAATAAATCAGAAGAAAACAAACACCACATTAGCTGGTAATTATGAATTGGCCATGGCAGGTCACAAGGCTGCTATTTCGCTCAAGTATCAGTTGGATAAAAGCTAGAGATAACAAACCTTCTACTCTCCAGTAAGGTTAACATTTGTTTCTTCCGGTACAGTACGTTCTTATCACAATCACAGGCTTTGAGAATCCAATCATAGCTTCTTCCACACCCTCTAGCCCCAACCATGGGCGGATGCCAAGGAGGTTTTCATTTCCATGACTCAGGAACTTAAAGGCAGGTGGGGAAGGGAAGTCAAGCGAGAATTTTCTCACCACTTCTTTTGGCGATAACTCTTCCCCTGCCAAAACTGAATTCCTGTCTGGTGCCACATTCAAGTCCCATGCCATACTCCCAGCACCTTGTTAACAGGTATGACATACACACAAATATCTGCTGCCACTCTACTCAGAAACCTACATGCTTCAGCCACGGGTGAAAACGCCCTGGGATGGGATTGCTCAACAGATTTGGGAGGATATAGGTGTCAAGTACCAACGTGACTTGGCCAGGACTGCATAGGAAGCCAGTGGTGGAGACAATAAGGATGCAGAACGAACGTCCCTTCCCCTTGCTGCTGCCAAAGCCTTCCCTTAAACCACAAGCTGTGTCTCCAGGCACTGGCTTCACCCAGCAATGTAGCTGGGACAGAACAGCAAAGAAACCCAGGAGTTAATTGCCTTGCAGAACTCATACTAATCCTCCAAAATTCACTTAAACCAAACCAATTGACTTGGCACCAATGCAAGAAGAATGTCCTCAGAGAGTTGCCTCAGCAGGTGGAAGCACAATAAATAAGTGAGCCAACAAACCCCAAGACCTTCATCACACCATTTTGAGGACCAACCCCTAGACTGTTAAGACTGCAGGAAGCCCAATAATCCCTGTGAGACAAGGGATTGTCAAGTGTTGCCTCCCCTCTCCCATGCAGGAGATGTGCAGGCCTGGGGCCCAAGATTCCCTCCCATCCCCAGAGCCACTGAGATGAAGAGATGAGATTTAAGTCAAGGTATCACGCACAAAACCCAGAGAGTGTCTTACAGCTTTATTCCAGCCATCAAACACAAATCTTCAGAGCTGCTCTGAGCCTGGCCAGCTTAAAACTTTATGCACATACAAAAAGTGACTCATTTCCCAAATACTGCAGACTCTGACCTTTCTGTACGCTCACTGCCAGCCACTCACTACCGTCAATTGCAAGCCAAGGGACTCAGTGTTCTGCAAGGAGCCCAGTGCAGACCCCTGCGCCCACATGAGCAGATGTGTGTGCTTGGGGCAGCTGGCTGGCACCCCAACCTCAGCCACACTAGCAGACATACTCTGCCAGGCTCTGGGTAGCCACATCAGTGTCACAGAGGTGAGGAGGTGACCCTCTTGTAAACCAACAAAGTTACAAACAGCCAGATGAACTCTGTACCCCTGAGCATCATGTGAGAAGCTGCTAATGTCGCCAAATCCCCTTATCCACAGTGAGGGCACAGCACTGCCGGGGGACACCCAGTTTCTCTCCTGGAGCTGGACCCCAGCACAGCCCCCTTCCCCACCCTTCCAAGTTATCCCTCCCAGTACAGTGCTGCTGCAACATCCACAGCCCCAAGAGCTGGGCAGGTGCATCCCAGGCAGCTCCTGGCTGCAGGATGTGGGCATGCAAAGGGAAAGGGACTTTCCTTCCTCTCGCCGTGCTGAGCCGGGTTAACCCTGCCCCTTCCAGTCCCCGCACAGCACTAGCTCTGAACCCCAGCACAGGAGGATACTCAGACCAGAGAGAACAGGAGAGAACAGGATGGCAACAAGGACCTGAGACCAGCGATGGGGAGCAGAAAAAAACACTGCAGGCAAGCATGGTCTTTGCCATCTAAACCCCCCTCAAATCCCATGAGGTTCCTCCAGGCTCAGCTGGGGCCAGAGCATCATCCCACACCGCACCCCTCCCCTCTCCTCCAGTTTTCCTACCCAGTACCTTGCAGGTGTGGGCTCTCTGGCAGTGCTCGAGGCTGTGTGCCAGGGCTGGCTGTGCCCATAGAGGAAGGTCTGGAAAGGGCACAGGGCCCATTTTAGGGGTGGCCACACGGGACAGTCACTGCTGTTGCCTTCCAGGAAGGCAATGGGTCTGCCCCAGTGGTTCAGGGAACAGCCCTTCCCTGCCGGCACCTCCCCGAGAAAACCCATTCCTGGAAAGGAGCCCAGAGCTGGCTCTGCCTTCCCTGCAGCTCTGTGAGCACAAGGAGGGTGTACCTTCGTGTGGGGGAACCTCCTTCAGCTCAACCCCAGGCAAAGGGGAGACCCTCTTTACTCGCTTACCCTAGGGCAGAGGGGAGAACCAGGGACTTCCAATCCGTTTTTCTGCCATGCCTCTCCATTGATCTACTCTCTCTTTTCATTCATCCTCCTCCCACCCTGTGCACAGGAGGCAACTCCTTGCTCCCCTATCTTTCTTTGCATGGTGATACCCCATAGTCTTAACCCTTCTCCCACCCCCAATCGCACAGGCAGGGAGGAGGGCATCAAACACTCCCCCTCCCTGGGCCCCAATCTCCTACCCCTCCAGAGCCTGCAGCGCCGACTCACATCACCTTACAGGGGTGACTGGGTGAAGTCTTCCTTCCCCACAGCCTCATCCCACACAGTGTTCTGAAACTGCCCGCCCAGGGGAAGCTCCATCCTGCCCTCCTCCCTCCCAGTCCCTGCACCCTGCAGGGTCCCAGCCCCATGGGAATATCCCTGCTGCCTGCCAGGGCGTGCTGCCAGCTGCTTCTCCACCCTGCCAAGGAATGCCTGCTTTCTCCCAAACAGGGATCAGGGGGACAACCAAGAAAATGAGGTGGGGTGTGGGTGGCTGCCCCAGCAAAGCCATGGGTGCCACATGCCATGGTGAAGAAGATGCTTTTGGCTGTGGGTGTGTGAGTGCCCAGCTCAGCTTTCTGATACCATGCAATCCAGTGTCCTTTAGTTGTCACAGCAGTTTTATTAGTTTAGTAGCTTCTGATTAGTGTCTAGGCCAAAACGTGGCTGGGTTAATAATAACCCAAGAAGAGACTGAGAGAAGTCCATGGTGTCAGCACAGATCAAAAGCAGCATCACCAGTGCAAGCCCTGTCGTATTTTCCATCGTACCCTTCCGTGAGCGGATCGCACTCGCTCTATCGAGCGGTCTCAATCTGATCCAATTTCCTGCCAGCAAACAAATGTTTCTAGGAAATGCAATGCATTATCTGGACGGGTTTATTATCAGCATTTGGAACCAGGAAAACTGCATATTTTCTCGAGCGCCGCAGGGAACTTTATAGTTCATACTTCAAAAGAGGGTTTAAAGGATTGCCCTTGAAAGCTGGCCCAGCTCAAGTCTCACATTGTTTTGGTCTTTGCAGAAGAAAATGCAGAGGAGGGAGGGGATAAGCACGCTAAAACTGCCTCCAATATTTTCCTACTAAAGAGGACTCCCCTGCCCTCTACGGAGCCAAGCTCTGGCTGTGAGGCAGAGGCAGTGCGTGCCCTTGGGAAGCAAGGAGTCGAGCCTTCCTCAGCATTTCAAACGACCCCAAGCAATCTGGCACATTAATTTTTCAAGGGAAGGCAGGAACCATGTGTCCTGGCTGAAATCTAGGGAGCTACTCCAGAGAACAGAAGATGGACTCCGTGCCCTGCCAACACGGAGCTCCGCACCGAGGTGCCGACCGAGCACAGGGTGCAGCCGGAGCTCCCACAGCTGAGCTGGGTCCCTGGCCCAGCTGGGCTCCAAGGAGGTGTCTGATCATCCCTACCCTGCACTGGGACAGAAAATTATCGGCTGGCACCTGACCCTCCCTGTCTCTGTACTCCTGGGGCTGAGGGTGGCACAGCTCCTGGCAGTAAGGAACTGCTCTGGCATCCCGCCTGGGTGGGATGAGACACATGCACAGCTTGGGGTGCCTTGGCCAGGGCAGAGACACCCTCTTGCCCCTATATTTAGCCAAACAGATTTAAGGAGGTGAATTTCAAAGGGTATCTAGTCCTACAGGACACCTTCTTCAGGACCCATTCAGAGCCCGCTGTCCTGCAGTGTGCTTGTCTCAAGCTCTCTCCTCCATAAAAAGGGGTCCAACATTCCCCATGGATACCCAGCATACAGCCCAAAGGCAGCAACTGACCAGGAGAAAGAGGGGAAGGAAAACAATATAGATCAAAAAATTCCTACGCCCCTCCCAAATGCTCCTAGTTCTCTCTCTGGTTTAGATGGGAAGCTCCACTGAGATTACTGGGGTTTTAAAGCAGTCCTAAGGACTACACACTTGCTCCAGTTTAGGGGTGTGTGTCTTTTGGCTGCCAGCATCCTGCAGTGATGCTAACATATAAGATCTAGCATGGATTTTAAAAAGAAAAAAAAAAAGGAAAAAGGAGGACTACATTTGCAGTCTAAATTTGCAGTCTGAAGGAGCTTACTGGTCAGATGCTGACTTTTGGATACTGATCTAACCAAACTGCAAACTGTGAACTCCTGAGGTTTGCCAATGCCTGCTGTAAACATGGAAACCAAGTGTCACTTTTTGCCAAACAGAAGAATGGTTTAAAAATAGATCTAGAGAAGAATACAGGCACTCGGCATACAAGGCGCCCATTTATAGACTCCCATGCTACTATAAAATAGAGCAAGATGTTATGAGCACACAAGCAACCTTCCATCAAATTTAGATTTTACCAACTTCTCAGAAAAATGAAAACAACATTTCAGGCTCCAGCTGAACCAGTAAAAAAGCTCTTTGAGTGAAGTTCCCAGCCCAGCTATTACAGCATACAGACTAAACCAGGCATCAAACAGTTCTTCAACCTGAACACAATAAATATATGAAGGTACATAAATTGCACACTGAGAAATGCATCTACTGATTAGAGTTTCATTTTATTAGTCTATAGGCTTTGTAAAAAGGTTTTATTTTTCATGGAGAAATAAAGTGAGAGGACAGTCCTACCACATAGGACTGGCACACAAAGTTTTACCACTTGTATTTGTATGGGGTTTTGAGGATAACATTACTGTTTACTAAGAAAAAAAAAAATGTGCTCCAAACCCAAACACTATTCCTACAAATTCATATTGGGCTGCTGCAGTTGGACACTGAAAGCTTTCCCTGCCCAAGGGGAAAAAAATAGAAAAAAAGCATAGCTTTACAATACATCCTAAATTAGGCAAAAATTCAAGGGCAGATTAACACCACAACTCGGAAAGATTTTCACATGTGATTTCATGACCAGACCCAGAGAGAACTCCATATGGAAATGTCAGTGACTTTAATAAGCACTCGGTTGTTTCCAATTAGGCTCCTTAACTAAGTTCAGTGGCATCCAGAGTTTCCTCTGCCACCTTCCTCCAAGCTGGCAAGCATTTTTTTTTCTTTTTTTAACGAGCAGTTAATAAACATGTTCCCACTCTCCCGAGGCTGCCGGCCCCGCCAGCCCCGCGCGGAGCGGCGGGAGGTGACACTAGATGGCACCAGTTCGCTTTGCTGCAGGAGCAATTTTTCCCCTTGGAAAATAAAACACCCCAACCAAACCTGGAAAACATATAATTTTGTCGATGTAATTCTGTTTCTCTTAAAACGCATCTGAGCAACATTATTTTTATGAGCTTTTCCAGCCTTGTTTTGAAAAACTTAATGTTTCTGTTAGGTTTATTTTTGTACCATCCAACAGCCGGCTGAATCCTCCCTGCGCTGCAAACAGGGATGTCTAAAAAGTGTCACAAAGCCTTTTGATGGATTTTTTTTTTCGCTTTGTTTTTGGGGTGGGATTTGTAAGAATCACTTCTCATTCCAACTTCTTCCTTCGCAATAATAACTAACCAGTTAACCTCCACTTCCTCTCCCAATATTGACTCAGACAGTCAGAACTGAGGGGGATTGGAAATTGGAACTGAAATGCATCTCAAGAGATCTTTGATCTGTTTTGCCAATCAAAACTGAACACCAAGAGATGAACTCTTTTCTTACTGGAACAATACAATAATCCATTCTTCTGGAAAATTTCTAGATACCCTTTGAATATTTTAATGGCTTGGTGATACGTTTCATGGGGCAAAACGTTTGCCATCTATAATGCAAGTTTTAAAACCTGCAATCCTACCCTTAGGAGAAAATAACAGAATCTTTGATTCTGCTTCTATATGCATATATAAAGAGAGGATTCCCCTAAAATATTTTTAGAGCAATTTTTGAACTGTGACCCACTCAAGGATTGGAGGAAGGAGCCTGCATTTGCTCCTAAAGCTCTTATCCTTTAAATTCTTGAAACAGTATGGCAAATAATAATTTTTAAAGCATTTAAATGCTCAGGAGAGGAATCAATAAGATTCCCAGATCAAATAAGGGCCTCATCCCAAACTGGCCTGCTGACACTTCCACTGGCACGAGTAGCAAATTTGGCCCAAGACAGAGATTTGGACAAGATACTCCAAAGTGGCAACTTCTCACTGAGCCTCATCAGTCTGTCCCCAGCCTCCCTTCGCATTGATCCTGCGCCTACTGAAATCAGTGGAAAAAACTAACCGGGGATGGGTTTGTTTTTGTTGATTTTGACTCATGACTTTAAGCCCAGATTTGCCTTTTCCCTGGAAATGCAACAGGGGGGTTAAAGGCAGCTTTTTAGGCACATCTGAGAGGCTGCCGCGGATTTTTCTGAGCAAACGCCTTGCTTTCTGTTTCCCTCCTTCCCAAGAGGCGATTTCATAACATTTCATATTGTGACTTTGCAAACTACAGGCGGGGGGAANGGCCGGGAGAGGTCGCTGCCGTCCGACCACGAAAGTTTTCATAACAAAGTTGGGCTTTTTCGGTTTTGTTTTGCCTTTTATTTTTAAAGGAGGGGGAGGGGGAAGCTTAAAAAAAAAAAAAAAAAAAAGAAAAAAAATGCGCACACAAGATCACGCACCTAATAAAAACAATTAAAAAACCCCCAACCAACCAAAACAAACAGCGCTCTGTCTTGCCCGGCCGCTCTCGGCGGTTTCGGGGCCGCAGCGGCGCGGGGGTTGCGCGGCTCCCCGCGGCCGTTCGCTCCAGGAATAGCGTGTGGCCGGGGGCCAGCCCCGCGGCTGCCGCCGGCAGATTTACGAGCGCCTGACCCCGCGCCAAGTCCGCCGCGGTAGTAAACACAGGGGAAGGGCTGCGCTGGGGGCAGCGGGGGGCTCCGCACGCAGCGCGCCCCGGACCCCGTCCCTCGCATCCCTCGCACGGCTGCGCTCCGCTTCCCCCGCCCGCCGCCTTCCTCCCGGCGGGGGACGCCCGCTCCTCCCCACGGCTGCTGCTGGTGGTGGTGGTGTTGTTATTATTGTCATTATTATTATTTTCAGCCCTACGCGTGATATTCAGAGTCGCTTCATACACTTTTGCCCCTTCGCGAGTTTTGCACCGCGGTTGGGTTCCCGGCCGGCAGCCGCCCCGCACGCACCGTCGAGGCGAGCGCGGTCCCCGCCGCCCCGGGCCGGCGCTCCGCGGTGCTCCGGGGCCGGCAGCCGGCGGCGGCCGAGCCTCCCCGCGGGCTCCCCCCTTCCCCGGGCAGGGAAATGCCGCAAGTCTTCTCCATCACCGCCCGCTCTTAGCCCGGGGCTTGACAGATCACGGCGCAGCCCCGCCACAGGTTGCAAAACGCACCAGCGCTTTCGCGGTAGCGCCGGGGACAGAATGACAATAATAATGCTTTAATAACAGAAACAGAGAGAAACGGGGGCTGGCGCGGAAAGGCCGGTGCCCGGTGCCGCCGAGCCCCCGCGCTGCCGCCAGCCCCGCTCCGCGGCAGCTTCGTGCGGCGGCGAAACGACAACAGCGACACAACACGCAAAAACCATTAAAAAAAAAAAAAAAATTAAAAAAAAAAAGAGAGAGAAAAAAAAAAAAAAAAAAAGAAAAAAAAACCAGCAAAGAAAAATAACACACCCCGACCGAAGGATCCAGCCATTGAGAGCGGACCCCGAGTCACGCCACAAGCCCGGCGGCCGCCAGCGCTCGCCGCCGTCCTGCGCCCGCGGAGCGGCTGCAGGTGCAGAGAGCAGCCGCCGCCGTCCCCCCCGTCCCCACCCGGCCGTCACGCGTGCGGGAAAGCCAATAATCCCAGATAACCGATAATCCCCGGGAGAGGACGGCGAGGGGAGACACTCCCACCCACCCCCTCCCCTCCCCTTATACACGCTCCCAGCGTTAAAGACATGCAGCCACCCCTATTTCCCTGTTTGTTTTTTTTTTTCTCGCCTGACAGCGGGCAAGGGAAAAGGGGGGGATGTGTATGTGAAATAAATAAATAAATAAGGCAGGGAAAAAAAATTAAATTGAGATGGTAATAATAATAGTAATAGAAAAAAAAAAAATAAAGGGCACCTGCAGCGGGAAAGGGTGAGGGGGGGGGGGAAGGAATGAGGAGGGAGAGGAAAAAAAATGGGTAGAAATATATAGAGGCGGCTCCGCGCCAAGCGCCGGAGCGGGGCAGGGAGGGAAAGAGGAGGGAAAAAAAATGGAGAGAGAAAAAAAAAAAAAAAAAAAAAAAAGCGAGCGAGAGAATTAAAGGGTAAAATCGGCCGCGGCAATAGAAGCAGCAATCACC
Source organism: Pyrgilauda ruficollis (assembly GCF_017590135.1). Lineage (NCBI taxonomy): Eukaryota > Metazoa > Chordata > Aves > Passeriformes > Passeridae > Pyrgilauda > Pyrgilauda ruficollis. The sequence continues at coordinate 9,788,271 of NW_024520318.1, forward strand.
TGGTCTCCGGGCTTTCCTAGAAACTCCTTGCATCACCACTTCTAAGAACCCCAGTTCTAAGAATCAACAGAGCCCAATTCTCGGAATTTGAGCTGCGGACTCTACCATCGCGCTCGGCATGGGGAGGGCCACGGACCTCCCCCCTCCGCGCCTTCCGCGGCGCCGCGCCCCTCCCGGTGTGCGCGCTCCCCCGGGGAGGCCGGCAACGGGGTGGGCGAGGTGGGGGCGCGTATCTCGGGGGGGCCGCGGCGGCGGCGGGGGTCTCACGGTGTCTCCCCCCGTTCATCCCCCTCCCCGTTCCCCCCTTCCAGCAGTGGTCGCGCCCGGCCGGCGGGTCACGTGGCGGCGGGTGCTGTCGGTGACGTGGGGGGCGCGCGGGCGCGGAGCAGCGCGCGCGGCGCGGATCGAGCAGCGGCGGCGACGGCGGGAGAGGAAAACGGGGGGTCCCGGGCACAGCTCCGGGCGGTGCAAACACACATCACACCCCCCTGCCACCACCAGCCTCCGCTTCTGGCTTTTTTGGCTTTTTTCTTTATATATAGATAGATATATATATATATGCATTTTTAATTATAATTTATCTTTGTTATTTTTTTATTTATTTACTCTGGGGCGGGGGGTCACTTTCGCGTTTCTAAAACACCCTCCCCCCCTTAAAAAACACCCCAAACCAACCAAACAACCCAGCGAGCAAAGCCAGGAGCCAGCTGCATTGTTCTGGATTTTTGCTTTTTTCCTTTAATTATTTTTTCACTCATTCAGCTTTTTTTTTTTTTTTTTTAATTATTTTTTGCAAACAGCCGCACTCGGCTCAGGGCCTTCAATGGGATTTACTCTTGGGGAAAGAAGCTTTTTCCTTAAAGACGGTTCCCCGTGAGCTCCCCATATTAATTTTTGGTTTTATTTTTAATTTTTTTCTTTTTTTATTTCTTTTAAAAAAATACCCAAACCAATTTGATGATTTTTTTTCTTCTTCTTTTTTTTTTTTTGCCATCCGTGTTCTCTTTTCCTTTCCAGGACACTCAAGTGGTGGGTTAATTCTGTGTAGCTGTTTTGTTATTGTTGCAAAATAACCTGTAAGTCTATAAATATTCTGCTTGTATGGAATTGTTGTACTGTGCTGGGGATGCAAAATCGCTTCGGCTTTTCTGGAGAGGGATTTTATGTCTGCACTTTTTGCGTCTTGCTGGGCAAAGGCCTTTGCTGGGAGGTGGGAAGGAGGAATAATGCGAAGCCTCGCAATCAGTGTCGCGGGTGGGTTCCGCAGGGCGGGCACAGGAGGGGACCTGTCACCCCAACCTTCCCCGCTCCCCTGTGGAGATGCAGCTCCGTGGATGCAAATCCCTGGAGATTCCTGCGCCTGTCCCCCAGCCTCGCGTGTTTACTTCCTGGGGGCCTGCAGCAAGGCTCGGCTTTGGGGGTGGTTCAGATCGCTCGTTCTGCTTTCCCGGACGGGTTTTTGGGCTGCGAGCTGCCGGTCGGGCTGGTGGGGAGCGGGGCAAGGCACGCTCTGGGCTGTGAAGGCATTCCCGGGCCCTGGTGATTAATAGAAATTTGTTTACGAGAATAACCACCGCAGGTCACGGTGCCCTCGGTCCACTGGTGCAGTTGCTCGGAGCTACTGATTCCAGCAGTGGCGAGCCCACGGAGCGGCCGCCCTGGACGCAGAGTGCCCGGGTGCTGCCTTTATTTTGATTTCTCAGCTGAGCTCTTGAACCGAAACATTTTAAAGAAAGGAGGTTGGGCGGCCGGGGCGGGGGGGTGTAATAAATTAGGAAGAAAGCCCTTGTGCTAATACGACTCGTCATTAAAAATAGCCCGGTGGCAAGACAGGGATGGTACTCCCGAGACGCTCGAGGTGGTACAGATATGCTGGAGAGACGGCTTCCCTGTAGTTAAAATGCAGTATGGGATTCCCAGGGAGCGGGTGCAGCTGGAGCTGTGTGGTTTGTGCGCCTCCGATCCCGGCCCGGGGCAGGGAGAGAGCTCCCGGCTCTGCAAGTGACCCAAGGAGGCACAGACCCAAGAGCAGCAACTCCGTTCCGGGATTTTGATTCGGGTTTTTTTTTTTCTTTTCCCTTTTTCCCCAGCAATGAAACCCAGAGGAAGGGGGTTGTTGGGAGCTCTGTTCTGTTTGTCATTTCTCTGCAGCGTGTGACGCTTTCGCTTTAGCCGGAGCCCAGCGAGCCCAGCGCCCGCGGGACGCCCGGGAGCAGCAGCGGGAGGGCTGCCGCTTGGGGGATTTTTGGTGAGACCCGAGGTCGAGCACGGCTTCCGTTCAAGTAGCACTCTTTACGGGGGAAGATTTCTCACTCTGCCTGGCCACAGCCAAGCCGGGCTTGGATCAGAATTTCCATCCTAACTCGCCTCGTTGCGGGGACATAGGGAGCAGCCAGCAGCATCCCTTTCGGACTGGGAACTGAGCGGCCTGGGCGCCTTTGCTGAGTTTTGGGCCTTTCTGCTCTGGTGTTATACCTTCTCCTGCTCCCTCGCTGTCACTCAGGGCCCGGCTGCAGCTACCCACAGGCTCTTGCCACCCGCCCCTGCTCCCCACTGCTTCCTGCTGCCCCAAAAGCACCAGCGGTCCCTGTGCTGCCTCGCTGGGGACTTCAGGGAGCTGGGGATGGAGTCATTTTCCTGGGAACCCTCTCCCACCATTGGCCAGAGGGATCTTTGCTGAGTGTGGCTTGACACCCTCTTCCTTTGCCTGTCCCAGCTCTGGGGACAAGCACGGCAGCCGCTGGCAGTGGTGGTGGCTGCCAGGGCGGCAGCGTCCTGGTGGGACAGCTTCCCCTGCCTCTGCAAGTGTTTTCTTTTTGAGGGAGAATGGTGACCCCGTGGTGGGGAGGGTCGCTGGTGGGAGTGTGCAAAGCCACCAGCAGCCCCGTGTCGGCCGTGGGACGTTTCTCAGCAGCCCCGGGCTCGGCATGGCTCCTGCACACCCACGAGGTGCCTGTGTGGCACGTGGAGGAGCAGCAGCTCGGCCCTGCCTGTGGGAGGCTGTGGCAACCCCGCTGGGGGATCAGCCCCACGCACCCCTCTCTCAAAAACACCCTCCATGCTGCAGAGAGCTCCTCACCCAGGCAAGGGTTTGAACCCCCCAGTGCCACCCCGCAAAGTGGTGGCAGTGCTGGAACAGGGGTGATGCTGCTGGGAAATGGTTCCCCTCGGAGCTGGCAGGGGTATTTCTGGTCATGCAGGAGCAGCTCCAAGAAGCAGGAGCAGAGGCAGGAGCAGTGCTGGGCATTGCCACAGGTGCCTCACACCCTCCCACGGACTGTCCCTCTCAGCTTCTTCATGTCCTCCCCTGGCAAAGCTCCTGGCATGAAAAACAACCCCTCTGTCTGTGTGCTGGCGTGCAGGGCACAGAGCAGTGTGAAATTATTCAGCCATCCCTGGGAGCTGCAGTTGGATGTTGAAGGGCCTCGGAGCTGGAGGTGCTACTTGGCAGTGAGGGGAGTCCCCGGGCTTGGGTCATTTTCCTTCAGGGGACACAGAGCAGGATTTTATGGTATATCGAGGCCAGTGCGTATTTTTCCCAGGTGAACCACACCCCTGGAAAGAAATGCCTTGTCTTCTACAAAACACTGCTTAAATAAACAGTACCCCGCTATAATTTTTTCTTTTGAAATTAACTCCTTCAGGCCATAAGACTTCCCCATCCTCACACAAAAATAACTGCCAGGACTTTTAAAGGGAAAATAAAAATGTGTCTAAGAGAGAAAAGTTCAGCCTGACAGAAGAGAGCCTGTGAACCTCTCCCCTTCCCCGTAGCCCTCGAGGATGGGTTTCAGGAACAGCCTGCCCATTTTGGAGCTGGGTGCCACCGCATGAACGTTACTTAAAAGGAGTTTTGTGCATATTAATGCGAATGCAGCGAGGCCAGGCTGCACAGGGACAGCCGAGTCCCTGCCTGAATTCAGCTATCTTGTTTTCTAATCTAACCTACTTTTTTTCTTTTGCTTTTTTTGTCAGAGGCCGGTGCTTTGCAGGAACCTGTTCTCAGTGCAATCTCAGAGCTTTTTGTGGGTGTCTGATTTCTGTAACACGTTTTGGTTTCCAGTATGAATGTAATGTACAGAGAACATCATGACACTGCTCTAGGTGTATGTGATCTTATCTACCTGACATTTAAGGTTTTTTTAAACTGTCCAATTCATCTGATTTGCATAAAAATCACATGATTTTACATTTTTTCCTCATTTTTTTTTTTCATGCATCATCATAACAAACTACTAAGGTTTACCAGGCTGTTTTCTGTCTGTCAGCATGAACACGGGGCCCGTTTCTCTCGTCTTCATTCCTCCCTGGTGGAGGTTGGGGATTTGAAAGGTGGCACTTGGAGGGAACTTGTGATCCTGGCCAGCCACTGAGATCCTTAATAAGCAAATGTGTACAGTTTAACTTCCCAGAAAACAAAGCAGCTGAGCATGCATGCCATGCAGTTGTTGTTAATTTAAATAGTTGAGAGTTCTTGTTATTGATAAGGAAACTCCTCTGGAACAGCCCCCCGGATCCCAGCAGGCTCCCCCTGCTGCAGCAGTCCTCATTACAAAACAAGGCCGCAATTAAAATAAACTCCAAGAGCTAAACAAACTGCTGCCTCTCGCTGGTCATGTGTTAGCTTTAGCCTTTAACGCAGAACAAAATGTTTTCCTGGGTATCGGAAGAGGCATGGGCTCCGACTGGGAGGAGAAGAGGGAGCAGCAGCTGGGCGCATGGGAATGGCAGGGAGAGGGGTGCTGCAATGCTCGTCGGGGCTCCTTTCTCTTGCTTTCTTTTTATTTTTACTTGTTGTAAATTTGAGTGTTTGTGTTCTGATTCGATCTTTACTGCAAGGGAAAGGGCTGGAAGTGGAAAATCTTGAATGTTGTGGTAAAACCTGGCTGTCCCAGCGCGCCCTGGGCACACCTGGCTGTAGCTCTCCCTCGCCCGGCCCGGCTCCCACTGAGCCCACCGGCCACAAGCCCCTGGCCCAATCTGTGTTACTCCCTTCACGTCTCGTGCAGAGGCTTTAGGTGGCTGCAGATGCCACTTGGCATCTGTCAGCATCTGGATGGGTACTGGGAAGGGAAGCACAGGGTGCCCTGGAGGACAGGACCAGAGGGATGAGGTCTGGATGGAGAGAGGGACAGCCAGGGCCTCCCCATATGTGGAGGGGTGTGTGACTGGCTGGCCCTCAGTGCCTCCATGCCATGGCTCCCCACACAGCCTGAGAACACATTTTAACCCCCGAGCCGTGTCCAGACGTCCCGTTTGGGGTAATGAATCGCACTCGGATGAATTCTCTGCAAGAAGAACTGCTCTGATGATGGAGGGTGTACATCCATGCTGTGTGCACATCAACCCCCAGGATAATATTCTGGCAAAATTGCCCAAATAACTGGCATAGCTGCTTGGTGCTTGCTGCCAGGAGACAGTGTAGACTTGCCTGTCAAAAATTACTTCCTTGCCACATAGGAGCAAGATATCTGCCCGTCTCCTGCCTGATCTCCCAAAGTGGCTGAGCGTAAAGAGCAGTTCTCGGAAGGTGGATAAGGACTGTCCCCATACCACTGAGCACTCACAGCCCCACACCGGTTCTGCACCATCTTAGATTTAAAAGGGAAACTTCATCCTAAAGTTTTCAAGCTGCAGATAATTACCTCCCACCCCACCCTGGACCCAGTCGATTTTTAACCAGTTATGGACCAAAGCCTGTCTGTGCCTCAGTAGGGCTGTGCCGGGCAAAAGGCTCCTGGCAGGGGATGTGGTGGGGGAGCCTTCACCTGATCAGCATCCCCCGCCCAATCCCTTGCTTGTCCCCAAATCTTGTCATCCTGGCACACACCAAACTGAAGTGTGTGACCAGTGGAAGCTGAAAATCCCTGGCCTGTGCTGAGCAGCACTACTGACCTCTTTTCTTTTCAGCAGATCTGTCAGCGTTCAGATGTTACAATAAAAAAACCTCACTAACCCCTACAGATACTTCTCTGATTAGGAGTTGTGCTGAGGTAGTTCAAACCCAATGTGTAAGTCGCTTTGTTGGGGAAAACAGTAATAAAAGGAATAAAAGGCAGTGCTTGCTTTGAATGGTTTATAATATTGTTTATTACTCCTACGTCTCAGAGAATCTTGCAGATACCTGATAATAAAAATCAGCAGAGAGATTAAGAAGAAGGACAATGCTTCAAACTTTTAGAGGCACAAGCACATTGCAATTAAGAAAAGGATTTGCATTGACCCTGATCATTTTGAAACAGGCCTCTAAAGTTCAGGCTAAACTAGCCTGGTTTATTTCTGTTTTTCCTCTAATAACTCCTCGGACGTCTCAGCCAGTAGAGTACTGTGTGAATTTCAATTTCTCTCTTCAAATAAAACATCGACGTAATTTTTATATTCTTTGAAATTATCTGTGCAATTTTGTTCACGGAAACTCTTTGATTTAGACTTAAAGGATTTAGTGACTGGATAGGAGGGTATCTGGAAGTAATGGTGAAAATGGTGATTATTTGTTTTACTGCCTTCTGGAATTCTTTTATTTCTCTGTACTATCTCTAAAAGCATGTCTGGCAGTAACAAGCTGTCTCTAAAAAGAATTCAATTAAATGTATTGCCAACAGAATATTTTATAATTTTTTATACCAGTAGTTAGAGTGTTAAATAATATATTAGTAGATTTATAGACTACATTTAGGTATGACTATGAATAGCTACAGTGAAAACTCAGAATATTCATGTAAAAAGGGAGGGGAGGAAGTTTGGTTTCTGGGGTTTAAGATTTTTTTCTCCTCGTCCTTATTTGAGTTTCAGTTTTAGGACTTAAAAAGAATTAGATTTTCACATCTTTTTTCTGTTATTCTCGAATGACAAGAAAAAGTCAGCTATTTTTTGAGACAAAAATTCCCGTGAGATTTCTCCTTGTTTTAAATAATTAAATATTAAAGGAGTAAGAAAGAAGCAGGCAGATCCTACTGTATGGACATGAATCAAATGGGATATTTATTTGCATAGGTACATGGCAAATAGGAAAAAATCGATCCCGAAGCTGTATGAAATTGCCAGTTACTCCATTACAGTGTTACAAATAGATTATTGCCCATAAGAACGTAACTCTTAATGTACTAAAAATAATTTAATGCTAGGATTATTTTTATTTAATTTGGTAAATGACAAATATATTTTTGATTCCTATAAAGAAGAAATAAACCATCTCCCAGGAACTGGGAACTAAACCCAGCTGCTCCCCCCCCCCTCCTGGTTTTTTATTGACTTTTTTTCCCTTTTTTATTTTTTTTTTCTTCTTGTTTTCTTTTTTCTTTCCAAAGTCTCATCGGCTCTTCTGAATTTTGCAGTTCATTTCTCATTCCTTCTCCCTCAATAAAAACACTTTTCATCAGAAAACTCGATACTTTTTTCCTTCCTCGCCTCCCTGCGAATTGCCTCTCTCTCTCCAGACAAGTTTCGAGGATCAACAAGTTAACCTTCCCAAAGATTACAAAGGTACAAGTGGGCTGCTTAAGAGGTGAATCATTAAACGTAAGGTGAAGTATACAACTGCAGAAGGTTTCAATTAAAGTGACAGTCGAGGCAGCCTTTGCCTGCCCGGGAAGGTTTGCTTTTATCGTCACAGCCGTGCTGGGAGCTGCGTCCATCCCAGGCAGGGAGGTTTGGTTCCCAGTGTCCGCATTCTGCATTCCTGGGTCTGCTGCTGACCCAGTCCTCACTCCTGAAACAACTCCACCGGTTTCAGCGTGATAAATTCTACTGTGACAGCATTAAAATATGGGAAAGGAGCCAGATCTCCTTTATGTCCCATTCAAGCTGGAATCAAGGAACCCGCCTCGGAACTGCCTTCACCCAATGCTCCTCATTACCGTGTCCTGAGGAAGAGCAGGATCAGGCCCACAGCCTTCCCCATTACTTGCCCAAATCCTGCTCGCTCCTACTTATTTTTATGTTTTTAAAGTAGTTTTGGTTTAATATCACAGTATATTTAATGAGCAGCCCCAGGGTGAAGGGAGAAATGCGAGATCCTTGCCGGGTGGTGGAAATCCTGCCCCGCTGCTGCCTTGTCCCCACATCTCTGCATCTGCTTGGCTTGGAGCACCCCTGGTCCTCCTGCCAAAAGTCTCATGGGCACCCAGGGACTGTTTGCCCTGACACAGAGCCTGTATCCATGCACAGAGGGTAATGCACACACAACCAGTCCACGGGCAACTGCCCCACATGGAGGTCCCACGTGCTTGGAAGCAGTACGTGCAATGCTGGCCTTTTTTTTCCTGGCTTTTTGGAGTACAAACAGCACGGTGGTGAGGCAGGAGGTACAAAGGGGTCAGGCTAGATATTGTCCTGACATGGAGCAATGCTGTGACATTTTTTGGCACTTTGCTGATTTAAATTTTAAGTATTTCTGAGTTTTACATTTTGCTCTGACATGTTCCCGTGTGGCAGCCCCGAGTGTGGATGATATCCTCTCCACAAGGATGCTCCGGCGATTGGGTTAATTCCCTCCTACTAATTCCTTACATAATCATGTGGGCTCAGATCCTCAAAAGTATTTGTGTGCCTGCCTCCCTTGGAAATCAGAGAGTTTAATTGTCTGCTAAAATTATTGTGTTTTGTTTTGAAAGCAGAGCAGGAAATAACAAACTTGGATTTTATGAGATTTGTTTGCCTCTCTGTGGTCACAGAGCACTTTTTTTTACCTTTGCAAATGAATTTCCTGTTAAATAACGAAGTGCCCAGATTACAGACGGGTTTTTAGACGGTGACCAACAGGAACTTGAGTGCCAGCATAGGTTAGGGAAGCTGGGTCTTGGCCTTTTGGTCCTGGTTCTGGTTAGTAAAATGTGTGTAGGACAATGGCAGTCTTGAAGAAATGCTGGAGGGAAGAATCCATTAAAGCCTGTGAGATGCTGAGATAGGAGGATAATAGAGATCACGTCAGTGAGAGATGCCATCTATTACAGATAACGATTGCACAGCTGACTGCATCTCCCCCTCTGGAAATGGCTCCTTTCTTAGTTTCATTTTTGGTTGTACAACCCAAAAGAATTCTTCTCACTCCTTGGCATTTGTCCCCTTCAGATATTTCATGCAATACGGGAGAGGGAGGAATCAAAATTCCATGACATTGAAGTTCATTGCCGATTCTGCTCACGTCAGTTGAAATCAGTCACTAAAACCTCAGCCTGCAGGACCCCGTGCTCTGTATTTTTCTAGTCTAGGTAATCGCGATGGCAGCAGGGGGAGGTAAGTAGAAGGAAAAAAGAACTGATTTCATTAGGTGCTAGAAGAGCTTATTAGAAAACAGGAGGAAAAAAAGCAATAAAATTATGAAGATGGGAATTAAAACAAGTGATGAAATCCAGTCTCTGCTGACTGCAAGGGGACACTTCTCACGCATCCTTTCTTGGTTTGGAAGATGCCCAGGCATTGATAAACATTTTACGAGAATTCAACTCCACAGCAGCAAGCGGCGGCGAATACCAAGAGAAAATATACGCGTGTGCCAGGATCAGCCCAGCAGCTTCAGAGGCAGCGTTTAACCTGCTGCCTCACAGCCTCTGGGCCCTGTTTGGGTTTGTTGTCAGCCAGCAATCTGGATCTGCACTATACCTGGGTTATATTTAGGACAATTAAATTAATTGCTGGAACAGACAACCCTTTTTAGACCCAAGGCACTTTGCCCCCCTTCTCGATACCGTTGGGCTGATGTAGTGATTCTGGGGCTTTGGTTTGGCAGTCAGAGCATGTGTGTGTTTTATGTAAGGAGCAGCAATGGGGATGGATGCTGCTAGACAAATATTTGGTTAATTTTTGTAATTATTAGTAATAACAATACTCTGCTTTCTCAAGCACCTTTCATGTCTGCCTGCTTTTGAAACACTGGTAAAGCCAAGTGATGCAGCTCCATTCTAGGGGCTGTAATTAGCTTTAGCTCCACTTTGTGGAGGCGAGAGGATTCGAGGTACAGCAGATCTGGGGGGCAGTGCCCTGAGCAGCAGCCAGCAAGAGCTACCAGCAGTAAAACTCAGGCCTCTGCCAGCCTCTTGGTTGACCTGTTCTGAGAGACAAACTCATCTCACCACACCGTGCTGATATTTGGGCCAGCTCCTGAGCCAGGAGCCTGGACTTTTCCTCCTAGGAGGTTCAAATACACTCTGTCCAGGAGGATATCCCTTGGCCACCTGCCCATGTCATCTCCCCTTTTGTCAGAAGTTATGGGACAAGATGGTTTTGTGTGGTTCCTCTTCCCAATCCTCCTCCTGACTGGGTTCCCTGTGCCCATGGGATGAGATGGGTCCCTCAATGACCACGAGCAGGAGGGACCTGCTGGGCTATGGAGCCTGGTCCCCACAGGCCTGGGTTACCACATCCTCTTTGGCCAGGTTGGCTTTTTGCCTCTGCCTGCCTGTCACAAGACCTCTTTCCCCACATGGTTAGGGTGTTTCTTCCAGTTTCCTCCCGATGCTGGTTCACAGACCATTGGTCCCCCACCATGCTTAGGTCAGCTCTGTACCAGCTCTGCCCTTTTGCTCTGGTCTGCTCTAGATCTCTTGGACATCTGTGTTCAGGCTGTGTTTGTCTTGGTAACAAATGAGTAGCAAACTTAAGAATTTGTGATTATCCCTTTGGAAACTCAGTATTTAATTCCAAAATGAACCCTCTGAGATTTCAAGGCATGGATTGTGATTTGCATGGGCTCTTCCAGTCTGCACCTTCCTCTAGTAGGGTCATGTCATGTTAGCCAGGATCTAGGCCTAAAACAAGTTCTAAACCTAATCTTGAGTAAAAAAAACCAAACAAAACCAAACAACAAAGAATTAATAATCTATCATTTCTATTCTATTTTTTTTTTCTTTTCTGTTCCATTCGAATCCATCCCGAATGTGTCTTCCCAGCAAGTTCCCTGGCTTAGGTCCTCAGTGCCAGCACAGAGATTCTGGCTGTAATGCTGAAATTAGTTGAGCCCAGCAGATAATCAAAGCTTCAACCCAACACAAGGATTCAATCACCTAAGTATATTTTCAGCTCCCAACTGACCTGGTGCTTCTCTCTGTTATTATCCATGCACAATCTCTCCTGCTGTGCCAAGATTCCTGTGTTCTTCATTTCTCTTCCGTCTCTGATGCCACAAAGTCAAGTGAATGTCTTCAAGGAAATCTCGGTAATAAAACCTATTTCCTCTTCCCAGCTGCAAAGAGAAAGCAGAGTAATAGTTTCTTTATCCATCAGGGACCGGTTAATGCCTCACTCCTCATCATCACCAAATGCAACTAATAAAGGAGTAAAGGAGATTTGGCAGTTTAATGCAGCAGCTAATTTTGTGCCTGCTGCCCTGCCAGAAAGTATTTTCACTTTTGGGTGATGCCAGAACAGCAGAGCTGATTAATTAGCCTTCTCTTGAGCAGGAAGAGCTCAGCTAAGATGCCTGAAGCCCCCAGACATCCCAGGCATTGGCCAACCTTGTGAGTAGCCGGCATTCCCAGTATCTCAAGGGTTCATCGGTCTGCCTGTCTGGGTAGGGCAAAAAGACGACAGCGCAGAGCTTTCCCTCGGGAGGGAGCAGGTCGGTCACACAGATCAGGTCTAGCTCTGAGACAGGGAGAACTGGCTGGAGAATGCTCAGAGCACGGAGGTGCTGGCACAGCACCCTGGACGTGGTGGCTCACAGCAGGTCACCGCAGAGCCCAGCGCTGCCTTGCAGGGAGGCACTGCACAGACTTCCAAGTCCCTCTGCAGATGTGGCTTTGGAGGGGTCAGCACTGCAGCTGTTGCACACAGGCGTGGAGTTCCATGGAAAACAGTGCTCGAGAATAGTAGATATGTTTGTGAAATGAGCAGAAATGCAAAACAAGGAAACTGCAGCCTTGACAGGGAGTCTCTCAGCAGAGACATTCAGACTCGTTCATTGACTGAGAACAATCAAATACACAGAAAACACAAGCCACGTGTGAGGACACCCTCCAGAGCAGCATGAACTCCACAAGACTGCAACAAGCAGAGCTCCTGTGCCAGCTAAGTAGTGCTCTCTATGGGTCATTAACACCTCCTGAGCTCTCCCTGTCCTGCCTTCATCTTCCAGGAGGTGTTTCAGTACAGCTTAAGCCGATGGACAGATTAATTAAATTTGAGGACAGGAACAGGCAGTTTCTGCAGGGCCTGGTCATTTTCCTTTCCATGTAATTTCTCAGAGGTTTTATGGTAATGCCTGTAAGAGTTTGCAAGACCAGGAACTCGATGAGTGTGTTCACAGACAGAGAAACTTCAAGCACATGAGATGTGTAGAATCCAGCAAAACAAGTCCTTTGTTCTTGGTTGGGTCCTCTTTAGATGCTGTAACAGTAATGATAATATTGAGAATTTCAGTCTGGAGACTTGGACAGCCTCTGCTGTCTGAGAGCTGGTGAGGGGATAAGTGGCTTCTGAGAGGGGGGCAGGTGGATGGTGTGGGGTGCTTCTCCTCTGGACCGACCACTGGGCTGCAATGTGAACCTGGGCAGGTACACCAGTGACAGCATCTTCACAGGGGCTGGATAACTCTGCTGCTCTTGTAATGGAGAAAAAGAGATGCTCCAAAGAGGCCCTTCAACTAAAGGAGCAGTCTATGGCAAGCTGGCTGTGCCCTGCAAGTGCCTTTAAAGACCAGCCAGATGACTGCCTCAGGAGTGAGCACCAGCCTTGCAGGTGTTCATACACAACCCGTTTGGGTTTCTTCTGGCTGTTCCTGCCTCCTTGGGCTTTCAGAGCATCACTTCTGCCAGCCCCATGTGTCAGGCTGAATTTCCCCACTTGGTTGCCTATTCAGGGAGACAAAGGTTTGAGCAGCTTGAACACATGAACAGCTTGAACACATCCTTAGTAAGAAGCAAGGTACCCTGCTGCAGGTGGGTGAGGTTTAAGCCAGTCTGTAAAGAAATCCTGCTGGAGGGAAGCTCGGTGTGTCTTGGACAGAGACACAGAGCAGCTGCTGGTAGCTGAAACTTGCTGTTTCTACATGCCAGACTGCTAAACTGCAACACACACAGAGGAGACCTTGATCCAGCCAAGGAGATAAGGTGTTTCAACTGGTACAAAGTAGCCAGTACAGAACTAGACTGAAAACGCAGAGAAAGTTGAAACTGAGGTGGTGGTGCAGCCTGGTGAGGGGCGCAGCCTTCAGGCACAGCCTGCTGTGATGTTTTACAGAGATACGGGACAGCAAGAGCACAGCCAGAGAATGGAAGGAGTATCAGTTTTGCATTTTTCTGGAGTGAAACACTTTTCCTTGTTAAATGTGTAGTACTGGTGTTTCCTTCACATTGTAATCAGCTTCATGACGAGGGGAAATAAATTGCTTTTCTAGCACAATCCAGCTTCTATATGGTTAATCCCGTTGGTATATGACCCTTGGGGTTGCTCATGGGATGCAATGACACACTGTTAGGAAGGGTGGCCTTGGTGCTTCGCGGGCATGGTGGTGTGTGCACTGTGAGAGCCTGGTGAGGCTGAAGGCTCCCCCTGACCTTGCAGGCAGCCCCTGTGCCCAGCTGAGGCTGCACAGGGCTGGGTGGGCTCGGCACAGACGGAGCTGCAGGGGCCATGCGCCGCCTGTGTGCTTTGCAGAGACTGACAAATCAACTCGCCTGGATTTATCTTGCTTTCCCAGATGATATCTCGCAATGTCTCAATCCTATTGCTCCAGCCCAGGCTGGCAGACAAGAGGCAGCTCGTGCCTCGCTGGGCAGGGTTTGGGCAGCCCGTGAGTCCAGCTGGCAGGAAGCACATTGCCTGACTGCGAGGGGACGGAGCTTTCTGCCGTGGCAGTCACGAGATCAAGAAATGCTTTTTCTTCAGAAGAACTTGTTGATTTTAAAAATAAAGCAGCCATGGCCTGTGCTCCAAGGAATGTCTGGGATCGGGAAAAATGGAAAGGCATTTTTCTGTTCCTAGAGCAATTTGCACTGTAAAACCTAAACAATGTTTGTTCCTCTGGACCTCCCCAGCTCCACACTTCTGTGGTATTTATCAACACAGTGTTTTAGTGAATGATCTTCCTCCAGTTAACTAGCATGACTTAAGTAGCATGATGATATTGCCAAATTCCTGATATCTGACAGCTTCCCTCTTCCTACCCACAGCAGCCAAGTGGATCCAGGGAGTGCTTCATTCATGGAGCTAACAGGCTGACCTGAAAGTATCTTTGGACCAAGCCAAGGCCCAAACCTGTAAAAACTTATACCCTTGCTCAGATTTTAGAGCATGAGTAATCTCAGAGACTGAACATATTATTGCTATCATTTATTCATACGTGCTATCTCTATTCCTCTCTCCCCCTATTATCTGAGTGTCTTGTAAGCATTAATGAATGACTCTCAGGTCCCTGCACACTGCTTCATTGTTTGGGCAGCAGGTCAAAGGGAGCGATTAAAGTGATGTGGAAAAATGGCAGGTTGGATTAAAAAAGGTCTGGTTTATTAACGTTCCTTTGCCTAGCTTCTGGAACATAGGAAATTCAAGGTACCCCAATGTGTTTTTTGAGACATTTCAGAAAATAGGAACCATTTCCCAAGCTGCTTTGTTCCATTCCCTTCTGAAGTGTTCATGAAAATCATTAGAGGTGTCTCCAAACCTTGCTGTCACTAAAGAGTTAATGTACACAGCTACAAACCAGATTTTCAGGTCATTTTGGATGAAAACCAATTTTCTCTTATTTAACTTACCTCTTAGAAAAATGTTTCTCCTAACCTTGGCTGCCTGCTTTTATTGACCACTGCCACTTTCAGGGACCTCAGAAAGACAAGACTGGTCAAGGTCCAGCCAGGCTGGGATGTGTGACCAACTGCCTTCATCCCCTGGGAGGATGCTCATCCCCTCCAGCCCTGGGTGCAGGGAAGTGGCCTCTGTGTCTCCCACCAGGAAAAGGAATTTCACCAGGGTGCAAAGCCTGAAGGGTTGGTTTTCTGCAGCCATGCATGTGAGATGGGGACCTCATGTTGAGGTTTGGGGGTGACATTTTTGTCTCTGGGCCCATGACCTGGTTGGTGTGGGGTTGGAACAGGTTGTCTCAGGGATCATGCCTTGGGGTGGGTTCCCTGACCTTCCCCTGGGACTGGCCTTGTGCCTTCTGCCATTGTGGGAAGGAGAGTGACCCACGTGAACTCAGCCAAGAGCTGGAAGACCTCCAGCTGCCCCTTGAGCTCTCTCTGTGAGACACCACACTGGGGGGAAACCTTGCCAAAGTGTTAAAAGGACAGAGCTGCCCAAACACTTTGGAAAGCCTGGTCTGGAGATGTATGCTCAGCAGTTAGAGGTTTGGTATGAATGTCCAGTTGAGTTAGTTCACACAATGGCAAAGGGCTGGGAGATATCCTCAATTCCCAGGCTCAGAGCTGGGGATGGGTGCAATTATTTCACCTGAAACTTCCCTTGTGTGAAAAATGCAAATTTGGTGACAAATAGTTTTGAGCATTAGTGCTGGTTGAACTAAATTGTTTGTCCTGAGAAAAAAAAAATTCCAAGAAAGTACATTTGCAATGTTTATTTCAGTTTAAAATTCCCCTCCATTTTACTTGTAAATAGCTCCAAATCAAAGCACAGCATTTTCTCCTCACCTTTCACATTTTCTGTAATTTAAATTAATAGTCCTAGTTGCAATCTGAACTAATTCTCTCCTTCCTGACTTTTCAGAACTGCTCATGAAACAAAACAACTCCAAATTCATTTTTTCAGACATCTCTCCTCAGAGTCATTAGACACATTAACATCCACCACATAAATGAAACCACAGGCTATCAATGTTTTGAGACAGCTGTATTTCCCACCAGAAATTTGCATAGCACCTTTGTAGCACTCTGAATTACTCTACCAATATTTTTTTGGGAAAAATGCAACTTACTGGTACTGAATCTAGAATTAGAAGACTAAAAGTCCCCAAGCAAAACCCCAGCCATGCTCTTAGCCACCAGTCCCAGGTCTCTCTTCCTGCCTATGTCTAGCACTGGGCAACCTTCATTCCTTCCCCACCTTTCCTCATTCTGTCTGTCCCTAGGAAAGTGGTGTC
Organism: Pyrgilauda ruficollis; assembly: GCF_017590135.1. Lineage (NCBI taxonomy): Eukaryota > Metazoa > Chordata > Aves > Passeriformes > Passeridae > Pyrgilauda > Pyrgilauda ruficollis. Next base: position 9,804,298 of record NW_024520318.1, read on the forward strand.
ATCCTGTTTTCCTAACCCATTTCTCCCCTTGCGAAGCCATACTGCTGAAAGACCTGGTGCAAAAAAAGGTTTTTAAATTCTTTTTCATCACCAAAGCATGACCTTTCAGAGGGTTCCAGCAGCTATCTGTGCAAAATTTCCATTTTTGCCACCACTTAAGGTTTTCATCAAACTCCCATCTAACAAAGTGTAGTTCTCAGCAACTGGAAGCAGAAGCAATTCAGCCCTCTGGGAAGTGATATTTGTCTGCATCAAGAAAATTCTTGCGATTAGACAGAAAATGGATATTTCTTCCCCTGTAATATATACTTTTAGAGAAATCCCCCAGCTCAATTCCCCTCCCCCCCTCCAAAAAAAATAAGAGCAGAAACAGAAAATAATGAAAAAAAAGTGCTTTTCCTGCAGAAAGCACCGTTTCCTGGTGAGGTCTGCCACCAGAGCTCCCACTGTGTCTCTTGGGAGGTATGGGCTGAGAAGGTGCAGGAAGGCAGCAGCTCACCCTGGTAGCTGTGAGCCTCCCACACCCCCAGGAAAGCGCAAGGTTTGGTTTCCCACAGTCAAGTGGAGGACAGTGGTGGGGCTGATGCTTTTCTCTGCTCTCTGCTGAGCCGTGTCTCCTCCTGAGGGATGTTTTTGGAAACGGCCAAGCTCCCTGCACCCAGTGCCATGCTGGGATGCGCAGCGGGACAGCTGAGGGCTGTGTCCCTGGGTGGAGTGGCTCAGTGTGGACTTCTCAGGCCCCATGCCTCCCACCAGAGTCCCTGTGGCTCCCAGGGTGGAGGAGGCTGGCTCTGCATGGCCCTGGGGCTGGCAGGGCTCCGCACAGTGAGCTCACCCCACCGCCTGCACCCAGGTGGAGGTTAGGCAATATTGAAGGAAAAAAACATGGGGGTGGAAAAAAGGGAAATGAGAAAGAAAAAGAAACATGAAGGAGATGGTGATGAAATGTTTGCCCTGCCTGGAAAACTGCCCTATCAGGGCAGGGGTGATACAAGCTGCAGTAGCAAAACACGCTCACGCTGCCCCAGAAACAGCCGTGCGAAGATGTGGGTCAGTTAAGATGGGTGTACGCGGGAGGGCCATGCCCACAATCCCAGATGCAGTGGGAGCCCGGCTGGGCAAGAGCCAGGGTGCTGTTGTTATGTGGCCATTGCAGAGATGTGCTGCCAGGGCTGGAGAAGAGGAAGAGAAGGAGGAGGAGGAGGAAGGGAGAAGGAAGGTTGGAGGAGTTTCTCTCATGTTGTTGCTGTGCGGAGCCCAGCTCAACACCTGTTTTCTTGGGAAGGCTCAGTCTTGTCTTGCCAGGTCATGCTGGAGCAACTTGACTGAGTGAGGAAGGTCCTGAGCAAGAGGATCCAAGATGGGCCCAGGCTCCCTTGCTCCATCCCTTCCTCTTGGCCTTGGATTGTGGGGCTGGAGCTGCTCAGCAGTCAAACACTTAACCTCTGACCTGTCTCCCCAGGGCTCCCTGCAGAGTTCAGGCCTTTTTCAGCCCATGCATTCTGAAGTGCTGCCCAGGAGAGCTGGGTTCTTGCAGAGCTCGTTTGCAAACCCTCACCACAGGTTACTGTGCAGAGTAATCCCCTGCAGAGCTCTCTCTTCTGGGAGCAAAACTCTTCCTGAGGACAGATCTCCTGAGAGAGGCCTGGAGTTGGTGCCTGGAGTTGGTATTGTCCAGCAAAAAATATTTTGCATGGAAAAAACTTCCTCTAAGAGGGAGATTTCCTGTGTGTGCAGCAACATCTCCCAAAGGTGTTGGAGGCTCTGTTTTACCACGTCTGTGCCATGATGCTTTGCAGGTAGGAGCCTGCATCCAGTCCCATGTGCAGTGCTGCAGCAAATCCAGCAGAAATAGCTAGAGAGGGTGTTCAGAAATGTGTGTGTCTCCCACAGACACAGAGCTGGGGGCTGGCAATGGTTTGGCTGCCCCTGCCAGGCACCATTTTCTTCCTCCACAACTGGCAAAGGCTTTGGCACCTGCAGCTGCTCCCTGAGAGACTCCTAGGAATGACGGAGCTGATGGCACACTTGTGGAACAAATCAGGATGAAAGTGTTGCAAGTGAGTAACCGGCTTTGAGAGATGCAGCTAAAAAAACCCATGGCTGGGGACCACCTGTTATTGCTTTCCCTAGGCCATTTGTTTGGGCTCCTCAGAGATGTGCTGGATACTTAGAAATCTTCAAGTTCTCAAACTTTCTGCTCATGTCAGGGGAATAATGAAAATCCAACTCTAGTCATCAGGTTCTCAAATTTAATCAGTTTAAAACATGTCAGCATTAATCCCAGCCCCCATGAATACTTTATGACATCAGCCATGTGTTGGCACTTACAAGTCAGGTATTTTTTTAAGGATTGTTCAGATCTTTTATAACTAAAGGGATTAAAAAAGATAGGAGTGTATTATTTTTTTCTTCTAGTTTCTTTATCCTTCTCTTCTGAACAAGCCAATGAAGTAATAAAAAGCAGGTATAATGGGAAACAAACCCAGAAGTCTCCCTGATGGGAAATGTTGTCTAGCAATGTTTTTTGTTTTTCTTTTTTTTCTTTTTTTTTTTTTTTTTTCTTTCAGCGGGAGGAAATGGTGACATCAAAATGATATTGTAACATAGTTGGCACTAAACAAGAATAAAGTGTTCTAGATGACAGCACATCATCTCACATGCCTTCTATGCTCTAGGTATTGAAAATAAACCACCTGTCACGTACACCATAAATGTATTTCAGAGTCTGAGTGAGATCCAGGAACACTAGATATTGCAGCTATCCTCGATGACTGGTTGCACTGAATTTCCCTCTCCCTGTGAGGCATTTCAGAAGCATCCCAGTGGCCCCAGTGGTCAAGAACAACATTGGATGGAGCACCAAGCCTGTGTGCAAAATGTTCCTGGCCTTATGCTGTCACCTATACCATGGTTTTGTGTAATGTCCCCCGGATATCCTCACCAGGAAGTAAAGGATGAGCCTGTGGGCTTGCTGAGCAACTGTCTCACTTGTTTGACATCCAAAGGTGTCTTGCCTTTTGCTCAGGGCATCTCCACCTGCCTCTCAGCTACAGCTGTGTGTCAGGTTGCCACTCTTGAGCTGTATCTTAAGCTCTGTCCCTTGCTTTCCTGAGCCAGACCCTGGGCAGAGCAGTTGCTGTCCTTTGCATCCAGGGCCTGTAGCCTTGGAAGAGATCTTGTGAGGTTATACCATCCCCATGGACCATGGGAAACAAGAGGGAAGAGAAGCAAGACTTGGACTCTGTCTCTTGGAGAAGGTTTGGTCAAACATCTCTGAGCTTCCCAGGCCCTTCATATGGTACCAGCAGCCTGGTTCCCAGGCATGGAACAGGTGCCTCTGACCAGATCCCTGTACCAGCAGCTGGCACTGGTCACACCAACATGGACATCAGCATCTTCATCCCAACACTCAGGTGCTGGTTCTTGCTTCCCATGTGCACTTTACCCACCCACTCTCTGAGCCCTGTATGTATAAACTCTCCCTGCCAGGGAGCTGATGCAGCACAGCCAAGTATTTGTCTGACTCCCACAGGACTTCCAGTGAGACCAGCCAGGGTGGTCAGGCAATGAACACAGGGTCTGACAGCAGCACAGGGAGCAGATTCATAGGGGGGGAGGCCAGCTGAGGAGTTTGTGTTGCACCATGACTGGAATCAAGGCTTGAAATACCCAGGTGGTTTGGTTTGAGGTTAGCTCTCTGCATTCCTCTGACCCTGGCCCTCACCTCATTCCTTCCCATGCCAGAGCCCACCCACTCCTTGCCAGCCTCAGGTTCATCTTTTCGCTGCTGGTGCCCTGCTCACCCTTGCTGTCCCGCAGGGCTTCCTCACCTGAATCCTCTGTTTTCATGATGAGGACACAGGTTAAACACACTTTCCTCCTTCCCTTCTGCCCTTAGAGGATTGGGGGTAACCAGCTGAGGAAGAACTGGGAAACTCCTTCAGCCTAGCAGACCCAGCTGACTTCCTGCAATGTCCCTCTTGTTGGGAGGGACAGAGAAGTCATTCTTGCTGTGTTTTGCCAGTTCTTAGGATAATGTACAGCATGATGAAGAGAAAAGAAGCCCAAACATTTATTTGTAGACTCCAGGACCTTCATGACTGACTCAATTTGGTCTTCGTGTTCAAGTGGGGAATGATTGAGCAAGAACTTGATTTTATCAGAAGGAGGTTGTCCTTTCTCTATTCCAGCAGGGATTTCTTTGGTTATTATCTATTCATGCATTTAATTTCTTTAGAAACAGCATCTGCCCAAAAGCTCTGGGCAGTCTGCCATTCCTCTGATGTACAAAGTGTACTTGTTATTGAACCTGGGAATGCATTAGCTACTGATCAGGCCTTGGTTTTGTAAAGTCTTTTCCATACACTTAATGCTAAACATATAGAAGACAGAGGAACAAAATGAAGCTTGCCATTTCTCTTTGCGTTGCTGGAGTTACAGTGCGTCACATTCTGACCACTTTTAAATGCTATTTCACTTTTCACTTTTCCTAAAATACACAAGGTCCTATCCCACATGGACATGTGGAATGCAATGGTCTTTCCTACTTGTGAAATTGTGTCAAATAACTTGTGTTTTTAACAGGTGTTACTTGCTATTTAATTCTCTAGAAAGATCTCAAGTAGAGCAGTTCTTCTTAGTTGCAGTCATACAGTCTTGTTGTCACCCTTAGGAGGACTGGATGGGTCCATCAAGTGTCCTGGGTTTGCACCTGGGAACTGATTTAAAACCAGCACCTGCCTCTGACTGCACAAATCACAGGTCAGTGGAGCGAGTGCTTTATGCAGCATCAGTGAAGGGACATACAACCTCCTCCTATGAAATCCCGCATGAAAGCAAACATTCACCTTTGCACAAGCATTTCTGGGAACAGAAGTATCCAGAAGAAAGGATTCCAGAAGACCCTAAATCTAGATAAGGACATGTTCCTTGTAAAATATGTACAGATGCCTCTGGAGAAATTTCCAGGTGCAGCAATTACCAATAAAGCCTATTTTACACCTTTGCGACCAACTGAACTTACGCAATCCCTCTGCTCCTTACATAACGCTGGCAAAAAGCCACCCCCTCCCTGTTCTGGAAGAACCAAACTGACGTGTTAGAAGAACACGATTGGAAAGGCTGGCCTGGGCCATTACTTTGCTGGAGCACTTAAAGGACATGTGGAATATACTTGAGATGCCATGAAATAATAACCTGTGTCAAACTAGTTCTAGGTCTCCTAATGCGCCTTGATCTGGCCACTGAACACACCTGTTCCCAAATTGGGGTGACACGTCGCTCCTTCTTTGGGAGCGCATGGGTGGACCCAGACGTGTCCTCCTCTGCCCCACCCAGCTCAAGAGGGTGGGTGAATCCAAGAAGGCACCATGGCAGGAATTAACCACGTGGGGAAACCTGTGCTGTTCCCATCCTCCACCAGCAGCTCGCTTACAATCAGTCCCTTATGAGGAGCTGAGCACGCACCAGTTCCCTGGGTAGCGCCAGTTTCCCTTCCTAAGTAGAAAGGAGCTCCCCACTCCTGGGTTATGATGGGTCAGATGTGGGCTCTGCATTCCACTGCTGCAAGGAGGCTGCTCAAAGTCACTGCTGCTGAGGATGTTCTCCCTCAGCTCATGTGGTTGTGTGAAATTTTGTGGGAAGGGATAGCAGAGCTGCTGGTCATGCTTGGGTTTGATGGATGGGGAGGATTGCATTCCTGTGAGCAAAGTTCCTTCTAGCCCTGCTGTGGAAGTATAAAGGAATATTGGAGGTAGAAAAATAAAAGAGAAAATGCAAAAGCTGCTAAGAGCCTTCAGTGAGTTTAGTAGACATTAAAAATACCCTAACCATAAACCAGCTTCTGTGACTCCAGAAGCAAAGAGGAGCATGAGCATGTGCAGCTGGGGACCTCCATTCTTCCATCTGCACCACAGCTCTTTGTCCTGCAATCACTTGAGTCCAGCACTGGCACTGGAAGGACCGTGCAAGGTCCATGGAGGGTCGGGCAGCTCCGAAGGGGTCCAGACCCTGTCACTGCCCGGGGAGCAGAGTGTGCCGGGGCCCTGCTGGGTGCAGGAGCCAGGGCTCAGTTTCAGCCTGTGCTGGAGCGAGCACTTTGGTGTAAACAGCGGGGTGGGGAAGGCGTCTGGGCCGGGGCAGGCTCAGACCTGTGTGGCACTGGCAGCCCGGCTCCCTCCGTGGGGCTTCTGATTCCAGGAGCAAAGGCGTTCAGAGAAAGCGCCCAGCGCTGGGCACAGCGGGCCAGCAGCACACACTGCTCACTCTGTGGTCTGCTTCAGACCCTTTCTTTACCTCTCTGAAGCAGCTCTTCTGTAATACAGGTGGAGTTATGGGCACAGGTTTTTAATAGAATAAATAGTTTGTGTAAAAAAAAACATTATTGTGTGATTATTGCCCTCTGAAATTTGGTCATAGGGGGATACAACAGGCGAGGAAGGAATTAACTGCTGACCTGCAGCTGGGCAGATTCTGGGAAGGCCCCATCCCAGCCTGGCATTTCACACTTAGTTTTCCAAGGTGTCATCTCCTGAAATTTTACAAGCTCAGTGTGAGAGGAGTGAAGTGATGCCAGGGAGGGGTGCACTGGTTTGGCAGGCAGTGCTCTTGCCCATTCCCACCACACCATGCTGTGCCATGCTGTGTTGTGCTGGCTGATCCACGCTCTGGACTGGGGCTGTGATTGTTTCAGTAGCTGCAGGTCTCGTGGCGTTGGCTTTCAGTAGCATTCAGGTGGCAGCCACAGCGGCCAGGCCAGGCTACCAGTGGTGTGGAGACAGAAGGCCACCAAACAGGTTTGAAGGGATGAGGAAACATTTAGGTCATTTTTATCCAGAGCTCATCTGCTATCTTTAAATCTTGCCAAGTGGGCACGACACCAGGAACAGGAGGTGAAGTGCAAGAAAAAAAACAATGCCAGGCTTTTTTCTTTCTATTTTTTCCCCCCACCTCCTTCTCCTCTCCCATCAGGTTCAGTGAGATTACACCAAACACAACACATCTCAATGCACGTGGCATGATGGAGATGCAGGCAGTTTTAGGGGGAGGGAGCCAAACTGGCAACCCAACTATTGTGGTGAAAATAAAACTTCACAGTTTGGAGATCAGCTTGTGTGCACCAAAATGAACAGTTCATCCCCATCAGCTCCCTGCACTGGGTCTGCCCAGCTACACTAATGGGGAAGACGAGAGGGATGCAGGAAAGGTCTGGCCTAGTCTTCACAGAGTAAAGCAAAGGCTGCACACAGGGTCTGAAGGCAAAGAGATTCAATTAAATGCCTAAATTCTCCACAACACGCTCTTTTTTGAGGACAAAGTGGGACTATTTATTTTTACCCCTTGTCTTTTCTTCTGCTGGCTCTGGAGCAATGTGGGCTGTACACACAGTGTAGGATGTGAGCACATACTGTACATCTGAGGTGAGATGAAACACAAATATGCTTTTCATAATAGCATTTACACCTGGAAGAGAAGACCGGTTTATTACCTTGGTAAACAAAAGTTAGAATTCAAGCAAAGTACAAACTTTGCCCCGGGCTATTCTGACAGCGCACCTTGTGTTTGTGAAGTGAACTCGGTTGCTGATGTGCAGCGTGAAGCAACGGGGCCATTTCCAACCCTCCCCCACCCCCTCATCTAGGGCCCACTTTTTAAAAGTTCATTAATTTTGGAGGGAGAGGGTACCTTTAGGTGCTGAGATGCACCCCAGCTGCTCTGCCTGAGATGGCCACTGCTGGTGGGGAGAGCTGTGCGTGGCATACCTCTGCTGTGCATCGGGTTTTCTCTCTTTCCAGAGAGGCTGAGGATTACAAGGCGTGTAGATGTAGCAATACGTGTTGTGCCGAAATGAGACTTGTGCTGCAGGGACATGCTAATGGGGGAGAAATACCTAGAGTGCTTCTCTGCAAGTGGCAACAATGCCAAGTCCCAGCCTGGGAGGACCTGAGGACCTGACTGTACCTGGCATTTTGGGTCTCAGACCTCCAACACTCCAGTGTTACGAGACCTGGAGAAGGCTCTGGGCCATTTGGAAACAGTCTTTTGTCTGGGGCACATGGGCCTAAGCTCAAAAGCCTTCATGAAACCAAATTTCACTCTGCAGCAATGAGATTAGCTCCTGTATTGCACAAAAGAGCAAGCTCTGCTCTGTGCCCCAGTTTGCTCTGTTGCAGTCCACACAATCTGCCAGCTGGGCAGGGAGGAAGGGTATCCAGATAGATCTGAGATGAGTTGAAGCAGCAGGATGTGTCTGGCACCATGCTCCCAACCCATCAATCCTCAGCCATTTTTCTCCATGCCAGAGGATGGTTACTGGGCCAGGCATCAGGCTGGCTCTGGGCTGCCCTGCTCTGTACCCTTATTAGGCAGAGCCATGTGCTAAGGGCAGAAAAATGCCAGCTTTGCCTGAAAAATGTAGGAGTTTTCTGGCTTAAAATTTACAATTGCCCTGAAATTTCTAGCTCAAGGATTTGACTAAGGAAAATCCCGAAGTTTGGGGGTTTTTTTCAAGTTTGAAATGTCCGTATAATTTCACACTGTTTTCGTTGGTGCCTTTATGTAGTTCTGGTAAAAAAGGGTAAGTGACTGCAGCCAAACAGTTTCAGAGAGGTTGGTTGGTTTCAGGGGTCTGCAGCTCATAGGAAAGACTGGACTTCTGGTGAGACTGTTCTCTTGAAATTTTGTGAATAACCACTGCTAGGTGTTATTTCCAAAAATTTGAATAGCCCTCACTGGGCCTCCATGGAGCTGGTGTGCCCACGGCTGCAGTGAGGATGGAGGCACGCCAAGACAGCAGAGCTGTGTCTGCTGCCTTGCAGATGATGGTGTTCCCCACAGTGGCATCTGCTGACCCAGCTCTGGAAGTCATTAGCAAGATGAGACATATCTCACCAGGCCATGTATTTTATTGCAGGTCACTGCCTGCTCTTTCTGATGACTTAAACACTTTCATCCCTCCGTACAGGAGCTGTACCACCAAGGGGAGCTGAGCTTTGAAAAAATTTTGCCCTTTCCTAGACCACAGTGTTTTTGCTGGTTGTTTTGTTTAGCTCTGTTGACCTTAGAAACCTCCTGGGTTATTTTAACAAAAAAAAAAAAAAAAAGTCTGTTGATTAGATGCAACTGAGCTAGCAAGTACACTGGGTATTTATTCTCAGAGACCTGTGTCTCTGGCTGTAAGGACTGACTCCTTATACTTTTGTGAGCCCAGCTACAAGAGCATGACATGCACATTGCAACTTGCCTCTGCTGCAACCTCTTTGGGCTGCTGGGAGGGGACCTTCCTCTTTTGTGCTTTCAAGGGAAGAAAACTAGGACCCTGGATGATAACAAATTACTTCTACAGTCACATTTTTTTCTGAGTCGTTTGTTTCTGTTTGTTTGCATGAGTGGAACATCACCCTTCTGAAAGCAGTCACCGCCACCGAAGGGCAGACCTGTAAGAAGACCTTGGAAAACAACACTGAATTCACTTAATACATGAAAGAGATTCTCAGTGGAGACCAGGAGGGATGTGTTAGGAAATGTGCTCTGCCTAAGTGAGGGATCTCTGGATGAAGTGCCTTAAGTGAAGGAAGTGGTGGAGGAGATGATGGAAAAGAAATGCTCAGCTCTCTGATAACAACTTCTGTTGACCTGCACACTTTACTGGATTACAAGATAAAGTCACGAGGGTTAAATTGTATAGAGTATAACAACCACGTTAATACAAGTGTGATTTCAATTTGTTGAATGATGGCTTTGGCTATGTTTATTGCAAGGTCTTAAAAATTCTTGGAAGACAAATCCTTGCAGAAATTAAATGCATTTCTGCATAAGATTTTTTTAACCACATCAAACATGCTTGATAAGTATACATTGTACAACTGTGGGACTCAGTTCTGATCAGAGATACAAGATTCCCCAGTGCCCCTGCTGCAGCAATATGACATAACTTTGCCTGGCTGTTCTAGTCTCTTTGCTTGAGTGATTAAAAACAAGACGAGGCAAAGCAATGAATATAGCCCAGGGAAAAATGCTGCCTGGCTCATGAGAGATTGCAAATAGATCTGATAGATCACTTCCATCTCTAACTCCTTTAGATTCTGTCATGGCTCTCTCAGGCATTTTGCAAAATACGTGTGACTGTACACATGGATTTGCAATGGATCCAGAGATAAGTAGAGCTGTATGTAAACCTGTTTGAGAACAGCTGTGTGAACTGTGGGTTCTGGTCAGTGTTATAGGCAGAGGCCTTGCCATATCTCCAATTTTCAAGGTTTTAAGCTAGACCAGAACAAGTCTTATCAGTTATGAACATCTGTTCTACCTCTTTGCATGTGACACCGACCATGGCCATGGGATTTACAACAGACTCCCAGGGGTCTCAGTGCTTCTCTTTAACCTAAAGTTTGTTTCTACAACATCCCTGCAGAAAATCTCCAACGGGAGACAGCACATTGACTGGAAGACAATCTTATCTTTGTTCCCTGTGAGAAATCACCAGAGTGGCACAGCTACACCTGTGCTCCAGGCAAGATGGGCCACATATGACTGGTTGTATTGGCATTTACAGCACTTGCACCAGCACTTCACTGCAGCCTCAGCCATCTGCATGTGGCAATGACACCAGCTCCATTACTTGTGTAAACACTTCACACCTGTGCAGCACTGCTAAACAGTTGCCTTGTGCATGGAGCAAGCATGTGCTGGATCAAAGCAGCTCTGTCCAGTGTTCCCTAAGATGGATCTCTTCTGACATTGGTCCCTCCTGTTACCAGTCAATAAAAAAAAACCAAAAAAACAAAAAAAAAACCAAAAAAAAAACACTATCCAGGAAGATCAGAGAAGAAATAGTGAGCTCCCTTGCTCTGAGCAAAGATATGCCCAGGAACAGCTTCCTCTGCACAAGGCTGGCATGAGCTTAGCTGCAGCCCAAAATTGCAGCTGGACCATGTGAAAGGCATCTTCAGCTTACAGAGGGCTGGTCATGGGTTTTTTACCTGCAGACAGCCATAACATTCTCCAATATGTCTGTCTCTCCAGGAGCAAGAACTTGCCTAACATTATAGCCCCCTAAAGATTGAAACTCTGAAAGAACTGCGGAGATCTTCCAGACCCAAGTGGAGTTTGGGTCTGAGATTTACAAAGCAAAAACTCCAGAGAGCAGAGCCTGAGATTGCTCAATGGTCAAGGCATGCACATCTCGAGAGTCTTTTGGGGACAGTGCTCAGTGGGGGACAGGGACCAGGGTTTTGCCCGTGCAACCCTGCAACACAGAGGTGTGAGCTTGCAGGGCTGGACTATGGACGAGAGCTGAACTGGGGTTTATTTCCCCATATGCAGGTGCCAGTTTCAGGTGTGTCTGCTGTGCTGTGCTGCCGTGAGTGACTGAGGCTCCCTGGGCAACCTGACATGCACCAGGGAAGGGCAGCTTGTGGCACTGAGAGGTGGGAGGAAAAGAGCTCAGTTCAAAGGCTTGAAATGCTCAGTTCAAAGACATTTTAACACTTCATAGCTACTTCCTCCTTGCTGTACTGTCTGCCCCTTAACTTTAATACAATAGTCACATTATATTCATGGTAAACTTATTGTACAGAATGGATCCTTCTGTTTGTAACTTACTAAATCAACAACCAGCTTTTTCCGAAAGCATGAGACATTCTCAGCAAATGCTTGCTTGCTTAAGATAATGTAAAATATTGAATAGCTATTCAGTTTGCAATTCACTGAGTATTTGTTAAATACTGATAGAACAATAACAATAAACCGTAGGCTTTATTTTGTTATCTTATTGAGGATCTTACAGTGTGTTACAGAAGGTAATTGTTAAGGTTTCACAACAAGATGGAGTTGGGCATTGGTTTGCTAAAAACATTATTTGTTCAAAAAGCACTGAAAAGTGTCAGATTTTGAAAAAAAATTGACAAATTCTCCATGTTTCTTTGCTGGATCTGCTTCCTTACTAAGGTTGTCTCTAGCTGATACATTACTGTCCCCTTCCCAAAGAGCCCCATTAGAGTTTTGAGGGATGTCCAAGGGTCTGGCTGCCACAGTACCAACGCAGCAGGCCTGACTGTGACTGTGTCTGTGGGGCACATGGCAGCTCAGTCCCACTCCGCACTGGTGTTTGGCTGGGCTCATCAGCCCCACGGAATGCTCCCCATTGTGGATCCATACCAGGAGCAAGATCAGATGCCTGACAGACCAAAAGGTGCTGCAAGGTGAAATGGGAGAGGCAGGTTCTCCCTGCTTGCTAAGGCTCAGCTGCAGCTCTGGGCTGATCCAGTGAGGAGAGGTTAATTCAGAGAGGAGGGAGCAGCTGGGCGAGTGGTGCCCTGCCAGTGACTGCCTGGGAGTGGAAACAAACCCAGTTTTTGGAGATATCTAAGGAAAAGTCAGTCAGTGCTTTTTCCAATGGGCTCAGGTACGGTCCCACCATGCCAGCCATGGGATGCTCTGATCTGGCGACCTGGGCCCCTCGTGTCCCAGCTTTGCATGCAGGAGCACGGCTCATCCAGAGTTATTTATGGTGAGCGGCTGAGCGCCCAACCATCTGGAGCCCAGCCCCACTAATCATGTCCTCTGCCAAAACAAATTGAACCTAATTGGTTGGAAAAGAAGGGGGGGAGAAGCAATAACAACAAAATCAACAACAACAACAAATACCCCAACTCACCCCAACCCGATGCTAAAAACAAATCATTAAGTATTATCTAAAGTCAAATTGCACCAACTGTCTGACTGAGGCTGGTCCAAGTCTGGCCTTATCAGCATTCAGCACCACCGCCCCAGGATGGATGAGGAAGCACAACACCACTAAAGACTAAGCCAGGGACAGAGGGCCCATGTTCCTGTTTCTTCTCCAAGGTCCTTTATGCTCTTTTGGAAAATAGAAATAGATATATCTAACTGAGAAACAGATCTCTTCATTATCTTTGATTAAACTGGCTGGAAGATGCCTCTCCTTCTCTCATTTCTGCTCTTTGCAGGCAGTGCAGGAGCTCCCACTTCCTGGCACTGGGATTGGCACAAAGCTCAAGGCTGCAGGCTGGCTCTGGCCTTTGCTGCAGCGGTGGGAAAGTCACCCTGCAGCCCTCCTTCTGTCCCATCCCTTCTTCCATGGAGGGGCTCAGGGCCGTCGCTCAGAGTCCACCTTGGCACCAGGCACTTCCTCACCCTGGGGCGATGCCAAGGGAGGAGAGTGGCCTGTGTGGACCTCTCTGCCTTGTGGTCTTCTCCTGCCTCGGGTGTCTCCTGCTGCTTCCTACTCTGGTGGCTTCTCACCCCGCGTTGTCACCACGGGGCCCGATCTCCGCGCGGCGCTAGGCGCGGTGGCACGTTTCACATCTGCCGCTTGTTTGTTCTCTCGCCCTCTCCCCGGGGGAGGACCGTGTGCAATGGACTCTCCTGGTTTGGTTTGGTTTGTTTTCCCTCTGTGTGTATACATATTTTTATATATGCATATGTGGAAACATGGATACAGATATAGGCCTGGGTTTCCCAGCTTTTGCCTTCCCTCCCACTCACAGACTAATACCTCGAGGCACACTGCTCTCTCCCCAGCAGTAAGTGAGGCTGTTTGGCTGCACAGTCTCCCACCCCCAGTGTATCCTGGCCCTGGGTCTGTGTTTTAAAAAATGCAGGCATCAAAAAATACTTCAGTGTGTCTTACACCTACCAGCTGGGGCACTTGTTCTGGGCTGGCACATTGAAACCCTTCTCCTTCCTAGGCAGATTCTGGTTTCTAAAATGCTGTGGTTTCCCCTCAAAATTCTTTCCACCAGAGGACTTTCTCTTTGCCATAAAGGAGATGGTTCCATTGAGACACAGAAGAGGCATTGCCATCTGGGACACTTCTGGACATGGTGTGTTTCCTGTGTTTCCTATTCCAAGGCCATGACTCAGATGTGATGTTAAGGTTGGGTATGGAGGGGTGCATATCACGCACTGGAAAAACTCCCTGCTCCCACATGCACAGAGCTCTCCATGACCCAAGGTTTTCTCCTCAGCAGAGGATTTTATGCTTGTAACTAGATGGGTACAGATAGGCAAGTCCTAGCTGAAAGACATCAGATACTCTTTTGCAGACTGATTTTCCTTAATCTTTCTCCTGTGTTTCAGAGTTGATGGAAATCCTTTGGATTTGCCTAGCAAAAGCATCTCTGATGTTCCAAACAGCAGTAATTGGAAGACAGAAATGCCCTGGATGCTGTGTTTTTCTATTTTATCTGCTTACAAGCCAGAGCTGCCTTCCAGGCAGGTGGTGCATGGATAAATACAGACCACTTCACTGGAGAGACAATTCCCCAGACATTGTTGACAAGGTGAGAGATGTTTCACCTGTACTTCCAAAAGCTCTTGGCCTCTTTTGTTCTTTTCAGTGAGGCTTATCCATTGCCCATCTGGAAATGCTTTCTTTGTTCTCTGTGAACCTCCTCCACCAAACTCAGTTCCAGTTCTTGCTTTTCTATTTCTTGTGCCATTTTCTCTGCCCCTATTCCAGCTATAACAAACTTCTCAGTCTCCTGCTCATCCAACATTTTATAATCCCCTCCAAAAAGCACTCGAGCTTCATCCACAAAATATTGCTGTTCCCCAGAGGCCCCTCTCCTTGCAGGCAGCTGTTGTCAAACTCTTTGCCAGATAGAAACCTCTTAATTTTTATCCCAAATATTCTCATACAGCAACTGATCCCTCATTTGTTTTCATGCCAACAGGATCTTTTAGCTTGAATAGGTCTTCTCCTACTCCAGCCTCTGGTGTATTTACAGACAACAAAGCTATGCCCTCTCCTCCTTGGTTTTGCTAGACTAAACAAGCCAAACTCTCTTGAATGTGGGTGAGAAATGCATTCCAAAGACCTGCTGAACCTGGGACACTGACAGAAGCAACTGCTGGGGGGCCCTTTGAAGCCCTGAAATGCTTTTACCGTAAGTTGCTGGAAGCAGGGTGCTTGTCTGACTGCCAGATCAGTTTATCTTCTTCCATCCCCATCCTTGGATAATTCCTTCATTGTATCGTGCTGGACAGTTCCCTCACTCCCAATGTGCTCATCTTACCCCAGCCCCAGGCTCAGTCTTGGACTTCCACCCACTGGGAAGTTCTGCATCTGCCTGTCTGCCCAGCTTCCTGCACTGGAATTTTGGATGGCAAAGCTGTTCCTGTGGGTAAAAGCATATTTGTTGTCTGGTATGGTATCATGTGGGCAGGGAGGCTGCAGAACCACTCCTTCCTTCCTTCCTTCCTTCCTTCCTTCCTCCCTTCCTCCCTCCCTTCCTCCCTTCCTCCCTCCCTCCCTCCCTCTCTGGAGGAGAGATTCATACCCACTGGGGTTGATAACTCCCTTGCAACCAGGGATTTATTCAACCAGCATCCAGAACACTCCTGTTATCTGAGGGTGTTTATGCTGCTTTCAGTGCATTGGCTTTTTTAACAGCAAAAGGATTGCCATCATATTTTGAGTTGAAATACACCTCACCTGGGGGACCACTGGCCTCCTGTGAAGACAAAGTTTTGGGCAGCTGCAGCGCTGGGGCACAGAGCCTGCCCAGATTATGGCTTTCAGCAGCACAGAGGAGCAGCTGTGGTCAGCTTTCTCTTTTTGCAATTTCACCTGTTTCAGTATGACTTTTGGCCAGGCTGCATCCCAGACATGCAGGGCTCCTGCCACAGCCTGTGGGCAACAGCACACAGAGCAGAACATTCATATCATGAAACCATACAAAGTGCTGCAATAGAACAGCTTTCCTGTGGGCTCTGCCTCTGTGTTTGTGTGTCTGTGCACAGACATAGGCTGTGTTTCAAAATGTGATTTAAGAGCAGGACAAATGAGCAGAGTTCAGTGGGGAGTAGGGAATAGGAAGGTAAGAGTACAAACACAATGCATTTCAAGTCTAGGACCACCTTGCTTCATTTCAAGAAAGTCTTGGAAACAGTATATTGCATCTGAAGATAATTTTTATTTGCCAAAGAGTTGTATTTAATTCCATGCACCACATTGTTCCTGCAGAGCACCAAAAGCACTTTACAGAAAGACATCAAGCTATTGCATCAGTTTTGAAGCCTGCAGCTGTATCCTTGAGACACTTTTTTGAGACAACCTTGGCCTAGACTATTTTAAAGCAGCATGAAACTCAGATTGGTAATTTCTTTTCTCTAGCACAAAAGAGCACTCTACAATAAAAGTTTGAGATGTACTCAAGAGAGACAGAGCTCTACTAGGCAGCCAGTTCATGGCAGTGAAATCCTTCAGCCCATGATCCCTACCCTGAAATCAAGAACTGGGCACTGAGCCGAAGTCTGTCCCAAGAAAATCCCAGATGTGTCTAGTCCACTGCCCAGGAGTAACAAAAACAAACCCCGTACATGACAGATTTTTTGTTGCCCAATTGAAAAAATGCTGCAATAACATGAAGAGCAGGCTGCTGGGGGAGCCCAGGACAGAATTAACTACTCCTCACTGTTGCACACACAGGGCACTGACATCCCTGGTGGTGATCCAGCAGCTGGGGTCAGGTTCCCTGACCATCACTTGTGGTGCGTGGGCAGCTTTCACCAGTTTATGGAGAAGCCTGTTCTGCTCATGAGAACTTCATACCTGGAAGCCAGAGTCCTTTGCTGTTCCAGGATGCTGCAATATAAGTTCAATGTGTTTCTGACACCTGCACTGTGCATAACATGGCAGTTTCAGTTCACAGTGGCTTGGGCAATCACTTTCCATTGCCTTATCTTTATGCCTGCTTGAGTTTTGCTTTTGGTTTAGGGCTCAGACTCACCCAAACCTTTGAGGTGAAATGAGCTTAATAGAAAGTATCATGAAAGAAGACACTACCCGCATTTCCTCCAGCCTGGGCCTGTGAGAAATGTGCATGAAACTTTGAAATTGGAGGCTGTTTCAAGTTTTAAATAATATTGTAAACAAAAATTTTAATAAAAACATTTACTCTTTTCCAACCCATGACACAGGAACTGATTTCAAAGTATCCCTGCAATTCTTTACAGTGTCTTGGCTCCTTCACTTAAAGCTCCCACTGTATCCTCTTCATGGGTAGTATGGTTGCTGTGACTTTTTTTCCCAAGTTGGAGTTGTTTCCAACTTCTCTTCTTTTAGTTTCCACTGTACCAGCAAATCATCTCTTCTTGTTAGAACCAGATAGCACCCTGATAGCCTGAGGGATGAAGTCTGAATTGAACTCATAATTTAGTAGCTGTGTAATTTCCATTTCTTCAGTGTTTGTCTTGAGTGGTCCAGCAAACCTTAGATTTTCTTGCAGGCTTCCTACCTCTGATCTACTTACTGCAGAAAATTCTGGAAATTTAGCTCTATAATTTTATATCCTTGTCCTTCACATTTTCTCCCCATCCTCCCAGCTGTCTCTGACCTGCTGTCTTCATGGAGTCCAGCTGCAGTTCTAGGCAGGATCTTGTGTGATTCAAAAATGTCACAGCCTTTAACCATACTGCTTCTTGACACATTCTGTTTTCTAGAAGCAGGTTCATGTCCTGTGATTTTTGGACATATCACAGCAATTGGCCCACAGACTGATACAGGGGATGGGTGGCCTGCTGTGATGACTCCACACTTTTAATTGGACTTCAGTAACTTTCAAGATAATTAAAATCCCTTCAGTGCAACCTTTCCATGTTCTGGGTCAGAGAGATTAAAACACAAACCCACACACACCAGAGGCAGACTTCTTGTTCTAATACGTTCTGAGCACAGTGAGACAGTTGTTCTGTATTGACTCAGAAGGAAAAGCACACTCTATTGAATCAGCAACACCACTTCCTTCCTCTGCAGTTGTACCATTCACACACTCACTCTGCTTCTGTGAGAGAACCAGCAAGAGCAGTCCTGAGGAGGAAAGGCTGAGGATGCAGAGAAAATGTAGCAAAATAGACACTGTAGGTAAAATATACTGGAGTGGGAAAGCAACCTTAATCCTCTGCAGCTGATGTCTGTGATTATGTGCTCTTTATTAAACCATGTAGCTTGGCTGGAATGGGTGCCACTGAGCTTAACATCCTCCCAATGGCTGATGAAATGCATCGTGTCACACTGCCAGGGCACGAATGGTCACTGAGGGGGCTGCTGTGGAGAAGGGTCTCTGACCCAACAAAAGGGAGCAGCTGCTCTTCCTAGGCTGTGCCATCTGATGACTCTGTGACCAGACACAGCTGCCTCAGGATGTTTGTCACAGCCCGTCACAACAACACTGTGGTGAATGACTGATTTCTCCTCCCTGCTGCAAAACCCCTGGGCAGCAAGACCCATTTAGCAGCTCACCTTTTCTGGCAGGATAATTAAAAGGTTTCCCTTTTCTCAAGACCCATCATATGGTCACGTTTGGCTCTGCTGGCTGGGGGAGGCCTGGAGCAGAACAATCCCACGTGCCAAGGCAGAGGGGAGGGTTGGCACAGAGCTGAGCTCTCCACCACAGAATAATGCTGATGTTGACTGCTGAGCTTTGGTGGCCAAGGGTCCAACTCTGTTGCCTTCCACTGCTTACAGGTGGGAACAGCACACGGGGGGCCTCAGCTGTGATGAGGAGTTGTAGATTCAGATGTGCTTGGCCATGGTTGGCACAGGGAACCGAAAAGGTATGTAAAAGGTGTGTAGTTTTGGCACTTAGGAGTGTGGTTTAGCAGTGGGCTTGGCAGTGCTGGGTTTATGGTTGGGTTTGATCATAGACACAGGCTTTTGCCAGCCTAACTGTGATTCTAGGCCTCCACGTCCTTGTGCAGTCATTCAACACTGAATTCCAAGCAAGCCACTGGAAAATGGGACAAGGAAACACCAGACACAACTACAAAGCTTCACAAGCCCTTGTTGGGTTGTTGCACCATTCCAGGGACTTTTATGGAGGAGGAAGAGTTTATAAAGCTGAATTCAGGAATGATCTGGGCAAATGTCACCTGATTGTCTTCACTCAACCTCAAACTGAGGGACAGGCATGTGGGTAGTGTCCATTATCAGCATCACTGGCTAGGAACCATGTCAAAGGAGCTGTTTACACGGACAGGGAAAGAAACCATCTATCCAATTCCTAGGCAGATAACAGTGATTGGGATTCTGTGGCACAGCTGGATTTGAAGCAGAGCAAGCCAGCCCACCATTCACTAAACAGTCATACTGGTATGAGACCATGGGAGACAAAATGCATGCACAGACACCAGCAGGAAGGTCTCCTTTCAATCTAGAGACACAGGATTTGATTTTTAATTTTTCTAATTTTTTTTTTCTATTTTGGCACTGTTCAGGTGTGTTTTTTGCTGTTTGGTTGGGTTTGTTTTTTTTTTTTTTTTTTTCATTAAGCCTCACAGAACCATGTGAACCAGGGAGCTCAAAAGCTGGGTGAAATTTTTGCCCCAGGCTCTCAACATAGAAGATATATCCGTGTGTGTGCATATACATGTCTTCATATGCACAGATGAGTCATTCTCACTCTTGCTTGTGTTATTTCCGGGAGGGGGAAGTGGGGTGGTTCAATCCAAGGTAGAGCAATGCAGCACACAGGCCTCCTGACACTGGGGATGGCATGCACAGAGGATTTTGTGACTCAGCAGAGGTGGCTGGAAGGGGAACCTGCTGCCACTTTCCCAACTGAAGGGTGGGCAAAGCAGCCCTGTGCCCCCAGTGCCTCGGGTGGTCAGAAAGTGCCAGGCGTGTCTCATCTCCATTCCCTCAGTTTCTGTATGTCACTGTGGGCAGAGGCAAGACTCAGAGAGGAAACCACAAGTGGTCCAGGCTGCTGAGTCTCAGCAAACAGCAGAATGGGCTCCAGGTGCAGCCTGTTTTCTTTCCAAAGAACCCAGGGCATTGCTGTCTGTCCCTCTCCTGGGGAAGCATCACCTCCGGCATGCTTGCCAGGGCACACCACCTTCCCCTGCCCTGTCTGCCCTGCTCCTTCCATCTCCTTCTCGAATACAGATTGACCTTTTTTGCCTCTTTGTTGTCCCTTCTTATTAAACCTATGTGATGGCTGGCAGATTTAGGGCTGGCAAAAAGGTGCAGGTCCAATAAAAACTGACCCAGATTGTCACCCATGATTTGTACCAAACTCAAATGGGACCATTCCTGAGGCTCTCAGTTGTTTAATTCAGTGTAAGATGAATTATTTTTAATCATCTCACTCCTTCTGGATCCTGGCTGGGGACAGTACCATCTATATTACCATATATTAAAATGGAACTGAGGTTGAAAATACACAGGAACAGCAAAGCAAGCTGTTCCCAGGCTAATTTATGGCTCATCCCATAGCAGAGACCAGTAAAAAGCCTCCAAGAAGGTGTATCCTGCAGAGAAGGTGAGCCTCAGTCTGGAGGACCAGCATGCAAATAGCATTTGGATAAACTTTTTAGGACAAGATCTCTTGGTGCAAGCACTGTGGGAAAGAGGAGGGAAATCAGGCCGGGGTCTGGCCCAGCCTGTTGGCTGTCACCCACGTCCCGCGGCTGGCTGGGAAGCACAGTGCTGCTGGCAGAGCTGGGGGTGCTGTGCCCCACTTCCCAGCACCTGCACTGCACCCCTGGCTTTGCCACACAGCCCCTTCATGAGCCCTGGGAGCCCTGAGCTTTCTGCCTGGGCACACATTTGGTGTCCCCATGTAGCACATCCCTGGTGGAGCTGCCCTGGGTCCCCAGCTGTGCTCCTCTTGCCCCAGAGCATCACCATCGGTACAGCACAGGTCATGCTCAGAAGGGTTCCCTCAGCACTCAGGGCAGGTGTGGAACTCCTGGGCTGCAGTCTGGGACTTCTGTGGCACCTTCTGCAAGCAAACTCCCTGGGAGTTACCAGCATCATAAAGTCACCCCAGGACAGCGGCACACAGGTCCTCCTGTCCCCTTACACCATGCTCGTGGCTCCCGTGGTTCAGAGTTTTGCAAAAGCCATTGGCAGCTTTCTTTGCCTGGGCGTTGCTGAGCATATTCAGAGTATCACAAGCACAGACACTTCCAACCACCTCTAAGGCATCAGGAAGAAAATAAAGTGAGCAAACAGCTCCACTGGACTCCAAATTAAATTAAAGGCAACCCTCCCTCCTCACTCTTCAGGAAGGTGAGCTTTTCTTTGGTGGCAGGCACTGGTTGTTTCTGCCTGAAAGGAAGAGGGAGCAGGCTGAAGCTTCCTCTGGGCAGCAGTATAAGAACCATCAGTAAGAATGAGTAGCACAAAAGTAATTTTGTGGAGTTGTAGCAGACACCTCGGTCAGAGGACAAACCCCCCTGAGCTGCATCCCTTGCTGCAGTACTGGGAAGGACTGGCACCCTCACAGTGACAGCTGGGATAGCCCAGGGATGCTCCAGAGCCAGGCGGGGACTCTGCAGGTGGGATATCCACAGCAGGATGAACCAGAGACTAAAGGCAGTTAGGGACACCCCTCCTCCATCCTTTCCCAGAGCAGGGCTGTGTCTGGATCATGGCCTGCATGCACTGGGAGCTGCAGCCTGGGGTAAGTGGCACTTGTGAGGAGGTACCCAAAATGTAGGAAAGCCACTGTGGTGCCAGCTTTGCTACCAGCTCTAGGGACTTGCTGCAGAAGGTGCTGTTCCACCTGAGCTGAAGAGGCTTGGCAGCTCATAGTGGGAGGTGCAGAAGCTTCAGCACAGAGTCACTTAGGAAGGCACATAAGGCCAGGGCTTTCAGTCCTGATTTTTTTTTTTTTTTTCAGTGACACACAGAGGATTTTCATCAGTGTGAATATAGACATTATTGACTTTGCAGTTTTTTGTGTCATTCTGGAAAGTCCATCTGACTTTCCCTTAACTAATGGAGCTTTTTCCAGGCACTCAGACAGGACAATATTTTCAGTGAGTTATTTCCAAGCAGCATCAGAATGTGTCTTCAAAAGATTCATAGATGAGATGGAGGACCTTGACATGGTGGCCTGACAGAGATCAGAGATATCCAGCTAATGTGGTAAACCGTGGCTGTGTTTTTTGTAGCCTTTGTGAGTGTTAAGGGGAGGTCAATGCACAGGGATGTGATAAGGACAGTTGTGGTAGGTGTTCTAAACAGCCAGAGAGCTCAGGCTGATGCAACTGCACAAGAGCAGGTAGCTGTGGATGTGCAGTGCTCCTTCTCCAAGCCTAGGGCCATGGTAAGAAATGCAGATGTCTGTGCATAAGGCATTTATTAAAATGACCTCACCCATATGTATACATTTTAATCAAGTCAGTGAATGCCTGTTGTGTTTATTTTTAATACAACACTTGTTTTGATGTTACAATTGTGATGATGTGGATCTAATGGCAGTGAGTCCTCATCTTAGGCCTCAAATCCAGAGCTGAAAGTGAAAAGACACTTTGCATTACTTTAAAATACAAAAGGGAATGTCCCTGGGCAAATTAGTCCTTCATTTCCATTCTAGACTGTAGTCAGCTGTCTGCTGCCTGGAGTCCAGAGTGCACAAGCTGCTCTGGAGGTCACCTGAGGTGCCTCCTCCTGCCGTTGACCGATAGGTGACAGAAAGGCAAACAGACCTTTGGAGAAAGGTTCACATATACCCTGAACTTCAGTATCACCTTCAGGGCAAAAACAGTCTTTGCCAGCCTTGGATTTTGTTTGAGGTGCTATGACTTTGCTCTTTCTCGCTTTGAATATCTCCCCAAAGTCCTCAAGAGCAAGGTATATACCCTAAACTCAGGTCTAGTAGGGCTTTCCATCAGACAACTTCTATCTCTTACAATAGCAGTTCCCGCCAGCTTTTCACAGAGAAGAGAAGTAAAGAAAAATGTGCAAACTGAAAAAAGATCAGCAGAGATGCTGTCAGCCAGTCCATGTGATGGAGCCCCAGGAAGACCAGGGATTTCTGACTTCAGCTTTTTCCCTAAACTGTATTATTGTCGTTGGGTCTGCAGAGATCTCACAGTTTTGTAATGCATGATGTGTGCCTGTGATAGACAGGCAGGCCAGCGAGCTGAGGGCAAGCTGCCAGCCTTCCCTTCACTTTGAACGCCCTTGGCCGTCCTGAGACTCGTTCCAAAACATTTAAATTGCTTAAGTGTGCAGCGATGTGTTTTAATTAATGCAGAAGAAGGGGACAGTAAAATACAGGTCCCTTCAGTACTAATTTGGCCTTGTGGTTGAGGCACAGGTGCTAGAAAGCCAGGAGTGCCTGGATGTGCCTCTGCCTCACTGCAGCATGAGCAGTGCCACAGTTTCCCCAGCCTCAGTGGGGCTGACAGTGCTGGGCTGCCTTTGCCAGGTGCCTGGGACACAGGGTACCACGGGAAAGGTGTGTGCAGCACACAGGTATTTATGACATCTTCTTGCTACTCTGTCTAGGAAATGAGCTCCACAAAATAAACAGCAGGTTTATTATTAAACGGCAGGACCTGGAGACTGAAACCTTCCCGTGACACACTTTGTGAAAACTTTCAGGAAGTGGCAGAGTTTCTCAAATTCCTCTCTCCAATGTGGGGCAAGCAATAGCATTGTATGAAGAGATTACTGCTTCCATTGCACAGGTGGGGAGTACAGTTTTCACCCAGCTGCCATAGGAAATGTGGCATCAAACTAGAGCTTCATGTAAACTGTCTCTGCAGGCTCATGCTGTGATTTGCTGCAGGACCACCTTTTGCCAAGCTGCCCCCCTGCCCAACCAATCTGTGTGACGTCCTGGAGAAGGGATATTTCTGTGTCCATTGTTTTCCCTGTGAGCACAACAGGAAAAAGGAAAGTGGAGAACTTTCTGGGTCATGATTAATGTCACAGGGATCAGATGATATTTGAGTTTTTGATGGCACTTAGATTATTAGGGATTACATGCTGTCTGATTGAAGTGCCCCAACTCCAGCATCTTCATCCTAACCATGATTCTTTAACAGAGGGCACAGATGTTGATCCGACCATGTGAATGAATTGTTCATTGCAATGCCAGGAGCACTTCCTTCTAAGAGACACAGATATAATAAACCATGGCTCAGCCTGTGAACTGGTCAGAAGATCTGGCAGTTATCTGACCCTGCTGAATTTAGAAATAAAGGGTCAAATTCTCAGACAAGCTGCAATAGATTAGGACATCTTTATGAGAGATTTCCCTTTAGAAAATCACCCTAACTGGATCTTCTAAACTCCTCAGATGCCCAGAATTTGAATGGCAGCTAGGAATGCCTTGATTTTGTAGAAGTTTTATTGGGGAAATTTAACCAACACCTGCAATTAGTCAGCATGAGTCTTACCAGAATGGTCAGTTCCTTAATTTAATGAGCATTAGAACAGTGATTCATTTCAAAGTGGAACTTGGTTATAGTGCTGCAGAAAGAAGAAATGACAGAGAGGAACAAAGAGAATGAGGAAACAGTTTTAGGCTGAAAACAGACCAATATGTTCCTGGAAGTGCACTTTCTGCCCCTATGCAGGCCTGGCTCAAGCTGAGGGAGAAATCCCTGTATACAGTTTGCTCAATTTCTCTTAACAAGGCTGGACTGACATTATTTCTTTAGGCCAAAGCTCTGCAAGGCTGCAGGTACTGGCTAACAACCCATGCCATGCTAATCTGCACTGTACAACCATGAAAGGAGTATTTTCCATGCATTTCCTTGTTCCGTGAAAACACTAACAGGTTAAATACTTGCATAGAAATGTAATAATAATACTTAATGCATTCCTGCCCAGGTTCTGGCTTTTCTTCTGGCATAATTTGTCCTCCTTCAAGACTACAGATCCTTTGCTCATGCTAGCCTTCAGTCTAACTAAAGTCAGCAGGAGACAAAAGCATTGCACGTCTCGCAAGCTGAAACCCATTCTTGACCAAGTAAACACCTTCCAGAGTAATAAAAGCAATGGAGCAACTGTAAATAGGAGATCAAGCAGAGAAATGAGAAAACATTCATTTGCTTAGGAAAAAGTCCTGGCAAAGCTGACAGTGGTGAAACCAAATGGAAATGTTGCAAACTTTCACCTAGAATAAACAATCCGAATCAGCTGGAAGCGCTTTCCATCGCACTGGTTCCCAGGAATGGGGTTGCCTCATTTTCTTGACACAAGGCTGCCAAAATCTGCAGTGACAGACTAGAATCCTGCTGATTAGCCAAGCTCTTGGCACATTTGTACGGCCAGAGCTTTTTATTTATTATTTTTCTGGTAAGAATCGCTAGTAGATTAAAAATGGGAGGCAGGCAACACAAATACATATTTATTTGGGTGGAGGAGACTTTGGCTTTAGGGTAGAATAAAGCGTGGTGTTACGTGGCAGCTTTCTGTCACAGGGCTTCAGATGTGCAATGCCATTATTAACCTCCCAGCACTGTCTGTGGCAGGTGAGACATGCTCCATTTCTCAGATGGTCAGAAGCTGGCCAGAGATATGAGGCACCAAATGCTCTCAGATCCCCTTGAGTCAAGCCTGACTTGCCTATTCCTGGTACTGAGGACCCCACTCCATGTTTTTACATTTGCTGTTGAAAGCTGCCTGCAGCACCTGCAATTAGTAGGTGCTCTGGTAGAGAAGTTAGTGCCGCACTAAAACCAGAACTCAGGAACTCTGGCTTTCTTCCTTTGCTATTTATCAGGTTATGTTTGGAAGCAGGGACACTGTCCCTTGGTGTTTGCCCTTCAGATTTATCCTACTGTGAAGAAAATCCCTGTTTTTTTTCTTTTCTTTGCAAAGGTCTTTTATTCCATGTTTGTTCTTCAAGCACTGCCTAGCCCATTTGTTTCAATGGCTGTCCATCCCCACTGCTCACAGACCAGGTGTTGAAGCACCTCTTTCACCCACCTCATCTTTACCAGCTCTCTCACAGTGCCTACTTCTTCTTTTCACTCTTCACTGCCTGAGCCAGCATCCCCCTGTTGTTCAAGGCAGCCTTTGTACACACTTCCTTTTTCTCTGAAACTCTAGCAACACAAGAAGTATGGGCTCAGAAAAAATTAATAGCAATGGCGAGGTCTCCCT
The DNA here is from genome assembly GCF_017590135.1 of Pyrgilauda ruficollis. Taxonomy (NCBI): domain Eukaryota; kingdom Metazoa; phylum Chordata; class Aves; order Passeriformes; family Passeridae; genus Pyrgilauda; species Pyrgilauda ruficollis. The sequence continues at coordinate 9,830,177 of NW_024520318.1, forward strand.
TTTCTCAGCTCTTTCTTCAGCATGGCTTTCTTTGGGAATTCTGTTCAGAATTTCTTGCCATTTGTAACAGCATCCAGGGAGCCGAGCTGCAACGTAATACATCTGGGGCTAAGTTTGAAAGAGAAGCCAGATGCAGACAGGCATGCTGGAGAGGAGGGGAAGGAAACAGGGAAAGTTCAGACATAAGTGGACAACCAGCAAAGCCTTGCAAAGCCAACTGGCAGCTCTGTCTTCCAAGAGGCTGTCTGAAAGCAGAGATTTGTCTGAATCAGAACCCTCCATCCAAACAGACGTGAACTTTGAGAAGGGTCAGGTCCAGATTGTCTCCAGCTGGGCTCCAAGCCCTGATAAGAGAGTTCCTCCCTGGGGCTTGAGAGCAGCTGAGTCCTCAGGCAGCCTCTGGACTGACCTCTCCTTTCCAGGGTCTCCAGGATTTTTTACCCAGTTACTAGGTCACGATCAACTCCCTTTGGGATTGTTTTTTCACTGTCCAGGGACATTTTTCTTTCTTCAGGGAGCTCTACAAAGCAGATTTTCAGGAGGGGAGGAGATTCAGCGTGACTCAATGGTGTTTGAGAAACAGGGAAGAAAAAATGAGGAGATCCTAGAGATACTTCCTTTCTAAATAGCTCAGAGATTAGTAACACTTTGCCATACCTGTAAATAGTTCACTCACAGACATGAATGCCAAGGAGTGCTTGGAAAGCTGCACCTCGCTGCCCCTCATTTTCAAAGTGCGTTTGTGATTTTTCAGCAGCCACCTACCAAGCTGAGAGAAAATAGAAAGATCCCTGACCTTTCACTGCTCTGATTTCCTAATAATTTGGACACCTTTAATCCTTGCCTCAGTCTGAAGGGCACAGTTGTGTAACACAGGCACAGTCCAGGAAGAGCCAGGCACAAGAGAAATGCTGGATCTTGATGTGCAAAAAAAAAAAAAAAAAAAAAAAAAAAAAAAAAAAAGCAGGAGGGGTGCAAAAGAAAAGCATTTCTGGAGGATCAGAACAACATTAACCATATTTCTGTGGTGTTTGGAGAATCAGTCACTGTGTGGAAGGCTTTTGCTTGTCACCAAAATGTCCACGCAGAGTGGTCTGACGAGTTGGGCAGTGAACACATGTACATTAATATTTGCTGTCACTGAGGTTGCAAAATAGAACAGACAGATCATTTCAGGACTTGGCCTCCTTATCTCCATCTACCACAGCCTATAAGGTTGCATAAGAAAAAAGGACTGAATAAGAAGACTTTTGAGGTGGAAGCCTGAAGAGGAATGAAGCAAATGGCAAAGCTCCCCTAGAATGGGATTTTATGGTAATGGCAAAGTAATTCTGAGTTTGTCAAACCCCGACTTCAGGTCCTACCCATCTTAGGCCAAAAGAAGTTAAAACTAAGAAGTCTTCTTTTGTGGTTTGTCAGATACTCTGTGATTATGGACACTCAAATTGCTTTCTACTGAAAGACTCAAGGATGTGCACCTACTGGAAAACTTCCTTGTTTAATGCATATAATTCCAGTATGCAAAAAACTTAATGACTGAGAAAAAGAGGAAGATGTTCCCATTGTGGTTTAGTGGTGACAAAAGGGTTAATCATCTCCCAGCAGGACACACTAAATGCCTTTGAGTCCTGCCTTCCCCTGGGCTCTGAGAGCAGCACTGAGGGCACAACCCCATGCAGAAACAGGGTCCCACAAGCACCCAGCATGCAGCTGAAGAGACAAAGTGGCTCCAAAGTGCTTTTGATCTGTTATAAACCCTGACTTTGTTTAAGAAGAGTGAAGACTTTTTGTTTGGGAGCCATGAGCATCTGTTCAGTGACTTCTCGGGGCATGGGAGAAGCAGCTCACTGGTGTCTTGCCAGGTAAGCAGCAAACAACATTAGGTCATTGCAAACAGTTCTCCTTGGGCTCCATCTGTCAGATAAGGCCCGTGTCACTGGCAGGATGTTTGTGCTGATGAACTCTCCTTCAGCTAAGAAAAGCCAAATGTGAAGCTAGTTAAGGAGAGAACCTGAGATGCCCTCCCTAGACCAGCAGCAGCTGATTTGCTGCTATGGGTTAGTTAATCTCTCATTAGCTCAGGACAAAATGAGCTGTGTGAAGAAGAAATGTCTCTGTCATGACATGTCAAACCTGTGGAGCCAACTGAGTCCCAAGTGCAGAAGCTGTTAGGGGCCACGGGGGTGGTTCTGGCTCTGAATTAGCCACAGCTGATTATGTGTGAGTGACTCGTGCAGTCGGGGTGTGACCAGCAGCCTTCTCGGGGCTCAGCCTGCAGGAGACGAGGTTGTGTTCCAGCCTCACCTTCCCTGGCTTTGGTTAGTGGCCATTCAAATATGGTGCTGTCAAGGAAGAAGCACAGCACCTAATAGTGGTGTAGATTGAGATGAGATTAAAAGAAAACCTGTGGTTCAGAGGAATGACGCCATGGAAAACATCAAGGAAAATGAGATGGAATGTGCAATCATTAGCAAATTGCTTTATTTATGGCTATTGGACACTGCTGTTGTGCCAAATCTTGAATTTATTTGGTGCCGTGGATTTCTTAATTAAAATCGTATTATTGAATTGTTATTTGGTACAGTTTGCAATGATCATCCCCTTAGCTATTTTTACTTTTGCTATGTGTATGTGTGTATGATCCTGTAACAACAAGCCAGTCTTTGGGAGAGAGCACATTTCCAGTCATGCTTTTTAAAAGGCACGGCTGATTTTCTCTGAGTTGAGTCACTTCTCTCCTCCATTTTGCTTTTCTGCTTCACCTCGCAGGCTGCACTGCAGTGGCTCCAAACCCTTTCCCTCCCAGTTATTAATGTTAAGCTGACAAGCTTTAAGTAAGGATTTTCAGGTGTCTTTACAAAGCTTGTGTTGGCTGCTAGGTGCTCCCAGGAGGATATAGATCCTGGAATCTTCCACCATGGCAATGTGCCCAGCCAATCACAACTGCAACCTTACTGAGATCTCAGTGCTGGGATTTTGCAGCTGTTCAGAGGTCTCCAGACACCACAGCAAATGATTTCTTCTCTCTGAGTCAGCCAGTTCCTGCTTTGGATGACACAGATCCCAAGCCTTCCAGGTTTTCCCACTGTTCCTTAGGAGAACCACCTTCAGAGCTGGTCTCCTGAGATGGAGATGGAGCAACAAGTGGAGGTTGGTGACTGTGTCATCTGCCTTCAGTTTGCTGTATGCCAAGGCAGATGGTCTTCAAGGAAGACATATGGAGATGGCAGGATGGGGGAGAGCTGGGATCTCCAGAGATGATGATTGGATCAACAACCAGTTCTGCACAAGGGCTGTACTGTAGAGAAATCACACCAGCTCTCTTCCCGCACAGCAATTAAATCCATTATGTGATGCTGTGTAGATTCAAACCCTATTCAAGTAGTTTTGTGCTTTACAGGCTGCTGGATCCCAGTCACAGCTGTGCAAAGCTGACAACAGCTGCAGAAGGACAGAAGCATCTCACCCCTGAGTCCTGCTCCCTCAAACCCTGCCCTCCTCTGATTCACACTTGTGTGCTGGAGCACCCCACAGCAACCCTAGAGCTCAGACTTTGGCTTGTCCCATTATATCAAGTCATCAAGATTATAAAGTCTTCTGTCTCTTCTGACCAGTCACAGTCACAGTAAGAATGTGGGTCCTCTGCAAAGCAAGGTAAACTTGGCTTTTCAGTGACATGCCCACCATCAGACCCTACAGGAAGATTTTTCAGTTTAGAAGCTCACAAGAACATCATGTACCCTACATTCTGTGCTGCTGTTTTGCATAACGCTTCCCAGCTTGTTTGAACCTAGCTCCAGGCTCTCTCAGGTCTCTTTCAGGTCTCTTTTGTCCCAGGGACAAATCTCTCTTGAGAACTGCAGTATCAGCCTCATGTGTTGCTCAGTTTTAAGCAAATAACCGGAGGCTGGTTACACTCAGGTTCATTAGTAGGTTTCACATCTTGCATGAAGCAAGATCAAAAAAGATTTTTTTTTTGTCTTTTTTTTTTCTTTTCAGTGATTTGGAGCACTTGGGGTGTAATCTGGCTGTCAAAGCAAGCTGAAACAGGCAACACCTGGGACATTCAGGGCAGGGGGAGTGCCACTAAACCATCTCAGCAGGTGTGATACTGTCCTGCACCCATCAGTTTGCAGATCTGTCTTTTTCTCCAGGACCTCATGAGATGACAAGCTCTCTCGTGACAGCCTCTCCTACATGGATTCATGAGGGAGCAGCAGTCTGTGCAGAGACACTGGGTGTGCACTCACCTGCCTTCATATATGACATGTCTCAGCCCCTGATGTCCAGGGTGGAGGATGCTGAAAGGCCTATCCTTCTTATTTTTGGTCTTGTCTTTGTCTTTCTCCAAGTAAAGGATGCATACCGGGAGCTGCTCCCCGCGGTAATCAGAATCCTGGCTCCCCTCCCAACACACACACACACACACACCTGGAGGGTTGGGTGCAGAGGTTTCGGGGGAAGATAAGATGCTCCTCTGTCAATCAGAAACACTGTGAACAGCATTCCCTCTGCTCTGCGGGGCTGTTGTGTATTTCAGGTCCCTTCCTGTGGCTCTTCCCGGGCTCTTTCTGCAGGAGGAAGGCACCTGGCAGCCGGCTCTCGAGGCTGCCATCCACAGACCAGCCCGAGCACATGCACACACCTGCCCGCAGCCCGGCCAGCACGAGGCAAGTCATCTGCTGCCAAAGAAGGTTTCTTCAGGATCAGAGTAACTAAAACTTCGTTAAGATATGCAGGAGTCCTTCCAGGTTGCAAAATGAAAATCACTGCCCGGAATCACTACATTCAAAGTAGGGAAATATCCCTTTAAAGAAACCCATTGGCAATATAACTAAAGGCCCTTAGGCCAAGCTGATATTCAACATAACTCCACCGAGTCAAGAGGAATACAGCAGGGATTAAGTTTGGCCCGATAGCAAAAACCACAAGTGAGACTGATTCCCAGAATCAAGTTGACCTGAAAAATATAGTTAGGTTTTGCCCTTAAAGGAATAATTTTCTTAATAACAACAGATAAAATGAAATGCTTGTCAAAATTATTACAAGCATATGGGGATGAGATGATCAACATCACATGAATTATTTCCTTCAACAGCTGCATTTCTGGTTCGTTCTTTCACTGCTCTTTAATTCCTGAGCTTTTGACCTTCGCACTGCTCTTCTAGATTTACTACCTGCCCTATTCATTCTTGGCTTGTTAGACACACAGACCGTGTGGTTTTGGTGTTAATCCTAGGTTTGCCACAGACTTTCTGTGGGAATTTCATGGCTTGATGTTTTTTCCTCAGTATCCTCTAACTCCATCTCTAATAGACATCAATACATGAACTAACTGCCAGGCAAAGTACCTGGTTTTATCTTTCTGGATTGGGCCCTTGGTCTTCAACTTAATGCCTTGCAACCATTACCAAGCAAGGACGGTAGTTAGCATAAGGAAAAAACTTTCTTAGAAGGAGTGCCTGCATATGGGACTTGCTTCCTGACAAAGGAGAATGAATGACCACAGAATAAATCTCTTTCAAAACTCTGTCCAGAGCTCATTTGTTGTGTTTAACTTGTTCTCAGCAAGTCCTAAACAAACACTTGCAAACAAAGAGTGAAAACCCAAATACAGTTGTTCAAAAAACCCAAACCAAGACCAAACAGGAGCAATTTGTCAGCGTGCTAAAAAGATCACTACCAACAAACATCTATGAAATAATCAGTTCATTCCACTTACAACACTGAAAGGCCAATAAAAGAGAAAGGATTGAGGGGTTTTGTGGATGTTTGTATCAGTTTAGATGTAGTTACCAAGAATTCCCAGGCTTTTTCACTTGCTTTCTCACCCTCTTGTGCCTTCCAAGAGGCAACAGTCCTTTTAAATCATATTTTTCTTATTCAGCTTTGTAGTTCTTAGTCCCAAAATTCATGGCTGCAAGGGAGGGCTGCAGATTCCCTCCTGTGCTCCAGCACTTTAGGATCCCTGACTATCACTCCCTCACCTCTGTGTTTAACTCATGTTTGGCAGAGCACAGCTTGATCTCAATCAGACCTCCTAGGAGGGCAGCCAGCCTGGATTTGATGGCATCAGGAAATGTGGATCCAATCCTGCCTCTGGAGTTCATTCCAAAGTGTAATTGATCATTGACACAATGCATGCTACTTTCTTGCTTGAACTTTCTGGGCTGTGGTGTTCTTGTTGGGGGCCTTACCTGCCCAAGTTAAAGACTTTTCCTACCCCCATTTTGTCCTGATGGAACTTTCACAGTGTAATGACACCACCTCTCATTTTCTGGATGAATTTAGCACATTAAATTCTTCAAGTCTCTTAACTTCTCTTCCTAAAATGCAGAGACCAGCAAAGGGTAAATTATTTTTCTGTTCAAGACCCTCTGTGGAACCAGAACTGGTTCATACTTCAGTCTGCATTTCCTATCTTGACCCTTATCACTCTGCAATGTCTCATGCAGGTTGGGCTGCATGTCCACCTTGCCCCCAGCCTCCTTTCCTGACTTCCTCTGCTTTCCAAGGTTGGTGTTCTCCTTCCACCCAGGCAGCTGCATCCCTGTCTCCTTGGCACAGGGCTCTGGCTGCCTGAACACACGTGCTCTGCCTGCCAGTGACCCACATCTCCCCACACCAGCCACCTCCCCGCCTGCCTGCTGTCATCTGCAGGTTTGGACAGCAGTCATTGTGTGTCACCTTTTGTGTGCTGGCATTGAAAATTAGTGATGTCCTGTCATTCCCTGAGGGTCTCCTCTGGGAATGTGACTTCTCAGGGACTGCTCATTTGGAAGAACTTTGATCTCACTGCTCTCTAAGCCATGCAGAGCTTGTGCTATTCATACCATGCTATTAATATTTGTAAGAGAATCTGCTAAGTCAACCACCTCACCAAAAATCTATCCCATCCAAAGTCACTTTTCCCAACAAAAGTTTTAACCTCTCCAAAGAACATAATAGGATTTGTCTGAGGCCTGGTTTTCATTTTCAAAAGGGTGAATAACAGTCACAGCTTTTAACTCCACTCAGTTCAGCTCCCCAAGAGCTTTTCCATCATGTTGTCCACAACTGGTTTCATCCTATTGTGTGGTGCAGTTTTGCTTTAAACCTTGTCATGCCCTAGTGATTTTGAAGATGCTGTACCATGCTGGGGATGTACATGATGGGCTGCCCAGTGCCTTTAGGAAATAGAAGCCTCAGTAGAGTCTCTGCTTTCCAGTCATCTGCCCTAAGTGGGCCAGGTATTGGTCTGAAACTGGTGGAAGTGTTCTAGTGTGATCCAGCTACAGAAGTGGGGGAGTCAGTCCTAGGAATAGCATGGGAATTTTTCTTTTTCCTTTTTCAAGTACTTTTACCCCTCATTAAGTGCTTTCAGGCCCAGCCTCGGGCTTTATATATTTTTGAAAGGACATTTTTAGCCACTATGTCTTAAAAAAACAAAACAAAACAAAACCCAAAAAACAAACAAACAAACAAAAAAGTCTGCAGAGATTATTTTTAAAGAAGAAACCACGCACATGCACACTCTCACAGTCTCTTTGCTTCTCGATATCCCACAGTGTCCTCTCCACTGTGATATAGGGGTACTGTTCTGCTCCTCTCACCTGCAGCTCTGTAACAACATCAAGGAGGCAGCCCTTCTGCTTTCTAGGCTGGAAAGGTTACTGCTCTATTACAAAGAGCAATAATCTCACAATATTACCAGAGACAGGAGCAACCCACTCCAGTGTAACACACCTGACCATCCAAGTTGTTGCACAGTTTGGTAAAGCAACTTTTTGTCTACAGCAGTGTGTGGAACAGAGGCTGGAGAAATATGTCTTAAGCAGGTATCTGTCACAGTTCAAAGCCAGGCTTTTTTCCTGGCTCTGATTTGGTTCTTGCTGCTCTTAATTTTCCTTTCCAGCTGTCCAGATAATGCAACACTTTGAACTAGCAGCCTCTCCTCTTGAATCTGTAAGCATTTACTGAGCAGTATTTAGTTAAAGGACCAGACAGAGATGGAGACCAAAGAGGGTGGGATATGGAGGGTTTGTGGTTACAGCATAAGGTTCTGAATCAGGAAATTGCCAGAATCAACTTCAAGAGATGGGTCCAAGCCACGAAGCTCAGTTCTGCATCTGCTGCTGCACCAAGCTCCAACTGCCCTGGAGTTGAGTCTGTTTTGGTCTGTGCCTGTTGTGTGGAGATCACCTCTACTTTCCTTGGATTTACAAAAGGAAAATTATTATTAAAGACACACTCAGTAAGCGTGCCAGATTGAGAAGAGGGTCCAGTGCAGGATTAACACATGGAATAGCTTCCCAATGTGAGGAGTTTGGACCCCATGGACATCACCTGGCTTCCAGGTGTTATGAGAAGTCTCTCAGCTCATCCCAAACTGTGCAGTGCACACACAGCCATAGCTTTTCCCTGAGCTGAAATGCAGTGGCCACAAAGCCCATGGCATCCCTCTTCTCTGATTTATCCCTCTGCATCAAGCCAGAACTGTCTGAGAGGAGCAATAACAAATTCCCTCCCTGCTGAACAGCACCACAAAAGATGTGCAGTATCTGATTCCCAGATGGCAATGTTAAAAACAGAAGGCAACATGTCTGGGAAAGTACCCGAGGCATACCTGAACAATAGGAATAATAGAGATGTAAGAAGAAGATAGGTCCTTTCTTTTTTTCTGATATATGCATGCCTATGATCACTTAAAAAAACAAACAGACACGCACCTTTTTTTTTTATTTTTTTTTTTCTCTTTCAACAGGAAACAGTCTGCCTGAATAGAAACAGAGGGCTAGAGTGAAGTAGCTGAAATAGGTGAATGGTTGTTAGCACAGTGTGCCAGTCTTGTCTGCTCCTGGTGTCTGTGTTGGGTGTCATGTAGGCACATAAATCCTTGGAATCCCCTAAGACTTATTTGGGTACCAGCAAACTGAGTGGATATCTACCCTTCCAGCAATGTGAAAGATTATTCATTCTTAAGGACCAGGATCCCCTATAGTCTGCTCAGGAACATGAGACTTGGCATAGGTTTCTATGCATAGCTTTTATTTTAGGCTCTCCCAGGACAACTTCTAAAAGGTTAATGTGAGGAAGATGTGGCTGCCTTGTCTCACAAATTCCAGGAGCTAAACACCCTGAAGAAACCAAAGGCAGTGAATGTTTTGTGATATACTCACCAGCCATCAGTGAGATGGAGATAGCACCCCACGAGCAGCAGGCAGCTTCATGCACACACATCTCTCCTGTCTCTCTGCTCCCGCCCCGCCTGCATTTGTTCCTCCTTTGCCTGATGGCACATCTCCCCCACACAATGGCATGCACAATCTAATCTCTACTGAAAGCTCTGCAGGGCAGGAACTCACACATTCAGATCCAAATAGGCTGCTCATGCCTTTCTAATTTCACTGGATCAGAATAACAACGGCAAGGAAATAAAGTAACAGCCAAAGAATCAAATCAGTACAGTGAAACAGGTCCCTTCCCTGTTCTACAAGTTACATCCACAGCGCACTAGTGGTAGCAGGAAATCTGGTTACAACTGGCAAATCATCTTCAATTAAACAGCCCAAAAGGCTCTTGGCCATCATAGTGATGCCCACTGTGGTGATGTCCACTATGCTGATGTCCACTCTTACTAAAGCCACGTCAACCAGACGATCCGTGAGAAGCATCCCAGGGCTCAGAGGTGGCTGGAGAGCCCCTCTGCACCAGCTAAGGGTCTGGGAAGAGCGAGCCTGGGGTTGGTGCACTCCCACGCACATCTGCACCCCGGTCTGGCACCCTGCAGATCTCCACAGCCATCAATCCTGCTGCCATCTGGATGACAGGTCTTGCACAAGATCGGTGCCATTACTTAAGGCTGTGGCTGTTTACAACTTCCCGCCCAGCGCACACCCGCCATGTGTTAATCAGGATGGTTCATAGTCAGTCCTGGAGTAAACAAATGCAACTTCACCAGAAAACACGGGAGCCACACCTCTTTACTCCAGGTGTGCATTTTGGCCCACTATCTGTTTCTCCATAGCGATTAGTGACTGGTATTTAAGACAATTTCTTAACAGGAGTTGGGATCGGTGGTTTATCTCCTCATTAAGTTGGTAATATCATTAATTAAGGCTATGTCAACGGACATGATGCCACAGCAGATGGGTGTTATCAGTGGCAACAGCCTTCCAGGGTTTGGGTTTACGCTGTGCCTACCTCGATGCACCGCTGGCACCCTGCCCAAGGTGGGGACCTGCCCTTTGCCCACACTGCCTTTGAGAGCCCGCCCCACAACAAATGCATTTTCAGGCAGGCTCCAGAAATCCCCTCAATAGTCCCCTGTCTCTCATCAATCCCCATTCCCAGCTGACACACTGGCAGGGCAGGGAGCGAGCAGTAAACACGGAGCTTTGGCAGGACAGGGCAGGAGCACACGGGCTGTATCCACGGCCCTGCTCACCCCAAGAGCAGCAGTCCCTGTGTGTGTGCTTGGCCCCACCTAATGCAGCTGCTCATTCAGCTGCCTGCATTTTTAACTGAGAAAATGAGTTACTGAGTGATGTGGTGGAAGACGTGGTGGACCCTGTGCCATGTTGTTAGCAGCAGGCTGGGATACTTAGAGCAAAGACGCTGTTGAGGCTAGAATGAATTGAGTGATCACAATGCTCCCTCTGGATTCAAACCATACACATCATGAGACCCATGAACCTAAGAATTTGAAACTTGGAAAGTGGAAAATGGAAAGTGGACATTTAGCCTGTCCCACTTACATGATGCACCTCAATATAGTAAAAAAAGCATGAGGACCTTTAAAAAAAACCTTTCTTTTTTTCTCACATTTTACTCCAGGAGACAAACTGTTAAGTCAAACACAGCCTTGGGCCAGGTCCTGTCCTGGTTCTGTGCAGAAGTCCCAATATATCCCAAAGACTCAGAGCACTTTAAATACCCATCAACAGTAGCATGTGCTGGCCAGAAGATATTTTAAAAAAGCGGTCCTTCAAATGAATGTAGTTTTAGTTGTTTTCATCGGTTGTTTGAGGTCACTGTTCCCCCGCCCTTGTTAATAAAGTTGTGATTAATGACTTTTGGCAAAGCTGCTGCCTGAAAGAGCCAATGCTTTAGGAAAAGCAAAACCAGTTTTCAGGTATTTTCTGTAAGGCTCATCTCAGAAACACACAAATACATATCAAAGCATTTACAAAACACACTGACGCCTCCTTCACCCTGTCTCCACCCCCCCTGCAGACACATCACCATTCATAATCTGCATTATTCTATTCCATCTACCTGGAAGAAAGCTCTCACTGTGCCTTCAGCTGGAAAGGTTCCCCCTCGGCGCGGCCAGGGCAGGGGCAGCCAGAGCAGTTATCACTGGGCTTCCTGGAGTGCTCCTGGTGCAGTAATGGCCTTGGGATTGCTCTCCCCAGGCTGAGCAGTACCCAAAAATCCTGAGTGAGGCCCCCCAAGTCGCTCCTTAAATAAATCACAGCGGTAGGGGTAAAGAAATTTAAAAAAAAAAAAAAAAGAAAAAAAAAGAATTGAAGTTGTTTTCTCTGAGAGGGCTGGACTCACGGTTTGAAGCCTGTTTGTGCAAGCAGGGAGGCTTAGAAATACTGATGGTTAAAAGCAAGATGGCAAAAAATGGGACTTTCACAGCTGGGCCCAGGGTGCTGCAACAGGGATTTGGGGAAAAGCACCAAAATTTAGGGTGTTTATGAAAAAGGCAGTACCAAAAGTAGCAACCTAAGCTGTGTAGCCTCTGTCAAGGACTCCTTTCTTCTAGGCAGGCCCTGTTTCTCACAAGGGTTTGATGTGGCTTAGCTTTCCCAGTCGGGTGGTTTAAATCTTCACATTGGTGGGGTTTAATCTGCAACATGGGGGCCTGTGCTGCTTTTGAGGGGGCCACATAGGATTTCTGAAAGAGTAACCCCTGCCTGGGGATGGGGATAAGGATAGGGACACCCGTGCAGATGCAATAGGCCAGAAATTATGCCTGAAGGCTCACAGATGGGATGTCAAATCTGTGCTGGGAACCAGCAGCACAAGAATTAGGACCAAATCAGAGGTGTTAAAGTCTTGTACCAGGATGGTGCAAGACGCCATCAGCTCCTTAGTCCTCCACGCTGACCCTTATCCTGCTTGGCCTGAGCTCTGAGGACGGAGCTGATCTGCAGGCATGGCTTGGGCCAGGGCAAGCTGTCAGCCTCCTTGGCAGCTGGAAGGAGAGCTGGGGATGCCTCTGATTTTCCTCACTCTGCTTCATGAGCTTTGTAAGGAGACAGTTGTGCAGCTTTGCATGTGCTGTACCTGCAGCACGCAGAACTGGTGTTTGTCAGCTACAGGAAGCTGTTCTGGGAGGATCCAATTTGGATGAGCCACTGACATTTTATAATCCAATGGAAAAAAAGGAGTGAGGGCTCCAAAAGGAGTTTGTCCCCAAAGCTGAAGCTAATCCTTTAAATTAGGAGGACAGTCAGGCTTATACAGAAATTCCTATTGCTGTGCCTCTCCTGCAGCCACCAATGTGGCTTAAAGCACTGCTAAACTCCAGCCAAGCAAGAGATGTGTCTGGGAGTGCTGGCCACTGGATTTCTGAACTGGCCCAGTCCAAGCAGATGGTGAACTGGCAGCATTAACAATAAGATCCCAATCCATACACTGAAGCTTCCCCAAAATTGCTGTGGGTGGCTCTAATTATAACCTGTATCCTACCGCCTCCCCTTTCTGCGAGTAGGAAGGAGCTGAGCTTCCTTGTTACTCTAGCTGCCTGCCCGTTACCAGGTCGAGATTGCTGGTGGGATAAGGGCCTTCCATTTGTTTGTAGCACTGATGTCCTACTTGGCAACACGTGCCTCATTCCTTCAACCCTACAAAGGGAAGAGCCTCGAGCAAAGCAGGTTTGCAGCTGGCTTAGCAACACGGCTGCTCTGCATTCCTGTAAATTTCCAGGTTCAAGTACAATTTTTTCTCTTTGTTGCCAAGCCAAGTGGACATCTTGCTCCCCTCATACCACAGCTGAGCCTTTGGAATGGGTGATGGGGTCTGAGAGGAGTGTCTCTCGAAGCAGGCAGCAGCCTGCAGGGAGGCAAAGTGGTTCAGCAGTGCACATGAAGGCAACCAGGAGCTTCATCATTTGCCCACCTCCAGACTTCCAAAGCAAAAGGAAAGCTTGCCCTTGAGCTTTGAGGCAAAGAGGCAAGTACAGGTGTAGATCCAAGTCCCCAGGGCTAGTCGGATTTATTTGGCAGTCCAGGCAGTCAATACTTTCAATCTTGGATGTGATGACTTTTCTTTTCAGCATGCGGTCCATTCTCGGATTCCCATTACTTTATTCCATGTGGGGCTGGTTTTTACTCCATTGTTTTTCCCTGTGCATGATTGACATGAACAGGAAGGAAATGTGGAAACTATAGAAATTATTCTCTGTGCTGAGGGAAGGTGCCTCATATTCTTCTGAACCTGACCCCATTGTTTGGTGCTGCACCCACAGGCACGTTCTCTGCCTCGCTCTGGATGGACCAGGGCATCCTCACCCACATTCAGGCACTGGTCACCAAGAAAGCATAAAGAGCTGACCACATTCCCGCTGTAATCTGTGGAGTTTCACCCCTGATTTGATTGTGGGAGGAATCAGGCCCCTACTTATAGCATATAAATAGAAGGAATTGATTTGAGGCAGATGGATATCAAGTTGTTCTGAATTTTTTCCCGTGATTTCATTAGTGAGGTGATTTGTGTTACAAGGAAAACTTGTTCTGAAGCTGTCATTATTTACCTGAAATGCATCTGTGCTTTGAAGTAGGCTCTGGAAACACAAACAGAATGAAATTGCCCATAAAGCAGAGGTGGAGTGTCTTTTTCCGAGGTTTGAGACTGTTGGGTTCCCTCTACACTGGAATGTAAAAATAATGCCCTAAATTTAAACACTCACTAAGATTTGGGGTTTTTTTTTTTTTTTGCATTCGTGACTTCAGAATGAATTCAGTCGTAAAACAAAATGCAACTGACACATTTGGCATGCAAAACAACCATTGTTTTTGCCAGGGGGTTTCATGTGCACGTGTGCATGTGTTTATAAAATAGCTCATGAGCCTCCATGAAAGGCTTGCATGGTGGAAACGTTGGCTTGGGCTGCCCAGAAGAAGTCAGCAACCACTTGTAGTCCTCAGTCCCCTTGTGGATCATCCATGTCCTGCTCAGAAAGATTAACTCAGCTATAACCAGTTTCCAAAGATTTAACACCATGCACTATCACAGCAATCCCAAACCATTAAATGAAATAATTTAACAACTGGATTTTTTGGCTGGTAACTGGTGTGAGCTCAGACACAGCGTGCAGCTTTCTGTGTGCACCTTGTTTTGCTGCACTGCTTTCTTCCCAAATGAATGCTGTGATAAAAGTAGCAGCAGCAGCAGCTTGGTGCAGAGAGCCTAAAAAAAGGTGTTTGTTTCCATTGCAGTGCTTAGCTCATTGTTCCTGCTCCTCGTCCTGTTGACTGGCTGCTCAGGAAGGCTGTGTTCCCACCAGCCAGGAGCTCCTGCCTGCTCCCTACTGCTCTGCCACCATGTTCCTAAATTCACACTTTTAATCTCCAGTGTCCCTTTCTCTCTCTTTGTTGGAAGGAATGGTTTTTTACTTCTCTCACAGGGATGTGATGGGTACTTTAAAAACCTTTGAAAGCTGCTTGCAATTCCTCAGATGGCATCAGTGAAACTCACACTGGTATAACTGGCTGAAGATACAGGGATGTTGACTTGACAGCTCTCATGAATCTGGATTTCCTCCTACATCTTCAGGCCATGGGAAGGTTAACCAAAATTCCCTTGTATTCTGTGCTTGAATGAAAATGCCAGCGAGCTCTGGTATGATAAAATTTATATCTGAATCATTTCAGTCAGTCTTGGGATGAATGGGATCTCACCAAGACAGAGGTTTGCTTTCCACTTCACTGTTTTTCCCTGGTGTTGCTCTTTGTCCCAGAGAAGGGACATACAGGAGCAAACTCCTTGGAGCCCTGGAATACTTGCCTCCCTCTCCTGCCTCCTGAAGCTGGGGAACATGAGCTGGTATTGAAGAGCAAGAGATATGAGTCCCCATGCTCACCTGAGCTGTGGCTTCCTGAGAATAAGCATTGAATTACACAACCCACTTTTGGTTGGCTTTTTTGTTGTTGTTGGGGTTTTTTTTTTTTTGGTTAGTTTTTTTTTTTTGTTTTTTTTTTTTTTTTTTTTAATTTTTCCACCAGATCTGGAACTGAAACCATCAATTCATTTCACTGACAATCTCATTCTCAAGTCAAGTCAGCAAAAGCTTCCTCAGCCAGCACCAGGGTTCAACCCACTGCATCAGCTGTCCCAGCTCCTATGGGAAAGAAGATTCATCTGTTGTGATATGAGAAAGTGTTTTTTATTAAGAAAGCAATCTGACAAGCTTCCCTAGACACTCACTACTCCTCTTTATGTCCTTCATGGAGACAAATTAATTAACCCTGCTGTGATCTGCTGAGATGGAGCAGGAGAGAGATGACAGTGGGAAACATGGGGAAGGTCCAGCTGGACAGGAGACTTCCCATCCTGAGCCACAGCACCTGAGCAGTGAATTGCTCCTGTAATCTCCAGCTGTGTAAGTCTGAGATCCATTTCCCAGATCACAGGTCCATGTTACAATCATTGCCATCACCCCATGTTACACTGGCTGTGTTGAGAGGATTGGACAAGAATGGGGGTCACAGCACGACAGCCGTGGGAAGGTGCTCTGCTGTGTGTTGGTCTCACTGTGCTCTGTCAAATAGGGACAGTGCTGCCCTGAGCTCCAGAAACCCAAATTCTCAGTATCTGTTCTCATATCTTTCAGAGCTGAACCAAAGTCCACTGAGATCAATGGAGTTTTCACACTGGTGACCATGAGTTTTGCATTCAGCTCCCTCAGATGAAAGTGCAAGCGACAGGCAGGAAATTATCCACTAGGAAATCTGTTTAAATCATCCCCTTTTATGACAGATGCTTTGGAAATAATTATGTGCTGTATAAAGAAATATGGCCTTCTGAATTTATTCAGGCTAATTCTGAGTGAACCCAAAGCTCTTTTATACTGTTCAGACTGTATAAAGTGTCTTAATGCACACAGAAATTAATTTACAACCCATTTCAATCACCTTTGTTATGTCAGAACTTTAGAAAGCAGAAAAGCCTGCATTTTCGTACTTGTATGTTGGTCAAGATTGTGTTTTCCTTTAACTAGTGCAGTTGGGGTGATAGTGTGGGCATTAGAGGGATAGGCAGGCAGAGAATTCCCTAGGGTGGATGTGGTACTGCCTTTGTTCAAGTCTAATTTATCCCACTTGTCATAAAGGAATAAGTCCCACACGTATAAACACCTCTACAGAGTTACAATTCCAAGCACAGCAGGGAAGTTTCCTGCTTTCCCACACGCAGCACAGGATTACAATAAACCCTGAGGTCTGAATCGGCAACGATCTCCTTGCTCCATACTGTGGGATGAGTTCAGAAAGAAAGCAGTGGGACAGATGATTAATCTTTTGACAAACATCTCATTTGTGATGGCCTTGACAAACTTCTCTTACTTTCAGTTTGCTGGAATTTCATGTTATTTGCCACACACCTCAAAAGGTCTCCTACTGACACGAGTGGGTTTGAGTGTACCAGAAGCCGCCTGAGAGGGTCTTCATACAAAGAGTTTTCTCATCCCAACCACCAACTCAACAGTGGGCTCAGGCAACTTCCAGCCAGGACAATAAAACCAGGTGTATCAGCCAGGACTAAGTAAGGCTGGATGCAAAGCAAAGCAAGATCACAGTTTATTTTGTTCAAACAGAAGGAGGGCTCTGTTTCATCTTCCCACAGCCCTCACAGTTTCATAACCCCTACCTGGCTGTTTTGAGACAACCCCCCCAAATCCATCTGAATCTCAGTAAGGGCAGTTAAAATGTCTTTTGTTCCCCACTTCAGCCTCTCCAGGCTTAGGACAGCACTAAGCCAAAAGGTCTCTGTGTTACTGGCACACAGACTGGTCACCAAAATCAACCTCTCTGTGTGTCCTTAGACTGAACATGCATTAATGGCTGGCTTCAGCCAGGAGACATCTGGCACATGGTTAAAGCTGGGTGCCTGCCCTGGTTCCCAATCGAGACAGAGATATTCACCATATGAACCATGCTGCTACTCAGTCAAAACAACTCAAAATAAAAGTGCTGTTGACTAACAGTGAGAGGAATTTTTTTGGTATAGTTTACTTGGCAAATGATTCTGCACTTCAGATACATTTCAGGAAATCATGACCTATTTTTGGATGACTTATCATGTCCACGTGTGGCAAAATTCCTCTAATAAATCAGTTGTGGTGAATGATTTAATTGTTATTGTTGTTATTATTATTATTACCTGCTCTCTCCACCTTAAATGTTCTGAGACAAGATGAAAGTCCTGAAACTTCTAATGCCTCCCTGCTGAGTCGCTATTGTAGGAGTGAAAAAGAGCAGAATGGATCAGCTTTTAGTAAAACCCATGGTTTATGTAAAGCATCTGATTCAAAACCTATTTTCTATGTAGCCTTTTCTTGGGGACTGAAATAGTAGGCTGCATTCAAGCTAGACTTTGAGCTCAGTGAAAAGGAAACGCTGATGAAAATCACGACTCAAACACCCTTGCATCATATAATTCTGTTTGTTTTATTGGTGAGATACAACCTAGGCCCCATTCCATGGCTGCAGGAGGAAACTCAGAGAAGGGCAGCAGGCCAGGCTCAGGCTCAGGCAGCGGCTGGACAGCAGTCAAACCCAAGGGGTGGAATTTGGACGAGACCAAAGTCCATGGCGACTTCACCATCAGCTTCTGCAGGCCCAGATTTCACCTTAATGAGCACTCCAAAGGCAGCTCTGCAGAAAGGGATGTTTTTGTTCCTAAAACAGGCATCTCTTGTAGAGTTCAGGTTCTCCCAAGGGCAGCCCCTTTTCCAGCTTGGCATCCAGCCCAAGTGACGGAGAGCAGACACACAGCAGATGCCAGGCAACATGCATGCCCCACTTTTCTGCATGTGGATGGTGGGGTTCCCCTCTCTTCAAACACCCAAGCAGAACTCATGACATCTTTCCTGGCTGCCTCAAGGGTTTGTGTACCATTTGCGTGACTTTTGGGTCTCGATATGTCTGCAGCAATTGCAGCTTCTGAAAAACATTTCAAACATTCCTGCCTGGGAGGCTTTTGGCTAACAGGTCATCATCATTTGGGAGAAATGAAGCTACGAGGCAAACCCTACGTGCAGTGAGTGTGCACACGTGCTTGTGCCCACAGAGATCTCTGCAGGAATCGCCGTCCACCTCTCATCTCCACGATCTCTACATAGCTTCCCATTTTCAACATATGAAACAATATATTTATAGCTGTCGGGGAAGTGGTGACATAAACTCATCCTAAAATGCCTTGCAGCAGAAAAAAAAGATTCAAAGTTCTTTGTTGTGAGTGTTGGGCAAACCCCATGACTTGGTTCCTCACGTGGGCAGTGGCACGGTACCGGAGGTGCTGGGTTCAAGGGAAGGCTGTGGCTGTGCTGTGCTGTGGAGCAGTGATGGTGAGGTGCTGCCTCTTGGGGAAAGGATCCTGGCACTGAGCAGTTCCAGCAAAAGAATGCCTCTCTAAGGAAGCTGTAGCTAACACTTGAGAAGCTACACAATGGTCGTAAAAGATGCTCAGCCCACCATGCCTGATGAAATATGGATCAGTGTAATTGTTTCTTAGGCTGCTGAAGTATATAAAAAAGGAACAGAGAGACTTGAAGTATTGTATTACCACTGCACCCTTCAGTGGCTACAGCTAACATCTTATTTTTATTTTCATGCTGACAGCACCAGGCAAGTTGATTTATTTTCTGTGCTGTATTAAATATCAGAGGAGATATGCATCTCCTAGAATCTGAGGCATGGGATACAGCAGATGAGCTAAATTCATGCTAACCAAAGCCTCCTCTTGATTCACTTTGATGTACCTGAGTGTTTACTAAGTGAAGCTCTTCAGAGCTTCTGGAAGCAGGTCCACCAAGGGTCTTTGCATGTGGCAACTGTGATTTGCTGCCGTGGCTCAAAGCCACAATTGCACTGATCGTTTCATACTCCCCTTCCTTGAACTCCTTTGTCATACACTGAACTAATATTGCTCCCAAAAAATCTCTGTGATTAGCAGATTTAAATGGAAGATTTGTTTCATTATTATTTGCCTTCTGGCTCTGGAACTCTGTGGAGGACAGGTTTTCAAACTTCCTCTTCAACCACAAGATTTAGAACTTACTTTTCTTCCCCCCATTTTTAAAAAGAAAGCTGAGATTCTTATGTAATCACCTACCTTCAGCAACTGGGACTTAAAACACAGGACCAAATATGGCTTGAAATGGAAACAATGAATGATCAGCTTTTCTCACATGAGTAGTCCCTTTGAAGGCTGTGTCTGTACTCAGGAGCAAAGTTACATGCATATTATGAGAGCTTGCAGAGCCAGAACATGAACAAAATACAAAACCTAATTTGCCCTAGAAATACAACCCTTGTATAAAGTTTTCATTACGTAGTTGGAGGAAATACCCTTTTTCCTAAACTAACATACTTCTAATCTTTTTTCCTTTCATTTGTAAAAATACCTGCTTTGATACAGAAGTCTTGTAAGCCTTACTGTTAAGCCTTTCATTAAATGTTTCAGTAAATATTAAGTAAGCTTAAGGCAATAATAGAAGTTTATGACTTTTTAAAAGAGCCTGTTTCTTTCCCTCCCACATGATGTTGGTTTTTTGTCTTTCTTTTTAAAAAGTCACAAAACCTACATCTTGATCTGCTCCAGTCTGAAGGCTTCTATTTTTAGTTTTTGGTTATGAATGTTTTTTCCTATGAAAAGGTCAGACCCGCACATATACAATGGTGGAAAGCCCTGCTTATTAAAAAGCAGGCAGACGGATTTGTTAAAAAGAAGTAATTTCATAATGCAGCTGCTGTGAAAGGAGGTTGCTTTAGCAGAAACATACTCATGCTGCTTTATGAGAAAAACAGGTAAAGGAATTCTGTTTTGTGGTGGAGGAGTTTTTCCTTTCCAAGCCCCCATCCTCTTTCACATGGTGTTTTCTTCACCTTTATTTACACACTTTGTCCTACACCCACATGTACACACACACACACTCACATTCCCTTAACCCATTTTTCCCCACTCCTGCTGCGCTGGAGAGGCTGGAGGAGGAAATGGTGCACCAGCTCAGCGTATCTTGCATGGAGCAGTCACCCCTGGACTGCTGCCAGGGCTCACCCAGCACCAGGCACACTCAGCTTCTGTCCAAAGCCGGACCCCCGGTCAGCACAGGAGGTTGGGGTACGCCGGGAGGTGGGTCCTGGCCCCAGGGCTGGGCTCTGCAGGCCAGGACCACACCTGGCTGAGGCAGTTCTTGCTCAGGGTGACCTGTGAAGAGTCAGTGTTGACTGACAGATGTCCATCACCAGCTCCTGGAGGAGCTGCACTGCTCAGCACAAGGCATTGCTCTGGAGCATGGGATTGCCCGGGGTTTAGGGTAACAGCAACCTGCAGCTTCCTGCACAATGACAATCAACAGAAACCTCTCATTTGATAATGGGAAAAAAGGAGAGGTCTTGGCTGCTTTGTCCTGGCTCTGAGTGAGGAGCTTTGATTAGCTGAACAAAAACCACTTAATCCCAAAAGCTTTTCTTTTCCTCCTTCCTCCCTGAAGCATCCTAAGCACTCCACACACCTGCAGCACCCTGGAGTGATGGAAACAGCACATGTAGCCTTATATTTCCTAAAAATCTCTGTTATTAAAGAAGATCTCTCCTGTGTTTTATGAAATCATATGCAAAATGCCCAACTTCTTTAAATTAAATTTTTGAAATAGCCACTTCTCACTAATTCCTGGCTATGCTGTACAAAAACGGCCCCCCAAACTCTGACCAGTCTCTTCTGCTTTGAAGGAGCAGCCTGTGCAGGAGGGGATGGGTTCACTGCTGAATGCATAAGGTGTCCTCCAGCCTCCAAAGGCACATCCCCATCAGGGTTTATTTTCCAGGACAGCATTGCTGTATATTCACTCTGAAGGGCTTTATCTGCCTCAGCTCCTGCTCCACAGCATCCCCCAAACAAGTTGTCCTCAGGGTTTTAAATTCAGGGATCCACCTGTGCAGGAAATATTTTACCCTATTAATGATTCTACCACTGCTGCTATCCATCATGTCACTCCTGCAAGGAAAAATGAGGATGGATTCACTGGAAACCCTCTCTCTCCTCAGAGTGGGCTCAGCCCAGAACCTCTGAGCTTATTAATCAGCTTCTTCTTCTATCATGAAATAATGCTCTGGGTGCCTCCTCCACAGTGCCTTCCCACGGGGTGCCAGCCCTGCTCCCATCTCGCTGGCTCCATGTGAAGTGACAGCAGTGGGAGAGTGGTCAGGGCTTTCCCCACAGGCACAGCCTGTTCCAGGGAGGCAAGAGTTCTGATCAGCCCCAGTCAGCACCACTGGATGGTGACATGGGTGGGCAGCTCCATCCACCCCTCACATCTGCTCCTGGATCTGTCTCTGCAAATGACTCCTCACTCAGGGTTCAGATGGTCCCCGTGCATCTGCAAGCACAGCTCAGCATTTCTGGTGGAATGCCATCTCACCTGAGCTTTCAGGAACAGAGCTCAACACTGCCACTCAAGTTATTCATAGAGAGATATGGCAGCTTCCACTTACCTGCAGCCCAATATGAATATTAGCACATCGACACCCACAGTTTTTCACCTGGTTTCACCAGCAGGGTGAAAACATGAATATTCTGTAGCAATAAAACTCAAGGGATTTAGGTCTTAGGTGATGTATGGTGATGTATTGCCATAGGTTAATCTCACCCATTTTGAAATGTAATCAAACTTCTTATGGGATCCAGTGTCAGTCATCAGTACAGCTGGAAGAATGGCACTGGAGACAGGCAGAGAATGCACAAGATAAGTGGATCTAGCCCAAGAGTCAGTGTGTCTGGAGTTTGAAAACATGGAATGAAACACTGGCCTTCATGACAGACCATGTAGGTGTAGTATTCATGTCTTTATCTGCTGTGAAATCAATAAAAGGTTTAGTAAGGCAAAAGTGGAAAAACAAGAAAAAACAGTCTTTCCAGGTGACCTGCTGTACCTTCTCTTGATTGTTTCAGATATGAGCTTCTGATAGCCATTCATCCCTGGCTTTAGCTCACCTCACGTGTCCTGTCCCACTCTCAACTCCCCGGCTCCTGCAGAAGCATTAATTACTATTGCCTTTGCAAAAGAGAGCATCTAATTGCACCACAGGACCTGGTACGTGTGCAGAGGATACATCAAATTACAAACCACTGTCCTCTAAGCTGTAATGTCTGTATGTGCACTGGGTCCAAGCTACTCTGGCAAGAAAAGGCATGTTACAGATTTGAAAAGTACTGTGTGCATTAGTCAGCGTGGTCATTAAAACAAATATTGCAGTTGTAGGGGCAGATGTTAAAATGCTTGTATCTTTCACAGTAACCATACTAATCCAAGGGGAAATCAGTTTGTGATCAATCTGTTGACGGCTAAGAGAGAGATTGCCAAGATTTCCCCCCTGCAGCCCCACACAGGAGGCAGCTGTGCAGCCCAGCTATGCTGTGCCTGGCAAGCAGGGTCCCAAACCCTCCCTTGCTCTGAGCATCCCTGGGACCTGATCCCCACCTGATGGCCCTCAGCATCATCCACATTACCCTGACTTGGTATCCTCAGCCCTCTCTGAGGATTAAGAAGCTGTGACTAATTGAGATGCTGGGAAAAAGCCCCCAGGTCTGTTGGACAAAGGGTTATGCTGCAGCAAGGCTGGGAGAGGCCAGGAGGTGTGCAGTGCTGTACACCTGCCTGCCCACCTGTGAGCCTGCAAACCAGGGGAAAGTGAAATAGCTCTGCCCACACCACTGTCACTGCAGGGGGCTGGGGAGCAGGGAGGGTTTAGTAATACCGAGAGCAGAGAAGTCTGCCTTAGTCAGATATTTTTAATGGTTTCTCCCCACACAGGGCAGGAAGTGAAACTGAGGTCCCAGTCAAACCCCTCAGCCGTGCTCCCCCGTGGCAGGTCCCGCCGTGCCGGTGCGTGGCAGCGGGTGAGACGTGGTGCTTTCAGTCAGCAGGGATGGGCTGCTGTCACCTGGGCTCCCACACTGACACCCACCACCCTCCCCACCCCACGCAGCCCCATCCACCCCCACCCTCCCAGGCTGCCCTCAGTAGGGATGCCCAGGCAGGGCTGGCCTAGGGAGGGGGACCAAGACTAGATTTCTGACCTGCTGTCATATAATCTAGGATGATCTCTTCCTGGCCTTGTTTCCAGCCCAAATGGGGCCTGCAGGGCCTGGTGAAGCCTGCAGTGTCCACATATCCCAATCCTCGAGGGTCTGTGTGGACAAGCTGGTCCTTGGCAATTGCTCCTTTGAAATCTGTGGCAGCACTGATTTTATTGCTGCCACGCTGGAGCCTGTCCCCCTGGTGTTCTCCTGCTGACTGAACAGCATGTGGTCAGCGGATTGGAGGGGCACCATCTGACCCCTGTGCAAATGCAACTCTTTGTGAAGCAGAATGCAGGTGCTGTGCGATGTTGCACAGCAAGAACACTGAGCAGCTCAAAGCAGACACTGAAAGGAAAGCAGGTTGGAAAGCAGGAAAGAGTTGCTGCCTGCCGAGGCTCCCAGGTGGAAGAACAGTCCCAGGGCTCAAGTTTTTACCAGCAAAGCTGCAGATCAGTAGTCTTGTTGGGAAAAACCTCTGGGACAAAGCACAGACTTGGTCCAGCCCTGTTCTGTGACTCAGCTTCATTTGCTGAGGGTGGGTGTCTCAAAAGTGGCCTGAAGGGGTGATGATTTGGTCTCCTCAGATTCCCAGGAAGGTCCTTGAAAAGTGAAATCGCTTGAATATAAGTGGACTGAGGAGGACATTATGTTGCAAGCTTTTCTCCAGATGCTTCTTGATATCTGTTCCTATGGCAGTTGAAGGAAGGGAATGTCTCAGCCTCCCATCCCTGTGCTGGACCCTCAGGCAGGGGTTCCAGCCCCCCAGGTGAGACCCTGCAGGGTACCACTGCCCCCAGCTTCAGGAAGCCACAGCAAATTGTTCAGTGCTGCTGTGCCTGGGTGGCTTTGGGTGGTCAGAGCACTTTTCTGCTGTGCACAAAGAGGCCAGGCAGAAGAGATGGCTGGCAAGAAAACTGGGACCTCAGGTCCAGTCCCTCTAACAAGGACAGCTCAAGGGAAGTGACCGAACAGCGGCACGGCCCTCCCCTCCTGTTAGCCTCATCTGCAGGGCTTGGGCAAAGGTCTTTTTATTACTGTTCTCTGCTCCAATTAAAACATCCTACAGATTGTGCTTGGCAGGCTCTCAACGGCATCCAGAACTAAAGCCTGTTAACAGGATACAATCAGCGAGGTTCAGGGATTGAAGTAAGCCAGAGGGGTAGGGAGTGTTTGCCAACTGCAGAGTGCCAAGTCCTATGGTCTGCCCATATTAATTCTGGCTGTTAATTGCTTTCTAGAAGCACCCACAGGTCCCTAGTGACAATCAGAAGCCAGTGGCCAAAAATGCACATGCCCAGAGCAACAGGAAGTTGAGCTTCAGAGCTGCGTGTCCCCCCTGCCCCCGGGACGTTCCCATGGGCCAAAGGAGGGTGGCAGGGGCAGAGTGGTGGCCTGTGCCAGTGGATTTTTGTCAAACCACCACGGTGGCCTTGAGGACACAGAGCCCTCCTGCCAGTTGAGCGTTGCTCAGTGTTATCTCAGGCCTGCTGGGCATTTCGCACACCCTGACGGGATTGCTTGGGCTGCCTGGGAATTCAGCCCTTGCGGGAGCTGCTTGGGACACATCAGCTGCTTTCTCGTGATCAGCACATCCCTCATGTCTGCAGGGAGCTCTGCAGAAGGGTTTCCACCAGCAGCAAAGCACCCAAGGAGCATTTCTCTGGGATGCAAAGGAGGAATCAGAAGCAAACAAAAAGATGTAGTCACCTCATAGAGTGAGAAATAGCATCTGAAGTGATGGAAAGAGATTTGTGTCCCTGAGTCCCTGTGTGACAATTGAAGCCTAATAATACCCAGAAAAGGGGGATCTTAGAACCTCTGTGGGAGGGGAGAGGGAAAGGGGTCCCATCCAAATTCCCACATTAATTGGCTTTTGGGGCAGGCATCTAGCGCAGGGTCTGAGGACCCCTTTGACACCTCGGGGGCAGGACCACGATGCCTTTGCTAAATGCAGTTCTGGCCAGGGGAGACGGAGGGGAGAGGCAGTACTGAGCTGTAACACATGGGCACTGCCATGGCAGAGCGAGAGATGAGGGGAGCACAGGATGCTCTGCTAAGCTCTTTGCTCCTGCTAGACCAACACAGCCACGGAGCAATGCCAGGGACAGACAGCAAAAAGAACAAGCAGATTTGAAAGATGAAATGACCAGTCTGATTTCTTCATGCAAGCTAGAAGAGATACAAGGTGTGAACCAGCCCCTGATGAAAATAACCAATGATTCACAGCAGTTTGGAGGCTGTAGGGTCCAGCAATTTTCTTTCTAGATGAGCTGTAATGACAAGTGAATTTGATTTTTACAACTCATTCACTTTCAATGACCTATGGCTGTCATTAATGACTGAGCTCAGGACACAACTTTTGGATAGAAGAGCTTATGTTGACAACTGGGTCTTCATAATTGCTTCCTCTTGTTTGTTTTAGTTTTCTCTTCATTTCCAAACATATTCATTTTCCTTATTGTTTCTGACACCTGTCAGCAAAAAGCACAGCCTTGTGTATCTCCTGCCATTCCCAACCAATGTGCAGGGAAATGGCTCTGCATGCTGTGTGGGAACTGTGCCAGCAATTCCAAAGATCAAGGAGGGAAACAGAAAATGCAAATAAATCATAATACAAATAAATCACAGGCGCAATGGAAGACTCTCCCTATAGGGACTGGTGGCCTTAACCTCATCTAGACCAACAAGAATCAAAGGTTAATGCAGGTGTCACTTGAAAGGTAATTTTCTATTGATTTGCAAGTAAGTCCCTGACCTACTGACCTCCATGGTGCAGGAAATAGGAGTTCCCCTGGAGCAACATATGTGCAGGCAAATGTGTTATTTACTTTGGTAGTCCCTCTAGTATTTATAGGCCCAGGCAGAACCAATAGAGATAACCTAAGGAATGTGGTAGCCCTTGTAAAGATTTCTGTCTCACTCTTAGATATTTGGGCAGCAAAATAGCAACCTTGATCATAATTTGACAGAAGAAAACCACAAGGGCGCTGCCCGATTTCTACATCCTTTTACAGGCAATAAAAACCAGCCATAAATAATTTTCATGCAATGCCTCAGGAGCTCCCTGCAAGGGTCAGCTCAAGACTACTTGGACATGATTCATGTTGTGCAGAGGTGTAAATCTATGCAGAGCTGTTCCTGGGGTGCACTGTGGGAGGGACTGGATGATCTGGATTCAGGAACCTGCTGCAGAGAGATGTTGCTGGTGGGGGCCACAGTTTGTGCTGGTGTGGTGAAGCAGCCCCAGAAGCTCAGCTCTGAACATCAGTCCCTGGCTAGGGACTATTCTTAAGTTTAGAACCAAGAAGCAACAGTAAATCTGTGGCTTGGCCACAGGTTGGGGACTATGTAGTTGGAAATTTTCCATCTGCTTCTTCAGTAGGAAATTGGGGATTTTTTAATGAAAAACTGAAAGCCTCAACAGGATTAGCACACAGAAATGTGCAGCACTCCCCTGAGGATTTTTGTTGCCTCTTGCTCTCCCTCTGCTTGCGCTGCCATTGATGGTCCATGATTCACAGCTGATGGGAGAGGAGATAGCTGTGCAGGGAGCTCACCTCCCTCCGGGAAGCACGGAAGGGAGTAGGGTTTCCAACCCAAGAGCTGGCAGCAGATTTCCCAATGCAGAGAGATTTACACTTACAAATAAAAAGTGAATGTTTATGAGGTCTGGAATAATAAGGAGAAAAGTGGTGGAGAAATAGTCCAGTTTTGACTACATGCAGCAGAAGAAATGCCACGGTCACTTGCACATCCTGACCTCATCTCTCTTTTCTCTCAGTCATTAAGCACATCAGGGTCTGCCACATTACTCAGAGCTAAATAGCCCTGCTGCTCCATCCCTGGTGCTCTGATACTGCCCTGGGTACTCCTTGTGCTTCTCCAGTCTGTCTCTTTCCCTAGGAGTCAGTATCCAGGAGATGGATGGGGGGTTGTGCAAGGCAAATGGCAAAGTTGGGGCTTCTCCTCCGCAGGGTTTCCTACCAGCTGGGAGGTGCCAAAGCTTGCAGAGCTCTTGCTGTCCTTCCCCAGCTCTCCTGGGTACTGCTGAGAGCAAAGCTCAGGGGTGGGGAAGCTGCAGAACTGTCATGGGAAACATCTGGATCAGGGCTCAATAGGTCTGTCAGCTCCAGGGGAATCCAAATCTCATTCTCCCACAGAAAGACTCTCAGATGTTTCCCTTGAGCTCGTCTTCCCACACCCCATCCCAGCCCAGTTCTCATTCCTGGTTCCTCTCCTTTTCCTTCCCACTCCCAGGGCCTTGATCTCCCTGCCAAGCCGGGTCTCCTCCACCAGCTTGCTGGCTGTCTTCTGCCCCACACGGCCTTCTGCCAGCGAGGCATCCAGACTGCCTCAGAATTTGGGACACAGAACCTGGCACCTGCACCCTGACCCACCCAAGGTGGGAGTCTATCGCAGCCTGGGGACCCAGCCCAGCTGTGAGTCAAGCTACTCACTACCTGCCATGGCATTACATTCCCTGTGCTCCTGGCTGACTTCCCAGGAGACCCAATTTCACACAAGGATTTCAAGGACGGTCTTGACACATCCTGGTGCTGGTTACAGCTTCAATCCAGCCAGGCACTTCCCTACCTGCTGGGAAAGCCAAATGCAGCAGACTGGTGCTCCTGAGTCCCTCCTGCAATGAACCCCTTCTCTTCCACCACCCCACACACCCCACGGCTCCATGGAGCAGGCAGTGCTTTGATCTTTCTCTTGGTACAAACCAGATCAGTGCAGAGGCATCTTCATGCTTGTTTGCATGGCAATGGAGTGATCCCAAAGATGCCAATCCATGTCTATGATGCTGGGAGGGGTTAATGCTCCCAGGGCCCATTTGATTTTCCAGGGAAGCAGGAGGGACAAGCATTCAGTGGCTGTGTAACCCAGAAAATAGTTTTTGATGGGTTTATTCCCATTGCCTCCAGCCAGGGGTGTGGATTATGGAGCAGCCCACCTACAGCCACTGCTGCCTGATGGCACAAGAACCAGCTCTGAACAGTCTGTGAGCCACAGGCAGCCCACAAACCATAAATTGCCCAGCCCTGGAGGTGTTATCCCATCTGCAAGCTTGAAATGCTACAGCGCTAGATTTGGGGAGCTAGGGGATCTGTGATAAACCTGTTGTGGAAATGCTCTGCTACCTGATACCTTCCCTACTCGTGTTCCTCCTGGTACACGAGGGAACATTTCTCTCCTTATTCAACAGCTACCAGGACTTGCTCATTTCTCTGATCTGTAGGTCGTGAGAGAAACCACTCAGTCCTTGCTCATTCCAGTGCCCCCTGAGGCAGCAGAGATGGCTGAGGGATGGAGAAGAAAGAAAACAAACCTCCTTCAGGGGGCTGAGTCAGCGTCCACCAAGGACCACAGCCGGGCTGTACTCCTGCCTGCATCCCTGCAGGATTTGCCTACCTTTTGTCAAGAAATACAGGAGTGATATTAATTTGATTTTACAGTGGAAGAAACAAGTCACAGGGAGATTTAATCATACTCTGTTTTTCCAGAGCTGCCCAGCCCTTTTGTAGGACTGCAGGGAATACAGGTGTGAGCTGTGTTGGACACTGCTGAGCTTTTCTCCCTGATATGCTGTTGCTGTTCCTTGGTTGAAAATGGTATTTGCTCACTGAAAGAAATCTCTGGGTAAAGCTATTTTTGTATTAAGAGTGAGGTCAGGAAACCCTACAAAATAAGCAAGTTTAAACAAAGCTGCCACCAGAGGTGACTCTTTTCTGACACCATTGCCCGCAGTTGGTCAGTGCCACTGCAAAGAGTGGCATAGCTAAAGGTGATGACCAAAAGTACAAAAATACATTGCCAAGGCAGCTGCTGTTCCCACCAGCAATCTTGCAAGTCTGCTACGTCTGGATTCTAATCACTGCTGGGAAGGCACTGACTGCTCTAAAAAGGTGGTCTCCACCCATGTTCACAGGGATGGTCTGCACAGCCTTCCTTCTGCACTACTGTCACCTTTTCACTGATACAGTGGGCACTTTTGCCAGCTCCTCTGCAAAGGGCAAATGAGGTTTCAAGTGCAAAACTGGGGCATCTTGCAATAGGCCAGGACAGAAGCTGATGGGTAAAGCAGGAGAAAATTCACAATATAACCCTCCCCTAGAGAAACCCTTTTAAAAAAATAGCTTGCAGCCTTTGACCCCTCTCTCATGCACAAAGCCAGGTTGCAAAGCAGAGGGATGCTTCTGGGGAGTGTTAGATGTTGATGGCTGCTCCTCCCCGCACAAACTCTCCCAGATGCTGCCGAGGAATGGAGTGGCAGTTGGTTATTATTTTTAGCCCCCCGTTCACGTGGCCTGAGGATCAGATGCACATTCCCAGATGCTCATTCTGCAAATGCCGAGATCCCTGCAGCCCTCGCCGTGAGGATGCACGGGGCTGGCACAGCTCCTCACAGTGCTGGGGGGAGCAGCAGGGGCTGGGATGCAGCTCCCCCAGCCCACAGACCCACACGTACTCCTGCATGGACACACCACCTGCTTCCCTCAGGAAGCCCCCAGTGAAAAAGTCTTTCTAGGAAACCTGAATAAATGAGTGTGAGGAAGTCAGACTGAATCAATCCGTCAGGCTGACGAGCAGCCTGGTCCCCCGAGGACACAGCTTTGGCAGGAAGGTGAAGGGCCATGTTTCCATGGGAGAAACCAGGCAGAGGCAGGGAGAGCAGGAGTCAGGGGCTGCAGTGGGAGGAGCAGGATGTTAGGAAGGGATGCAGGAGAGCAGGAGCTGGACCAGACCGTGAGGGTGAAGCAAGCATCTGCAGTCCCTCTGCCAGGTGATTCTGGGATGGGCACCATCTCTCTAAGGAAAAGGTGGTCCTGGAGGGTGAAGAGAAGGAAAAGAGGAAAACAAGCTCCTGAAGAAGTAAACCAAATGGAGGGCACTGAGTGTATTCTTAGCTTTGTCCTGATCTCTTCAAGAGCTGGAGGGGAACTTCAACATGTCAGAGGTGTGAGGAACAAATTGGGCACGTGCAGAATATCCAGAGGAAATGCATGGTCAGTCTGACCCTGGGGAAACATGTGTGAGTTCCCTTACCCATGCCCACACAGCTCTGAATGGGCTGTCTGGCATCTGAAATGTCAAATGAGAGACTGAAATTCTCATCCTCTACCCAGACAACATTTCTGGGCAGGGAAAAATATTCCCTGGGGTAACCCTGGTCCAGGGAAATCCTGCTGGGAAGTGATGTGGAATGGGAGTGGAACCAAACCTGCCCAATTAGGGGAGGTAAAACAAGATCCAGCAGCTGCAATCTGAAGCCAGACAAATGCAGATTAGGTATAAAATGTGTTTCTATCAGGAGGCTTAATTAAACACTGGCACAGCTTTGGAGAGCTGTGATGGGTTCTCCATTAGTGCCAAGGGTCCCATTTGCATTTGGAGGTATCTCTGAGCGCTCTGCTCTTGTTCAAGCACAGATATTGATCTAGTGGTAGAATTGTCAGGGAAAAAGCCTGAGGCCTGGGCTCCCAGAGCAATCAGCAGCAGTGGAGCATTCTTGATGGTGTCAGTTTTGGCACCAATGGAGACTTGGGCTGGCACCAAAACCAAGAAGAGACAAAGCCTTACAGGTAAGACTCAGGATACCAAAACACCTCTGGTCTCAGTGATGGATGTCAAATGACCTTGAAACCTCTGAGAAGGTGCAAGGACCACAGGGACGTGAGGAAATCAGGTCCCTGCTCTGCGGCGAGGCCATTCCTGTGAAGTCACAGCTCTTTCACTCGGGGTGGCACTGCCGAGAGCAAGTCATGCCTTGGGTGCCCGAGGCCAAAGGGGGGCATGGCTTTGCCAGCTGGGCAGGCTGTGAGCAGCCTCCAAACCATGCCATCCTCCTCTTCCCTTACTCAGGGCAATTGCACAGCTCTTGGGCTGGGAGAGGCTCAGGGTGGGGTTGTGGGCTCAGGAGGACTTTGCCAGCCACAGGGGTTGCCCTGGGCTTGAGCACCCGAAGAAAACTGCTGATCTTGCTTATGGAAAATTGTGTTTTCTTGCAAGGCTCCTGTCCCATAGATGAGTTTCTGACTGGTAGATAGCTATGGAGTGAGTCACTTCTCTTTGTGCCCCAGTTTCCAAGCTGGCTGGGAGGCTGAGTTTGTTCACTTTGATTCAGTCAGTGCTGCTGGGGGAGGGGGAAAGGCTGAAACAAACCAGGAGCCTTGAGCCCACTACTTTCGGGGGGCAAAGCCTCACAGCTTCTGATATCACACTTCTCACCAGCACAGTCATCTTGAGAGGGTTGCTGTGATACCCGGAGAGGCTTCGAGTCCACGGACACCCAGCAGCTGTGACTGCAGCATGGCATTGCAAGTGTGCCTCTCCCTCGAGCTCTGCTTCTTCCTGGGGTGTCCGGGCATCCCAGAGTCCAGTGCTGCCTGGGGCAATCCCCTCAGGGGAGCACCATGTCTACTCCAGCAGCTCTGCATAGCCAGCCTTGAAGGGAAAAGGGAAGAAAGGGCAAAAAACCACTTTTGATTAGCTGAGCTTCAGGTTCACAGCAATCCAGGGCATCTCTGGGGAGTTGTTGAACCTTTCCCAGAGGCAGCAGGATCTCCACATGTGTAAATGATGCCTGTAATAACCCTCATCAGGGCATGGCATTCTTCCCATAACAAAAATTGGGCATACTCAGGCTAGTAAGTAAAGGAAATGTTTGCTGCTTTTATTAATAACCTGAAGAGACCTGTGCCTTCTGTTCTTTAGCTGTATACTGCCAGCCCCATATGCAGAAGATTTGTTAATGATTCTTCAATATTCCACAATACTCTATTGAAACATATAGAATCATTTCCCATTTCTGTTCTGCTGAAGATCAGTAATTTGTGAATTACTACAGGAGTCCTGCAGCCTTCTGCAGGTCAGGAGCAGTCACTCTTCTCTGTTGAAAAGTACAAAAATAGGGATCAGGCCTTTCTGCCTACCCAATCTCCTGTGCAGCAAACAAGAACTACAAATATTGTGAAATAATCTCAGGAAGAAATCTGGTTGCTGTTCCAGCCTTTAGAAAGCATTTTCCTGTGTCCACTGCTGCCCTTTAAACTCCAAGCAGCTGAGGCAGGACCTGCTTTCCCAGCTGACCATTGAATTGATTTCCTCTTTGTTTGTTATTGTGTCTGGGATCCTTCTCTCTGTAAAACCTGTGTAGCCACAGACAAACACACAAGCGTGCACACACACACACAGATCTCCTGCCCATGGCAGACCCCATCTCTGCTCCAGGGAGAAGTGTGGTCAGTGAGTGTTAGGTTGGCCTGAGGCTGGGGCAGCTGGACTCCATCCCAGTCGTGCAGGGATCTCTGCAAAGCGCTGTGCCTCAGTTTCTCTTGAACAGAGGGAGTGGGTGATTCGGATCTCCTTCTCAAGGTGCTTTCAGATCTAGAGACAAGAAGAGCTGTGTTGTGTCAGTGGTATCAGAGCCTCCCTTTTCCATCATTATTTTGCATCACTTTGATGCCCTTGAAATCAAAATATCACACTGTGATTTCATTAGTTTTCAGAGAGGATATCAGCAATCTTTGTCAAGTGTGTGCATGCGTCAGGTGAGGGGCTGAGGGTGGTGGAAGTTACCTGAGATGAGTATTAATGACTAACAGCTCCAAGCTCCAGCAATAGAAGTGAGAACATCTAAATCAAGATTGAGGCACTTAATTAAACCTTTATTAAACTTCCTTCAATGCATGGGCATAATTCTGTCTTGCTTTTTGATACCAGGAGTCAAAAAAAAAAAATTGTCCTTTTACACTTAGGACCAGGTTACTTCTACTTTACTGTAACAGGTGTTGTTATTCAAGGAGAAAACTGACAGTGTCCATCTCCCCCATTTCACCACCTAGGGCAGCAAAACTGAAGTCCAGAAACTGGTGTTTTATTGTATAAAAGCACTGAGGCAGCCAGTGTTTTTGCAGGACCAAGGAGGTTGACTGGCTATTTTTGGATAGCTGTTTCAAGGCAGGCACCTTTGCATTATTTAGAAACACCCTCAGCTCTGGTCAAGAATATCCGGACCCACAGGATGGAAGTTCCTGCTGCCAGCCAAAGTGGACCCCAGCTCAGCCACATCCCATGGTCATCAGCATTTTGTCCCAGTGACTTTTGTAACCCATATATAAACCTTCATTTGGCACAGCCCAGGCAAGTGGCCCTCCTGTGTTCCTGTTGCCATGGCCCTGGCTAACACACAGAAATAATAATAATATTAAAAATCCCCAGCATCATTAAGCAGTTATAATAATTAATCCCTAATACTTAGCCCTACCTTTTATGCTTTCAAGAAACACAATGACATTCCCTTACTGTGTTCATTCACCCTTCTTCTCCTTGGAGAAAACTCTGTATCACATGCACTGTTATAGAGGGAATGAAGAATAACACATCCATGGGCATCCATGCATTTCAGTGCACCAGATGGGAATAAGGTATTATGTTTTAAACAGTTTGCTGTCCTTGAGTGGCAGTCCCAGTGTTCCCTGATTCACAGGGAGCTGGAAAGTTGCCAGAACAGCCTCCAACTAGTTTGGGCAGATTAGACCAAATGCCCAAATGACTCCTCTGAAGACCTACCCATGCTTGGAGTGATTTCTCTGGTTTTCTTTTTTCTTTTTTTTTTTTTTTTTTTTTTTTTTTTTTTTTTTTTTTTTTTTTTTTTTGTTTTTTTTTTTTGGGGGGGGGGTTTTTTTATTGTGCAAGGAGTGAAAGACATATTATTCTGGACCTGTGGTGGGACAGTGCCCCAGCTGTGATGTCTAGTCTGTACTTGGAGCTTCAGGAGAGTGAACCTCCTCAGAGATGGGCAGCAGAGCTGGTTGAATGCTACTGGTCACACTGCTGGGAAAAAGCAGAGCTGAGATGGGCCAAGGGACCTGATCCTGCTCCCTGGTGCTGTGCTCACAGCAGTCTGAAACACATCAGGACACAGCACAGCAAGGCTTTAGAGTGTGCTCAGCTCTAAGCAGAGGAGCAACCTACAGCAAAACAATGCTGACTTTGGAGCCTTATCTTTGCGTAAAGGTCAAAGCATGCTTAATGCCTCAGCAGCTTAAGACTTTAGCACTCTCATGAAGGCAAGCTGAGAGCAGTTGTCCTTTCCAGCAAAGCAAACCCCGAAGAACTGGGTTCTCCTTTCCCTTCTTCCCCGTCCCTTTGCTGATGTAAACAGCACATGCTCCGAATCTGTGCTGGGAGAGTGGAGCAGGACCCAAGTTCTTTTCTTTGCATCAGAGAAATGGCTGGATAAGTGAAGTGAGCCAAATGGGAATAGCACCTGATCCCCACAGAGCCCCTACACCACCCCTGGCTCAGAGATACCAGCCACATCTCGTGTGCTCTGGTGCCCTGGGGAAGGCACAAAGCACTGCTCATCTCCCAGGAGACCAAAGCCTCCAGAGACCTGTAGGTCAGAATCTGGGGAGCCAGGCAGGATGTGGATGTGGCCACGAAGCAGCCAACGCTTGCCCGCCACCCGCAGCACATCCTCTGGCTGCCCCATGGTGTCCACCATAGGCACCCCCTGCCCCCCACCAAGAGATATTTTGAGGGCCTGTTTTGATCTCCTTTGCATGTCAGTTATGCTATTTCTGAGCAATTTTATTTTTATTGTTTTCCGGTGGTGAGCTTGTTGTCTTACACTCTCGCCTTGATCTTTTCCACTTCCTCTCGCTTTCATGCCTCTTTCTTTCCCTGCCAGGCTGACGGGTTGGGTGTTTTTGTCACAGCTGGTGGATGAGCTGTGTCCATCCCACGTGTGCAACCCCCAGTGGAGACTCCTGAGGCTGGTGGGAGTGCAGAGTCAGCCCCGGGGTGCCTGTGTGGGTGCGTCACCCTCCTGCCTATCTCGGTGCCTTACCTGTTTCCAGCCACTGTCATGTGCAGAAAGAAGTGTTGACTCATTAATTACCACCATGTAGGTTATGGTTAGGCAGATGAGTAAAGCATCTTCCAAGTGGTGCAGCACTGCAGAAAGGAAAGCTTTACCCTTTAATCACCCAATTCTAGAAATGGTGAAATGAGCAGGGCGCTGCTGGAAGGTGCCATTGGGTGACCACATCAGCTCCTCACTGAGGAAACTCAGCTGCCACTGGGGAAATTCCACTTGTGCTTAGTTTTGGCTACTGAAAACAGACATTCTTCAGCCAAAAATGGGGAGAGGGGGAGCTGAGGGGAACAATGTTGTTTGGCAGCTGAGGCGAGAGAAAGAGAAAGGTGTCTCTTGAACTTTTTTCGGCAAAACTTCCCTTTCTGCACCATATACTTTTTTTAGTTGTTCAAAGTATGATTTTCCTCCACAAATTCTCAACAAGACTTTTTTTTTTTTTTTTTAAAACCTAATTTTAAACAAAAAAGACCCTGAATCTAAGCAGTTATCAATGTCAGATCTGTTGTAATCTTAGCCTACATTCAACACTTGTGGAAGAAATGCACAACCATGAATCATCACGGTTCTGCTTTAGCAGGGTTTTATTGAAGCAATCCATGTGGTGAGATACAGGTCAGAATCTGACATGCTGACAGGATCAGCATTCACATTTCCACAGAGAAGGGGCAAAACTCCAAGTGGTGTGACTCCAGGACTCTAGCAAAGACCAGCAAGCAAGCTGTGACCCAGGTCACACTTGTGAAAGAGCCAGCCTGGAAGAGCACTAATGAAAGCCCATGGATTCAGTACAGCAGGGAGAATTGCAATAACAATGAATCATTTGTCGTTAGCGTTGTACCATCAGGTGGTTAGTGATGGTTTTCTCTCCAGATAGACTCTTGTCATCCCGTGGAGCAGCTGGGATCTGCTGTTTGGGGAGGCAAATGAGTGGCATGCATGCCTTGAGAGTCTGAGCCAGGCTGTTCAGCCTTAGGCTCCTCTGAATAGCCAGCAGCTCCCTGCAGAAGGACAGCATCAACATGCCCTTGCTCACTCTGACCCACACTTCTGCTGCTCCTTCCTCTTGCTTCCTTTCAGTCTTGCACTTACTGGATCTGAACTCACACTCCTCTAACTCACTGTAGGACCACCAAAATGAATGGGATTAGGCAAAGCCCTCCATGGCACGTACTGGACTGCTTCCAAGCCCTTGGTTCCAGCCCAAACACAGGGCAGATGGTTAGTTAATAGTCAAGTGGCAAGTCCCTGGTCACTTCAGTCAGGGTCAGAAGTCCAAAAAGTCAGTTGGAAATCATCTGATAATCTTCCCCAAGATTTTGTTTCTCATTTCTGCTGCAGGGGAAAGCAAGGACACCTGCAGCAGGGAAAAGACATGATAAAAGCTCTGAAACAACCCATGGTGCTCAGATGCAATGATAATGGCAGTCAGAGAAGTGCTGAAGTTAGACAGCAGGACGGAAGGAGGGTCTGGATCTACTCAGGTGCAGTTTGGACAGTCTGACTTCTCTCTTCTCTCCTCTTCTGTTCTCTCCTCTCGCCTATCCTATACCTGTTTCCTGGGGCAGACTTCTTTTCTACTCTTTGCACTCTTTGCCCTCACTCCCCTTCCTCAAACTGAGACAGTTCTGCAGAGTTCATCAGGCTCGAAGCCATATGGCAGGAAGAGCCCATAACAAGCTTTTGTTTTTGAAAAAAATATGAGGATACCTGCTGCAAAGCAAATCTTGCTTATCTTTCCCAGAGAACCTGCTCCCCAGGGCTGGGTTTGACCATCGGTTTGCAAGTGTGATAAAACAGACAGGAAATTCAGGGTCTGGCTTCAGTGCACAGGCACTGCCCTTCAGAGATACCCACAGCTGCTGCAGCACTGCTGACACACCACAGCCTGTGAGCAGTACAGTCCCACTCATCTCCTGCGTGGCCTGAGTTAATTGTGTTGCAGGGGAAACCAGGTCTGTCACCTCCAGCAGGGATGGAGCTGTCACGGATGCCCTGCTGTGGGTGCCTGAGAAAGCAGGGTAGCTCTGGATAAAGCACAGTTGGTGCAGATATGCCCGTCAGTGATGAGACAAGGTAGTCCCCTTCCTCTCCTCTCACCTGGCTCTGTCACTTTTGCTTCACATCTCTCTGCATCTTCTCACACCCAGCCTGTGTCTGGAGTTAAGCGATTCATGCTTGGCACAGCCTTGTGCTTGCCCTGATCCTCATTGTATCAGACAGAAACACCTCCTATCCCTGGCTCCTTGCTGTGTTGTGTCTGCTCTCAGGGAGCACTGGCCCAGGAAGAAAATCCCAGACCAGGTTCATACCACCCTGCCCAAGCCTCTGCACTACCCTGCCCTGTCTTTCTGCTGTTGTGATTTCTACTGAACACTGATGCTCTGAACCCCCTTCCCACCCACAGTCTCAGTTCATCCCTCAACCACCTCATTCTGCTTGATTTGGGTGCTAACTTCCCCCCTGAGCTGGGTAGCTTTACTTGTCTCACCATAAATTCACTTCCCAGCCCTGCTCAGCCCTGTGCTTGCTGCTCCTCCAGCAGCTGCCCTGCACTGACCAGTGCTGCCTTTTTGCTTGAGCAGAGCCAGGCACGAGCAGAACACTCCTCCACGGGCAGCAGCACACGCAGGGGAGCAGTGGGGACTCAGGGACAAATTCTAGAGGGGATGAGCAGAGCAGCTCGTCCCGCTCCCTCTGCTCAGCACAGCTTGATCAGCCTCTTGCTTTTTCCAAGTGCTATATTCCCACATGGAGTGAGAGAGGTTTCAGGAAATTTCTGCTCCTCTCAAAATCACTTCTGATTTTTCTAGTAAAAGCGTCTGCCAGCCTCCTGCCGCCAAGTTGGTTTTTTTTTTAATACATATACGATTCAAGCTGTGCTGGCTCTATTCCTGAAGTCTGGCAGGTGCTCAGTGACATATGTTCTGTGATAAATGTTTATTACATAAGTTCATTCAAGCTAACATGGATTTTGAGATATAGTCAGCTCTCATAATACAGCTTGCCTTCAAAGCTCAGTGTCCAGATTATGTCTTTTCTTGTAGGGATGTCTCCCAGGGTTTGTTTGCTCCTTCCTTGATTCAGCCAACTCTTGATTGGTTCATCAAGGTAGTTAACGAAGCACTCAGACCAGCTCAGGGGAGGGAGGAAAAGGAGCAATTATAACTTCAGCTTGTTCCAGCTCATTATTTTAATCACTGTGTATCATATTTGGTGAAAACATCTCTCTATAAACATTTAAACTTTGAAGCTGTCATTGCTCAGAAACAAAAGGTCTGGTTTTGCTGATTCCCAAGCACTGGTCCTGCCTTAGAGGTGGATTGCATCACTGTGTCTCATTGGAGGAATTCCTCCTGATCCCTGCTGTTTCAGGACTATGGATACAACTCACAGTGTTCAAGATTTCTGAGTGTGTTCATCTTCTTCCTGGTTGTTCTAAAAACTTCTTATTTTTGCTTAATTTTGCTGTAATAAATTCCAGTCACTTTGTGGGCTGTTCTTTGGAAGGATGAAATTATAAGTGCTGTACCATAAAATCTTGAGCATCCAGCACAAGTCTAGGGCAACACTGGCATCAAATTTCTCCTCTTAATGTGCATCAGATGGGTAAA
This sequence comes from Pyrgilauda ruficollis, assembly GCF_017590135.1. NCBI lineage: Eukaryota > Metazoa > Chordata > Aves > Passeriformes > Passeridae > Pyrgilauda > Pyrgilauda ruficollis. The sequence continues at coordinate 9,868,967 of NW_024520318.1, forward strand.
AATCAGGATAACCTGTTCTTTGTTTTGGATGGGGAGTTTGGAAACGGTAGGAGCCAGAGCTACCTTGGGGCTGCCTCCCATGTCACCATGTCTGAATCTGTCTCTGGGCTTCACATAGACTCAAACTCATTTTGCTCCCCAGGGTGCACAGCAGAGGTGCATGCCTGTGGCCAGGAGCAGTGTGTGCCATTCTGGGGAAAAGCCTTAGCCTTGGCTGTGTGGGACATGGATCTCCACGTTTGCTCTCAGGGATCAGGCTGATCCTGCATGCTATCACTCCTGCTGTGCAAATGCTTGTGCAAACGGGATGATTCACAAACATTTTGCAAATGCCTTGTGGATCTGGACTCTCTGGTGAGTCCAGCCTTGCTGAGGCAGAGCTGGGTTTTGGACAGTACAACAGCAATGAAGGTGACTTTTTCTCAGAGGATCCCCTTATCCCCCTCATTTGGGATACCAAAATATCAGGACTGTTTACAGGCAGGCAAAATCCTGGCACAGGAGGAGACCTCTCCAGGGAGGCTGTCAGGGCTCAGCAAGGGGAAAGCAGGATGTGCATTTTAGACTTGATCAGTTAGGTCCAGCAGTAACAAGAAACATTTTCTAGTCAACACATGCATCTTACCTGGCAAATTCTGAAGCAAACACAGGGCAGACGGGCAGTTAATAAATGCCTGCACCTCTCTTGTTCTGCAATCCATGCATTTTCCTCCTATCCTACATTTGCTGCTCAAGATCTCTTAGTCAGAAACAAACCCAACTCCAGAGATGTGGCAGATCTGCAGGTGGGAGGGTTGCAGTTAAGGGACAGCACTGGGCTATGAAATGTGGTTAGAGCTGTAATGTGTGCCTGGGCTACTATGGTTGAAGGGGCAGGGTGTTTTTAATACAGCTGCATAAGATACTGTGTCAAGCCTTCACTGAATGCACCAGTTTTAGCAAGACGTGTGCACGTTATTCAGAGAATCTAAGGTTAAACTTGCTGAGCTGTAAATCTCAGTGACTGGCATGCACCGCAATTCCAGAGTGTCCTGAAGCATGCCTAGGAAAAGAAAACATGGGGAGGACATCATCCTTAGGGTCCTTTGGATCAAAAATGCAGACTGGCAAAGATCAGCTGCCTCTGCTCCCACGTTGCCTTGGGCTGATTGTGATCAGCTTTGTGTTTTGGAGGTTTGGAAGGGATAAAATCTGGTGGACAGAAGAGAGAGGATGCAAAAAGGAAGAAAGGACCATTAAGGGGAAAGCAGTGTTGCTGAAGACCCCAGACTGATCTTTGGTTTCTCTTGTACCTTTGGGAGGAATTGGGTGTCCTTCCTGCTAAAAATTGCATAGTGGAGAGCACACAAGAAAGATCTCCTGCAAGAATGGGAGGAACCCAACTAGAACAGCAATCAATGTGCTTTTTTAATTGGTAAAGGTCAAAACTTCCCCTCCATGTCTCTTGGAGTGAACAAAGCTGAAGTAGGTGGCCATCTCAAATGGATATGGGTACACCGAATCATCCCTTTTAGAGAATTGCCTCAGAAAAGACTGTGAAAAACAGAAACATTTATCTGGGTTAATTCCCAGCTGTGAGGAACTGGCAGATCTTGAGGGGTAACTTGGCTCAGTCAGTCCCAGATGTGGTGTGGGGTCAGGGTTTCTCTGTTGGGACAGGGTTATGCTGGGAGCAGGAGTGGGAGCAGGTGTCAGTCGTGAGGTGCGACATGAGCCTCTTTGGAGATCAGATGGTTTTTATCTGGAATTGAATAAGAGCATTGAAAATAATAAACCAGCACCTCAGAAAGAGCTGGGTAATTAACCTGTCTCTCTTGTGAGCTTCTCCTGCCAGGCTCCCTGTTTGTTGTAACTGATGTCCAGCCCCTTAAGAGGTCAGGAAGCACCTGCTTTGGTATTTGCATGCACTACAAGATTTTTGAGGCAGGGACTGTCCTTTGGTGGCTTGTGCTGGCAGCCTTCAGAGCCAGAAGTCCTGGCTGGGGCACACCTGCAAGGCAAACCTTAACAACCAGGTGCCCATCTCAGCCACTGAAGGTGAAGCATCTTGTCTCTGGCTGGGCAGATGAGTCAGACTCAGAGCAAATTAGAATTAGCTTGGGTGGAATTGTGATGTGAGTGTCTAGCCACCACTTGTGGGGAGGGTCAGTCACATCGTCACAGCTCCATTAGGAATGATGCAGGCATTCTCCACCCGCAGAGAATTTGGCCCAGACCTTTTAAGTCATATCCTTGTGGTAATTTGATTTCCCTCTGCATTAAAGACATTAACATTTTAAGTGTCTTAGATGCTGATGTGACACATGGACCAGTGGAGATGGTAGTTTTGCTTGTGCTGACATTCAGCCCCTCTGAGCAATGTCCCAAACACCAAACTCTTTTTGGAGCATCTTTGCCCCAAAAAGAGCTGCTATTGTGCTGAAATTAGAGCCCAGATCACTCTTCAGAGAATCAATTTGCCTGACAACCCTGATCCTTGGGGGGGATATGACATCAGCATGGTGGCTATCATCAGTCAGTGGGCTCCCTGATCTGCAGGTACTTAAGTACTCCCCACTCCAGAATGGGTCACTGAAAGCATTTTAAAACTCTCAGGTTTTGGGAAATCCAGTCTAAATTTTTCAGGTGGGACAGTGAGGAATGAGACTGAGAAAGGTACCTCTGGAAATGGATGTGTCTTCAGGGCTTGCAAGACTGCTCACTACAGAGTGCTTCAGGGCTTTGTGACCTTAGGTTAAGTTCACAAGCCCCATGGACTGTAAATGAAAAGTATGAAGCTGATTTGATGTTTATTTGGTTTTCCAGGGGGTTCAGGATTCAGGCTTTGTTGAATGGACAGCTATATTCTTTCAGGCATGAAGCAACTCCTTCTGTTGTCTCTCCTATAAAAAGGTCTGGCAAATACTAGCTTTTGCTGCACAGCCTTGGGATTAAGCTTTCCAAAGGCAACTCTTCATCATGGGGCATTCATTTCTGGGACGCTTGAGCACAGCTTGCTAGAACAGTCTCTCCTTTGGAGGTCTCCAACTGCTGCATCCTCTAAAGATCCCTCCAGAGAGATGCCTCAGACGCAGAGTCTCTTAAAGGTCTGGTTACTCCTGGGAGCCCTGGTATGCCTGTGGTATGACTTTGCTCTCTCCCAGGCCTTTGCTCTTGCTCATTCAGCCCATCCTCCAGTCCATTGTTAGTTCAGCCCTTTGGTCAATTCTTCTCTCACACACCTTCGCTCTGCTGACTTTCCTATTCAGGATGTGGATGCAGGAATCAACCAAGACACTGGTTGTGGTGGATTAGGCATTAAGTCATTTGCATTTCCTCACCACTGCCAATTACTACTCTTGCAGCAAAAGACAGAGTGCATACACTGACTGGGGCTGCTGCTCCTGATGGGAAAGCCAGAAGGGAGCACTCCTTCCGTCATAACACGCGCTGTGCACACTGACTGCAAGTCCCTGCATGCTGTCAGCTTGTTCCGTGTGCCTCTCCTTCATCACAGCAATGTGCAGGCTGTGCTAACAACCCCAGCTCCCTCAAAAACTGTTTGGGGTTTGACCAAAGGAAAAACACCCTCCTTGGGAAAGAGCTGATATGCAGGGAAGTGATTTTGTCAGAGCTGCTTGCTTAAGCATGTGGAGACAACTGCTCAGGGTCAGCCATGGATAACAAGCCTTCAGATGACAAATGGCAGTCCTTGGCTGTACAGTAAGGGGTGTATGTTCCCAGCATGCTCCCTCTGAATTATTGCAATGGCAGCACTCACTTCCCTTCTCTGGGAAAGAAACAAGAGCAAAGCAAGCAAGAACTAGCAGCAGATGGTCCCTCCTGTGCCCAGATCGTTCCAGCCAAAACAAATCTACATCCCCAGCTGAAGGGAAGGGTACAGGAATAGAACAGGAGTGTGACTCAGATCCAGTGACTCAGACAGCAAGGCGAGGGGAGAGAGGGAGGGGGAGAGGCTGAACCTGGCGCAAGAGCCTCTTACGGATGACAGTGATTATTGCTATTATTCCTGTGAGTGCTTGCGGGCACTGACAACTCTCACTCCTGTTCTCTTTTTTAGGGTTGTTTTTCTCTCTCTCTATCTCTTTTTTTTTTTTTTTTTCCATGTCTCTTTCTTTCTCACTCTTCCCTTTTGTGGGAAAGCTGTGAGAACCCTCCTCTGCATATTTATCTGTTTGTGAGCTGGTAAATAGCTGGCCAAACACTTGTGTGCCAGATATCAGATAGACTCAGCTGTTTGCATGCCAGTGGAAAATGCCACATACCCATCTTCCCTCTGTCGGGGCAGCAGCCTGAGAGATTCCAGGCATGGTCCCCAGCTCTTCTCCCCCCTCTCATCCCCAGTCCACGGGCCTGTGGCACTTTTTCCATGTGCCTTCCCACAGCAGTGGTTGTGTCGAATGAGGATGATGTTTGCCCAACCTTAGCAAGTCAGATTTTGAATAATGAGCTCAAGTGCTGAACTGTTGGTATTATTCTGTCAGAGCTGCCACGCAGGTCAGATCAGCTACTGTCACTTACTCATGGCTAAGATGTTTCTGTGGCACTTGGCTTTACCATGGAGGGACGGATTCCCATCTTGATACCCCTTAGATTATGTGAAAGGCTTTGCAAAGCTCCTGAAAAGCACTATCACTAGAAAAACTAGGCCATTGGGTGAGATCATGCATTAAGCACTAGGGGCTGGCTGAACAATCTGTCCCAGAAACTGGCCTTGGATTAGTGCTGTGCTGTGCTCTGGCCCTTGGCACAAGCACAGGTGGGACGAAGGGCCCAGATCCTGCCTGACCGCATTGGAGGAAAACCACCCTGCGGAGCAGAACATCCTGCCCTGCTAGCTGCCTGGGTCCTGAGCTTGGGGGGGCTCAGCAGGGAGCAGAATGTCCTGTGGAGACCCAGACTCTGCTGTGCACCAGCAGCAATTCTGTTTCTCCATCTCCATCCCAGGTCATTCCCTAGGTGCCTTCCCCACCCACCCAGGCAGAACTCAGAGGCTTCTGATTTGCGTCAGACCCCAAACTGCTCCACACTAACCCCACCAAATGAGGTCTATCCCATGGCAAGATGCTCTGTAAGGACTGGCACTGTGTGCTGATGGCCCTTGAGCAAAGTCCATAGTGAAGATGTACAGCTAGCACACGCAGCTTGTGAGGTGCAATTGTGTCCATTGGGAGGTTTGGAAGAACCAGGACAGCTGGAAAAAAATGGTCTCACTGACTTCCAGCTAAACCAGGTGCCCTAAACTGAGTAGACTGTGGCTGTAGCAGGTGTCCCATACACATTTTGGATTTCATGGGTGACAAGAACCAGCATATGTCTGTTTTAGGACATAGAGGTGCTTGAATACACCATCCTCTCTTCTGAAGTGGGTCCCCATGACCAGCATAGTGCCTCTGGACACAGCAGAGCTGGCTGGGGACTTACAGCTTACTCATCACGAATGCAGACACCAGCACCCCAGTCCTAAACTGAGGGGTCCTCAGGGACAGAGCCAAGGCACAGAAAGGAGCATGTGCCAGCCCACGCACTGCTCACAAGCCAGTGAGGGCTTCAAAAAAGCCCTGTGGTCACTGGCCCAGCCAACACATCTGGGCTGAGAGAACAAGACCAAAACTTGAGGCCCCCAGCCTGCTGGGTTTGGAGGGTTTTCTCCTTGGGGTAGCAGAGAAGGAAGGCAGAGACTGTCAGACCTTGGGTAATTGCTGAGAGGCATCAGGGAGATGGGATTTGAAAAGATGAGACAGGTTGAATTTATATTAAAAATCTATATAGATGTTGTTATACAAACCATATTACCATTTTTAACTTTGGTACCTACTCTGGGTTTCATTCAACTGAACAGGATACAGGAGGTAAAACTTTCTTCAGGTCTACAAGATGTAGAGGCCCAGTGAATTGTCACACTTGAATGGCTTCCCCCTTCTTTGCATGTGTTGGTGACACATTATAGATCATGGCAGTGCTATATTTGCACACATGTAATGTGCTATTTTTTTTTTTAAAAAGTGATTCAGCAGTAATGCAGTCTGCATGCACATGTGAGTAACTCAAGGGGATTTTTAATGTAAAGCCCCTTCTCCCCAGTTACTGCTCCAGCCCTGCTAAGGGCATAAAAATACAGCATGATTTCTTCACTTTCTGTTCTTGACAACCTTGTATAGTGCTGTACAGGATGAACTGCCTAAATGTGAAGGATGAGGGAGAGATCAAAAGCTTTAGGGTCAGATCATCAATCTACATTGTCCATGTTGGGAGAGAAGTGAACCTTTCTTTCCCAGCCCAAGCTGATGCCTTGGAGGCACGACCTTTACAAGCAGATACGCCAATGCATGATCTGGTGCTGTATCTGCCACACTGTTGTTATACCCAGAGGCTGTTTTTGGGGGAAAATTTGGATGACCTAGATGCGAGTTTTTGGTTCTTTCAGGGAAAATAGTGTCTGAAGTCAAGATATTTGGGTGGGAATCAAGGGTTATTTAACAATCAAGCTTTGGCACAGGCTTCCTATGTAAGTTCACTAAGCAACAGGGATGCTAACTATGGTGACCTAGGGCACTGTTCAGATGAACAAGACATCTCTGTGTGATATCAGGGCTGAGAGAGTTTAGGTGGGGGGAAATCATTAGATTGTAGTCTGACCCACAGAGTGAATAATACTACCCATCTATCCCTTACTCTTCCAGAGTACTCTTCTCTATCTCATCTCTTCCAGAAAGGTGTCTAGTCATGATCTGAAGATATCAGGAGAAGGAGAAGCTGCCCCTCCCCTTGGTCATTTGTTCCAGTGGTTAATCATATCTTTGCTAAACACGTGCACCTTACAGCTAATTTGAATTTGTCTGGTTTCAGCTTCTTACCAGTGGTGGTTGGTGTTTATGCTATTCTCTACTACATTGAAAAGCCCTGTTGGACTCTCTGTTTTCATCCGATGGAATTAATTATATGCTGATCCTAACTCACCCTTCAATATTCCCCTCCGTCCCCCTTTGGGTGCATGAAACAGATCGAACAATTGCAGTATCTTGCTCTAAGGCATTTACACTCCTTAATTCATTTCTGTGGCTCTTTCCTGCCCTCACTTTAACCACCTTTTGAATATTAAAATGTGAGCCCCGGGCCTGGTTATGTTATCTTATCCACTTTAGTCTCAGTGCTTTATGTGGAGGAAAATTAACCTCCCTGATCCTACTTACTACTTTCCCTGTGTGCTTAATCCCAGGCAGCCCTTGCCCCCATTTACCAGGAGAGGTGTCTGCACTGAACCACTCATCCACAACGACCTCGAGCCCTCCTTCAGGAGCTCTGCTACACTTGCAGCCAGTCCTGCTGGTAATGAGCAGCCTCCCCTTTTCCTTCCTCCCGACTGCAGGAACGCATTGCAAGTGAGCCCTGCTTACCCAGCAGTCACCATGCCCTGGCACGGCTGCCTCTTCCACCACCTTGCCACCAAAGACGGGCATCAGTGCCCATTGTCAGTGACCCTTTTATCATCAGTCTTCCAGACTGATGATAAAAAAACAGGGGGTAAAGCAGGGCTGAGTCCCAAACCTGCTTGGAATTTGTTGTTCGGTGATGAGTCCTCACTGACAACAACATTTTGAGATCTGTCAGTTATCCAGCTCTCAATCTGTCTCACATATCTCTGGTTCATACTATTCTGTGCTATTTTTTAAGCAGGATGTCATGGTTTTAGCTCAATCCCCTTGTAGAAAATCTAAGTATAGCATATCTGCGTAGTTACTTTTATCAGGCAACTTTGTAATCTCCTCAAAGAACTAAATCAGGTTTGTTAAGTGCTATTTTCTCTACTACAACATTGAATCACATTCACAGAAGAGGGGAACGCTGAGAGGCTACTAAGTTTATAATTCTTAAACTTATTATTCTTATTCTATTTTTATATATTCTTCTGCTATCCTCACCTAATTGGGAAGACTGATCTTATAATGTTGTTCTCTTGGATGTAGGACCTACCAGCAGAGGCACTGAGCAGGATCACCAAGTCCCCTGGCCCGGGTCACCCTCGGGGGTGGCGGTGGCTCGGTGAGTGCTGTGCACAGCAGTGGGTTTGAACTGGGGAGCACAGCCCAGAGCAACTGATCCTTGTGAGGTACAGGCAAGGCTGTGGCTGCTCTTGCAGGGGTTCATCTCTGCTGGCCATCTCTTGGGTTTGGGGATGTACCAAACCATGCTTGGCTGAAGCACCAGCTCCAGGACAGAGGAGTGGGAAAGGGCTCTGCCCCTCCCTGCTCCTTCCACCCTCCTCCAGGCAGTCTGTCAGTACCTGGTCAGGAGGATATAATGTCTTCATTGTGATAAAGATCTGGAGGAGATAAAAAAAGAAGGGATGTTCTCAGGTGTTGGATGCTGTCTTTCCTGCTGAGCTGCCCGAGAATGGCTATGCTCAGCTCCCTTGGGTCAGTCCAGCTTTAATGCATTAAAAAGCAAACTGAAACCTTTGCGCCTAAAGTCTCTCTCATGGAGTGAATGCCCCACAGGTTTCTAATACTGCCCTAAGCCGACCTGCTTGGTGAATTTTCTGTGGTGAGAGTTGTAAAAGTTTGTCTCTCCTTCCCAGCTAGGAGGGTGCACTGCAAGGAGGCAGTGGAAGATTGTGCAGCACCTGCAAGGACCTAGTCCCCTTCTGTGTGGGATGTGTTAGCAGCTGAAGAGCTGAGCTCCTGCTTTTCTTTATGTGCTCTCCTGACTCAGCCGATCTCTGTTACAAGCACAGCTGCACTCAAGAGAAGAATATGTTATAAAGAGAGTTCAAACTGGCTCTTCTGCTGTGGTAAGTTTTCAGCTACCACCTCTGAAGCACATCCTTCCTTCCTGATGGCCACGTCAAATGGTTTTGCAAAGGCACCGTGGAAAGGAGACCCAGATATGCAGGGTTTGATGGCCTCCTCTTCTGCAGAAATGCTGAGTGTCCTCATCACTTCCTGTCTTTGTGTGATTATTAACAATAAAACAAGTCTGAGGGATGGGTAGATTTAATAAATTAGAAGAGAAACACCCCAGCCTATGCCTTCTGAACAGCCCCGGATGTCACTGCCCTGGGGTCATGGGGGACTGGGAGGCCAGGTTTTGTTTAACTTGAGCTTTAAGTCTTCCCTAAGAAGATGGGAGCTCTCACGATTTGTGTCACAGTAACCAAGATCTAAAAAATATGCCATGTTTCCACTGCAATTTTCTCTCTCAGATGTGCCAGCTGCTCTTTTTTCACACTTTTGCTGCACATTTACGAGAGTGAGAAGGAATGCACACACACACACGCACATACACACAGCTGCAGCCGTGAGACCAGCCTTAGCCCACACAGTGCTGCTAAGCCCAGAGATGTATTTAGTTAGAGCAGAAGAAAGAGAAAAAAAATTTGAAAGAAAAAAGGGTTGGTGTAACTATGTCTGGATTCCCAAACACCTGCATCAGGGTTTCCTGATATTTCTGCAGACATTTGCATCAGAGATACAGCTGCCACAGTGCTCACACAAGACCTTAACCTTCACTTGATCGTGGCTCTATTCTCCTTTCATTTTCTCTTAAAACAGAGCTGAAATCTCATGTGCACCCAGAGCTGCAATGGTCGGAGTCCACGCTTGTGAAAAGTATCCAAATCTATTACACCAGTTTAACATCATTTAGTCAAAGGGCTACAGGAGGCTGTATGTGCTCTGTCAGCTTAGTTTAATTTCAATACATGAAGAACAAGCTTAAACCACTATCTGTAATGGATTTTAAATAAGACTGAAAATTTGTGTGCAAAGAAAGCCTACTTTGATGGTGTTGTAGCTTTAGGAAGGGCAGACCTTTCTTGCTGTTTTGAGGGAAGAGACAAGTCTTAATTTGTGCTATTTTTATTCCCTCTGCACTATTGCTTTCTAGATGAATACATTAGTTTATCAGATGCCGAGAACTTAAATAAAATAACCAGGGCAAATTTCCCACCTGCTGAATACATTTAACAGGCTTTTCTCTGAGGTGTTTAGAGTCTTCTCCTTCTACTGACTTTTCTGGGGCATGACAACAATTACCACTGTGGTCCCTTACTGAAAACTGCCCAGGTATATCACAGCTGCCTTAGACAAGGAGTGCCAGGAGTGAGAAATGTGTCAGGCAACTCATTCATTCATCTTTCTCAACTTAGAAAAAAGAGAATGGGGACTGTGACTTGGTGTTTCTACATGGTTTCACTCTCTGGTTCTCATGAGGTAGCAAAAAGCTGAAGATTCTTTAGAGGAAGTCAAGTAAAAAATTTCAAGGAGATTTCTTAAAAAAAAAATCAAAAATCCACAACCACCAAAAAAACCGCACCAAAAAAAAAAAAAAAAACCAACCAAAAAAAAACCAAAAAAACCCCAACCAACCCAGAGCAAAACAGAACAGCAACAGCCGAAATGTTTCTCTTTTTCTTGGAAATTCTGTAAAACCCCTTAACTAAACCTAGATTTGGAACCTACACCAACCCAAGAGTTTTCTTTAGTTAAAACCTCATCCGCAATTCAGCTTAGAAAAAAATACAATGACAACAAGCACAAGCTTCAGAAAAAAAATGAGACAAATCTCTTCTTTAGGCAAGACTCCTTTGTCCTGAATTCTAGAGAGCTGGTTATTTAAGGAGAGAATTATGTGAACAACTAAGATTAAACAGAAGCAGCAACACACCCTGATGCAAGCTTGAGGGTGTTGAAATTGCTCTGCTCTTCTCCCCAAAGACATTTCGGATCCCATTTCTCGAACACTGTTTATGTCGAAAGTGCTCACATTCTGATTTCCTCTACAGCCAGTTCACTGCTCTCTGCAGTCTCTAAAAGCATCATCAAGCGTTTCCTCATTAGATAATATCATCACACACCCTAATGATTAGGCTCAATGAGTCACCTTCCTTTTCGGAGCCCTGTATTCAATCCAAAATTGTGTATCCTCTCTCTCTCTCTCAGAGAACTCCCTCCACAAAGAGATGTCTCAGGAGACCAGCCCAGCTGTAGCAACAAGTTCATTAGCCAACCCATTGTGGTGGATTCTGAAACCCCCCAGTGAGATGCCAGGGACAATCAGACCAGTGCCAGGGTTAGGGGCGCTGTGTGCTGGGAGCAGAGTCGACACTTCACAAAGGGGAGCCCTCGCCTCAAAGAACTCTGACATCTGAAAAGCAAGAAGCCAGCTAAGTGCTTAGTGGAAGGCTTTGGGGATCAAGAGGATGATAAACAATCAGTGTAACTGTGGGCACTTGGGATGAGTAGAAAGGAGGGACTAAATATACCATGTCTATAGGGAAGGATAAGAAAGAAGAAGAAAATGCTGAATTGAGACAATGAAGAATGTTGTAAGCAACAAAGTAGAGGCTAGTAGAAGAGGAAAAGGGATGGGTTCCTCCTGTTTGATTACAAAGGCCTTTTCCTGTCATCCTGCTTGCAGAACAGGTTTTATTATTTATCTCGTTTTTTTTTTAATTTCAGGCAGATTAGCAGCAATTATAAAAATAATGGCATCTCTATTGCCATGTGCACTGTTTACGTTCCTGTGAAGCCTACAATCAGGGGCCAGGAAGAGGGCCCTTCTCCAGGGTCTGTGGATAGGAGAGGGGACAGGCTGGGTAGGACAGTGGCCCGTGTCCACCTGCACAAGCAGCCAGCTTGGTTGGGACAGCAGCCAGGAGGGGAAAGCCTGTCACTCTCACTAAAGTTTTCATCAAAGGGCTTTCCTGCCCCTCCCCATCAGCAGTAGTGAGTGGTGGACTCACTACTCAGGACTTTTGCTGGTTGCATTTATTTTTATTTTATAAACATTGCAAAAACGAGATACTTCCCCTGGGATGTGGCTCTTTGCACCCCCTTGCTCACAAGTATTTATGGGGTTCCCCTCTCTGCAGCTTCTGGATGCCTTGGATGCCTTGTTTTTTTAATTGGATCTACACTCAGATTTACCCCTCCTGTGCAGGGCAGCTGTGTGCAGGCACACACAGCTGAAACTGAGGCAGTCAAGTCCAAAATGTAAATCTAGAAGTGGATGCTTCAGGTGCCATTTAACACCTCCAACATCCCAAAACTAGGTGGAGAAATACCTTAATTCCCAGAGAGACACTTTCTAGAAGATGCTTTCTGAACATGTGTAAGACTTGCACCAAACAAGTTGCTGCCCTTTTAGGGAGGATGTTTGTGTTCCCTCTCACTCACCCAACCCACTGATACGATGTGCCACCATGCAGGAACACATCCCCTCTGCCAAGCCACAGGGCATGCCTCCCTGGTGTTCCTAGTGAGATGGTGACTCACTCCAACCTCCTGGTTAAGGAGCTCAGGAGCATCCCCTCCATATAAAATGAGGTGTATTTCTTCTCTGCATAGAATCACAGAATTTAGATTGGAAAAAGCTAAATTAAGGATCATTAAGGCAAACAATCAGCCTAGCACAGCCAAGCCCACCACTCAGCCATGTCCCTAAGCACCACATCTACACATCTCTTAAATGCTTCCAGGGCTTATTCTGAATTAGGGACCCCTCCCCATTGCACACTTGGTCCCTGGGAATGCTCCACCACCACAGGAGCTTTTGTAGCAGAGGATGGAGACGTGGCACCTGCAGCCCCTCGTGACAAGTACCTGTTCACAAACCAACCCCCCTGTCCAGCAGCCTGGGTGCTGTTGCACAAAGGGCTTGGAAAGGTGCCCATTTTGGGAGTCTGAGTGTTGGTCAGAGGGCTCTGTACCCTCTGTACCTGCTGCACGAGCCATGCAGACTGAGCTTTGAATGGAGGGTTACTATAAACATTGGCTGCCGGCTCTCACTGAGGACAGCATCTTGCCTGGAGCTAACTTGCACCCATCCTCTCTTTTTCCATCCCTGGGGCATCAAGTCTCTCTTGAGCTGCCTTCCTGATGCTGCTGAGGACTTGTGGTCCACCCAGGATATTTCTCCCTAAGAAGGAAAGCTCTCTTTGACTCCCCTCCTTCTCAAGCATTGCTTAGGTTTCACTGTTCTCATCATCAAAGAGGACCTCTCAAACACTGCCCCAGTAAGTCCCACCCCACAGAGGAGGCTTTGTGCCCTGCAAACCAGGGAGAGGCACAGCTGCTCTGTTTTCTGTCTGTTCTGCCTTGATAATTTTTTGCTCCCAGTCATCCGCCTCCTCCTAGGTCTTTTCTCCAGAGGAGGTACTCTTGTCTCCCTGTCATTGTTTCATAGACACACGCTTAGAGATTTCCCAATGGTAGTATGTGGCAACAATGAATCCCCAGTGCACGGAAATGCACATGAAATTGTATTAGTCACACACAATTAGGCAACGCACAGTCACCATGCAATCAGGGGAAGCCTAGATGCAGATTATTGAGGTGCAGAGGTTTTTGATGAACCGTATTGTCGCCCAAAAATGCTAATATATGAGAAACAAAGCATTTTCCCTGAAAGGGTTGTACTGGGCAAATTTTTCAATTTGAATTGTATTTGAAGGGTTGGAAATTGCCCTTTTATCATTTCCAAAATAAAAAATTCATTTCATTTAAAATTACTTTTGATTTCACAATTTAAGCTAATGAGGTTTTTTTTTTTTAACGTGGCTGAATACAAAACACTTCAAAGTTATCAAAATGAACCAGTGTTGATTGCCCCCACAGAGCTTTTTTTTCACATTTTCATTGTAAAAATGCTTATCATCACCTATATTTACATGTAGGGAAAAACATTTAAGCACTGAAAACATTTGCAGGACAGAGCAATCATGAGTTGCTCAGCTCTAACGCAACAGCAATTTCACCACCTCCTTTTTACATGATTGTGATATGCAGTCTTGTCTTCTTGACATCTTCCAGAGGATTCTTGCTTTCTGTAGGAGAGGTTCCTGGCTATGCAGTATTTACAAGCTGCAAATCCACACCAGACCTTTCAGGACACTTGCTAGACCATGCAGAGATGGAGGAAATGGATGTGGTTTGATTTACCCGAGCTGGGTGGGGTCTCAGTGGAGCTCAAATGGAATTGACAGAGCAAAGGGAGACCTTTGCGTGCTTTTCAGTCTCCAAGTGAGATTTCCAGCATTGTTTCCAGGCTGCAATCGGAGAATTACCCATCATTATAATTCCATTATAATAACTGGAGGCATGTTCAGTAGCTCAGCATGCTTCCCAGAGGTGGAATGTTTGCACACCCGTAGGTGCTGCTGGCCAAGGTGCTCCCTGGGACACAGGACCTCCCCCACGGGGGGCTGGGAATGCAGTCACACACGTTTGGATGGCACATCCCAAAAATACTGTGTGGCATCTTGCTGACCTCCTCAGAGCCTCCCTTTGGAAAATAGAACCAAAAAACTCAATAAAAAACCTTGGTATTGCCCTGACCAGTGTCTCCTCTGTGTTTCCTCGGATTTTCCCCTCCATCTGCACCCCTGCACTCTGGACCATACCTACAGTGTCACCCAACATGTTCAGCTGCCACAGCAAGGCCACACTTGCAGGAGGGCCTGGGAGGTCCCTGGGCACTGCTAAGGGATCCAGGATCATTAAACCACGTGGTCCCTGGCAGCTGTTGGAATGGGGAGCAGCAACATAAATTAGAGAGCAGCAAAGGGGAATTGCTGGGATCAACCTCTTAGCTGCTGCTTGCTTGTTTGAGTTTCTGCCAGTGAAGAGTACGTGGCTTTAGCAGCCCCAGGGTTGTGCTGATGAGGTGTGTTGGAAGTTCTGTAGAGTAAACCTTAATAGATAAATGTTTGTGCTTTTGAGTTACCACCGGATCAGGGGCTGTTGGGGGTACCTGATCTTTGTGTAAGCGGCCCGTGCAAGGCACCAACACAGACAGTAAATTGCTCAGCTTGGGAACAGATGCCAGGGAATCTGCATCCCAGTCCTTTCCCTTCCTGAACAATCAGTTTTTCTCCTTTACTGCACAGAACAATTTATAACTTACCAAGAGACACTGTGTCTGATGCTGACCAGAATTATTTTCAAAAAATCTTGCATAATACAGATGAAACCAAAACTACAGTGTGCTACAAACAAAGGTAATCCCAAATGCAGCAAAAAATGGAAACACTGGGATTTCCCTAAGACAAGTCTCATGTGTCCAGGCTTCACAGGAGTGAGCTAGAAAAGAAGGCTGTGATGCCTTGACAGCCACAGAGAACATGACAATAACCAATTTGTTTTGAATTATCTTGCATTCAGTATTTTACAGTAGGAACAAGACAGGGCATAAGACAGGAAGTGAGGAGTAAAAGCCCACTAACCACAAGCTTTTCTCAGCAAGAATAAATGCATTTAAAATAAACCAAAATCAACAGCATTAAACCCTAAAATATTTATGTTTAAATATTGTATTTATGTTCTCTTTTGAAATACTCTTGTTTCAAACTCAAGAGGCAGGGCTGTTCACATGCCCAGCTGGCAGCATCTGTCCTTACTAAAGCAAGAGTTGTATCAGTCATCTGATTCCCATCTTACATAACCCAGAGCTCTGCCTGGCCACACTGCAGCTGGACAAAGAGAAAAGAGCCTGAGCTTTGCTGAAACACATTGTCACAGTGCTGCATTAGTGTTGGTTCACCATGGTGTTTCCAGAAGTCAATTTCACTAAAGATGCACAGCGTGTTCAATCATACCAAGAGTTCTCTCCTCCAGCTGTAAAAATTAACAGGAGTTTGATTTCTCTGAAGTCACTTGTTCTCAGACTCATCCTTCCATGTGGGCTATCCCTTTCAGAAAGTCTGTGTGCCCCAGCTAACCTGAAAGGTAAAGTGCATACATATAGATATATATATATATAATCACACATGTACATAAGCTTATGCCTGTGCTTATACACACACATAGATACTTGTTATGTGTACACATTTTGGAGACCCTAGCCATTCTACCTTGGCTCAGGGAGCAAAGGTCTCCAAACAGGACCCAGCTGTCACTTGCACAAAGAATGTCTCCCCGAGGCAGTCTGGCCAGCTCTCGTGCTCCAAGATCCCTGGTCCTCAGAGGCTGAAGGACAGAGTCAGGGCCCATCCCTGGGACAGCTGAAAAGCACAGAAAAGGTTGGATGGTTTGGCTGCTCCCCAGGACCTCCCCTTGCTCAGAGTCTCCCACACCACGGCCATGCCCACAGCTTGTACCCAAAGCTTCCCCAAGCATTTTGGTTAACAGAGATGGCCTGACCAGGAGGAAATTAAGCTCTTCCTTTTTTCTTTTATGCAATCATTCATCTGTCTCTCTTGTCCTGTCACCACAGAGATGTGGTTGCTGCATCCTGCAGTTGCCTCCCACTGCCCTCTGAAGCAGCCATAGAGGACAGGGCTCAGACAGCTTAGAGGAGCAGCAAGAATTCCAGCCCAGCCACAGTGTGGTCTCACAGCCTTCAGAGGCAGGTTCCTCAATGGTCCTTAAGAGCCCTTAATGTAGGTGTATGTTTGTGAACATGCCCTGTTACCATATTTGTAAGAGTCCCTTTTTGTCTTAGCGTAGCAGGAGTGCACAGCACTTTCTGGTGATCTGAATTTTGCTTGTTAAAAAAACCAGCTTGCTATTGTGTAGAATCTGCATAGAAGCATCCCACTTCGCTCTAGAGTTGGTTATAATTTAAATAGGAAAGCATTCATCAGGAGTAAGGAGAAACATCTTTTCCTTACTCCCATTAGCTTCAAGAGCTCAAGGAAATCTTTCTCACAAAAGAAAAGCAAGACTTGTGGCTTTCTCCTAATGCTGCCTTTGAAGTGCCATCTCTTTTTCTGTCTCATTCACACATGCACAGCAGCACCTGTACTTGTTGGTGTATCCTCAATGAACTAATTTGTCCTGATATGTGAAATTCAAGCCACCATGACTCACTTTCTGCCTCACCTCTCAGATATGTGTCCGTACCACAAGTGCTGAACACTCCCCAGGGCTGTCAGCCCTGCACAGGCAAATGCTGCTCAGCTTATGGAGCTCTTCAATTCCTCTCCTTTTCCAAGTGGAGGAGACTTTGCTCATGAAAGGTTTGCACAAGGAGGGGTTTACATCTGAAGTTTTTTCACTCTCTGTGAGCTTTTGCTTCTCTCTAAATACAACACGGAAACTCTGCAAATTGCTATTCTATGGATAAACCCAATCTGCTGAAAAACTTGCTTCTCCATTGACCTTTTCAATCCACTGAGCTTTTATGTGACTTGGATGCTTTCTTTAGCTAAATATTTATATAGTAAACATTCAATGTATGGATGATTGTTAGGATTGCAAGCTCTGTGGGACAGAGGCTGGTTCCCTGTTTTGCACCTTGCACAGCCATTGCCAACTCAAGGCACTGCTACAGCAACAACATTCCTATGGCTTTGGAAGGCACAGACTGTGACTGGCTTTGTCAGGCACAATGGAGCTGTTATTAACAATTGCTCAGAGAAAGAAGTTTCCAAATTCACCTTTCCTGCAATGTCTGAGGAGAATGGAGGGGGTGTTGAATTCTATCACGACAATATTAGAAAGGAGATGAGTCAAACATGCCACAAGGGTGTCCATCAAAGAGCAGAGATAAAAGTACTGAATTCCAGCAGCAAATTGTGCCTGGCAGCCACGATGAAATAATGCTGCTTGAAGGGAGTGAGGGGAAGTGTCAGGGCACCCCAGGTGTCAGAAGTGCCTCTGTGAGCTCCAGAAGAGTGAAGTTGTCTTCTCTGCAGCGCTGCAGACTTTCTGTCTGACGCTGAGTGAGTCACTGACGTGTGGCTCACTGCAGGAGTGCAAGTGCCTGACTGCTGTGGAAATCAGTGCAGGTCAGGTGCTGAAAAAAAATGTAAGGATCTCAGTGTCTTCTCTCCTATGACGTACAGATAATACTTCTTCTATTCCTTTGTATGACAAGGTCTTTGAGGAATTAAGTAATTTATGCTCAAGACTGAGCTTTGGGGACATTCTTCTCTGCTACTTTGGTACAGCAATAACTGGGGAAGTCCAAAATTTGTTCTGCTGTTTGTGGAGAAGGAACAACTTGTGGACATTGCAGCCCCAGCACAACCTCTTCTTGCCTGAGAAGAGTGGGTAAAAACCCACGGGGGTCCAGGTGATGCCCAGAGAAACATGACCTGGCACACTCAGTGGTCCTACCCCTGCTCTAGCACCAAGGCAAGGGAGCTCTGCTGTGCTCTGCTTCATGAGCAGGACTGCCACGCTCCTGGTGGGGCAATGCTTGGGTTTCCCTGTTGCAGAATGACGGGCAGAACCGCAGTGCCTGGGAAATCCTCCCCTGACGGACCTTCCGTGTCTGCAGGGCACACACCGGGTGGCCCAGGGCTTGCCAGCCAGCCCTGCAGGAAGCTGCCTATGCAGTGAAATTAATTTTTTAACCAAGAAACAAAGTTTCCTTTTCTGTAACCCCAGACTTATGAGTCAGCATTTCACACATCAATTATTTACAACAAAAAGCAAGAAAAGCAATTTTAAGATTTTGTAGGATGGAGGGAAAGTGGAGACATAGCCCACACCACTCCTAAGTTAAATGTATTCCCTTTCACTGCTTGCAGGTTCCCAAGAAATTTTCTTTATCTTTGCACAGTCTTATGCATGTAGCAACTCCAGGCCTCCATTTATGTTTAGCCTCAAGGTCAGTGCAAAGCAAACCTGTTTTACTGTTAGGGAAACCAGGCACAGAGAGCTGAAATAACTTGGCTATGCCTTTAATTCCCCATACGAGCTATGCCAGGATCCAACAGCAGCATGTGTGCATTCCCTCCTAGGAGACACAGGAATTCATGTAAGGACACCTATCCTGTTTGTACAAGGTAACTGAAGGCTTTCATTTATGCACCCTTTGGTAATGAGTGCACACCTCTGGACTGTAAATGAAAATTGCTTTGAGTCACAAGGAAAATCCATGCAACCACAACCTGCGTGTCTGACTGTGCTGCGGAACATGGAGCCACGGAGGCTAACAGGGCCTTCCTTAATGGCAAAGGGATCCTTTGCTGCCTAATGTCTTTTCCAGCTTCCAAGAGCTGTTTGGCTGTCGTGATGATGTTGTGAGGTGGTGACAAAGGATGCAGGAAGTTCTTATGAGGAGAACGCTGTGATGAGGAAGCAAACAAGATGAGCTGTTAATGAAAGACAAAAAAGCACTGAAATCCCTCAGAATATGTGGGGATTTTTCTGGTGAGTAATACCAACATTTTAGGAACAGAAAAATGAGTCACTCCTACTCCACATGAACTCCTCTCATCCTGCCATGATTCAAGAACAAGTGTAGTCCCATGGAGCCTTTCACCATGGGATAGAGTAAATGACCTCTCCTGCAGGGAAGAAAAGGTTTCAGCATTTGGCCCAGTCCCCTGTGTCCTGAGACACCTGCAGGTGGGAAGAGTCATTAGGGCCCTAAGGGAAAATGTGAAACACCTTTGGGCTCTGTCCAGTGAGAAGAGCAGCTCCCCTGTTCTCTCCCCACCCAGCTGGCAGCAATCTGCACCAAAAACTACATAAGGGATTATGTTACAGACACTCTTCCCTCTCTTCCTCCCACCCTCAGTTGCACGGGAGCTGTTGGCTGCTGTGGATGTGAAAACTCCCTGCCCCATCTTGTTTGGAGTGATGCAGCTGGTTGAAGTAAGTTGGCTGGGTGAAGGTCTTTGTTATGATGAGCTGGTCATGGGCTCTTGCACAGGCACCTCACGGGAGGGCTGTGAGCAGTATCTGTAAACAGGTTTCATGCAAACATCGTTATCCTTGGCAGCTGCAGTGAAAAAGCTGTGGCTCAAACGAGCGTCTGGTTCCTCAGTCTTTCCTGTGCTATGATCTCATGTTACAATGTGAGCAAACTTCCTATCTGTAAAGAAGGGAAGTAGAGAAGCCTCTGGGGAGCTGAGGTGGATTTTCCCTTCTTCCCATCAGGTGCTACTTTTAGCACAGGGCTGTGGTATAACCAGGAGCCTGGGTCAGGGTTAATCAGGGCTCCTTGCAGCCCTGCTGGTGAGATGCTGACCCTCCATGGTTCTTGCTGAGCTGCTGCTGTGCAAGCAGCATGTGGTGTGGTCTCAGGAATCCTGCCTGCTTTGGGGCCCTGCCCTGCCCCATTGGGGCTGGGTTCCCTTGAAGAGGAAGACATGGGAAGAGGTCAGCATGTCCAAACTGAGCCTCCAAGAGGCAGGGGGCTGCTGCTGGCATGGAGGGGCTGCATCAGGCTAACCATTCTGTGTTGTACCTTTGGTTTTTTTTCTAGTCCAAGATCTGGGGTTTTTACTGTGCTTAGGGGCACCCTGGTCATTCAGGGAGGAGGGGAGGGTCTGTGTGTTCCCATACAGCAGGGATCCTGGGGAACCCATGGCTTCCCAGGTGGGCATAGTTGGGAATAAGTGAGTTTCATACCATCCTGTGCCAGCTATCTACAGCAAGAGCAGCAGGAACTTGTCGGGATACCTTTGGGATCCAGGTGTTTATTTTGATAGCGTGGCTGTGTTTGGATTTGTGCTTGCGATTTTTCTTTTTTTAGAAGCAGAGTGGATTAGTCCTGGCTTGTGCAATTGTTGTACCACATTCTGGCTTTGTGTTGTACAGGGCTCGGCAGTGGTGTCAGGAGACGTGCCCCTTAAGTACTCTTATTATTTATCCTCATTGTGCAAGCTGCACCAAATAAGTACCAGGCATTTCCAGAAATTGCTATTGATTGGGCAACTGCGTTTACAAGGCTAATCAATAAGTTCCCCCCACCACCTATTTATTTGTGATACAACTGCTCTCTTTGTGTGCCTCATGTGCTTTCCAGAGTTTGTAATTTGTCCAGTGTAAATAGCTGATTTCATTCTTTTTCCTGGGGAAAAAATAGCCCTGCTATTATAATGCCATGTCTCTTCTGGTGAGGGAGGCGTATGTGTCTTCCTGCCTTTGGGGTGGGTAATCTCACCCTTCACAGGAAGAAGATGAAGGGATGGGAAAGAGCCTTGTTGTTTCCTGAACACCAGAGCTACTGAAGTCTCCTGTGGATTTTTGTCCTTTGGCCTTTTCATCCTACTTCTGTTTCTATCATAATAAGCCCAGCTCTTTTCACACTGCTCTTCCTGTGGCTCCGTGACACGGAAGATAACGTAATGCTGGAGCTGGGACGGAGCTGGGCAAGCTCTGGTTGGCCAGGCAGGACACACGTGCTGTTTGGCCAGGCAGCTGTTCCCTAGGGCTGATACCACGTGCCCTTCCACACTGGGAAATCCTCTGCATCTCCACCTCCTGTCCTCTACAGGTTCTGCCAAATCCTGTGGGCACTTCTTGTTGCTGGAATTTCTGCCACTCTTTCAAATCTGACCCAGTTGAGTCAAAACCTTCAAAAGTTCTTTGAGAAGGATGGATGGTGGATTATCTGAGTGTCAGTCCAAAAAGAATCCTGTGTGTGGATGGCTGAATTGCCAAAATATTTAGAGTTATACTTAGGTTTCAAATTAAGAAGAATTTGGACATCTTCCTCTTCTGGCCTCAAATTACTTTGTTTATGCTGCCCCTCCAGGCCTGGTTAGCCTATGGTGAGAATGAGAAAGCACATAAAACCCTTCTAAAGGATTTCCCCACAATCTGTAAACACTAGAAATTTGCAAGATCTTATTCTGTAGTGTGAGACTACAACTAAAGAGACACTGGCTTTTCCTGCTCCGCTATGTCTGACACTGCCCTGTGTGAACTTGGATAGGTGAATGTCCCCAGCTCTCTTCTCTATTAAGGAGAAACAAACCTGCATTTGATTTTCAAAACCCGATGTGTCCCACATGTCTCTCTGAAATTTCCCAGTTTGATCTGTACAGTCACCACATTTAGCCTATTTTGCACAATTCACTTTACTCTCACACACGGAACAGCTACTGGATCCAGGATGGGATTTAAATCAACAGGCTCACATGTTGACAATATTTTTCCAAGATTTTGAGATATTTTCTTAGGAATTACTGCCCTGGCCACAATACTAAGCAAGGCCAAAACCAAAATAGTGTATAATGTGGTGCCTAATAATATAAATTATTTTCAAAATAGTAACACTGGTATCTTTATTGTGTTCTTTCAGAAATTGTAGAACCAGCTATCAGGCAATCTAAACAGAGCAACCCAAATAATCCTTGTTACAAAAGCACCTTGAAAATCAATGGCAAGGCAATAGTGTGCTCTATATAAGAGGCTCAGAGAGTTTTCAGAAGTTATATATGCTGTTTGGACAAGTGGGTGACTGTCCAGCTAGAGCAGAAATAGCCTAAACCAAACCACAGTAAATGCTGCTTCTTCCCCAGATAATCCCTACAGGACACGGGAAGGATCTGAGTGTATTGGGAAGGGGCAGAGTTTTGAGGATGCTGTGTTACAGGGCTGGGTGAGGTGAAGGTTGTGGTGGCTGCAGGGGGAATCTTGAAGCACTGAACAAAAGGAAATGTGGGGGACAATAGAGTACATTGCTGGTGGAGGGAAAGGACTTGGGGTGAAAATTCTTAGATTGTGAAAAGAAGAATCTTGAGGCCTGAAAAAGATTGGAAGACAAACAAAGGTGTATGATTAAATACTATGTTTCTCCTTCTAAAAGAACTCCTATTGCCCATTTTCATGAGGTTTTTAAACATCAAAAAGGGCTTTCTTTGGCACTAGGTACCATGTCCTGAAAAAAGTCAAATTGACCTGTGTATAATTAATGTTTCTTTTTAATATACATGAAGGCTGGCAGCCAGTGGAGCTAAGCTCTTAAAATGTGAACCTTTGTCTTCTGACTTTGGTTGAGATTACATCAATTCAAAGCTGTAGACACAATTAAAATTAACTCCTATTCCTTCCTTCTGCTCCTCTGTACACTCAGTTGCTTGTCCACACCCTCAGCTTCTTGGATCATTGACTCAGATGTTTAAATGGAAAAATACTTAGCACAAGTTTATTGCAATGAGCAGAAGCAAAGAGGGTCTCTGCAAATAACTTGGTTCTTTGTGTGCAGCTGGGTTCCCCTTTGTTTACTTGACTTCCCAAGTTATTTTCAAGCCTCTAAGGTCATTGCTAGTTAATAGTTGGCTAGAAATCAATAGACAGAGAGATGGTTAAAGATAAGTTTTAATAATGGGTGCAATCAAATTCTAGCAACTTTTTATCTCTCTGCCTCTGCCAGTGGTGGGTGGTTTTGTGCATTGACTCCATTTATCTTCCAGCTGTACAAACTCCAGGCAGGATTTTTATCTTTGTAAAATAAAAAGTAGAAGCCCACCCTGGTGCTTAGTGCCCTGCTGCTGGAGAGCTGAGCCCAAAAGTGCTTCAATACTTTCCATCAGTTTTAACAGGATTTTCATCCCATGTGCTCCATTGTCCTGAGGAAACAAAGCCCCTATACAAGGGAGTAAGAGCATCATCATTTTTTGACTGCTCTCCGAACGCATGGGGCATCTCAAAGCCTCAAGGAGCTTTGCTAGTCAGTTCAGTTTTTAAGTGGCTTCTGCACCTCTAATTGAGCATTTTGAAGTCAGATTTTAAAATCTTCATCTTGGAAGAGAAAGTGCTGTGATTTGATTTATGCCTTTAAACACAGGGTTTGCTTAATTTGGAGTGTGTGCAGGGCACTGCAGAAGTCTAATAGTTATCTCCTGCCAGCTGGACATCACCACACTCAAAGCAGATCTCTCACAAATACCTCTTGGTGTTGAGTGATCACTTGAACAAGTGTGTTCAAAGTGTGCTGGAGACAGTGGCTGCTCTGGGCTTGGGATCAGGTGCTGCATGATGCTGCTTGTCAAGAGCTTCCTTGGCTGTCCACAGCTCGCCTGCTGATCCCGTGCCTGGCACCGGGTTCTCTTCCTGAGGGCTTTGCAGAATTTTATTGGGCTGGGATGCAATGGCATCCCCTCCGTCCTGCTGCAGCAGATTCACCCACAGAGGTATGGCTGGCACTTCCATGCCTGCTCAAGCAAGTGAAAATCTTACACACTGCACCTAAAGCCCTGCCAGAGGTTTTCACAAATATGGCAAGCCATTGGGATGGCCTGGGCTTGGCGTGAGTGCCAGGAATTTGAGGGACCTGTGCTCAGTTCCCTGTTCTGACCCAGACTTCATCTTCTGTCCCAGGCAAATTACATCAGTGTTGAGATGGAGTACAATGGGATTAACAGGAGTGCCCAATTTGTGGGATTATTGTGAGGGTAAACTCCTCAAAGACTGCAGGATACTGTGAGCAGAACAGCCATATCAGCAACTGTATTGGAAGTGACTTGATATCTTGTATGCCAAACGCTTCAGGGAAAGTTTTGGGAGTGCTAAATCTGCCTCAAGGTGTGGGAAGGGACTTGGTAACCATCTGGGTGCTCAGGACCTTCTCCTGTGAAAACACTGGCAAATCCTGAAGGTGTTGCTGCACTGGAATGTCAGCTGAAAATTTGCAGAAGCACCACAGGCACCTGCCTGCTGTAAAAGCTCTGTCCAGGCCATGAATCCAGGAAATTAATTTAGCCTGTGAATTCAGGGCTATGGACTCATTCTGTGAGTGACAAAGAGCTGCAGGGCATTAATTAACTGGCCAAAATGACCTGCTCAGGAATTGCCAAGAGCCTGCAAATGTTTTCAGGTTCTCTGGAGTACTGAGACACTTCAATGAGTGCAAGGGCTGCTAGGAACTCGCAAAAGTTACCAGTGGCTGCACTGCCCTCCCGAAGCTTGCACTCTCCTTACACACATCGCATCTCCAGAAGAGCTTTTCCTCCTTCCTACCTCCTCCACCCTTCCCTCCTTTCCACAAGAGTTGTTCTGCCTGCAGAAAGAGCTCCTTGGCCAACGGCACCACTTGTCAATCCACTACGGGCAAAAGCTGCTTTGGCAATTTCAGCCAGCCCAAGGGACACCTGTTTGGGTAATTGGAGAACACCAGGGCGTTACTTCTCATGATTTGCTGGTGGATGGACTGCTCATTACAAGCCTTCCTGGAGATGCATGTTCTCAGTTATTCTAATAGTAACCTCTGAGTAACTACATAAGGCATTAGATAAATGCAAAGTGGCACAACAAAGAATGGTAGAATGTCTTGGGGGGTGACTTGTTGAACACCCAGACAGCCTATGGAGTCCATTTTCATTATGACACATAAATGAAAACTGTTCACACGTAGAGTATTTTACATTTATATGTAAATAGAGTATGCCATTTCAAAATTAATAGGTGAAAGCTGAGTTACCAGTTTGCTGTTACTAGTTTGCAGTAACAGGACACCTCAATGGATTTTGGATCCATTGAGGTAGTCCTGTTTTTATGAGTGTCCTAGGATGCAGTCTCTCTGCAGTGGCATTGTCTAGCACATCAGCTCATCGCATTGTCTAGGAATAATTTTCTAGGTGGCCTATCTCTTGTGTATAATTTCCAGTCCACTTTAGAAGGTAAAATCTCTGCATTAATGTTCCTGGTAATACAAATATCTTGCCCCAGTTTTACCAGCCTTTCTTCACTATGGATTTTAGCCATAGAGCAGTAAAATCGAAATACAGCTGAGAACCTATTCCTGCTTTCAGGGGGCAAATCATATCAAACCTCTCAATCAACCTGCTAAATATAATTTAATTCCTCCTGATCCATCTGAGGCTAGAGGCCATTTGTTTGTCCGTGAGGATCAGCAGGTGAGAGCAGAGTTTCCTGGTGCTTCTGAAGGACAGCCTGTAAGCCTGCACATGCTCCGTGCCCCTGCCTCTGGTGCTGTGTGAGTGGTGTGTGGCCAGTCACACCTGGCACAGAGCCACACCTGAAACCCAAACCTTTGCTGGGCTGATAAGCCAAGTCTTGTAATGAGAAAGGAACGCTCCGCCTCGCTTTTGAACGCACTCAAGGACACACACAATGTCAGCTTGTCCAAAGGCAGGAAGGATTTGTTTGAAAAGAGATGCAGGGGAAAAAAAGTAAAACCCATATTTTTTTAATACTGAGCAAACAAAGTGAGGGTTGGGATGTTTGTGGATTAGGACTTAAAATCTGTGAGCATTAAGCTTTCATTTATTTTGAATAAGGCCAAGGTCACAAACGACCTGAAGTTGTGGTTGTGTTGCTTTGCATGAAGAACTGGTTTGGGTTTGTGAATGAGCAGTAAATTTGGCTCAAAACTGCTTCTCAAGGGCCAAGCCTATTTGCTCTTTAGCATCAAAGATAGTTGAAGTTTTGGTCAAGGCAAGAATAGGGATGTTGGTATCAAATGTTTTCCCATGGTTTGTAGTCAGCATTTTGATTTCTGTTTCAAAAAGATATTTTTGATGTGCAGGACTTTGGTTTGAAAGTGCAGAAAGAGGGAAGGCAAACTCCAAACACAGAATGTTACTTGTCAAATTAAATGTCTTGGTCTGACCCTCAAGTAGGTTTCCCAATAGCCTTTGTTTATCTGAAATTTGTGTGTTTTCCACTTTGTTGTCAAGGCTGAAGAAAGGAAAGTCTTCCTTGTAGTCCCACCTTAAATGAGAGTATCAGGTAGGAGATCACATAAAGGTTCTGGGCTCATTACTTTGGGTGCAGCACAGGCAAGTAGCAAAAACAACCTTCCCCTCCCTGATGAAAGCCTGAACAGGAATTAGACAGGATGCAACAAGTGGACAAAACGCAAATGGGAGTGCTGGAGGAGGATAAAATGAGGAGGAAGCTGTGCCTCGCCATGGGCGAGCCTGCTGCCAGATGGGTGTGAGGGGTAGGCTTGTGGCAGAGAGGTGCTCTAAGGAGCTGTGTGAAAGATGCTACTCTGCCTGTTGATGTGAATTTTGAAGCCCACATGGTAAAAAATAATCGCTGCTGTTTTTGGCATTAGTGACTGGTAGTTTCATCAACAAGACCTGAATGTGAATGCTGTCATGGGAGTTTCTGTTTTCTTCACTGTCTCAGATAGTGCTATAAGCCATGCTCAAAGCTTGTTGACGTTGTCTGGGCCCACTGCCAAGGCCCATGCAGGAACTATCTGGGGGCAGGGGGCTTTCTCTCGTGGGCAGTCAACCCAAAAGCTTTTCATCTTCAGAAAATGTCAGTTAACAGATCGAAGATGCTCAAAAATGCCGATTGCCCCTGGTTCCTGTTGCCTGCAAACTGGAGTGCTGGGTGCTCAGGTCATGACTTGAATAAACATCAGAGTAGGATTCCCTGCAGCAGCCAAATGCCTGAGCACTGTGCAACCCAGTGGCTCTCAGACACTCACAAAGGTATTCTTGTTGATCCTTCGGCAAGTGCTGAACTGGAGACTTAGATCAGACTCCTGCCTGGAGCCTGTGATTCTCAAAGAAGCTCCAGGAAGACGTGCAAACTTTTAACTTGGTTCAGCTCCCTTTGACACCTCTGGAAATGTGCAGCCAAGGCAGAGCACAGGGATGAAATGAGAGGCAGTGCAAGGTAGCACTGCAGCTACCAAATAATTTTCTTCGGGGGTAACCCACAGCTGATCAATAAAATCAATTAAAACTGTGATCATGATGAAGCAGTTGATTGATACCTGTCCCCTCAAGACTTCATGATTCTGTTGCCATTCAGGCAAGGACCCTATTAATGGGTTTCACTAAAAGAAAGCTACTAAACTAGAGGAGAATGTTATTTGCTAACCACAGAGTCTTGGGCTTATAATTAGGAGGAAGTTTCTTGCAGAGTTTGAAATTTCTTCCCAGTAGGAGCAACCAATGTAAGAATGCCCGGCACAAGAATGTGGCTTGAAAAACTTCTACAGGTTGTCACAATTATAAGAAAAGTTTTGTAATAGCAAAAGCTTAAAAGTAGTAATCTTGGGGGTCTTTCCAACCTCCTGTTCCAGTTGTGATCATATTGTGGTATTAGCTTTTTTTTTAAGCAAACTGGACTAAAACTGAACTCCTTGGTATAATTTTTAGTCTATTCCCATCCCTAACCAAGTTATTAACTTGTAGTATTGGTTATTAAAGGCACCTCTGATCCCCTACAAATCTCCAGAGCCAACTGACTGCCTACTTCTCCTTCCTGATCTGGTTTGAGGTCAAGATCTGAATATGCTTCAGCACTCCAGTCCAATTAAAAAATTTAATTTGTGTTTAAAATTTGTTTGGGGGGTCTTTAATTCCCTGCCGTAGATTCCTCCCCTCCTTGCAAAGTTGTAGGGAAAAGCATGTTCAGTGTTATTAAATGACTCACCAAAGTAGCCCAGTGGCTTAGAGGGCTTATGTGAGGCTTAGTGTACTCAATGGAGCACGGTGGGATACCCAGCACTGTCTGCCAGGTCAGGAGTTGAATTGGAGCTATCCGAGTGATATTATCCAGGATGCCTGGGGACAGAGGAAATTAAAAGTCACTAACGCTTACTGCCCTGAGCCAAGGCTCAATTGCAGAAGCACCTGCAGGGTTGGCCTGCACACCTACTGCCTCTTTTTTTTTTTTTTTTTCCCCCCTTGGTTGACTCTTAAATGCGTTTTTATTTCCAAGCCAGTGGATGGCATAAGGCTGGCTCTGGATGGCTGAAATAGTCAGGGATGAGGCAGAATGGGATTCACTGATGTGCAAAAGACCTTGGACACTGTTGGGAGTGAGGGAGAAGAGTGATGGGAAATTAGCAGCTTTTTCCCTTTTGACTTGTGATCTCTAAGCCTACAAAAAATAAATGTGGGTGATGGGCTTTGCAGCCAGACCAGGAAGGGTGAGGGAAGCGGGGGAGAAATAGGATAAGGCTGTCCCAAAATTTTCATTACAAAATTTTTTTCAAGGAAAATCTAGGGTTTCAACTGACCATAATTTTACTGGGAGAAATATCTGCTCTTGATTTCCTTCCCACTCCGGCTTCTTTTTTAAGCTGGAGGTTAAAATAATGGAAATAATTTTGGATCAAATGAAGCATCCCTCTTTTTGTTTTTTGCACTTTTTAGAAGATAATAAAAAGTTTTATTTAAAAGAGATTGGAGTAGAATGTGAAATATCAAGGTGAGCTGAAAGTTCTGGAAAAAAAATTCTTCAGTTTGACTCAAAATAAAACCTTCAGATTATTCTGAACTGCCAGTGAACCGAAAAATCAGTCATTTGCACTAATGATAAGTAACTGGCAGGTTGTTTTGCCTGTCAAATTCTGTGTCTTGTGGAGTGAGCACATTGTTGTCTGCTGACATGATCCACTGAGCTGTTAAAAAAAAAATCAAATACAGCTCCTCTCTGTTGGCAATAAGGCTTGCTGACAGGTGCAAGGCACTCACATTCTCATGTCTGGGTTGTGGGGATGAGGGACCCCAATCCCAGTTGTGTTCTCAGAAACCACCATGGCCTAATAAACACACCAAAATTTTCCTCTGAGTAGTGATGTTCAGAGGCTGTCACAGCAATAACCGCTGATTATCTGGATGGCAGTGGCATCTGCATGCAGCCACCCGTGCCAGGGCAGGACACAATACCACAGTGTGTCCCAACAGGGAAGTCAGAGGACAAGGTGCTGGGGGAGGAGGGAGTAACTGTGCTTTTCTCAACCCTCTGCTAAGGGCTGGTGTCACCCACCACCACAAACAGGGGAAAGTGACAAAATCAGCTGGACCGGCCAGTGATTTTAAGAAAAATTAAAAAAAAAAAAACAAAAAAAAAAACCAGGAAAGAAAAGACCTGTGTGTCTCCAGGTTCTTCTTTCTAACAGGAGATGGATCTGTGTGTTGGGGAAAAACTAACTTCTCCCACAAATATGTTACATACCCCATGTATGTTGGTACTTGTACCTTGGTGCTTGTACTTATTTACCTTGGGTGTTTTTCTGGTAATGCTGCCAGGGGAGCAGGCTGCCTCACAGAGTAGATGGACAGGAAAGAACAGGGGAAATGTAATAACTGTGATTTCATGGTACCTCTACCAAGTGACCCAAGTCTCACTGAGTGAAGCAGTGTCTGAGCTGGAAGGAAGTTCTGGGAAACCGTATGAAGGTCTGGGTTTCACATGAGGTGCATCTGGTGGTTGTGGTTAAGGCAGAAATCTGGTAGTTTGGCAGCTAAACCAAATCAGAGTTTAGGGTTGTGTGTGAAATGAGCTGCTGGTGTGGGCTAGACCTCTCATCTTCATATGGTTCCTCCTGTCTGCTGTGCTGGTCCCCAGGGGTTTGTGGCCCTACAGATGCAGAGGCAGCTCAGCAGGCGCTGCCCAGTGCACCTCCAGGTCTGGCTGCTGGTGACGCTCTTGGCTGCTTTGCCATGATGTGGGGACAAGCCTGAGGCTCCCATCTAAGGAATGGGAGCTGTGGGACTCAATGGATCTGGCAGTACAGTGCATTTAAGTGCTCTAGGGCTTAGGGTGTGTCTGGTGATTTGGTGTTTTAATTCTGTTAGACCCTGCATGGTTGCTGCCCTAAGGAAAGGGAATCAGTCTGGTGAGCAGAGCATGCACAGGAGCCAGGGCTAGATCTACCACCAGCTTGCAGTCATCTCTGGGATCCTCTTGTGCTGGTAAAGAGCGAAACTCAGTAGCTATAAAGCTTATTTCTCAGAAAAAAATCAGGCCCTGGTACAAGTATCACTCTAGAAACTAAACAATCTGCTGCAAACCAGAGTAGAGTAATACATGGGGCTGTGCCCCCGTCCCCCACTTGAAGAAAATATTTCCTTTCATTTTCCTTCCTTCACTTAACTTTACTCCCTACAACATGAGGTGCCAGGTCCATCAGATGCCTGTGAAGAGGCACAGTCACAGCTGGTGTGGAAGTGGAAGGGAGGGCAGGGCTGGAGCAAGTACCCATGGCTCATTTGCTCAGAAGCCATCATGCACACAGTCTTCTTTGGTTTTTTGGGTTTTCTTCCTAATTTAAAAAATCTAAACCACTGTCTTGGGTCCTTGGTGCCTGTTTTCCCCGACCAGCTGGGTACCAAATCATGGAGCAAACAACACTACCAGTAAATGGCTGCTTTCCCTGTGCCCCCATTGTTCTGAGGAGAACGGCATGAAGGCTGCAGGAGTGCTGGTGCCTTCTGCAAATCCCATCTGAAGGCTGAGGAGCTGGGTCCAAGAGGCAGCACTGGCTGCCAGGTCCTGCCTTTACTTGCTGGTTGCATTTCCTTATCTGGTGATGGCTCCTGCTGCCAAGTCCTGACTGCCCTCACGTACACTTGCAGCTCCTGCCATGAACGTGACCCGTGTCACGTGCTCCTGCTTGGCCCTGACCCCTGTTGTGGTGAGAAAGGACAACAAGACCTAGCTTTTCATCTTCAGATGTGCTTGGTATTCACACCCTGGGTGCTATGTCATGCATGATAATTCCCATGCCCTCCTCAATCTTACTCCTTTTGCCTTCCTCCCGTTACACTTGTCCCTATTGAATTTTCAAGCTGAATAAATAATTGCTGTTTTTTTAAGTTGCATAGGTTATCACAGAACAAAAACTACATCCCTTTTTACCTCTTTTCTGTTAGTCACCCAACAGGATCTCATCTCCAAATAACCCTCTAGCCCTCAAGGATCTAACCACTTGTCTCTTCTGCTTCCTACCCTGCCAGGCACAGGCTGCCCACAGTCCCTTTCTGACTCAGCTCTGCTGAGGGTGAACCAATAGCCGCCTTCCTTGGCCACTTCTGCCAAGGTGGAACTTTCCAGATGGATTAGAGCTACAGCTTAAGAGTTACAGCACAAAGTGTCTGTTGTGCTTTGGTAGTCTCTGGAAAAAGAAGCCGGAGCAAATTAGTTTCATTTGTGGAAGGGCCATTTCTCTACTGTATTTCTGAAAATCAATACAGAATCAATCCCATGTATTAGTGGAGAGGTGTATATTAGACTGCAGCTATCACTATCCCAGCTTGAGGTCAAGAACTCCCAAAGGGTTTGGTGAGTTTCCTTACATTGGACAAGAAAAAAATACTTGGAATTTGTGCTCCAGGACAGAAATCAGCTGCCCCTTACCAGTGTCACCTCTGGGTACTCTGTGCCTCAGGAACAGACAGTTTGCACCATCTTAAGAAGCAGCAGGTATTGACCATGCAGGTCCTGGGTGGCAATTTTCAGGAGAGGAAGGAATAAACTGCCCATAGAAGCCAAATTCTTCATGACACCCAGGACAATGTCCTGGGTCAGTGAAACTTGTAGCATCTGGTCTGTGTCTTGTCTCTTAAAGTAATAGGCTCTGCCCTGGAAAACAGATTATAGGATGTAATTCTGCACCACCAGGAAGAGGACAAGGCAGGATTACTGGATCTTTTTCACTTATCGTAACCTGTGACCTATTTCTCCAGAAAGAAGGTGACTAGGTCAGGCTAGAAGGGGTGACAGCTCTTTCCATAAACCTTACCCAACTTGGAAGAAATTGTCTACACAGTACAGGAAGGAGTTAAACCCTAAAACAGGGATACAAAAAAAAAAAAAAAAAAAGTCATGCTCTTTAATTTTTAGCTTTTCTTTATGGAATTTGCAGGACTTTGTTTACCCTGAATGTAAAGCCTAACCAAGATCAACATGTCCTTGATTTTGCTTTGCATGTTAAGTACTGCATATTTACCCATTGCCACCCAATTTGTGAATTTGCCAGGAATCAAAATATCCATTTAAACTAGCCTGGAAGATAGCAAAATAAGAATACAGCTAGATCATTATCTAAGGCATGGTTATGATGTACTGAGGGTAACATTTCAAAGTCTTATGAACTATAAAAATGCACCTAGACATAGGTGGAAATAGGAGAATAAAACACAAATTAAAAAAAAAAAATTAAAAATAGCACCACCACCACTCAGTTCCCCCCCCCCAAAAAAAAAAAAAAAAAAAAACAAAACCCAAAACAAACAAACAAAAAAATTTTATTTGGTCCAAAAGCTGATTGTTGGTAGAAATTAAACTGGAACATTTCAGGTTACAAAAATTTTCCCAGTGGAAAAGCTGTAGAGACCTGGAAACTATCCAAGGTTGGATGTTGTAACCTGCTTTGAGACAGGCCCATGGGTGAATCCCAGCCTTTGCTGAAACTCTCAGGCCTATTCCTCAGGGGAGAAGGAGGCTGCAATTCACCCTTGGGCTAAAAACCTGGCAGGAAATAAAGTCCATTTGGAGAGCAGGGGAAGAGAGATCCCCTAATCTCCAAAGTTTGTGCAAGTCAAGGGTTTTTAAGGGGCAGAGGAATGAATGGCCAGCATGGGGTGGAAGTGGACTGTTGCACAGAGACTTCAGGATTGTTTCTTTTTGTGAGTGCAGTTGGTCTGATTTGCCCTGAGTTGTCTGTCTTGATGAAGGTACCATGACCGTGTAGGGAAGAGTCTGTCTTGTTTAAATTGTTCTTTATATTTGGTTGGTTTTCCCCTAGAAGCAATCTGGTAGGGAACAGCAGGTTTTGAAGTTAAACCAAGTCTTTATGAGAAAATGCTGCTGAAAATGGTTTTTTATACAACTTTTGGTTTTAATGATCTAGGAGGATTTCTGGCTTTTCGGTACTTGCACCTTAATGCTGCTCAAAGCATAATGTTCAAGAGGGGATAAAAAAGGTAGTCTTTGCCAAATCTGAGACTGTCAACATTTTATTCCGTTTTTCTCAGGTATCAGACAATGCAGGTGTTGGTCCATTAGAATACTGAACTGGGAAAAATACAGCTGCTTGTTGACCTGTACAAGTGTTGGGATCTCTTATGACATTTGATGTCTTAGTTTCCCCATTTGTAGAACAGAAATTGTTATGGTTTTCTTCTGCTTTCCAAACACCTTTGAAAGCTGGACAGCAATGCTCATATGATGTTTTAGTAAACAATTAATGAAAAAAAAAAAAAGTGCAAATTAAATAAAATAAGCTAAATGTGAAATAAAGGAGATTTTTACTTTCTAGCTGTTTTTGTGACCTGTCTTACAAAGGAAGGGGAAATCCTTCTGCAGCTCAGGTTGCAAATTGAGCTCAGCTGCATTATTAGACATCAGAAAATCCAGCCTGGCAGGAGCAAGAGGAAGCCAGCCTTCCTACGCATCACTGTCAGGCAGCTATTGCCTTCACTCCAGAGTGGAGGTAATGAATTATCTCTGGAACTGTTGGGCTTTTATTTCTGCATGTAGGCTCTCAGGAAAAGAAAGTGCACAGGATTTTCAGGGTTGCTAAGAAAGCAGCAAGTGACAGCAATCTGAATCTTATATTGTTGATGCACCGTGGAAGTTAATAAGGTTAGCTGGAAGTGTTAATTGTTCTACACTGCTTGCTGTCTACGCTTGCTCTGGAAAATTCATGCATAGCAGCAGCTGAAAACTCAGCAAAAAGTGCTTTAACAGAGGAAATGGGCAACATTTGGCCCAGTAAAATCATAATGCAGGTGGCTGAGAAATCACTCACTCAATTATATGCATGAGGGGGACTCCATTTAAGAGCAACATTTGGAGCTTTATGGGCAACATAAAAGGAGAGAGAATGAGGTTTTTATATCGCTGCGCTCAGTTGTAGAAGAAGCAGGAGGTTGTTTCCCACCCTTTTGCATATGCTTGGACTGTGCAGGGAAAATGAAAATGTCTGCTCAGAGATTTGGATGACACCTGGGGAGGATGTGCTGGCGCAATTCCAGAGACCCCCTGTACACACTCTGCTACATCCCCTGTTACACAGAGATTTCGTGTGTTCATGACTGGGCAATGTCAAATCAAAAGCCATACTCTAAAAATAAAACTTTGGCTCCTTTACTAACAGTGAACTCTCTAAGCAAAAGAAATTTTCAAAAAATATGATCATAATTAATTGCTGCTTTTCTTGTCCCTTGGCAGTTGTTACAGCAAGTGAAGTAAGATTATCTCCCAGCACACACAGCTCCTCCCATTTTTATCATCTTTCTGTCTTCTGTAGGGACCCTGCCCCTGGAATTTACAGCTAAATCTCTTTATCAAAGTTTCTTTTATAATGCATATGTTGGCTGAGGGAAAAAGTAGAGGTAAGAGTGCCCACCTTCCCTGTCAAAGTATTTGTGTTTTCCTTTGCTTTAAATTCTTCTAGTGCCTTAATCCCTGATTTTTGTGAGGCTGGGCTGACAGTGCTGTAACTTTGACACTGCAGCACCTGTGTCCATCCTTTCCTCCAGGCATGCCAGTACCTGCACTCTCCCCATTGTTCCTTCCTACTGTGGATTAGAAGAACCAAAACTTTTTATTTTCTGCTGCTATAGATAGTCTTTTTAATCCTGTTTAGAGAAGATCCATCCACTTCCTCAGTGCTGTCTTTGCATTTCTAACAGAGAAGTGCCTAATTTATTTTTCTATTAAACAAAATACAAACTACTCCAAATACCTTTTTTTTCCCCCTCTGCTTTAAAGCTTGACATCTGGGCCTGTAACAGCTCATCAGTGGATTTGTGAGATGAAGCAAATGACATTTCTATATAGAGCACTGGCTGCTGTAGAAGTCAGATGGTGAAATGGAACTGCAAAGAATTTGGTATTGAGTGATGATCTTCACCCGGGGATCTCGGAGTGCGGGAGTGCCCACTTTGCTGGCACAGATGATGGGTGGCTTACTCCAGCCTGCACAGCAAAGTTGGCCTCACAGCTGAGTCTCTCCGGAGACCTGCACACAGAGCACAGGCACTCTGGAGCAGCACTCACGTCTGTGTTTTATAAAGCTCTTTGTTGTAACCAGTCTTTGACCCTGGTGTGGACAGAAGTGCATCTGTAAGTGGCTGTACATGAAACACTCATTCCATCCTTGGCATGCATGCAACCCACTTGGGTGTTTGCTTGTTCCAGTGCCTTGGCACAAGAGAACTTGCACATTGCTTTCCTACCCATGTGCTGTTCGAGCTGTATTCCTTATAAACTTTGTTTCTGTGTGTTAAAACAGAGCATGAGATCATGGCAGCGCTGCCCTGCCCTGACCGCGGCAGCCCCACTCCAGAAAAAAGGCTGGAAAGCAGCTCCCAGCAGAACTGCTGGGAGTACAAAGCCAGACCGAAACCAGTGACCTGAACAGCTTGAAGATGAACCTGGTGAAGTCCTAGGATATGTTTACTTCCAGCAGCAGGAGACTGGACTCAGCAGCCTGAGCATCCCCTCTGTGCCCTGTTTGTCCTCCTGGGCTGGTCCCCAGGTCTGCGCCCTGGCCGCCCCGGTGGTTTCTGGGGCTGAGTCCAGGCTGAGCTTTCCCCTTCCCGCTGGTGCTGAAAGCCCGGCCCCAGCCCTGCTTCCCCAGGATAGCTCCTCGGCTGGAGCTCGGGGGATCGGCCCGGCGGGGGAAAGGGAGGGAGTGCTGCCCCTGACTGCGATGCCTTTCACTGCAGAGAGGCAGGAGCCTCCCTGCAGGGGACCACGGCTCATCTCCTTGTAAGCAAACTCAGAGCAGAGGCACGCTGCTGTAAGGATTTTGTGCTCCTCGGGATCGCTTTGTTCCTCCCCAAGTGCCCAGCAGGGCTGTGGCTGTGATGCTGCTGCTGTTGCCTCTCCCGTGGGATTCACTCTGGCAATGCCAAGCTCTTCACAGCGTGCACACAAGAGTGAGGAGAGCTCAGGGATGCTCCTCACGCAGGTATTTTCCAGTGTGTGACAGTGTGATGGCAGGAAGGGTTGGAAGGAATGGGGCACACAGTTAAGCACCTCTATTCCCAGTACCAGCACTCTCCATGTGATGAGACACATGAAGATATTCTGATTATCACCAATTACAGCAGCTCTGTGGTTCTAGTGTTTCTGAACTAACCCTCCATCTCTCCCTTCTCCTTTTAACCTCAGGAGTAGCTGGGCACTGCCCGGCAAATTCTGCTTATGATGATGTGCATAAACCTTGTGCAGAGGTAATTAATGTGATTCAGTGTAGGCTGGAAATCTGGTTCTGTGCTCCAGCTTGTACATTCAATAGCAAAGATATTCAGATCCAGCTGCACCATCTCAAGCCACATCTGATCAAATCTGAATCAGCAGTAAGAACTTGCTGACTCCCAGAAACTCTAGGCCTCATAAAGAGATAGTGGTGATGGTTGTCTGTCAGCCAGTCAGTCAGCACTGTGCTCCAGCCCCTGGCAGGACATGAGGGTGTTAAACTGGTGTCCTAAGAAGAGTCCAGGCTATCCATGGCCATCAGGAGCTCTGTGGCACTTTGCTAGAGAAGGAGCCTTTGTATGATTCCTGCTCCCTTCCATCCTGGGGAGTTATACTGGCTTTTTGCACTTTCAGCTGAGCCTTCTGTTGCAAAGAATTGAAAAGCTATAAGAGTTCTATTGTTACTGAGATTTCGGTTTTGCTATGATACAGGAAAGGTTCTGACAACATTCATCTTCTGGTATTTTTTAATCAAACCATTCAACTTTGATTGTAGTGATCTTGCATATAAATATATGTGAAAATACAGGTATGTATATATGTGACCTATTTGTAATTAAACATAAAATACAGCTGGTTGGAATTTTATTTTCTGGAATATTTCAGTGTGGTCCTTTTCTGCCTGGAACACATGCCATGCTGTAACACTTCAAATTCTCCTGTGGAGCTGAATATATTTCTTTACCTAGCATGCAGTTCACCTGCCTGTTAAAGGCCTGGATGGGGTTGAAGCAGGTTTATGGCTTTAAAAATTACTTCAGAAGCTGTCAGGAGCTATGTGGGTATTAATAGAAGCCACCTCAATAGCTGTGAAGATGTTTTCTTGCTGTTGGACCCTGCTGTGTTTTGTTGAACTGAAAGGGCTTTCCTGTCTATACTTGGTGCAAACACAAATTTCAGCTCAAGCACAGGCACTTGGAAGCAGGAAAACTCAGCTCTGTTCCTGCTCTTGTTGTGGGCTTTCATGTGTCCATTGCTGTTTCATTAGAGAATCTGTAGGTGAAGGCATGTTCAGAATTTGGTGCTAGAGGTTCTTTGCAGTTCTAAAAGCAAATCAGTGATGAATCCAGGACAAACTGGGTTTGCTTTCTGGAAACATTCACAAGGACACTGTGCTAAAGTGGCTCTGAAATAAGTAAGACCTCAAGCAGCATAGGAAGAGGCATGCCAGCTTGAGTCTGTCTAGAAAGGTGCCAAGTGATCTGTCAGTGGACACCTACAGAGCTGCCGTGAGGTGTCCCCTGCAACCTCAGGCACTCTGTGCCTGACAATGCCTCTCACTTCCCTAAGATCAGGAGAGATAAGGAAAAAAAAAGAATGCCAGAAATGGCTTTATCAACTGGCAACTCTATGTCAGGTTTTCATTAAAACAGTGGAGAGCAGGGCCAGCAATCTGGAGCTTTGCTTGATGAAGAGATTTCTAAACATACCAAAAGAAAAGAATTGTAGCAAATGCATTACCTTTTGTCTCTGTTGTACAATAGCACCAAGTGGAGAGTATTAGTCACTTCTGGAAGTGGGAAAGGAATTTTACAACATAGAATCACATCTTGCTTCTCTCTTCCTTTTTCCAAGATTTTGTCCATCTGTTCCCTTTTGCAAAAACAAACAAACTATTAATACATTGCTTTGATGGAGCCTTCTGTTCAAGGCTCTTAAAGGGCTGTGCAGATATTCATTATTTTATCTGTCAGGAAAGGCTCCAAGAGATAAATATTAAATTCCTTGCTTCCCACAGGGCAGATGCCAGAGAGGTTGTGTGTGTGCATGTGTGTAGTGCTGACATCATGACTGGCGCCCTGACTTTAGACTCTGGAGAACTTGCTCAGTCCCTGGCTTTATCTCAGCATTCCTTTTTCTCAGCATGTACTCAGAATTGTACACTAGCTGCCTATTCCATCTGTGTCTCAATTCCCCTATTTGTAAAACACAGGCATTTCTTTTCTTTTGCTCTGCCTTGCCATCTGCACACCGTGACCTGACTTCAGCTGATGCACAGGCACACGGCGATCCTCTCCCTGTGGAGCTGCCCTCGGCTGGGGCTTATTTCTGCAGCATGGCATAACCAGAGATTTTATTAACAAAATGCTTGGTGCTGACCTGCCTGGGTTGGCTACCGGTATCAGTGTAGTCCTGGCAACAGCACTCACTGCTACCCTAATGCTTGCTTGGATTCCTAGGCAGGTTTTCTGCCTGCACCAAGGTCTTTGCTGCTGCTGTTTGTCCTAAAGGTAGCTCAGAGGGGCCTGCCAGATCTGCTGCTGCTCCTTCATCTGCATCACCAACTCTCTAAATCCCACGTGGTACAAAGATATGGGACAGTGCAGCTTGTGGAATCAGGACCCCTGATCCCAAACCTTGCTACATTTTCTTGAATGAAGGTACTAGTGGCACCTGTAAAGCACCAGAGAAAATGTACATGTGTTGGGGACTGCAGGCTGAGGATCTCCCCTGGAAATTACTTCCTGAAAAATCTCCTTGTTGCCTGAAACATCAGAGCTAGGGACTGCCAGCCTGGGACTGTAGCCCAGTCATGATGTTGTCTTAGTCATTTTTTTGGTCCTTTTTGTTGGTGGAAGAGACAAAAGGATAAATTGCATAAGGTGCCCCAGATAGAAAGCTTTTGTTATCAGGGAAAAAGCAAAGGCATCCAAGAAAAGAAGGAACCAAATGTATCCAGCACTGAAATGTATTCAAGAACATCCCAATTGCTGCTTATCAGAAAACAATGGCATCTTAAATCCTTTAATGAGAGAGCAGCCAATGTGAAGTTTTGGTTTTATAATGGAAGATACTCTCTCTTCTCACTCTGTTTTGAAATAGAGCTCATGAAGGTTTTCAAAATACACTCTGCAAGTCCAAAGAAGTTGGCTTGTGAGCCATTTTTCCCAAACACAGACTCACAAATTTGACCTGACCCAAATGAAAATGGTTTTCAGCAACACTAGTCAGATCCTGGGTTCCTCTTTATTGCAAAATTGTTACAGCTGTATAAGTGGCAGCTTCTTCTCAGGAGCCTGGGTTTAGGAGTGTGGTGGTAGTGGGGGCTGTAGGATGTGGTCAGTGTAGCAGACAGTCCTTGGGTCATGCAGAGTAAATGGGCAGAATATGTACTAACATAGAGGGAAGACTGCTTGGAGTGGCCATGGAGAAAAGCTGGATCATTTACAGGAGGGCAGATATCAAAATGTCTCCAACCAGGAAGGGTGCAAACAGTGGTGGAAGCACTCAGAGTGTGTCTAAAGCAGATGTTCACAGGCAAAACCTACCAGATAAGAAGACACTTGTCTGAAAGGATCAAACGTTTCTCTCCTTGCCCCAGTAAGAGTCAGTCTTGAGGGAAGTGCCTCTTTATCACAAGAGAATTGGGGGGAGGCAAGGCTTCTTTGCTCCAGCAGAAATCCCAGCCTGCAGGACTCGGTGTCTGCATCCACATTTAGAGTGCAGGGATCTACCCTGAACTTGGTTTTTTTTGGCTTACGAATATGCCACATGTGTAGGCAGAGAGGACTGAAAGAGGGAATATGGGTCTGGTGCCATTCCAGAGTAAACAGAGAGGCACTGTTGGAGAGCAGTGTGGAGAGACTCCTGGGCAGCGTGTCCATCTCTGGAGGGGTGGGAGGAAATGAGGTTTCAGAGGTCAGCCCTGTTCCTCCTCTGATTTTTCACCACCTGCCACCAAAGAACCATGAAAGCCACTGAACCTGTAAGTAGAGAAAGTCTCTCTTTTATGAAATCTCATCACTACTTGGTGGCAAAGACAAGATATTCTCTTGTTTCATGGCAAAACAAGGTATTTCAGTACAGGTGGAGAACAGTGAGGGTTCAGCACAGTGTGTACTGGAGAAATTATACTAGACACTGTTGTGCAATTTCTTGTCATGACTTGGCATGACCTCCATTATACCCATGAGATCACCTCCAGTGAGTATCAATAGTCTATTCCACTATGTCTTAATGTATTTTTAATACCTTGTAACTGCCAGAAAAATCATATTGTTTCTGGAAGCTTTCACTGCAACATTTAGTTATGCATTTTTCCTATTGTCTGTGAATTCAGGATCCTTAGTTACCCTGGGCCCAATACCTGCAAACAGAAAAAGAAGGTTAGGAATATATCTCCACAATAGTTTTAAAATAACATTGAAAGTCTTCGTTATCTGCCCTTGTTGAGTACAAGGTCTGATAGAAAAGATGAAAGGCAATTCCTAGCACCTTGACTGGGATATTTTGAATTATTGTAACTTAGTAATGAACTGGTCAGTTAAACCTTTCACATAGCTTTAGCTCCACCTTTTTAAATTGCTTGCCAAATACCACACCTTTTCCCAGCACAGAGATATTCTGTAGCATGTGAATTGTATGCTCTCCATCAGATGTAAGCTCTTGTAGGTTTTTTTTTTTTTTGTTAGGTCTTTGCTTAGCTAACACCTTAGGATGCAGTGTTGCCCATCTTGAATCAAAATTAAGTGGGATTTATGAGGCTGTATAAGGGCCTGAAATGTTCCAAGCAGTAAATATGGATTGGTGAGAAGAGCACACATAAAATGAGTGATGGTAAGGCCTGTGCCATAAATACAACTAATCATACAGCTATTACCTCTAGTTCAGTTGACTATGACAATAACAGTTAACACTCTGGATCAGGGGACCTCAGGTTGCTCTGTAAGGAATTCTTATTCACATTATACTGGCAGTGAAAATTCATATCTGGGAGACATAGTGAACAGCTGAGACTTGAACAAACCATTGCATATTGTTGAATCATAGAATAAGTCACCTAGTCCAACCCTCCTGCCAGGGGCAGGGACACCTTCCATTATACCAGGTTGCTCAAAACTCCATCCAGCTTGTCCTGAGCACTTCCAGGATGGGGCATTCACAAATTCTCTGGGCAACTTTGTTCCAGTGTTCTATCACTCTTATTATAAAAAAAAACAAAAAACCCTTCTTTCTGTATAATCTAAACCTGCCCTCAGCCAGTTTAAAGTCACCACCCTTGCCCCATTGCTACATGCCCTTGTAGAAAGTCCCTCTGCAGCTCTTTTGTAGGCCCCCTTATGATATGGAGGAGTACAAATCTCATTTCCCTGTACTTCCAGCATGATGTCCTACTCACTGGACCATGGTACATGACTGAGTGGTATTACAGACACAACTGTAAGCAGATATAGCTTCAAAGCAGAATAGAAACATCCCAGGCACCCCAACCAGAGCCAGAACTGCCTAGCTGGATGGCATGGGAAAGCATTGAGGAGAGAAAAGAGGCCCCTTTTGATGGTTTTCCTGGAAAGGTAATGATCTGGAAGGCAATTTTTTTCATTTTCTCTGAGCTAAAATCTCACAAACTTTGGCGTTCTGGTCTTGCTGGAACCAGAGACAATGTCAGCAGTGGAGCCTTGACCTGGGATCCACTTCTGCTTGGGCCTCCCATGCCTTTCTCCATCCTGTCTCTTTGGGAAAGTACTGCTTTCTGATGTCTCCATGCCACTGGTGTAACCTGCACCTTGTGACCAGCTCAGCAGATGCTGAAGGGATGAAAAATTCCCTGCACTGAGCCCTGGAGTGGTTGGCAAGAATAGGTTGATAGCCTGATTCAGCGGCGACAGCACTCCACCCTCCTTCTGTAAATGCCTCCCATCTCCTGCTGCCAGTCATTACAGAAATAGAGACTTAGCTTTTCTCAGGAGGATCTAAATGTCCTGGTTGCTGCTTGGTAAGGGGCATATTTCTCCAATTAATTATTAAGTGGAGCCCTGGCTGGAGGAAGGGGTTGCAGAGATGTCAGAGTGAAAAGGGGAGAGTGTTTTAACCTTTCTGGAGCTCTCTGCAATCGGCAGCAGGTTTGCCTTGTGGGTGCTGGCCAGTTCTTGTTCTACAGCACATCAGCAGGGCTGGCCAGCAGAGAATGGCCTCACGGGGACTCTGCCAACCTCCAAGGCTCTTGGGCCATCTTTTCTCCTTCCCTGGCAGCAGAAAGATGCTGCAAGGAAACTGCTACCTACAACTCATGTCCTCATCCTGCCCTTGTTCTCCTGAGCTGGATGGAAGGTCCTGGCTGTGCAGGCAGCAGGGGAAGCAGACTTGGAAGAGCAGTTGTAGGCACAGGGTGAAGATTCATCACCTGAGAAGGAGCAATGGGAAGGGTTAGCATGGTCCACTGGACATGGTGTTAGACTGGAAGTCCAGAGACCTGGGCTTTTATCAACCTGGACTACAAGGACAAAGGAGAGTGCAGTGATCAACTCCCACCATGCACTGGCACTCATTCCTTGGGAGTACCACGAGAAAGCTGCAGTGCTCCAGGAAACCAGTGTGTCAACTCATGCTTTGGTTTCTTCAGCAGTAAAATAATACTCTCACATTGTGGTCCTGCAATGAAAGGCACTTTTCATGGGTAGAAGTGGGAGGGATTAATTGTGCTGTCTTTTCCAGATAGCATTCTGAAGGCAGACCCTCCACTGCTATGAATCAGCACAGTTCAGTATAGAATATTCACCAATGGACCCCAATGGTACAGGAGATTTTTTCCCTGACCCTATGCTTTTCTTTTGAGATGGCTTAATTGCCCTCACAAAGAATAAAGAAGACAACATGTGGGACAGGGCTCAGCTTCATTAATTACTAAAAATCTTCTCAAGCCTGAGCAGGGGTAACACTGCAGGTCACCTCAGCACTCACCCACAGGGGACCCTGCTGAAGGACAGCCACCAAGGCCCAAGGTGTAGGGCAGCTCTGATCCAACTTACAAGCTGCCTAATTCTGTGTGAGGCTGTGCTTTCCCACTCAGGGAATGCTACAATCAGTGGGTATCCTGGAGTTTTCTGGTTTACCTATATCTTAGCGGCTGCTATCAAGAATGTATGATTGCAGTGGTTGGGTTCTGGTACCCTTCTCAGTGTCACTACAGTGGAGATGGTGTGACAGATACTCACCAGCACAGGG
This sequence comes from Pyrgilauda ruficollis, assembly GCF_017590135.1. Classification (NCBI taxonomy): domain Eukaryota; kingdom Metazoa; phylum Chordata; class Aves; order Passeriformes; family Passeridae; genus Pyrgilauda; species Pyrgilauda ruficollis. Next base: position 9,912,523 of record NW_024520318.1, read on the forward strand.
CCAAGCTCAGCAAACAGAAGCTTTAAGGAAGGAACAAGTAAAGCAGGCCTGATCTCCAAAGAGTTCATTTACCCAAGGAAAGAGCCTTTCCCAAAGTCCTCTCCAGTTTCTTTCCCTGTTTCTATTGCAAAGTGGTACCTTTGCAAGTGCCCTGATGCAGCCCCTGTCTGTCCTGACATCAGCCACCTCACAGCTGAAGTGTGTAGCTCAGGGGTCATCTTCATGTTACGCTTTGAAGGAGCACAGGACAGCTTCTTTCCCTGTTTAACCTATATGATCATGTCAGCCTCTGCTCTTCTTTTCCCATTTTTTCTTTCTACACAAAATTCTTTCTGAGGGCATGCCCAGTTTTGGGTCCCAGACTCTTTCTCCGGTCTGGACTGCAGGACTTTGTTCCTGAGCACAGCCATCCCACTGACCTGGCCTGTCCTGTCCAGTGGGATTACTTGAAATATGTCTCTCTGGATGAATCACATCATGTCACTGAAGCACATTCATAAACCTTCCTCTTGTCCTTAGCCAGCCATCAGCAGACTGCTCAAAATCAGGGTCTTGAGGACAAACACTCCCAGCAGCACACTGGAGTGCTTGAGTGAGGAACAGGAGATAGTCCTAAGTCAGTCCCTGCATCACTGCTCCTACTCTCTAACCTGTGTGACTCATATTGTGCCTTCAGCCTGTTCTTTTTCATGTGGTTATCATGTCCAGAGCTGCTTGTGATCCCATACACCCTGTTTTTGGAGCTGTGGTCCCCTTTGGCAGAGAAGGCTGCCCTGGGACCCTCAGGTTGCAGTGTATCTCTACAGCCAATTTCTGTGCTGTGTCACAGAATTTGGGGGCAAACTCCTTTGTGTTCCCTTGTTGGCTCCGTCTGTGCAGTGTGGTTGGTGACAGCTCCTTCTCTCAAGAGCACCAGCAAAGAAATGATTTGCTGGGGGCTTTGGAAGATGAAAATCAGCCTGGGGTAGGAAAATGTCCAAGCTGACTTTTACCATTAAGTTGTCAGCAGGGTGTGCTGAGGTGTTTAAATATTGATGCAAACACAGAAGAAATAGTTGTTTTCTTCTGGAACAGGTGAGGGTTTTAGGGTGTAAAACATCCCAGAGCTCTTTGCCAGCACCCTGTAGGTCACAGCCGTCCCTCCCTGGTGCAGCAGAAACTGTGGGGATGGAAAACCCTTATCTCCTGCCTGCACAGACCCAGAGAGCTGAAACCCAACTAAGACAACACTTGGAGTGGAACAGAGGATTCATGGCTGAAAAGGCTTTCCTGCACCCGAAGAGAAATCTCCAGTCTTGGGCTAAAAGTACAATGGAAATGTTGGGAGCTGGAAAGTGAACCTCTCCTTTGGGTCTGGATGTGATTGAGGGGACAGAGAGCTTCTGAGCCAGAACTTTGCTGTCCAGGAGATGGAGTTCTGTTATTCAAGCCTCCCCACCAGATTAAAATATTTGCAAATGGAGGGAAACATTATTCCTGAGGATGTTTACAGGGGGCTTCCTGCTGAGGTTTCTGCTAGCAGTTTGTAAGTCTGAGCCAGAATCGCTTGTATGAACATTTTGGTATTTTTGTACATCCAAATATTCAGTCTTCCCCACCTGTGCCCAGGAAAGGTGCAGAAGAAGCCTTGACTTGTCCCTCAGCATGTTTTTCATAGTTACATCTTGGCACGATTTGGCTTCTTGCTCCTGCAGTTTCTCTTAAAACATTTCAGAAAAGGGAACATAGAGGCACCGAGGAGGCTTGAACAAGGTGTGAAGGATGGGTATGAGCAGAGCCAGAGGATGAAAGCCTTTAGCCATTTTCTGGGCACTTTGGACAGAATGTCAACTTCTTTGAGAGGGTGGAATCAGCTGCAAGTGCCAACTCCCAGCCAAACTTCTACAGCTCTTAGGGCCAGTGCTTTGTTTTGCCATGTATGAGAATGAGCAGTACCAGGCTGGTTTCACCTGGGGTTAGCGTCATGTCCTCCTCAGAAATCTCTCCTGGGGCCACCCTCCACTCACCCAGCTCGGGGGCTGGCTGTTGGAGCACCTCTGTGCTGCTTTCAGGTTACAGCTGCTGTACCACATCTGCACAGACAGGGCTCACCACTGCCTCATCTGTATTTTCGTAATGCCAATTTTTCTAATTATAGGCCTGTGGCTATCAGCCAATCGACTCCATCTTTGAGACTCGTTATTGGACTTTGGATGTCAGGCTGAATTTTTCCTAACTGTCCATAATAACAGTAATAGCTTGACTTCCACCATGAGACAATTAACCTTCTTAAAGTTTAGTGCCTCAGGCTGTACCTCAGAAAGATTCTCTCTACAAAGCAGACAATTACCTTTACTTAATAACCTTTCTCTTTCTAATCTGATATTAGTGCCAAAGTAAATGTAAAGGGCAGTGCTCTATGTCCCCTCTTAAGTACTTTAAATGCCTGTCCATGAAAGCTAATGAGCTGCCATTTTGCTTAATCTAGATTTGCTGTAGATCTAACAGTACTCTGCAGCATCTTCCCTTTTAAAAAACTTCAAAAAAGGATATAAAACTGTTTTAGTTTGTACTGAAATTTCGTATGAAAAAAGGAAAACTGATGAAGCAGGAAGAAAAATAATGATGTCCAAATAACAAAACAAGACAAAGACAGTATTCACCACTGGTCAGCTGCTGGCTTAAGGCTGGTTTCAGTGGGAAGTGCTGTCAGTGTCTGTAAAGCAGGAACTTGTTGCTGGAGCTTTACAGGGTTAGTGGCAGCCCCTCCTGTCGACTCAGTGCAGGTGTGGGGTGGAGAGACAAGGTTGGGGAGTTTTTCTGTGCATCTCTCTGTCCCACCAGCCAGGAGCACTGACCTCTCTGCTTACGGCTGCTGCAGACCTACAGCAGAAGCACAACTGCTCTGTAGATGTAATTTCTTCATGGATTGCTGCTCATGGTAATTAATATGTATAATATTAGTAACTGTTGAGACACAAAATGCTCCCTCAGCAAAGAAGTTATTGCTCTGCTGACCCTGCGTTTTGCACTTTCAGTGTGGGTTCTCTACTAATATTGAAAATTGCTCAAAGATTTCTGAGATAAAGACAAAGCTGTAGGCATTTCTCTATCATGTCAGCAAACACCATTTTTCCAAGAATGCTAGCTAAAAAGAGCAACAAAACACAGGTTTAAAATCCAGGAAAAACAGGGCGACAGCTGCTCTTACAAAGATGCCTAATTCCTCAGCAGATCTTAAACCTGTATCTTGGGATGCTGAGTATTTCCCCACACAGCAGAACGTCACCTTCATTTGCTTTATCATTGTGCCCCTGCTAAGTCCATTCCCTGCTGCTGAGCCAACATTTACTCTCTTCTCGTAAGAGCGCTCTGGTTTCATCATCTCAATATAATGAGGTTTGTATTATTTTTTTATTATAATAAAAGCAGCCTCAGGTCTTAATCAAGATATTGGGCTAATTGCTATGGAAACCTAATTAGGCAGGCCATGCCTCAAACTCTGTAAATATTTATACATGCACTTAACTGTCTGCGTGCAAACCAGCCCGCCCTGGCCATGGGAATGGGGCTCAGCACACGCTGAAGTGTTGATAGGGGTGGGAGCCTGCTGTAAGACAAAGCTGAGCTGTGCTGCAACACGCAGAGAGGAGCGGGCAGCGGAAATCAGATTGGGATGGCGTGAGTGCAGATGGGCTCGCACCAGACAGGGCTGGGTTAATAGCTGTACAGAACTCCTGCATTTTTAAAATTATCCTATAGAATAGTTGCTACAAATATGCGAGTCTCTGTACCAGACACAGACATGCATAGTGAAATACAGGGGTGTGTGAAGTCTCCCTAGCCAGAATAAACTAACAGGTGCCCTGTGCTGTTCCCCAGCACAGCATTTTAAACATTATTTGAAAATTGTTCTTGAACTCAGTCTTGGAAATTGTTTGTATGCATGAATCAGTTCATATTTACATGTTTATTGCAGCAGAGAGAAAATTCAGTGTTAGCTTTGGTACAAACACTTTAGACCACTAAGGTATTAACTTCAGAAGCTGAATATATGGAACTAATCAAACCCCTTTCATAAACAGATTAATGAGGAGACAAAAATGCACAAGTACAAGCTGCTAGGCTTTGAACAGTCACATCTTCTGTGTGTCTTTGTTTATTTATTTAAGTTAACAAGTATTTTAACTGGTTTCGTTACATGTCAGGTTTGGGAACAGTGAGGTGGGGTGAATTTGCTGAACAGGAAGAGATGCTGTCAGCTGGAAATATAATAATGTAGACTGAGATCTCTGCATGAAACCCCATGTTGATCTTTTATTTATGGTTTTTCTCTCTGTCCTCCATATTTGCTGCACCCTTCTGTCTGAGCCCTGCCATCTTATGTGGAGCTCTCCAATTTTGTGTGCAATATTTGGTCTCCAAGGTGTGAACAGAGGTACAGAACAAGGGCATTTAATTAAGCATAACCAGTGTGACAGCATCCAACCAAGAACAGTAGATGCTCTACCACAAAAGCTGAGGATCCCCTTCCCAAGATTTTCTGCTCAAGCACGCTGTCCATTTAATGTCATTTATTTCTAGTAAATAACCTTGTACACAGAAAGCAATGAAACACTCCAAGAAAAAGAATGAAAAAAAAAAAAACCAACCAAAAGCAAAATTAAAAGAAACTACCATGACCTGTTTATAAACCTTGTGCTTGGAGCAGAGGGGGAAAGGAGATGGGGCTGCTCACAACAAACGTTTCCTGTGCTGGCTGAGTCACTGTGAGGTTCAGCAGCTCAGTCCTGCTGGGGACGTCTCACAGACCTCACTCCCCATTCAAGACTGTAAATTTCCTTCCTGAGTTTGTTAGCAGCAAACAATGTGTGTAAAAAAAACCCCTCAAACACCCAAGCCCACTATAACTGCTGTTATTATGCAAAAGAACTAATGCATAAGCAATCTGCTGCCCTTGGAGGAGCGTGCAACGTGACACCAGCCACCACAGAGAGCAGGGCAGCAGCTCTTCCAAACCTCGAGATAAAGAAGGGATCTAAGTGGGGCTGGCTGAAAATTTTCCATTCAATACTTTTCTTTTAACCTGGCTCTCTGAGTAACTTTATTATTTTTTTTTCTTCCAAAGTTATGTCATTTCTGTACAAAACATCACCTTCTTACTAAACCAACCGAACAAGAATCTCCTCTCTCTTTGCTAATCTGAATAATTTTGACCCTGGGAAAATGTCGTGGGATATGCCTTGGCAAATTTTTAGTGCGCACACACCAAGTCCTCATCAGGCTCCAAGGACAGGTTTCCAACCTGTTGTCCTGACTTCAGGAAAAGCTCCCAGGAAAAGGGGATTAATGGGCAGGAGTGCCAGGTACTGCATGGGAAACCAAGTCTGAGCAGGACAGCAGGCTCTGTGGGAGAATGGGGCCCTAGAGCTCCAGCTTCACAGACAGCAAGCCTTAATTTCCATTTCCTATCTTTCAGTTTTTCACTGAGATGCCAAATTTTTTTTCTTATGGGAAAATTACATTCCAATCACTGCTGATGTTAAGCCTTAACCTAAGAAAGTTCCAACTTTTCTTTCTAGCTGAGATGTCTCTTTCAAATTTTTCCTAAAGCTTCAAGAAGAAAGAATAAAAGCCATGGGATTCAGAGAAACTTGATATTTCTCATGTTTAAAGGGGAGTTAGTCATATTAAAGTGATCTTCTCTTTATACGTCAGAAAAGAGAGTAGCAGAAGTGACAACAAAACACACAGCTATTTTTTGATTTCCAGTTCACTGTGAAGAGTTGTTTTCACCCTCTCCCCCTTCTCCCTTTAGGAAGAAGTGTTAAATTAGCAATAAAAACAGCACATTAGCTGACAGGTACTGCAAATAATCTAATCATGAGACAGCATTAAAAAAACCTATTCAGCATGTTGTGGATGTTGGGGTTATTCTCTTCAGCAATTACATCTCTCGGAAGCTCTCCCTAGATATTTAATGGGCTGGAGATAAAGAATTTTTAAAGCACATTTCAGATCTGCTGGTATTGAAAAGGATCAAGTATTTCATAGTCACAACTAAGTTTTACAATTGTTTATGGCACATCCTAAGTTAATCTCCTTCAGAAGGAAGCTGACAGTACCTAACACGAAATTCTGCCAAAGAGAGTCTGTGTAGGCATAAAAGGAGAAGAGGCAGAACGCAATGCTGGGCATCATGAATAAAAAGCCTTATTCAGCCAGGGCCCAAAAGTGACTTTTTTAAGGCTTATTTTTAACTAACTGTGAACTTCTGCAATAAGCAGAGTGCTACTTGGCTCCTTAAATAGCTGCAATGATGAGCTGGCTCTCACTTCTGTTACTATGTGAATTTATGGAGCTGTTGTCACACGCTTTGTTGGAGGAAATATATGGTGGTTCTGTCATAGGGACTGGACACCTATAATTCTCACTTTCTTTGCCTGCTCATAAATCCCTGCTGCTCAGCCACACCATTATTATACTTGGGTTGTTGCTATAATCCCCTCGCTGGAGCGGAGCCCTCGCAGTGCCTTGCAGGGGAAGTGCTGAGTCACCAGTATCGCTCCAGTGGAGATGAAATGCTGCACGGGGTCGGTGACTGCCTGGCAAAGGAGAGCCAGGCACACAGATCTGCCCCGGGGCATGCTGACAGATAGATCCCAGGCTGAAAGGCATTGGGTGCCTTGGAAATGCCACTTTGTGTGGGGTTTACCTTCTTGAATAAGGTTTCATGGGTTTTGGTGCCTGATGGGCATCAAAACAAAGGTACAGGCTTTGCTTCTTGATTTTTTTTCTGTAAGACCCTGCCTAAGAAAGAGCATTTTCTGCTTCTTGTTGATTGGAAAAGCACTTGTCTTACTGGAGTACAAGTCTAAGGAGGAGCAGCTGATGGAGCTGGGGTTGTTTAGTCTGAAGGAAAGGAATTTTGGGGGGATCTTATTACTCCCTACAACTACTGGATGTTGTACACAGGTGGGGGTCAATCTTTTCTCACAGGTGACAGATAATAGGTCAAGAGGAAATGGCTTCAAGTTTCACCAGGGGAGGTTTAGACTGGATGGCAAGAAAGGTTTCTTCTCTGAAAGGATTGTCAAACATTGAAACAGGCTGCCCAGGGAAGCAGTGGTACCACTGTCCTGCAAAGTGATCGGAAAATGCATAGGCATGGTGCTCAGGGACATGGTTTAGTGGCAGTGTCAGGTTAATGCTTGAACTTGATATTAGAGGACCTTTCCAACCTTAACTATTCCATTCCATTCCATTCCATTCCATTCCATTCCATTCCATTCCATTCCATTCCATTCCATCCTTCCCCCCTCTGTGCTTTTTGCCCAGGCCAGTGCAGCAGCTGCAGAGGACTTGGTTGTGCTTCACTTGTGTGCACAAAGCCCTGCCTTGCCCCGCAGGCCTGGAGCTGCCGGCACCGGAGCAGTGTGAGATCCTTTATTGCTCAGCCTCTTTCAGTCTCGCTGGGCTGGGGACGGGTTTGATCTCTGGGCTGCTCTCGGACCTTCGCTGCAGCGCTCCTTTGTGTCCAGCGCCGGTCGCTGCCTCTGGCTCTGCTTTTTGAGTCACTGCTGTCTCTGCTCCTCCGGCCGCTGAACCCTTTCATCTCGCCCCGCTTCGCACTGCAGCCGCCTTCTTTCATCCCCTCCCCTCTGCCTGTGGGAATGCCCTTTCGGCAGCTGCTCTGCCTCATCCCGGGGGCTGCTGGAGGAGCCCCTCGCAGCGGGACACACCGCCGCTGCAGCCCGTGTGGCAGCGGCAGCCCGCGTGGCAGTGGCAGCCCGCGTGGCAGTGGCAGCCCGTGTGGGTGGCAGTGGCAGCCTGTGTGGGTGGCAGTGGCAGCCCGTGTGGCAGTGGCAGCCCGTGTGGCAGTGGCAGCCCGTGTGGCAGCGGCGCCTTGCCGAGCCCCTCCCGAGCCACGCCACGCTCCTGCCTGGCCCCCGGGAAAGTGCTGCTCTCTCCTGGGTCTCTGTCTCTCCCTCTGGCTTTCATCCGTCTCTTTTGCTCAGGCCAGAGGCTGCTGTGTGTGACAAGCCCGACGGTGCCAGGACAGCCTGGTCCCAGCTGGGAACGCTGCCGCAGCACAGGAGCCACAGCGCTGGGAGCCCTGTCCCCGCTGCGAGCCCTGCTCTGTCCCTCCTCTGCACAAACCCTTCTGCCTGTCTCTATGTCCACTGCTAAGAGACAGGTGAGCCCCCCAGGGAGACCCTTCCTGCACCTCTGTGGGAACAGTAAAGTCTAAAACGTGGCTGTGGTTTACTGCCAGCATCAGGATGTCTCAGTCCCGTGTTGGAGGCAAGGGTTAGGCTGTCTACATCCAGCTGTGACCTGGGTGGCAGTCCAGGAGCCACCAGGAGCAGCACCTGGGGGTTGGGACAGCACTGGGGTGCTGCTAGGTGGGCTCCTATTGCTCCAGGTTCTTTCCAGGCTCGCAGGGAGCTACCGAGCATCTGTGACTTATCCCAACAGCTTGCAGGGAGCCAGAATCAAGGAGAGCCATGCCCTGTAGGAAGGGAAAGTCCTGAGGGCAGAGGACCACCACAATTGGTGTCTCATGAAGCTTGTAGCCCACAGGAATGATGCTGCATTCTCATAAGTGGCTCCTGCTCCTCCTTACTTTATCCATGGCCCCTTCACCACCACAAGGACCAAATCCTGGCAGCAGCCATGCACTGAGTGCCCCTTCACCCTCTGGGTGGCTCAAGGATGTCTCCCATCTGTGCTGTAAGCAAACATGGGGAGAGTGGATGGAGACAGGGAGTCTCTGCCCTCTTCCTCCAGCACCGTGTGTCAGCCCATTGCTCTGGAAAGCAGTCTATTGATCAAGATCCATTGCCAGTTATTTCCCGGAGAAGCAAGCAGTGATTGAAGAAAGGTTTGTGCCTCTGAGACATACTTCCCCCCCCGGAGCAGTGCACTTACCTCCTGTTCCACCACCAGAACAAGAGGGAAGGGCCAGCCCAAGGCCATTGTTGCCTTATAAAAGGCAGTGTTGGAGATGGTCAATGATGGGCACCCACTGGAGGAGCTTAATCCCTGCTCATCCCATTTTGACAATAAAATCACATGTTTTGATAATAAAAGCTTCCACCTGGAGAGCTTGATGAAAAGCACAGGGAAGTGTTGGTTCTAGGCAGGAATTTGCTTTACTCTTCTGCTCCTCAGGAGCTTTCATAAGCAGGTTTCTTTGCTACCACAACAGAAAGAACACCCCTTTCATAATGAATTGCCTTCAACTACTATGAGCCAAGCTTAGGGGGTTTTTTGTTTTTGTTTTTTTAAATGTGGGAGCATAGAAAATTAAATCTCTGTTGGATTTTTTTTAAGCAATTATTTTAAGCACTGTGAATAAACAGGGAGTGTCTTACAAACACCTGTTATTTTTCCCATCGTGAGTTTGGCTGCTGCTGAACAGTCAGAAATGCTGCTCTTTACAGGATAAAGTGTGTTTATCTGGCAGAGAAGAATAGGGTTTGTTTTCACCACAGAATAATGCACTGGCTGCCATATAAAATGCAGCACCAACTTTTATTGAATAGGAGGCATTTGTTCCCCAGCTTCCTCCTGGTTGCTGAAAGATTGGTGAGACTCAGTTGCTCCCATCCTGAAAGAGGCACCTCAGACCTGGGCAGAAGGAGCTGGGGTCGTGTCACTGACAGCTTCTCAAAGCTTCTGGGTTTGCTGTGAATATGGAGATGATCTCCAGCATAAGAATTGATTTGGATCTAGCTCTCAGCCCTCTTCTGGGGAAATCAGAAGGTGCAAAGTCTGGACTTCTGAACTTCAGTAGGAGTAAAGTCCATCTTGAAGTTCATGCTCCCAAAACACACTGCAAAAGAAGGATCTAGAAACAGTTCTGGGAGATTATCATGATCAGCTGCTTCCTCTTTACCCCTTTTCCCCATCTCCCTGTCTGAATGCTGCAGGCTGACAGTCCCATGGGGACAAGTTTGCTGCTTGTACAGTAGCATTCAGAGCACAAACAGAACAGCACAGGCACCTGAGGCAGAGGGATTACAGCAGCAGTTGGTTGGCTGAGCTGACCTGATTGAGCTGACACTTCCTTCTTTTCCAGCCTTAACCTTTGCTGAAGGTTGTCACCTCCTGTCGCCTGTCCTCCCGCCGGGTGGGGGGAAGCTACAGAGCAGCTGAGCAGGAGCCTCGTGAGCAGGACATGGCCTGAAGGAAGGGAAAGAAGAGGTCAGAGGTGGCTGGGACTCTGTAGACGAGACAAAGCACAAGGGCTGACAGCAATGGATTTGCAGCATGCACTTGGTATTGCAGGTCAGGCTTGAGGTGACCTGACCAGTGACCATTCCACAGAGACAGCCGAGATCCTTTGTCCTTCTTCCCTCAGGTAGCAACCAGTCACCAGTGCTGTTTTTCAAGTACGTGTCTAAAGACAGCAAGGCTCTCTAACAAGCTAAGACAAGCATCACATTAGTCCCTAGCAGGGATGATTTTAGTAGGGACACTTGCAAAGCTCTATTATAGCCAGCCAGCAAGTGCTCTGCCTCCTGGGTTTTGCTAGTTGATAGTATGGAAGTAGGTTCTTTATTACATTTTCTTGCTTCTCAAGAATTTCCAATAAATCAGGGCTATTTCTGAGGCTCAGATAAAGACCGGGAAGAGAGTGCAGAAGAGAGGTGAGGGGGCACTGGCATTAACTTGCTCCTGTTGGTGCTTGTGCTTTTGAGCAGTTCAGATATCCATCCGGCCAGTTTTCTCCCTTCTCTTACTGGTCTGTTACTGGTTCTGCACTGGATCTGTGCTCTGCCAGGCTGAGGTGTCCTGAGCAGGACATGGTCAAGGGACAGAGGGGAAAGATGATGCCATGTGCGAGGCAGAACAGAAGTTTACACACCAGACGTGCTGTTTGAGCAAAGCACTGCAAGCCAAGCAAAGCTGCCTGGGTTCTGAAGAGCTGAGAAGGAAGCAAAGAAATCTCACCAGTTTTACTCCTGCTGTTGCTCTTTAAAAGTCTCTAGCTGAGAGCACGTAGGCAGCCAGTCTGCATTGCTAACTCTGAACCTCTGCATGGTGAATTGGGACACTCAGGAGCCTTCACCAACTCTTGGCCAGTGGTAGAAAGGATGTTTTCAGTGGTTAAGGTGTAAGACAGGTAGCAGAGACGAGGCTTCCATCCTGGGCGTTGTTACCAGTAAACTGTGTGTGAACAAACCCCTCAGGCCAAAATTTTCATTGCCCTGCCCTTCTGAAAATCAGGCCACGAGTTGCGTAAATATGGGTGTAGGTACCTAGCAGTAGGCAGCCAGCTTGGAACATTCTGGCTTTAATCCCTGAGCCTGAGTTACCTCATTTATAAAATGGGGATAATTCTTTGCTACCTCGAGGGATGCTCTGAAGCACAACCCTATTGATGCTGGTGGAGCATGTCCCAGCTCGCTGAATAGCTATTATTCTATACATGACAGAAATTGGATATGGCAGAGCTGAACCAGTGCTCTTGGTGTAGTTTTCTGTGTTGCCAGTGGACAGCCTTTGAGTCACAGTTCCTGCCCCCCAGCAATGAGACAAAGCACACCAGGGACACTTTTGGCATTGCCACAGCTCCATGTTGCAGGTTTAAAAAAGCCAAGTACCTCAATAGCTCTGCCCCTGCCTGCCACTGCCCCGTGGTACTCAGACTGGACATAGGACATGGATCCGTCCCCCTGGGTGGGAAATGAGTTGCCAGGACACTGAGGTGTGTGGCTTTGTAACTCCTTCTGTTAGGAACAAACTGTGTTTGTATCTCCTCAGGTTTATGTGGTTTGTTTTCATGTAGCATGAGCTCAGCATTTCTGCTGCAGAGACAGACGTCTGCACAAGACAATTAAAAGAGCAAATTGATTCAGAACAGCTCTGGATTTTGACACTCTTCTTCTGTGATAAAAGGATCTCTTCCTCTGTTTCACATGAGCTGTTAATACCAGGAAGCTTTCCCATCAATTTTCCACCACGGAAAAATATTTAATTCAGCCCATGACTTCCATGTCATTTTCATAATCAGCGTCAAGACATTCTTTCCAATAGAACTGTGCTCCTTATTCCTTCTTCCCAGCAACTTATCCCAGATACTCCTAGGAGAAACATGGATGATACATCACTTTATGCTAAGAAACTTATATTTATATTTCAAAAACACTAATGCCACAGGATTAATATTTGCACAATGCTGGTAAAATCTAGCACTTAAGTCACTTCCAGATTTAAATAATAAAATTCAGGGAATAAGATTTTTTAAAATTGAAAAATGCCTGCTTGGTTGTCGTCTTCTGTCCTGTTGGAAACTAAAGCATAGAGGAAATCTTGGGAGAAGTGTGTTATCCTAGGACTGTCTATCTGGATTCACCCTCGGGGTGAGGTGATTTTAAGTTTGGGTGCCTATCTGTAATGACAGCTGCTGTATCTTCTGAGTTTCAACCCTCGACACAATGACAAATGAACCTCCATGCCCACCTTTGCACCCAGCTGGTTTCATATCAGGCAGTTTCACTGCCCACACATAGGTTAGATAAAAGAGGAGTCTTCGACTCTTTTGCAATCCTCTTACCTCCTCAGAAACCTTCTGCAATCTGCATTGTCTTGAACAAAGGGTGAGCTAAAGGATGAGTGGGATACTTCATTATAACCTCTGGCTGTGCAATGAGTCACACCTGTGATTTTGAAATACAAAATAATAAATTAAGAGGGCAGTAGTGAGATTGAGCTGACAACCTGATAATAAAAATACTGGGCAACTTGTCAACTTCAGCTGAGTAACCAAAGAACGACACTTTCTGCCAAGCACAGGCAAATGAAAGGCTCTCTTTGCTGCACTGTTTTCATGATGTGGCCAACAGCAATGTCTAGTGGTTCAATAAAATGTAAACACTGACTATATTTTCTGGAGCCAGTTTCTCTTTTTGTCCTCACGGAGAAGGAAGGTTGGCATCCAGGAGTCTGAAGTAAAGATTGAGAGCTGGGACTCTGCCTTGTGTTTGTGCCAACAGAAAAATCTCTATGACTCTGTTTACCTAAATGTAGATGACTTTATAGATAGGATTTTAAAAAGTACAATTACTATTAGCCTGATTCTCAGAGGGAAGGCATTCATAAATATTCTCTATTTATTAATCATCATACACAGTCATTTTCCTACAGCTGTCAAACTGTCAGACTCTTCTCTTCATTGACTTCTCTTGCTCAGTGGTACAAGGGTGTGTGGTATGGGGCAGCTACCTGGGCCAGCTCGCTGTCCACAACACTGCAAAGCCACGCTGCAGACAGCTTGGGACACAGATTCATGGGCCAGCTTTGCAGGAAAGGGAACATCAAAATGCCAACCAATAAACCAACCAGCCAACCAACCAAAAAAAACCCCCAAAACACCAAACAAACAAAAATGCCCAAACAGAATTTGGGTAGGAATTAATATTCTTCCCTATGGAAAGAACAAAAAAAAAAAAGAAAAACAAAAGGAAAATACTTGTCACCAACATGTCTTCTCCTTTGGGTGACTACAGGAATAGGTATTTGCTACCAGGAAAGCCTCTGTTATTCTGGGCAAAGAGCTCGCTCTCTTTGCCTGTGAGGGGGAGGAATGCTCTCGGTGTTTCTGTGAGAAAGGTGGGGCTGCAGCTGTGTAACTGAGATGTTCATGTGGAGGCTTGGCATGACCCAAAATTGTCACCAGGACAAAAACATCCCCAAACAAAACAGAAAACTTCTCAATGGAGTAAAATCCCCTACTGTAGGCCTGTGCAGAAAGCCAATCTCAGTAATAAGGTGGCACAGCTCCTACTAGAACCAAAATATTTATGGACTTAAGAGTAAAATGTAAACTTTAAACACCACCCCCAACCCCCAAAAGAAAAAAAAATTGCAATTGTTTTTCTTTTCCTATTATTCCAATACATATGGTGTTAGGGAGTAGACATTCTGGTATGAGGCAGAGCCACTGTGTTGCTTGTAAATGGACAAAGTACAGGGTACTTTTTAATGTCCTAAACAGGATATCTTGACTTTTGATCATTGCTCAAATAAAACAAAACACTGCAGTTTTTGCCCATCATTACAATTGCACATTTAGTTTCATGATTGGCATCTGGGCTGAGCCTGTGTATACTCTAATATCAGAAAAAATCATTTCCAGACAAGGGGGCAGATTGAACTGCCAAGGAGCTACCCACTTGTACCAGTTGTGAGCTGGAGGATGGCTCGTGTAGTGGAGAGCTGATTTCTTTGCACCTCTCACCCAATCAGCACTGTTCCATTGATGATTTTGTGTCTTCAGTTTCAGAGATTGTAGAATGATTTGGCTTGCCAGGGACTGGACAATGAAATGACAGAGACAGATCTAGATTGAGTGAAGCACACCATTTTTAGCGGGAAGTATATATTTTTAAATATTGTAGTGAGATAATCAATGTGTTACAGCAGGTAAGCATTGTCTTGAGGCATCTGGGGCCATGGGCAGTCTGTACCCCAGTGTCAATCACAGCCCCATGCTCATAGTACCTCCTACAGTAGGACATGCCCGTGTCTATATTTTATTAAAGAAAACAGCTCCAGGTTAGGGTGCCAAATTGTTCTTGAAGCAAGTGAATCTGGCAGCAAAGACAGAGCTCAGGATATCTTCTTGGCCATGAAGCAGTGATGGAAAGGTGAGCAAGACAGATGGTGATTGCTATATCAGACACTTGGCACTACTATTCCTCAACTCTTCTGTCAAGTGAAAACCTTAAGAGAAACCCCCACTTTACTAAGTATGCTCATGAATTTAATCCAATGGGACCTGGAAAAGCCAATCAGCCATATGTCCACAGTGAACAACCCTTCAGGAGGTGCCGTGGCTACACTTGCAACCTGTCACCTGTAACTCCTCCAACTCAATGGCCACATATTTATTTACATTCTGAGACTTGAATTCATATTCTCACCTGGGCAGTGAGACATGTCTCTTTCTCCCCCACTGCTGCTTGCCAGGAAATGCATAGATAAAGCAAGGTGCTCCCTCTTGCCACCAAGGACAATGTGCTCTTATTAGCCCTGGAGGCTGGACATGCTTCTTGTTTCAGCAGCCTGGAGTGAACATGGAAAGCACCTGGCTACAAGGGCTGTAAACAAATAGAAACTTGACTGGGAGTTGCCACATAGCACAGGAATTTAAATGAGATACAAAGCCAGGCACCTCCTATTACTAAGGAAAATTCAAGCTGCCATTTGTCCCCGCACGGTTCTGTTTTCCAGTGCCAACACACCCCAACCAGAGACAGCCATGGAGGATTTTCTGGGCCTGATGCAATGTTCCCAACCTGGGATCAGATTAGTCCTAGCCCAGGATCTTATGCAAATCCAAGGCTGAAGGAAGCTTGAGAATGAAATAAGAGAAAATCCCCCTGATGAAGGCTGCTGATAAAAGCTGCCGCCTCCATCCGTGAGCACGCCGCCCACAGCCCGGCTCCTGGCGTGCCACCCTGGGCAGGGGCTCGGGGCTGATGACAGTCCAGCACCGAGGAGAACAGGATGCTGTCCCATCCCACGCACACGACAGCTCTATCTGAGTGAGCAGGAGGCCATGCCAAGAGCACGGACAGAGGCAGACCTGTGTTCCACCATCTGTGAGAGTCCTTGGGCAGCTGTGCTGTGATGGCTGTGTGGAGGGGCTGAGTGTAGGCACCATGCAATCTTCATTTTCCTGGGCTTGCTAGATAGCCTCTGTTCAGTGGACATATATATCTACTTTTGACAAGATTTGGGAATTAAGGGGGTCTCCAGACTGCCTGTGTTTCCTACCTGCTTACAGACAGTACTCACAGTGTATTTGTTGTGGTGCCTCTTTTGTAAGAAGGGATCTACTCTAGTTATCCCAAATATTAGGAGTGGAACTAGGTCCCACAATTTGTTTCACACCAATAAATGACATTCAAACGGCAGCAGCTTCTCTCCCCTGCTCTCTATGCACAGGGTACACACTGCAGCGAAGAAGAAAGCACTGCAGTTGCAGAAACAACTTCTAGTAGCCGCTGTGATCCCTGATAATTACTCTTCTTAGCCTGCCCTGGTCCTTCCAGATGCTTGATGGCTGCTCAGCAAAGCCAACCGCGTGCCCTACCTGCGCGAGACTCTTGGTATCTGATATCAACGTGGCTAAGGCCGACTTGCAGGTTCCGTCACTTACCATTCCCAAGAAACTTTCTCCCGGAGGCAGTCAAGGCACAGGGCTGGCGCAGCAGGTATTTTGCCCAGTTAAGCAAGTGAGCAGTGCTATGAGGCTGGTTGACATTTAGAGCAGAGCAGAGGAAGACAGACTGGAGGGAGATGTTGCAACCTTGTTTGTGTTGGCAGTGGATGGGGTTGCGAAAAAGCCCTAAGAGAAAGTAACAAACAAAGGGTGTGTCTTGAAAGGAGGTTGAGTTCAGAAGGCTTTGCACAACACGTGCAAGGGCCAGGTGATTCAGAGCTGCCTTTCCTACACTCTTGTGACCTAAATCCCCCAACAAAAGGGACTAGTATGTGCAAATACAGCAAGAGCCTCCTGGCCTCTGGACCTGGTTTTCCAGGAAGAAAACCTGGCCCTGTTGTACAGAATGACACACTGAGGTGCAGCACAGGATGTTTTCAGGGTTGTGTTTAGAGACTTGGGGACTGTTTAAGATCAGACTTGGGGGTAGTGGCCCAATATTTTAGTTTTCATGTGGCTGAATTTCTTCTAACATAATGCTCTTCTTTACATTGCCTCTTGAAAGTCAACCATTATTATGAGTATTTCAGATTCTTTCCATTTGATTGTTTTGTTCTGGGTTTTTTTTTTTTTTCCAAAATAGGAAACAGCTTTTGTTTGTTTGGGGGAGAGGAGGATTAGCACTCCATGTGCGTGATGCATTCACAGAATCAAAGAATAGTTTGGGTTGGAAGGGACCTTAAATTCATCTGGTTCCAGACCCCTCTTCATGTGCAAGGACACCACCCACTAGGCCAGGCTGCAGAGGGCCCCATCCAACCTGGCCTTGGACACTTCCAGGGACAGTTTAAGAAATATTCTCTCAGTCCAGGCCTCTAGAAAAGTACAGCAAGCATAATCAGTCTGCACCTGTTAGTTAGTTAGGGAAATATACTTTGTAGCTTTTTTGGGGCTCCAGGAGTGAAGTGCAAGTGTTCTTTGCTCCTTCGTTTGCGCACACGGTATGAATTATTGTTCCATCTGCTGTGGGAGCACTCCCATAGAACATTGCTGTGTTACTGTGCAGGAAATTTTTCTGAGCCCATATTATTTCCTGGGAGGGGTGCTCATAAGATGACCATGAGTTTTTTAATCCCTTTGGCGACCTGTCTAGAGGTCCCTCTATGCTTTCACCATTATGGGGAGCCTTTCACCCCATCTTGCATTGCCAAGAGGAGATCACACAGTGGTGCTGACTCAGTGCTATGGAGAGGGGTTGTGTCATGAGGCAGTGATGTCAGAAGGGTGGAATCTGCATATCCTGTTGGAATAAACAGATAAATGCCAAGTCAAGCTCCTCCATCATCTCTTGCGTTCTGAGATTTTTTCACTGCCTTGTTTGTGATTCAGCCTTTGAGGCACCTGGTGTTTGTCTGTATTTTTCCCACCACTGAATCATATTCTCATTTGCACGTTATCCCTTGCCTGAATTTCCCCAATCAGTGTCTAGACACAGATATCACTGCTTTGTGAGGAATACAGGTGGAAAAGCATACTTTTATTCCTGAGGATCTCAGAAGCTTTTCTGAGAGGCAAAAAGTTTGCTGTCTTCTTTGAACAATACACAGACTATCAAAAATCAGACCACAGCATGGGCAGAGATAGGAACACAATGTGTAGGAAACACAATATTCAGGTAGGGCGGCCAACACTGTGCTCGTCTGTGTCTCAGTCTCTATAAATCAGCCAGATGTCTTGCAGGCAGAACAGCAAAAATAAGGTCTCCAGAAAGCACTCAAATCCAGTGAAAGAAGAAACTTTATGAATCAGCATGGTGTGCATTGAGGTCAGTGAGGAGGAAGGCAGAAGGACATTAACATGAGAATAGTCATTTATTAAAATGCTGCAGCCCTGAGAAAGAAGAGAAGGAATTGTTGCTTTCAGAGATCATGTGCAACAATTGTTAGACAGGGGAACTTCCCTTCTTCTCTACTGCAGTAAGACCTGCATTCATACTTAGCTGCTCTGGTTTATATCTATATGTTGTAGCTCTAAAACCCTCAGAGCCAAGTTCGTTTGCAATATTTTTTACGTAAAGCATTTATTTTAACAGCTTCTCTACATGGACTGTGTGCAGTTCTTTGGGGACAAGGCCATTTTTCAAAGTTAGTGCTGCAGAGACAATAAAAAAGAGCTAAAAGAGATTAGAGTTTTGACTCTTACTATATATCAGGGAAATCTTACTGGAAACCTCAGACAGAAGCACAGTAAAAAGGCTAAGCATGCTGCTTCTGTGATATATTTGCCTGAAATTGCTATAAGACTCATATAACTTTTCCCTGTTTGCACTTGAGAAACAGATTGCTTCACTTCTTGATCCAAAGTTTGAGCAGTTCATGGTTGAAAAACTGCAAACCAAGGGGCATTGGCTGATAATCATGTAATTGTGCTGCTTTTCTGTCCTTTTTTTTTTTAGCGTATGTTGACAGCACATAAATCATCATAGCTTTCCAGACAGTTATATTGGTAGAGCTCTGCTCCCAGGATTTAAAGGCAAAGTCTTGCAATATGAGGACTGAACATCAGCTGAGCCATGGCCACTATCACTGTCAGCTTAGGTGACAACGAGAGGAGGTTAATCCAAACTGCATCGACTGCAGGCCTGTGCACAGCAAAGCCACACTGGCTTTGTTTATTACTGGCTTAAGAGGGAGCACATGGAGAGTTACCACATCTCAGCTAATATATGGTAAGTTGCTAAGCTTGCAAGCCTTGAGTCCCTATTTTATGATTCACATCTGACACAGGAAATGGAAGACAATAATTAATGAGTGGAAGAGGAGATATGACTTTACAATAGAGAGAGATGGTGAGATAACCTTATTACATATTTCACTGGATCTTTTACCAAACAGATGATAGACTCATTATAAAGGGTGCACAGAACAAAGGGAACATTGACATTTAAAGAGATTCTGCTCCGGAAAGCAGCCACAGAATTGGCATGATGGGTTTCCGTGACTTTTATGTTTGGCTTTCGGGTGAAGGAACAGCTTTGTGTCTATTAGACCTGCAAAGTGTTGCAATGTGGGAGTTACATTGATTTTCAATCTGATGAGAATTTGGTCTTGAAGATTCTGTTCCTTCCTCCACCTCTTTTTTCTTTCGTCTTTCTTTCTTTTTTTTTAACTTCATTTTCCATGAAGGCCAGCTAGCAGCAGCTTTTGTTTTTTCTCACTTGTTCACAGGGCAGGACTGCTTTTCCCACTATGCTGTTGCAGTTTCAGAGCTGCCTTCACACAAGCTGACACCACCCTAGTTTAACCAGTGTGAACTTTTGTATTTGGTGATGTACATCAGCTGTAGAATGTCTTATCCTTGTTCATTTACAAAACTCTTCTAACCAATCAGAGATCAAAAACCAGCTCTATTGATACTAAAATAAGAGGGTCTACACAGCCTCATGCCCTGATTTAGTTAAACAATCTTAAATAATTAAACTTCAAAATAGTGCTATTGAATATGCACTCGATATGTTGGAAATATCATGCCAGGGCAGTACAAGCTATTGAGTTGTATCCTCAGAGGTATACTATAAAAACCTTTTTTTTTTTCAAGGAGCCTGGAAAATAAGAATTAAAATCCTTGTAAGCTTTAAGTCTGTGAGTGCACTGGTGGAATTGAAGAGTGGCAATACTAAAATAATGCATGGGGTAAGAGAAAACCACATCTGGCTCTGTGTCACCTCTCTCTTGCAATGCACCCTTGGCAGACACCGCAGCTCCCTGAGTGACTTTGGGAACAGTGGGTGCTGCCTGGTCGCATTTGGGATCACTTGGAACATGATGTGTTTAAAGCCAGCTTAAGTCTCATAAAAACCTGTAGATAACACCCAAACAAAAGGCTGTGCTGGGGCCATTTTGCACTTTCTGAAATGTTTCTCAGAATTTGGGTTCACAGGAAATTGCAACTTTCCGGTCTGATTCAGGAAAACATGAAATGTCAGATTTTTCTGTGGAACAGAGATTTCAGCACTCATTCAGCTCAGCCAGCAGGTGAGGAGAAGCTTAACAGTAACACATGGAGTTAGTGTCCACCACAGTAATCCCTTGAGCAAAGAGCACACGAGGCTGGAAAACTCTGAAAGGGAAGTCAGACTGACCCTAACAGAAAACCTTTCCTAAAGGAAACCACATCTGTTCAAGCTGGCATGGAGGACTGTTCTCAGGAGGAGCGAGATGCAGAGTTCAAGGGAACTGCCTGTGAAGACACATGGTGACGGCGCTGGGTTATATAATGTGCCTTGGTGTGAGGAAGCTCTTTGTTCTATTTACAAATCCCTGTATTACTGACAAGGAAACTTTGATGGCTGCCTTCCAAAGACAACAATGAAGAAAGAAAGAAAGAAAGGTGGGTTTTTCTTTGTCTTGCAGCTCCCATAAATCCCCTCCTGTTCTGAAATGTGGTTTTTAAAATTATTTTTTCTTTCCCCCATGTGTAATCCCATTGCAGGTTTTACAAGTGTAATTACAAAGCAATTAAATGTGGGAGCAGTGAGGAAGACTGTACCAAGGAACACAGCCTATTTGTTTGAAAACTCCACAGGTGCTGGTTACAGCTTTGAAACACCAAGGTTATTGTGTCTGAAGAGTATTGTTTCATCCACAAAGAGGTCAAATACCGGAGAACATTCTTGGATATTATGTGAGATTTAAGTGAGACTTGTTCCTCAAAGACTACCTTATAAACCAGTTTATCTGATACAAAAGCTCCCAAACCCTGAGAAAACTCAGGGTGAGATTGGAATATCAAGGGAGAGGCCACAAAATCATTAATATTGCAGAGTAGAGGGATAGAGAATGAATAATCACTATTTGCTATAGCATGAGAACACTGATTTTCATTAAAAAAACAATCACAGTCATTTTTCTCTGCAGAAACAGGCTTTTATTAAATAGATTCCTCTAAGCCAATCTCTGAGACTCTGCCTCTACCATTCACTTTTCTGTACTCCTCAGTAAATATTTAGACTGAATGGTGTAGTGCTGTAATGTCCTCTGGGAATAACCCTTGGTACCTGTCACTAAATCCATTCTGTATATTTTCTGGTGAACAGTTTGGCTGTAGAGTAGATGCTGTTCTTGATATTCAATGAAAAATTTCCCTGAGTACTTTGGGGAAGAAAAGCATTTATTTGGTAAAA
Source organism: Pyrgilauda ruficollis (assembly GCF_017590135.1). Classification (NCBI taxonomy): domain Eukaryota; kingdom Metazoa; phylum Chordata; class Aves; order Passeriformes; family Passeridae; genus Pyrgilauda; species Pyrgilauda ruficollis. The sequence continues at coordinate 9,933,861 of NW_024520318.1, forward strand.
GCACATTATAAAGAATTATAAGGTAGGGATAGTCCTTCCAAGTTTTGTTCAAACTCCATTTCAGACATCAGGAGTCCTTTATCTCAGCTCTCTATCTAGGAAAATATTTACCCATTATAATGACCTAATCACAGGAAGGGGCCAGGGCCCAATTTTCTCGTTTGCCTGCCTGTCTCATTGTGGGGTGAGGCTTGATGCAGGGTGTGTACCAGTCCCAGATCCCTGTGCAGAGCCTGCATTTGGTGCTCAACACCAACAGCATTAACCAATGCAATGCTCTGGGTGTTGGGGACAGAGTCTGGGTGCTCTCAAACGCTGCCTTGTGATATTCAGCTTCTCCATCAGGGCCTTCCTACCATTTGGGCAGCATGGCCACCTCATCTAGGAATCTGTGGAGCAACACCAGTGCTGCTAACGCAAGGCTGAGTAGTTGTTGTAAAGAATGAATGAAAGATCTTAACTGAAAGACATGTGAACCATTCTGCTTAGGACAAAAGCAGAGCAGAAAAGGGCCCAGATGAAGTCATGGACATTCAAAGAGTTGAGCTGCTGTGTTTCCACAGGTGAAGTTGCAAGCTGATCCCTGTGTAATAAGATAGGGTGGGAAAGGTTATATAATTATGTTGCTTGTTGCCTTAAGTCTTCCTTCTCTGTAATGCTTAATAAAAAAAATTCTTCAAGGATATAGGTTATTATCCCTGATCAGGTGCCCAAAGGGAGGAAACAGAGGATGGTAAACAGCTGACACATGGGTGTAGACAGCTTTTGATTTAATAGTGGAGAAAAGTGGCATTTTTCAGTCTGTGTTTGGGAGGGGTGAGATGTTAACAGGTGAGATGGGCCTCCAGAAGTTCTGCAAATGCTGGAACCTTGTGGCTGAAATATAGACAAGATAATGCAAATACCAATTGATTTTTTTTTTCTTTTCCCTGCAGTAGGTGTGGGACTAAGAAACAAAGGTGGCACCAAAATGTCACCTTTCCTGAAGCTTTGGAGCCATGTGACTATCTCTAAAAGCTCTGTGCAGATCAGGTATTTGTAAACATACTGCTTCAGGCTCACAAACTCAGCCAGCCCTTGCTAGGAACCTTACCACATTCCTGGAGCTGTGGTGGCTGTGGTGTGTCTGTAGCATCAAACACATACCCGAAGTGTTCTGAGAGAGGGGACAGAATATACATAGGTGGCTCTGACATCTTAAGGATTTGCCAAGGCGCCAGTGAGATCCTAAGGTTTCTCCAGTGCAGCCACAATCTCAGTGTTCTCAGGTTATTACTTTGAAGGAAAGATGGTGCTTCCAGCACACATTTACTCTCAAATTGCCCACTAAATTAGAGACAATTTGGAAGAGATCTATGAGCAATCTGGTTTAGCTCTCTGCAGACATTCCTCTCCAGCCACAAGCAGCTCATGAGCAGTTTGAGCCCAGCTCCAGTGCCAGGGATCTGTCACCTCACTGGCAGCGGGGCTGGGCTGTCTCCTTGGTGATCCAAATTTTTGATGGTGTGAGGAAATGCGCATTCAGGGATGGCTGAGCTCAGGGATACTGAGGTGCCCTGCATTGCCTCTGTGTCCCAAAGTGGGGTGGAGGAAATGGAGCAGCCTGTGGGCAGAGATGCTCTTGGTCAAGGTCAAACGTGGACTGAAATGGGTCTATAAAAATTCTTGAGTCAGTCCATACTTATGTGCTATAAGGTATACAGAGTTCTGAGGGTAAGTAATGGAGGTAAGGAGTCCATCATTTTCATAGCCCAGAGTGATCTCCCAGAGCCTAGGGAAGGGCTGCTGTCTCCTTTTATTGATGGTGCACTGAGGCACAAAGCTCCAGAGTACTGGGGAGAAACATGTTGGACAAATGTTTCTCATTAAGAAATGTTTATTTGTCAGACATGATTCCTTTCATGTAGTGTGTGTGGGAGTGTATCCATTTTAGCAAGATACTCTAGGAAATGTTTTCTTGGAGTCAGCTTGGAATTCCTGGCTGAAATGGTCCTTCGTTGTGGCATGGTTATTCCTGGGCTGGCTGGGAGTCTGTAGGTCAGATCTTGGAGCTGAGGTTAGCAAGGTGGGGAATTAAAACAAGAAAAACTGATTCTCAGTCACTTCTGGCACTGTGATTTGTTTTTCACTGCATGTTTTTTGTCCTTTGTTACAAGGGAGAAAGTCCTCCAAAATGTTGAGAAGTTCTGTTTTTGTCACAGTAGAAATGAGAAAGATTCCAGACTCTCCAAGATATTGGCAAATGGTGGAAGCTTTTCCAGCTCAGTTCAAGCTGCAGTTTTTCCCAAGTCCCACATCTGTTCTGTTGCAGAGCTGCATATTTAACCCTGCTTTTCTGGATAAAAAATTATGTAAATAAAACAATTTGCTTTTGAAAACTATCATTGCCTAATCACCTGGTGGAGAAAGGGCAAAACTGACAGCCAGAAACTGGAGACCCAGCAGCAATGTCCTCTCCTGTTAACTTCATTGTCCTTCCTTTTGACTTCATTGTCCTCTGTTTACAAGCTGGTATGTCAGATTGGTCACAATTCCCAAGGCAGTTGTTTACCAAACTAAATACTTTTCTTTACATAATTTTCTTTGTATATATCTTTAGTATAAACCAAATTAACCTCTTGCTTCTTCAAGGCTTTAAATAATTTAGGACCTCTGTAGGTGTTTTGAAGCACTCCACACAGGACACCTCCTGAGCCAGCAAATCCAGAGCTTTGCTGTTGCACAGGGCACTGTCTGATGGCACATGGGATTTGGGCTACCTAACAGCCCAACATCAACCTCAAGTTACTGGGAACATCCACCTCAAGTTACTTGTCTTTGCCATTACCAACTGCACAGCTGATTTCTTTGATTTCTTAAACGCTTCTCATCAATCCTGTTCTTCACTCAAGTCTGCCCAAAGGCTCAGAAAGCGAAATGGAAATGTCCGGAGGTCAAGCACAGAAATCAAGTTTTGTTCAGATGAAAAATATCAAGAGAGAATGTGCTACCTCTGAGTAGGGTGGCCAGAGGGTCACTGGCTTATTTTGCAGTCTTGCCAACAAACTCCTCTTGGATCTGTTGTTCAATGCAGTTCCGACTGATTTTCATCCAGAAGAGCTCTTCATATTTTAATTTTGGTTTCCTTTTCCTTTGTTCATTGTGAATTATTTATCCTGTGTTTCACCAAGGGAGTCTAATTTTCTCATCTTCTCCCTTCCTAATATTTAAGATCTCTCTAGGTGTCTCTGCAATACACCCATGTTCCCTGATTGAAGGAGTTGCAGACAAAACCCGCAGTTAGCATTTTTAGCTTGCAGAGATAAATTTTTGTGGCTGTATACATTTCTATGTGCTGTAACTCTATTTACTTTAGCAGAAGAGTCCTTAAGATTGACAAATGAAGAAACATATTTAAAATATGTATCTTGCAAATGTGTTAATGCCTATCTAGGCTATAGGTCCCTGTGGAAATAAGAAGAGGCATTCTTTTAATAAACAATGGAGTACATCCAGTTTTTCTTCCTACTTAAGTTATTTCCAGCACATTCACTAAAATGCTACCAGATTCAATAATATTTGTCTTTTTCTTGGCTTCTAACATATATAGCTTTCTTCCATGACAACAAGTCCAAGATTTTTTGGAGCTGAAGCAGGAATGATGATGTGTTTTTGTTGTTGTTGTTCTTCTAACCAGCTGTCTTTGCTCATCTTGCTGTCACTAGGAGAAGACATCTGCTTAGTACATTCAATATTTTCACTTTGATTCTCAACAGGGAGGTCAGAGCCCATGAAAAATGTCCCCCAAAATATTTTGTTACCACAAATATTTCTTTTAAGACTGGGGTACTTTGTTTATTCATTGTAAGCTCCATAAAGTATTTAACTGATTCTCTTCCTGTAAAGCAAAGCACTCATGATTTCTGTGCTCAGATCTGGACATGAGATATTTACCATTAGTGAGATATGGTGCAAGATACTGGATGGTATTAAATACAAAATCTAATGGCTTCTGCTTTAATTATTACACTTTGTTCTGATGAGATACTAGAAGTATGTTTTTTTCCCCAACTAAAATGAGACCCAGAGAGTAACCCAGATTAATGAAATTATCAACTTCTTTACCAGTTCTTAGTGTTAATTTCATCAAAATTCATTAGAAGAAAGGAATAGTGCTAGTTATGGTTTGGATGTGCCAAAATGCTTCAGGCAGTTCTTTCTTCTAGGCACTAGCAAGTCCCTTTCCTCATTAACCAAAGATACAGTCTAGCAAAACATTTCAATCCTTAAATCCACCCTGTTCAATGGAACACTTAAATCTAAGCTGAAATCTCTCTGGGCTCAAATTGGATTTAATCATGTCCTTAAAATGAAGTATGCTCCACTAGCACATGGCTGGACCGTGCTTCTCAGCACTGGAATATAGCAGTTTTACAAAACTTTACCATTTCTGAGGCACAGGCTACTATGGCCTAGACTGTAGATGAAGCAGAGCAGGGAACAGAGCCTAAAATGTTTGCAGGAAGGTTTATACTTTCCTGAGCTACCCCAAACTCACCGTGGCCAACAGTGAAATGATATGGAATTAGACAGGACTGATGGCCAGGTAAAACTGAGCATCTTGTGAACCACTTGCAACTCCAAGATGTGCCCAGAGATGGAGGGTTTGATGATGGTTACTATCTCTGATACACTCACAGAAAATTGGGGAGTTAGTTGGCGACTGTATTTCTCACCAGTGAGGATTCCCTTGGGGTTTTGGCCCAGTCTCAATTGCTGTCAGAGATCTGTGACTCACTAAAGCCTGCTCAGTACTGTGTCTTGCATTCCTGTCTGGGTGCAAACATACCTGCAGAGTGGGGAATGACAAAGCTTGGCCCCACTGCTGTTTCTAGATTCATTCTACCAGGCAGCACACATGTGTATCTCTCAATCAGAAACAAGCACCCTGTTGGGAAATTAATTCAGTCTTGCAGGATGAGTCTTTTCTCTCCCGTCTGCCTAGTATCCATGCTGGTGTTTCCTCATTCCTTCCCCAGTGCCACAGGAATGCTGTTGCTGTGAGCTCAGGTTTTGCATGTGCTTCCAAGAATGCCCTTTAGAGACTGAGGGGTCAAGTGTGACACTGCATGTCTTGGTGAACACTGGCGTCCTCCTGGCGAGGCGGGTGCGGAGTGCTGTGGTTTGGGGCAGAGGAGTCTCCAGTTGATCTAACACTAATTGCATCTGATCTTTGTCTGTAAATTAGGTGGCAGCTCTCCCAAAAACACACGCTTAGTGTGTTTTCCAGCCTCTTTGGCTTTTACCCACAGAAGAATTAGTTCACCAGGTGGGTGACTTTCCTGTTGTTCTGGAATTGTTGCTAGTGAGGGAATATCTCAGTTCCCCACAACTTCATCTGATTAAGAGATGACTTGCAGCAAAAGTGACTTGGGTTAGAGATAAAGCAAACATTTCCAACTGTGAAGCTCTGGAATGGATCCTCTAGATATTCTTATGAGCAGGGTAGGTGAACCCCTGTCAGTTTCGGCAGTGCTGCTCCCGCTTTATGGCCTGAGAGGTGGAATTCCTAAGGACTCTTCCCATCCTGAGTTTTTTGTTTCGTGATTTTTTGCATACGAAATCTCACTGAAAAGGAGAGACCCAAACTCTGAAAAGCAAGGTTTCACTTGTTGACTTCTGGAAACTTTGCACAGAATGGGGTTCGATAGGAGGTCATGGTGTGTCATTCCCTGTTCTAAACCTTGTGCTGTGGGTTTCTAAGGGCTCCTCCAGACATGGGAAGGTGAACTGAATGGTTAAAATCACACAATACAGGGAAAGTAGGAGCAGAAGCCAAGTTTCCAATCTCCTAGTCATGCACCTTAAACACTAAAAAACTTAATTTCCTTGAATTAATACTGGCCCAGGCTGACTCCTGTATTCCTGCCTCCTGACTGGCCTATGCAATGTCAGGCATTTCAGTCTTTTGCTGTTTAATTCATTTTGCTGCTATGGTGCAGGGTGCGGTAGATATTACCAAAGGAATGATTGTATGTTTGCCAGTATTTTTGATTCTTTCCAGGCAAAGAGCAGATTTTCACAGCCAGGCTCAACACCTTGAATTTTCTACTTTCATTTCCAAAGTGTATGATATTGGTCATGATAGAAAACTGAAAAAACCCAGAAAATTCATGCTGTGTTTGACAAGGCAGTGACCATTCTGGGCAGCATGTTACAAGGGTAATGGGCTGCAAATCAAACTTCTGCTGCTGTGCTGCAGAGGATTAGTCACAGTTCATCTACCAGCAAAATGGAGGTAGTAGTAGTTACTATCTCAAACTCTGGAGGCTCAAGGCTTAAAACTTTTGGGATCATTTAAAGGACACTGCTATGGATGGGCACAGTATTCTATCTTCTGTTAACACTACTGGAAAATTTCATAAGCTTGATGGATAAAGAAGCAATAACTGTTGGATATGGAACCAGGAAAATATTTGACCACTAGTTTTGTCTGAAATACTAAATGAAGAACACTTGTCTCTCATCTCGGGCCAAAGGGGTTTTTTTAGTGATCATATACTTCCCCTAGATACCAGTTGACAAAACACAAGGGCTGTTGTAGCTCTGCGAGAGCACTTGAAGAAAGAAAACCAAAACAGGCAACAGTTCCTGTGTCTATCTGCCATCAAGAGCTCCACCATGCTGAGACTGAGAGACGTGGGTGCCAGGAAACTCCTGGTTATGACCACCTGCTCCTGGTGGAAGAAAATCCCATTGTGACTTGTCCTCGGGGTGCAATGCAGGAGCGCGACCTCGCAGCCCAACACTCAGCTGGCAGGAGACAGGTGAACTGTAGGTTCTGCAGGAGGGAACTGAACCTGGCTTTACAGGGCCTCAGGCGAAGGCTTTGGCTGCTCATCTTGAGCTGGTGCTGCAGTCTCTTCCATCCGGGATCAGCCGTGCCCGTGTCTTTCACAAGAGGCCACGTTCACAGAGCACTGCACTCTCTAGGTAACACCTACGGCACAGGGCCCTGGTGACTCACGCGCTGCTTGGCTTTGGTTTAGGATTCAGCAGGGTTTAAACACCAGGTAGGTGGCTAGGACAAGGCTGGGGTATTTCTAGTCACAGTCCTAATGCTTAGAAAACACCTGCAGCCATGACTGCTCATGCAGATTTAGCTGCAGTGCTTCTAAGGAGCCAATCTGGCCCGGCAGGCCTCTGTTCCTGGGGGGAATTTAGCACCCCTGGTTCCTGGGGGGAATTCAGAACCTCTGGTACACAGGGCCAGTGCAAAACACCAAATCAGCCCTAGAGGGGGGTTTGCACTGAGGACTAAATTGGGGAAATGCCATGCTTTCCCTTCTGAGGGGGTCTGCCAGGGTGGGGTGAAATCTCTTGGGGAGTCTGATTGGGAAGTACACTGGTTTTGGCAGCCAGGGAAGGTGGAGAGAGGCTGAATCACAATGCTCTGCTACAGCTTAAGTATTTTAGGCACTGATTGTCCTTTTTATTGTGTCCAAACGAGCAATCTTGCCCTCCTGGGGCTGTCAAGCACTGACTGTGGACATTAAAGCTGGTAATGGGATAAGACGTAAACATCTTCTTGAAAGCACACACCAGAGCCCTTTATTTTAAAAATGAAATACATTTGAAGTGCCTACAAACTCACCCAGAAATCTCTTTCCAAATGAGTAAGGTTTGGCAAGGCTCCCCTCCACAGCCTGAACACAATGTAACCCTTCTGCCTTCCCGTTCTCTTCAGGGCAGATGCAGATACCGAACAGCTACTTAAAGGGTAACATTCCATTATAAAAACAATCACACTCAACATCCCAATTTATTTTAATTGCAGTCCTTAGAAATAGCCACAAAACAATCAAACAGAAAGCAATCAGAAAATAGTTTCCCTTCCCCCTCTCCTTAGTATTTGCAACAAGTCTTGTTTTGAATCTGTGAACACGCAGCTCCTTTGGAACTCCCTGCACCTTTTTTACCCCCTCACCTTGTTCTTTGCCCCATCTGGGGAACGAAAGATTAAAAGTTGGTTGGAGAAGCACCCAAAAAATCAAAAGGAGCCCTGGACAAAACTTCCCTGTGAAAAGTTGCATCCTGCAAGGCACAGGGTGCATTTCTGGGCCTACGGCTCTCCCGGCTCCGGGATGCAGAGCAGGAAGGTGATGCTCGCAGGGTCGGGGCCGCCCCCAGCCCCGTTCCCCCCCGCCCAGGTACCGGGAGCCGCTGCCGCCCGCCCCCCCCCAGCGGCGGCGCGGCGCAGCCCCCTCCCGCCGCGCGGCCGTCCCGGCCCCGGCCCCGGCCCCAGCCCTTACATGGACAAATCTGCCTGCAGGGAAAGGCAGGAATTTGGGCCCTTGACGTCAGCCGCGGGCAGAGCGCGGCAGCCCGGCAGAGCGGGAGGCAGCGGCCGCCGCTTTCGCTTTTTGTTTCGGGGCCGTCCCGCCGAGCTCGGGGCCGCCGGCCGCCCCTCCCTGCCCCCCAGGGGAGGTAAGGGCCGGGGGGGGCGCGGACGGAGGGATGCGGGAGGCGGGAGAGCCGCGGCCGGGGGGATGCGGGGAGGCTGACGGACCGGGCCGGGCCCCCCGAGCGGGCGGGCCGGTGCCGCAGGTGCACCTGGCCCGGGCGGGGGCTGCCGCAGCCCCGCCCCGCCGCCCGCCGACCCCCGGCCGCGGCTCGTAGTAAATAATCAGTTGAGTAAAGCTCCGGCAGCTTTTTATATGCCGGGGGAGGCCCTGCCTTCCCCACCAGGTGAGGACGGAAAAGTTTCCCACACCCTGACGTCACCCACGGCTTTTTTTTTTTTTTTTTAAGCATAAGTTTTTTTTTTTTTGCCCTCCCCCTTTCTTGCTCTCCTCTTTTGAACAGGCAAACCTTACTCCTGCCATTGCTCAGGAGCACTCCCCGCGCCCCGGGGCCGTGCTGGGAAGCCGGCAGTGCTCCCGAGGAGGCGTTGATGAAGCAACTCCTGCCTAATTGCTCTGCCTCCTGTACCTCGAGGTGCAGCTTGGCCCTGCCGGTGAAACAAACCAGAGTTGGCTTCTCCTGCTTTGTTTTCATTATTTTTTGTTTGTTTCTTTTTCCCTACACCTGTAGGAATTGACTTTTTAACCCAGTTGTGTTGTTCTTGAGTTAGTTTCCTGTCTGTTTCTTTCTGTTTTGCCAGGCAGTTGGTACACAAAAGTTTAAGGAGCTTGCAGGAGCCATAAAACCTGCTGATCTGTCTCTCTGCACATCTGCAACACCTTGGTCCCTCTGCACAAAGGGGTTTTGACCCATGCGAAAAAGGAAGGTCTCACATAGATGCCATAAGTGTTTTTGGACACATTCCAGGATTTCTGTGCTTCCATTGACTTACTTACCTGTAGAGTTTGTGCTTGTACATTCCAGGAATGATTTCTGGGGCAAGAGCTGAGAGACTGGGGAGTGCCTGGGAGCTGGGTGATACAGCCGGTGTTGGCTCATCAATTAATTAGAGAAATGGGATATTAGGAAAGTATGGGAACATGCAAACCTGGAGAAGAAAACACAGCATTTCATCTCTATGTTAATAATGTGGCTGTGTTCTTGCTGAAAAATGTTGGCTGCTGTCCTGTTTGTAGTTCAACCTGCTGTGCGGCAAGACAGTTTAGGGATGTGGGGGACTTTCTAATTATCCCCACCGTTGCTGAAGCAGGACTGGCCCACACAAGGCTAAATAATACTCTGTGATTTCCCTTGGGAAATATGCATGTCTGTGGATAAAGATTTATTGTTGAAAATTACTCTCTGTCTGTTGGCGTGGTCTGTCTCACCCTGCCCACCCCATGACCTTACAGCCTGTTGCTCCTAATTTTATTAGCTCTGTTATTCCCCTATTTCAATTGTTTAGCCTTTGTTGGAGGTTTTTCCCTGTGGGATGGGCTATCAGCAGCTCATGGGGTGGATGGTGTCCACAGAGCCGCCTGTCAGCAGGCCCCTACCCTCCCTGTCAAATCCTGCCTTTAACTTTGTTATGATGCAGGTGTTGCTAATGGGCCCTTCAGGCTTGTTGCCGTTGTTCCATAAAAAGTTTTAATTTAATTGTTTTATTCAGGTTTTCTTTTTCCACCTGGCTCAGCTTGTGTGGGCTGGGAAAACCTGCCAGATCAGGGACATCTGGGTCCAGCAGAGCAGCAGCACTAAGTTGCCATCAGGAATGGTCCGGTGGAGAGATGCTGTGTAATGGGTAGGAGACCTGCTTCCCAAAAGTCACTCCCACCCTGTGTCTTGTGTGGCTGTGGGCATGTTGGCTGTGTGTGTCCCATGTTGCTAGCAGTCCTGGTTGGTGGCATGCAGCCCTTGTATGCTGTCTAGGTAAGCTCCAGGGTGGAAATGAAACACATGTCCAGGAAAATGAAGCTAGAACTGTCTCATTAAAGTTTCTTTAGGTGCAGCTCCAAGCTGCTCTGAATTGCTGATGTTCAGTCTCTGTGGTGCCTGGGTCAGTGAGAATTACTGCTTTTCTTGCTATACAGCTCTGTCTTGTCTCTGTCTTGTCAGCTCTGATTGCCTGGTGTGGTTGGTACTGGTGGGGCAGAGATGCTGGTATCAAGCTGGGGGAGAAACACCAATTCCTGTTGCTCAGGAGTGAGATTTTTACCTTTAGAACATGTTTGGAGGTAGCCTGGGTGTCAGGGCAGGGTGCTGGTGAGCATGCCCATCTCAGTGTGGGTTCCAGATCTGTGAATCCTTTCTCTTACTTGTGTTTGGTGGAGAGTCACCCAGCTTTAGGAGATAAAAGTATTGAATGATGTTGTCTGTGATGTGCTGTTGTGAAAGGAAAAACGGGCAAAAGCTTGGCTCTACACTGGCAGTCAGAAGTGATATTGGGATCTTGGGAATTCTGGTTAGTTCACCTGTCTTGTCTCCTGGAAATTTGCAGAGCATGTTTTATTTCCAAGTTGGATTCCTCTGAGAAACACCCTCAGCTGTGCTGCATTAGTGGGGTAATGGGCACAATGAGGAACTGATGCAGTGTCATAAAAGCTATCAAGCAGTGTGATGGCAGATTCAGGTGTGTATCCCTTGCTAAAACACTTGTTTCTCTAGGACGTCCAGGGATGAAGCTCCAGAGCTGGACTAGTGAGTTTTGCAAGGTACCTAATAGTGTTGGTTGCAGTGTCAGGGGAGCTGGAGTGCTTTTATAGATATTACCATCAGTATGTATTTTTAATTATAACTCCTAGTAAGAATTATGGTGTGGGGGTTCATGCTCAGAGTGGAGACACCATTCTGTTTTGGAGCCTGGCTGTTGCCTTGTTTGTTAAAATCACTGCCTGTGTCCACCAGCCTTACTGTAAAACTTAATACTCCTGTGATCAGTCGAACTTCGTGTATGCAGTTTTGGAGAGTGATAGTAAGAATGGCTGGGAGCTGGAAAACTTGAGAGAGTTCTACAAGCAGTATGGGATCACTCCTGTTAAAAGGACACATGTCAGAGAAGCAGTGAGTGCTGTGGGAAAGGGATGTCTATTCCTTTGTAAAAATGAAAACCAAGGGGAAAGTGGTGGATTCAAAATGAAGAAAGTTAAGTGCTTTTCAGTGTAACTAATGGTGCCATTTATCATGCGGAATGTTGCTGAGAACAAGAATTTAGCCAAGTCTGAAAAGAAGATGGGATGGTTGTATGAGAGTCAGGGACATTGAGAGTTGTACCAGCTCATGGTGGTGCCCATTGTATCATAAACATCTAATTGGAAAGAAGAAACAGTTTCATGTAGGTTTCCATGAAACATCTCTGGCTGACACTAGATAGACGCAGATAGAGAAAAGCAGTAGCTTGGGTGGATGACAAATTGTTCCAAGAGCACAGTTTCCGTGTGTCTGTGGAAACAAATACCCTCAGGGTGCCCACAGTGGTTTCTCTATTGCTCTGCCCATCGTGGTTGTGTGAACAATACATTCTCAGTGGCATTTTGTTGCTCCCCAAGCTTCTGAAAGCCTGACCCACACAGCTCTGCCTTTCTCCTACTGAGCTCTTCTCTCCCTGACGTGGCTTTGAGAAACACTTGCACAGTCTGCTCTGGCTGGCCCCAGATGCTGGGTTTCACCTTCAGCTGATTGCCCAGGCTCTGGTGTGCTCTCTGGCAGCCCTGCTAAGGTGGAGCTAAGTCCCTGTGAATACATGGAGAGGTTTTAAAGATGGCATCAGGATGGTGAAGAAATATCCACTGGCCAAGAGTAGGTCCCTTCCAAATGAGGAAGGGATTCTTTAGATATGTGTGTGTTTTTTAGGTACTTTGTTTTTGATGGGGAGGAACCTTCAGGAAAGTAAGATGAATACAAAGTCCATGTGACCCAGCAGAAGTCTGTGATTCAGCATCTGTGTTTGCTGTGTGCACCTGTGAGTGTGACAGTGATGCTCCTGTCTGGAGACAAGGTCCTCCACAGCCAGTCTTTCACCCCAGTAGTTTCTTCATCTCCCTTTGCTCTCGCTCTTGTATCAGTGTCGTTCTGTGAAAAGCTAGAGAGATTACTGCAATTGCAGCCAGAGCAGGGAGGAAGGAGCAAAGGAGATGGAAACCATAAATTATGAAAGGATGTGGGTTATCTGATGCACAGATTCACAAGGAACAATGCCTTTAAAGAGTGTGGGTTATACATAGGAAAATACTTGAAATAACTTTACAAACAAGGGTTCCAGAGGAGGGATTGGAGGGAAGATCTTGTGTTTGATGTCCATGTGTGCACTGGAGGAGAGAATCAGTAAAGTTTGAAGAACTTAGTGTTTTTCTCTTTCTGATTTAGGAAGCTCTTTGTTTTGCAAAATAGAAACAAACAGAGAAAAGAAAACAACAAATCAAACCGAAAACCACAGACCAGAAAAAACCCCCACAAAACATTAAAGCTTTTGAGAGCTTATGCCTTCCTGAGAAGCAGAGTTTAACAGGGTTAGTTCTTTTCTTTCATCTTTCTCCTGGGCATGGCAGGCCATGTAGGTCTGGCGATGTTTTCCAGTCCAAAAAGAAAACAACCTAAACTTGTTAACCACACTTAATCATTGCAATTAAGGTTATCGGTAGAGACAACTCAGTGGAGATTCTGTTGTGATCTCCAAGAGCTGGTTTCGATCAGGTTCTGGGCAACTGCAAGAGCTGGCATGAAAATGATCGTTTTTTAAGTCACTGTCAGCAAGTCTCTGTCATTTTAGACTGTCAGTATCTGTTGTTGGGATCTGTGGGTGACAGTGACACACACGTGTGAGTCACAAGAACTCCCAAACTATCACAATATGCTCAGGGAAGGAAAACAAACATCGGTGGAGTTGTGGGCTGCTGATAACCTCTTCTTAGACAATGTTGTAAGCTTTGGAGTGTTGCAGGCTGTTAGGATGTTTTCTGTTGCTCTTGATGGCATAAGGGAACCTTGGAATAGTGTGATTCCTCAGCAAACCCATAAATTACTTAGGTTGGTTTGGGGGCAGGGAGGGATGCATGAGGGTCTCTGGCTTATGCCAGTTTTGTTGCTGGGTAATAGCCCACCAGCCCTCTTTGGGGTTTGCAGATCTGGCTGGGAGGGATCCTGTCTTGTGCCTTAGAGAGTTTATGCACATGAATACCCTCTAAGTAGGTGCCATTCACCTCCTGGCTGCCTTCCTCCCCTTGCTCCTGCTGCTCAGTGATGCTTCAAGGCAGGAAAACTTCCTCCAAATCTTGGATGATTGTGCTGCCAGTGGAATAGTTAGTTGAGATTTAATATGGCCATTATCTTTAGGTAATAAAGTATCAGCTAACTTGCCATAACTATCTTGTTTAATGTCTATTAAAAGCCCCACATACTTCACTCACTGGGTGAAATTTAATAGAAGTTCATCTAAGCATTTACTGCTTATTTAATTTAAAAATAAGTTGATCTCCATGACTGGTGTAACAGGCACTAAGGATTTAATTAACATTTAGTAAACTGCCCTGTTAGCTCTGAATTGCACAGTCAGGTCTTGTTTATGCATCAATTTGTAACTACCCTCTCCTCCTTTCTTTTTTTTTTTTTTGGCCACTTGCTCTCATTGTGGGGAGCTGGAGTCATCTTCTATTCTCCCTCTGGTCCTGATCTCTTCTCACATGGAGAGCTTGTGTCAGGGCTGTGGGCTGGAATACTGCCGAGGAGCCAGGACCCAGCTGCTCAGTTTGAGACCAGCCAGACAGCTGGGCAAAGGCAGGTGGGATGGAGGAGACTGAATTGACAGGTTGTCCCACAGGCCTTGAAAAAGGATCTGTGGAGCCCCATGGGGTGGGTAGGTTTGCACTGTGTGGTGGGTTAGAAATGGTCCAGCTTCAAACCTTCCCTTAAACTGAGCTCTGTTATGTTTAAGTATCTCCTGTAGGGCTTTTTCAGCGGTGTGGCTGCTGCATGGAATTCAGGTTGGTGAGGTTTGCTTTGTGGACAGAGAATGTTGGGGTGTTGTTACAGGTGACTTGTGGGTGGTCCTGCTGCAGAGGCTGTGGTGGTTGTACCCCAGCTGGGGTGGTTTCTGTGTCAGTAATGTGTGCATGTGCATTTTACATGTGCTGTGTGCAAGTACCCTAAGGAGATCTCTGTTTCAGCAGTTTATTACCTCACCTTAGCAGATTTGAATTACTCCACTTAGTGAGGCATGAATGAAAGCAAGGAGTCTCCCAGATAGTGCAGGCAGCAGCGCCTGGGTTGGGAGAGCGATTGAATTAGCAGCTGATAAGTGGCTGTAGCTCCAGCTGCTGCATCATCACTGCCTCACTAGCCTGGGTGTCAGTGAAGTCCCTGTTCAAGCTCTTTGCTGAGGGACATCAGCTGGCTTGGATTTGACATGCCTTGTTGTTAGATAGAGACTTGATTTGCTTATCGTGGGTTTGGCCAAACCTTGAGAGGTAGCTCAAGGTATTAGTGTGGCCAAGACAAGCCTATAATCTGGATATCCCCAGAAAAAAATGGATAGTGATTGTGGCAGCCACATGGCAAACCTGTAGTTGTTGCATGCTGTGAACTTTGTTAAAAGAATGGTGTTAAAGTTGCAAAGTCCAAGTGCTCCAAAGCTATGAAATGTCAGAATGAAGGTCGTTGAAACCTTAATTAACCCTCTCCTGCAATCAGGTTTTATGATATAGCCACTTAATTGCCAGAGCACCTACTCTTTGTGCCCAGAGTGGAAGGTGACACTTAATGAGCATCTATTCAGTTGCTTTTCTCTTTGTGCAGTGTGTGGCCCCAAGCCTTGTTTACCATGTACTGTTCAAATTCAAGACAGAATGCAGAGTTATTAATTTTCTTTTGTGCTTTTCTGGAGTGCTCTTTGCTCTTTCATTGGAGCACTTTGGAAGTTGGAGGAAGTATTTTTGTAGTGCCTTCCCAATGTGAAGGAAAATTATTCTTGCCATTTTACTGGTGGGACACTGAGGCTTGGAGAGGCATGAAACTAGCTGTCTCACATCACCCTTGACACTGAAATCATGGAGTAAAAAGGAGTTAGACCAGGGTTGTTCTCTTAAGTGTGCAGTCATAACTGATAATAAAGCAAAGAAATGGTTGGGAAGAAATGTTTGTAATTACAGACTGAAGTTAACATCCTTTCTGCTCAACTCCAGAGATTACTCTGAACTGTTCCTTGCACTTTTGCTTATCTTCTTCCATATTTCCTTCTGTACCTGCCTCTTATGCATTATCATCATTGTCTTTGAGGGGGGGCAAAGCCTGTACGTACCTTGCATGAGTATTAAAATACCTAGCTTAGTGTGGAGGCTGGTCTTTGCCTCTGGCATTTGGAGGCTAGAGCAGCTTAATGCTGTTGGAACTGAAATGTGGTGGTGAGGAGGTCCAGAAATGAGCCACAGAGATGGTTAAGGTCCAGGGGATATTTATGTATAAAAATATCTTTCAAGGAGTAGAAGTAATGAGGACTTCACATCATCTGCTCGCTGCTTCCTCAGTGACTTGTTTTACCATGTAAAGTGTGACTGACATTTTTCAGAGTTGGAGCTTCTTTTAAAGCTTCAGTTGAAGCTTCTTTTAAAGCTTATTCATCACTTCTGATCCTGCAGGCTATTTTTTTTGAGAATGAGAATTATGCCTTCCTTAGCACAGTTTCACTTTGGTGCTTTTTCAGAGAATCCATTTCTTTTTCAAGTTCCTTGGGATGCAGAGCTTGGAAAACACGACATTGCATCTTTGCCATTTAAGGAGGTCTTGGTGAACCTTCTGCATAGTAAGTTTGAAATTCAAGTGTATGAGTAATCCAGCTGAACTCTGCAGTTACTTGTGTGCCTGGAGATAAGTGAGTGTTTTAGCACTGTCCTGTACCCAAATCCTAACCTGTTCCCAAGGCAGACAGGTGGGGAACAAAGTGCAAAGGGTTAAAGTTACTGGGGAGATATCAGGCTTCTTTCCTACTGTACCATGCAGAGTGACCAGAGCCTCACTGCAGTGAAGAGTCAGCCTTATCCAGAGCAGGAGATCCTATTGTGAGTGGTGCAGACATTTGCAGACTTTTAGCAGTGGCAATAAGTGAAAGACTGTGGGGCAGAAGCATATTTTGGAAGTTAGGAATGATGCCTTGGACCACTGTATTGCTGCAGGAATGAGTGCAGGTTTCTTGCCATGTAGTGCCTCTTTGAGTGTCTTCCTCTGCATCTAAGGTTTGGGAACATGGCCAGAGCAGCAGGTGGACTTTAAACAATATAAATGAGCATGTCTTTCTAAAGCACTCCACCCACCCAGGTCCTTGAAGTGTCTGGGTGAAAGGATGGCAGCTCACAGAGTGCCTGTGTGTCTCCTTCCATGGCTTGGCACGGCATGTTTTGCTCTGTTGTGTGGGAGAGCTGTGAACTTGGGGTGTGTGGAGGCTGGGGAAGTTGGTTGAGAAATTTTTAAGGACTACATTGTAGCCTGGGAGAAGGAGCTGTAAGAGCAGAGCTCATTGCCTTACCATGCACGAGGATCCCTGCAGGGTGTGTTCATTTATAAGTCATTCTGGATGAAGTTAGTTACTCCATGCCCTCATTGCACACACAGCCCACAGGCAGTGTGTTGTGGGCACTGTTCCTACAGCTGGGTATCAGATTTCTCTGAGGATGCAGGGCAGGTGATATCCCCTCACCTTTGCACTGCTGGGTGCATTGCTTTTCTGCTCTGCCCTGGGATAGGATAGAGAGGATTGCTCCAGTGTGTTACAATGATCATCTGTGCTGCTTGTCCCCACCCTGTCTGGGATCAGGCCGCTCTCTGGACTCTTGTACTCAGATCCACATCACCCTGCTTCCCTGGATGCCATGGCCCAAGCCTCCAATCTGTATTCATTTGCACTCCTGAGGTGGTGTGTTAGGTCTTGGGTTATGCTGTCAAGTGCCAGAAGTCGAAGTGATGTACTCCAGCTTTGTTGGCTTCAGGGTAGCTGTCTGCCTGTGTTGGCTGTTCCCTGTCCCTTGAAGTGCAGTGAGGCACAAGCAACCTGATGGGTTTTTTGCAAGAACTGTTGATAAATTTCTTGTGTCTCAGGTGATTTGATTCTTGCCTGATTAAGGGTGTGTCCACTTTCAGAGGTGGAGCTGGATGTGCAAAGGTAGCTGTGTTATCAGAAAGTCAGTGGCTCATCTCATTTAGTTTCCACTCCCTTGGCAGAGGCACCTGCTAGAATGGGAATATATTTTGTGTGTTTTAGTTGTGCAAATTCTACCTGATGTAGAATGAAAGTGATTCCAGATGTTTTTGATCTGCAGAAAGACAATACCTATCCATCTAATGAAAGACATGAGTAATTCTGGGTATGGTATTGATATAATCCCGTGTCCCTTTTGTCCTTTGTTTTTGTTTCCATGTCCAATAGCCAAGATTTTCTTGTGTTGTCTGTATCTCCAGATTTGACCAGTAGCATCTTGGGCTGGGCCTGGCACTTGTTTTGCTATCTGGAGAGTTGTGAGTCTGGCAAACAGTGTGCATCAAATTCCTGTGAGCCCAAGCAAAGAGCACAGGCTGCGCCCATGAAGTGATGTCTGGGTCTGAGGAGGTCCTGCCCTGGGAGATGAAGAATGCTGTGAGAAGAGCAGAATTACTGACTTGCAGACACAGTGACTGATTATGAGCAGAGATCAAAAAGATGTAGAAAGTGCTTGTTAGCAGAATGTGACTAAGATAAAGACCTGATAAGGATTGAAATGTGTGGAGGAAAGGGAGGCAGTAGCTTCTGACAGAGCAGAGCTGTACATGTAGGATTTGCAACTTGGTGCAAAGCAATTCTGGGTCATGGGAACGTATGGCTGCTGTGGCTCTGCCCCTGCAAGCCATTGCCACTTATGTCCCTGTAACAAATACGCATGGTTCAATCTGGAACCCACTTGGGCTCTTCCCGTCCTTCTTGGGGAGTTCATCTCCCTCACGGCTGTTCATCGCTGCAGTTTCTGAGCTGTGTGTACTCGCTGTCTCATTCCTCAGCCCTTACTCACAGGAGGCCTTTGTGTGAGGGAGGGACACCCAAGAGAAACATGAAACTTGTCAAGTCCCTTGCCACAAGGAATTTGGGTGGCTGATCAGCTGCATCTGGGTGTTTGGGAGCCTGCTGGAGGTCTGTGGGCTGTGAGTGTGATCTGCAGCACTCCAGAGCGTGGGATGGAGCTTGGGGGAAGGTGGTTTTCCCCTGCAAAGGGCAACCCCCATCTGGGGGCTCCTGGTAGAGCTGCACTGGCCCAAGCCTGTTAGGAAAAGTCAGTTGTGCATTTGGATGGGGTGAAGTGGAGGAGGGGAGCAGTATGAGTCACTGAAGTTGTCAGCCACCAGAAGTAGGCTGTAAGCTATAGGGGACACCTCATGCCTCCATCCTAAAGCAGTGAAATGTGTCAGGGGAGATACAGCCGTATGTGCAAATACAGTGTGTGGGTTTGGGTTTTGGTCCAGCATTCCCATCCAAAAATAGGCCAGCCCCTTCCTTACACTAGCGTTTGGGTGCACTTCTCAAACATGAACCAGCTAATCCCAACAGATGTTTGGCAGCCTCCAGAGCCCATAAGGAAGTTAAATATCACTGCACTTTGCTAGAGAGATGCCCAGGATTCCAGTAACACCTGCTAGAAGATCCCATTGGAGCCGTGTGTGTTGGTGGCTGTGTGGGCTCAGCTCAGCAGGGCACCTGCTGCCATGGCCTCAGGCCGCTCTGCCACACTGTGTGAGGGCTGTGCTGGGCTTCCATTGACATCAAAGACACAACTTCCTTTAGTTTGTGAGGGAGAATGGGATTTAGCAATATGTTTATACACTCCCACTTTATTAAAGTCTAGTTGAAAGGAGAGAGCTGTGGGTTTTGTTTGCTGCCTGCCTTTGTCCATGTGCTGATGTGTCCACCTCCATGGGGGTTGTGTGTGAAGTCCTGGTTGGACTGTATCCTGAGTTCCTCTCTTTCCCCAACTGTCAACATTTAGTTGCAGGCTTTAACACTTCTGAGAACAAGAAAGTGGTGATTTATTCTGGGGTTGTCTCTGAAGTGACCAATTTGTGATTCAAGAAGTCTTCAAGAAGGACTGAGGATCATATTCAATTTTCCTGGCCTCTATTTCTGCTCTGGCTGTGTGGCTGTCCTGATTTTTTGGCAGTGTTGTAATTATAAGGCTGCTAAGTGAAGTGCATGGGAGAGCAGGAGGATAGTTCTGGATTACTAATACATCAAGCACTTTTCTTAGGTGTTCCCCCACTCAGTTCTTCATCAGTCTGCATGGAATATAAATGATGGCTCTGAATACCTGCATGTTGTTAAAGCTTCCTGGAGTCTCTTTAGGGCACAGATAGCACCAGTTTTTGCCATTCAGCACCTCAAGGACAAGTCTTGGGTGTCTTCTGTGATACAGGGGCTGTGGGCTGCTTGTCCTGTCCCTCATTGCTCTGAACCTGCTGCAGTTGCTTTGCTACACCAAGTGTGTGTATCTGACTGTAGCCTGTGCTGCCAGCGGCTGCTGCCCAGCCTTTTTGTCTGCATTAGTTTAATTGAGTGAGGAGCCTGCAGGAGAAGCTATTCATTCCCCTGGTAACTGTGCTTGACAATCAGAAGTTATTCTGGGGGTAAAGGACTGGTACAGATTTGTTTACCTTGGTTGGGGATCCATAACCCCTAATAGTTTCTTGCTCATAGGAGCCGAGTGGACTTGGTTTGCTGCTAATTAAAAGCCAAAAGGGTATGTAGTCTTTTCCAACATAATTACCATCTTTGGTGAACAGAGCAAAACTATGCTGACTTCCTATTTGTTTCCAAACCCCTTGCTTGTGTGCCGTGTTACTTTGCACTGGCCCTGACGCATGGGAGGGCCCCATCAGGGCCAGCAGCTCCGTCCTGGTGCACAGGGAATTTGTGCTTGAATCCTTTGTCTGCTGTGCGACCAAAGGATAAATATAGAAGAAGCACAGGGTTGTTAAAAATGTTATGAAGTTAATAATTACACTTGGGATCGAGGATGTGTTTTCTTAGTCGGAAGCCATTAAAGGCGATAGAAGTGAGTGTGTGTACCCTGTGTGCCAGAGTGTGTTTTTGTCTTGGTTTTTTATGGGCTAAAAACCAGCAGGAAGAAGAAAAAGGTTTTGAATGTGTGTGTGTGTGCTCACTGCCAGGAAGCCCCGTTCCTAGATAGTTTAGTTTCTATCAGCAATTGGTTTCAGATATACATTAACTTCGATTCATGTGTTGAGTTGGGCTTGTTACGCTGGAAGATGCCCCCTTTCCTCTGTTTGCCCAGTCTCTGCTTCTGTCAAGTTTTTGCCTTGACACGACTGTACCTGCAGCAGGAGGAGGTCTGAGAGTCTTTTTCAGCTGGTTCTGAGTGTTCCTGGCAAATGTTTGTGCTCCTTCTGTACAAATTGGAAGGGTTGGCTGATGGCACTGCTGGGTTGAGGGCTGAAAGATGTCCTGTCCAAAGTGGCTGGGCTCCCTGGAAGCAGGGTCTCGAGCTCTGCAACTGCTGTTTGCTCTGTGTGTGAAAAGCAGAAGTCTCCAGCCTTCTGTTTATCCTCCCCATTACCTCTTGGTGGGGTTGGGCCTCTGAGCTCCAGCTGGGGTAGGAGGAATGGCTGGGCAGCAGTCAGTGGCTGAACATCCATCCTCTCAAAGGAATGGTACTGGGATGGGCAGGAATCTCTCAGGACTAGGTTCAGAGGCTGGGCCAGGATCAGCTCCATTCATAATGCTCTGGAAGTGGATGTGTTTGACCTGCTGTAGAGGCTGGTGATGGCAACTTTGCCCACTCATCTGCAATGCCCCCTTTTGCTTTTGCACCCTGGGTACCAAAGTGAGTTGCGTTCACTTTGCACAAGGAGCATTCCCAAAATTGCTGTGCTCTACTGTGGCATGTGCAGGGAGCAGCAAAGGGGCTGTTATTTTCTTAATCTGCCTGTTTGATGAGGCAGTATCTGGCTGTGCCCTTAGCAACGGGTTTTTTAATGCAGATCAAGTCTCCTGTTTTAATTGACTAAGAAAAAAGAACTTGAAGAGGGTATGAACCCATGACCTTGAGATAAATAGTTTCTTATTGAGTTCCTGAGCCCCTAAGCCGCCCCCTCTTGTGAAAGTAGCGTGGTTTAATCAGAGGTCAGAGGCTTTGTTGCCTCTGAACGCCTCAGAAAAACAGGGTGACATGAGAGAGTTCTCCCCGGTCCTCTGTGACTGCAGTCATTTTTGGCCTGTCAAGTTCCCTTTGAGCTCACTGTGCTTGTCCTCTGTTCCTGGGTGATGGCTCTCTTGACCTTCTGTGGTCTCTGTGAATGCTGATAAAGACCTGGTGATCAGGTCAGCTGTGTTTCTGGGGGTTGGAGCTATATATATGGTGGCTATGGGCAAATGGCTTTTGCAAGACTGCTGTGAGCCCCTGTGTGCAGCATGCAGATTCACAGCCCTGATAGGACATAACCTTTGCTTGCCAGCTCTTCCCACACTCCTCCCACATGTGTCTCCTGTTTCTAGGCTGAAAGCCAAGTGTGGTATCTCACACACTGCTGTGTGGTCAGTCTTGGCATGCGCTGACTTGTGCTTGGCCACTGATGCCTAAGATGTTGCAGTTGATCATGGAGGTTCCCCCTCATTTTATTCTGTGTTTCCTTCTTGGGTGGTGACCAGGCCTATGTGTGTACTTCTTGTGAGAGGAGCAGTATTAGTTTGTCTTTCTGTCTCCTCTGCCTTCTGCTTTCCCAGCTGTAGTTACTAATGCTCCTTGAGCCTGGCTGATGGCTGTCATGGAGCTGGTCTTGCTTGCACATTGGATGCTGACTTCCTTGATTCTGTGCCAGTTCTGTCTTTGAAAGTACTGTCTGGCAAGTCCTGGAGAGATCTTTGCCTCCAAAAGCTTCTGTGGTTCCCTTCTGTTTTTCCCCATCACCAAGTAAAAAATAAAAACACTTGGCTCGGTAACAAATGCTGGCGACAAAATTCCTGCTGACAAGCTTAGTATGGTGTGGTAGGAGTAGGTGAAGACAGGTGTGATGGTTGTGTTATGCTGTTAGGTGCTCCTGTGAATCACACAGCTAGACAGAGAAGGTTGAAGAGCCCTTTCCTGGTCTCGAGTGGTTTGTACCTTTGGTGTGATGTTGCAATCACACGCTGTAGCGAATGTTTCGAATTAGTAAATCTGAATTCTTCTGGAATACGGCACCCAGGTGTAGCTGATTGGAGGATATCACGTGGGAAACTTTTGAGAGAACACAGAAAATTAGTACCCAAGAAAACTTTGTGCTGAGAAACCATCAGGTACGCGGGAAGAAGTGTGATCTCTCCCTGTGAGCATTGGTGAGTTCCAGTAAGGCTGCTGGGAGATGTGTAATTGCTAACTTTGCCACTTTGCAAACCATAATCCACTTTCTTTTCACTGAGAAACAGGAATGCAGACAAAGTGAACCAAATCATAGAGGTTCAGGGATGCAATTTTGTAGTAATTGTTGATGCTGTAGGCAAATAATAAAGGAAATGCAGTGAAAGTCCAGTGTATTTACTTCTCCAGGTCAAAGTACAATGCCATGGAAGGTCTAAATCCTTTTTATCATCTATTTTTAAGGAGAGTAAAGAAGTGACAATACTTGCCCTTACTGTGCTGAAAAAGTTTTGTAATAAATCACAGTCTCCTTTTAATTAAGCCCTTTTGGTGGGAGAATATTCCACAGAATTCTCATGGTAGTCTGTGTGTGGTGGTTCTCTTGCGCAAGGTGGTGAAGGGCTATCCAAGCTCTGCCACCTTCCCTTTCCTTGTGCCCAAGTCCCAGCAGACAGGATAGGAATATGTACAGGGCTGGTTGCCAGGCAGCTGTGTGCTGTCCCCACCTCTGTCGCCTTTTGGGGAAGCAAGCCATTCCCTGGCATGCAGGGGAAGCACATGGAGCTCGTGTCGTCCTGCAGGCAGATCATCAGGTCACTGTGCTGGATAGATGGATGTTTGGCAGCTGTGCTGTGGGACAGCACGTGCATGGTCCTGCTGAGCTGGGATATTGGGATTGCCTTTTCTTCCCCTTGTCATGCTGCTGTGAGTGCAGGAGACCCTCTCATTCTCCTTTTTGCTAGTTATTAGTGTCAGGCTGGGGTTTGCCACCGCAGGGCTGGTGGTGGTGATGTTCAGATGTCCTTTGGGGAAGGAGAGGGGCAGCAGTTTTGTGGTGGCACCTGAGCAAGCCTGGAAACCTTGAATAGGAAGACTGTCTGGTCATAAAGGCTCCAAGTTTTTAAAGTTTCTTTTACAAATGGCTTGAAGGACCATGATAAGGAGGTCTGCCATGCTGCCAAGGGTTTCATTGTGGTGGCACCTGAGCAAGCCTGGGAGGAGGTGTTCTCTGCCTTCAAATTTTGGCCATTGGAAACCAAAATGGTTAAAGGGACATTATGCTTTATTATAAAATGTTACAATAAACCCCTTAGACTGCAGTGAAGGTCCAGAGCTCTGTGTGATGGTCACAGCAAAGTAAAGGGCAGCACCTTTGCCATTGTCCCTCCTCATCCCTACCCTGGAGTGGGACTCTCTGGGAGCAGCCCAGTTTCTCCATCACATGGAGGAAAAGCATAAAGCAGAGCCTCAAGTGCTGCCCCTACTATTTGTTTCTTTTTTTATTCCTGTGCCATAAGGGCCAAATTCAGTCAGGAGTCTGGCTTCCAGCTGAAGTCAGGGTAATTTAGGAACTAAACCAGCCTTTTAATGTATATTCTGCATGTCTCAGTCCCCATCTATGATGGAGGTAATGGTACCCTCTTGTTCAGAAGGCAGATGCATACACAGGCCTCTCTGGCCCTCGTACTTTTCAGATGCAATGAGAGCAGGTATTACAGCTTCTCAGAATTGCTCCAGAAATTTTTATCTATATTTGGAATAAATGGGTTCTTTCTCAAAATTGAGCTTTCTGAGGGAAATGTCAGCTTGCAACTCATTTCTTGTAAGGAAAAAAAAAATACCCTTGGGTTTTTTCCTATTATTCTATTTGTGACTGTAAAAATATTTGTTAAAAACAGAAATGTTTTTATGAGGTGCAGTCAGTGGTGAGGCTGCTCCACATGCTGCTGGGTGATTGCCACGTGTCCACGTTTACCTGGGCCTCTCTGCCCCATCCAAGCTTTTTCCTTTTTTTTCTTGAAGGAATAAACTTCTTTGGCCTCTCCCAGCAGCTATTTGGAAAGGCGAGCAGCAACACTGAGAAAGTTTTGGTTTTTTGTTGCCTTTTTTTTTTAATATATGTTCATCCCACCTGGAGGTACTTGTTTTAAGTCTGAGATGGGGGTGGGCCAGTCCTGGACTTAAATACCTTTGCTATTAAGGTATAAAGGTGAAAGAAGATGGTCAGTGCTTGGAAGGGCAAACATTTCTAAACCAGAGAGATTTACTGATCCTGGTTGATTGTGCTTTTTTAAATATCTCCATGGATTATAATGTTTTCAAAAATACCAAGTTTGACCACATGGGCACAGGAGTGTGGAATCCAGTTGTCTGCCAGCTATTTGTTGATATTTTGAAACGATCTGGCCAAAAATCTAAGCCTTAACTAGGAAGACTGTCTGGTCGTAAAGGCTCCAAGTTTTAAAAGTTTCTTTTACAAATGGCTTGAAGGACCATGATAAGGAGGTCTGCCATGCTGCCAAGGGTTTCATTGTGGTGGCACCTGAGCAAGCCTGGGAGGAGGTGTTCTCTGCCTTCAAATTTTGGCCATTGGAAACCAAAATGGTTAAAGGAACATTATGCTTTATTATAAAACGTTACAATAAACCCCTTAGACTGGGCACAGCAAACATGTGCCACCTCTGCCTTAGGAGATTTCAGCTTAAAAGTGGGCTGCAGGAGACCCTGGGCTGGGTTCCTGCCCTGGGGCACAGCTCTGCTCTGCTCCCTGTGCTCCTGGGCACTGTCAGTGTGTTCTTCTTGACTGAGAGGTGTATTAGGGCACTGTTCTGCTGGTGCTGCCTGGGGAGGATGGCCATTCCTTGGGGAGTGAGAGAATGGCATCTTTTGGGTTGGAAAATGTTATTCATTGTTTGAAACCCAGGATCTGTGGTACGTTGCCACTGCATGATCGATTGTCCTTCTTTGATTGAGAAGTTGGGGTGCATTCGAGTGAGAAAGTGAAAGTGCCCCCCTCTTGCTCAGGGTGTCTCTGACCAGGCTTAGTGAAATGCAGACAGCAAACAGTGGGGGAAAAAGAAAAATGAAAATAAAACTCACTGAGGCTGTTTTGAAAATCTTCCAGTAAGCTGAGGGAGTGTGAGCAGCGTGAGGTCAGTCGTCTGTACTTGAAAATACGGGATCCAATCCTGGTGTCAGTTACAGACATGTAAATCACAGGCAGTGCTGCTGGCATGACAGGAGCTGCTGAAAGGCTGCTCCAGCATGGGACCTGCAGGCTTTCTGGCACAGACATGCTGATTCCTTTCGTTCCTTAGCCACCCTTTTTTTCTAGCTGTCCTTGGGCATTTAAAATTTAACAGCAGTGCAGCATGGCTGGTCCTGCTTTTGGGTCGGTTCCTGACCGTCGTGGCCCAGTGGCTCCAGCTCAGGGTGGCTCCTGGCTTGTGGGATGCCGTAGGTAGGGCTGTCTCACAGCTTCCTTCGCTGCTGTTTAGCTCTGTTCTGCTCCAAATGCTCTTTTCATTTCCTATAATACAGCAATCTCTGGGTAGCTGGATACCATCCCTTCAGTGGAAGTTGGATCCCATCCCTTCTGTGCTGAAGTGTTCTCTTTTCCCCCCTGTTCTCCTAACTCATTTTCCCCCTCTTGTTTTAGTCACGTCTAATGAATACCAGGACAAACCTGAAAATCAGGTGGGACTGCAGAGACAAAAATATGCATTCTGGTCCCAAAGCCTGCTGTGCACTGCTGGAGAACCTTGGGGCTCCCTTGGGGCAATGCTTTTAGCACCAGGCTCTGCACCCTGCAGCACATAGGGGCTTCCAGGGAGTTTGCTCTCTTATGGGAGCTCTTTTTCCCCACCCAAGCTGACAGTCTGTGCTGTGGTCAGGATCAGCTTTCCTCCAGGACGAGAGCTGGACCAGGAGCTCGGAAGTGATAAGCCCCATTATAGCTAATTTTGACACATGGGGTTGTAGTGGGATTGGAAGCAGCTCTGTCCTGAGTGCTATCTAGGAGGGGTGTGTGCTTCCTTGCAGACTGAAACCATTCACAGAGTCACTGCTTTTCACCAGCACAGGATCTGACACCCCAAAAGGCAGCAGCCAGGCTGTTTGTGTTGGTGACTCCCTGAGCAGGTGCTGTGCTGGCAGCCGAGCAGGGGAAACACGTCCCCAGCTTTTGTTGTCTCGTGTGATCTTTTATTAGATAACTTCAGCAGTGTACTGTTGAATCGAGCAGTTTAATTTTAATCCATGAAACCTGAGAAGCACAGGTGCTAACACAGAAAACTGTTAAGGCCAGATCCTGCACGTGTCACTGTCCCAGCATAGAAAGATGAGTGCCTGTCTAGGTATGGCTGTGTTCAGGTGTATAGCTACCAATGCATATAAGCTGAATTTTAAGTCAGAGTTGGACTCCAGATTGAGGTTTATGTGAAAGGGGTCTGATTTTTCCAATGTATGAGAATGTGGAGATCTCAGACAGCTCCCTCAGTGCTTGCAGTGGCCAGAGTGCCTGAGGGTCAGGGCTCTGGCAGTGGAGGAGATAACGTGAGAATTCTGAGTTTGGGAACTTTGGCCAGCAAATAACACATATATTGGTACAGAATGGGAAAGACATAAAAAGACATATGTCAGAACAGGGCAGGCTTTTAAGTGGTTTTCATTTAAAGTGAAAAGGTCAGATTGAATGAGGTTGGCATCTGGGGAACTGTTCGTGCACCTGCCAATCAAAGCGGGGGAACCCATGTCAGTTCATGCTGATGGGTGACTGGCTGAGAGCTTGTCTGTGTTTAAAAATTGGTGACTGGAACAGTTAAAATGACAATTTTCCTTGTGGCTGTCAGGTTGAGCCATCTGCTTCGTGAAGGAATGGAACAAAGGATCCCAGCACGAGGCTGCTTTATCCCACTTCAACTGGTGTTTGCACTTGGGCTTCAACAAGTACAGCTATGCTGATTTAAAATGTAATAATAGTAATAAATAGACTCTAAATATTGGTAACACTTTCAAGTGTAAAGGAGATCAAAAGTGAGTGCAGCTTTTGAGTAGTCAGAAAAACAGATGCCATTCAAAACAGGCTGTTCTGGGAGAAGTGTAATTAGCTGAAGTCATTTTCACAGGTAGATTTTTCATTTATAGGGACTGTGGTGTCTGGTTACTTTCATTTCTACGTGGCCACTGTAGAGTTATGTTAGGGATGCCTGTTTGTCTGAAAGTGCTGACTTCTACTCTTTGAAACTTGGAGCTATTGCAGAGATTTTTCCACTGACCATTCCTGAAAAATCTGAACAATCTAAGAAAACTCAAGCCATAACACAGGACTGATGCTTAAATTCAGGCGTTGTAAACGACTGGTTTTAGATTTAAATCTGCAAACAGAAAAGGTTGCTTTCTGTACTTGTGTGTTAAGTTCATATTTATTTTTTTCTTGAGAAATTGATTCTTACTGTCAGTAATACAGCATCACTGTTGTCAGCCAGTGAGTGAATGAACTGCTTCTGATCATTTTGTCTTTAATGGAGTAGTCTGATAGACTGGCTTGGGTGGGTATTGCTGTGACCAGTCAGGCTGTCCCTGTCCTGCTCACCTGTGGATGTGCTGCCAGGATGGAGTGCCTGAGTGCCTGCCTGGGCATCCATGGGATGCTGGGCCCCACTTGCTGCTGGGAGGGTGGGTTCATAGCAACTTTTCAGTTGGGTGCCTCAAGGAGGGTATGTGGTGTCCTGTTCACCTTGCTACAGGAAGCCAGTTGCAGGTGACAGGGACAGCTGATGTGGAAAGCAAAGCCAGGAAGATGCAGTTCAATTGGCCAAATCCTATCACTGATCTTGTAAACATTTTGTAAGTTAAACCTGGTGAGAGACAATCCTGAACGAAGATTTTTTTAAACACAAGTTGGGTCCCAAGAAGTATTGTCTTACCTGGAGCTCCTGGAAGGGCTGTTGTAAGTTGAACTGAAATAGTCTTGGAATCAGAGGGTAGTGTTGTTGTCTTCTGCCTTTTTTTTTTTTTTGCAGATAAGACTGAAGGGCATTTTGCCAGGAGCCTGTGGGAAGGACCTAAATTGTATGTAACTCTACATCATTTTAAAATGAAAAGTAAACATGCACAACCATAATATTTGCTTGTTCTTGTCTCCTCGTTGATGGATGGAGAGAAATTGCTCTTTGGCTGAGTTCATCAGCAATAAACCTCTGCAGTTACTCATCTTCATCCCTGCAGTGAGAGGGAGAGGCCATTGGAATTTCCAGTTGATTTTATTCTCAAAACACCTTAGGGAAGCTCTGATGGTCCTGGGGACTTTCAAACCTGACTATCCTTGTGGTGAATCAGGGCTGGTGCCAGCGCGGGGACCATGGGACTGAGCTGGGTCAGAATGAAGCTCAGTGTGCTCTTGTACTGTTGGCACGATGGACATGTGCCTCTGCTTGGGAGAGGCAAAAGCCCTGCCAGTCTTCTTGCTGTTGTAGCCTCAGACATTGCATGGGGGACAAGGGGTGTTGAAATAGCAGGAAGCCCTTCTCACTGTGTGACGGGGAAGAGGGTCTTGGACCATGAGCCACCAACACATTTTGCTCCTTCTTTGTTGTAGATTTGTGGGCTCACATGCACCATCGTGAATAGCACAAGTACAATAAACAAGTCTGAACAGAGCTTTTCCATAGTGAAGCAGCAAATAGCAGAAGCTTTCTCTGCTGAGCTGTGGTGACAAGCTTGTGCTTGTCATGGGCAGAGATAGGGCTTTAGAGTGACCAGGATGTGGCTGGGACGGGATGCTGGCCAGGGGCTGATGGGGACAGGAAAGGAGTGTGTGCTTCAGATGCTGCTGGTCTCTGTAGGATGCACCCTGACATGTGCCATGGCATGTCACATGGTGGCCATGTGGCCTGGTTGTCCCCTCTGCTCTAACTTCATCATCTGCAGAAGGGGAAAGCACAACATTGAGCAGCTCACATCAAGAGAAGGTGGTGTCTGCTTCTCAGCTTCAGGAAAGGGTGAGATAGTCCCCACTGGGAATTGTACAGAGCTCCAGAGAGAAAAGGCTGTGCTGAGGGGGAGGGCTGCTGGTGTAGCTCTGCTCACAGTAATGGTAACTCCATGAGCTTCAAAATGCCTTAAATGGCACCTTCTAGCTCCCTCACTCTGCCCAAGGCCAGAGATGAGTGATGGTTCACCCTGTACTCTTATTTTATGCCTCATTTGGCATCTCCTTATCCCTTCCCCTTCTCAATGGCATTAGGAGCAGTAAAGGAGCGGTGACTTGAGGAGTTGTGAGTTGGTGCCCAGACTCTGGCAGCTGACATTTCTGGTCATTGCTGGTCAGTGGCCCAGTTCAGGGTAGCAGGTCTTGCTTTTGGAGATGCTGAAAGGAGTCCAGGAGTATGGGCATTTCTACTTGAGAAAGTTGGGAAGGAAAATGCTGCATTTCCCAGAAATTGTGTAGGTTAAACTGCTGGCTTTGAAGACAGTGTGTTGGGAAGCCCATCCAGTGTGCATTACTCAAGTCTCTCTCTTTTCAGGGCTGGGAAAGAAACCCAAAGTCGTGAGTCTGGTGGAGGCCTGCGTGTTTCCAAACTCCCTGCTCTGAGTTCATCCCACCAGTAAGGCTGTGCAGTGTGAGAGCTGGTATGTAAACACAATTCACAGGCACAAGGGACAAGAAGGATGTCAGGCTTTTCTGGCAGTGGCACCTTGTTCATGGCTCTCGAAGTTTGGAGGGAGAGTGGGATCACTGGAAAATACAAGACAAACTGATGGTTCCCTGGTGGTGCTTACACACAGAGGCTTTGGTGGGGAAGAGCTCAGCACTGAGAGGCTGTGAGTGTCCAGAAGTCATCCCAGGCTGTGGTGCTGAGGCTTTAGACACGCTCTGTGGAGAGATGTGTGGTGTCATAGCACGCACAGAGAGGCAACGTGGGGGTACTGACAAATGCACACACCAGAAATGCATACACACACACAGACACAGGCTGTACAAGTGTAGGCACATGGAAACAAAGATGGCAATGCATATATAGTATATACTATACAGTGGCATATGAGAGCTTGGGGGTGTATATACCAAATGTCTGTATATACTATATATGGCGATTAAAGAATGCATATGCATTCATGTTCTCTTTTTTTCTTTCTGTCTCTTCTGTCTTTCTGTGGAGCTGTTGCAAAACTACCAGATTCAACCTCCTGGGGAGCCTTTCTGGCCAAGGTTTTACAAGCCAGCACCTGCTTTGCCTGCCTGACTTCTTTCTATATTTATTCCTCTGCACCCGGTTTTTGCCTTTGCCTGTGGAGCTGTCACAAACATTTGTGCAGGCTTTTGACTGCACAGGACTTCAGCTTGCAAGTCCTAAACCTGCCTTTGTGCATGGTAGAGGAGCAGGCGTTTTTGTGCATGGTTGTGCATCTGTGTGTCTGAGCATCCCCGGTCCTTGCTGTCTGCATTACATGGCCTGTGTCCCTGTGATTCTGCAGCAGTCCCTCTGTTCTCTGCCCCTTCAAGATGATTTTATGAATCAAATATTCTCAGTCATCCTGCTTATGTAATTTGTAATTTTTCATTTAAATTAGCCACCCCTGACCCAGTCACTGCTTTATAATGATCTGTACTGCTGTGCAGAAGGCTTAAGTCAGGTT
The DNA here is from genome assembly GCF_017590135.1 of Pyrgilauda ruficollis. NCBI lineage: Eukaryota > Metazoa > Chordata > Aves > Passeriformes > Passeridae > Pyrgilauda > Pyrgilauda ruficollis. The sequence continues at coordinate 9,965,018 of NW_024520318.1, forward strand.
TTATTCCCAGGCCCCCAAGGTTTCACTTCCCAAGCTTACCCCTGTAGCAAGGAGGAGGATTTGTGTTGCCATGTAGCAGGGAACTCCTGGTTAGGCTGTGGTTGGACATGGATGGGTCCATCCCTCTGGTTTCCTTCCTTTGTGTTGTTTGGGGTGGAAGGTGTTCTGAAACAGTCACTGAACACAGGTGCTTAGGTGCCTCTGTTTAAAGTGAGCACAGTAGCAAGGGAGAAAGTATAAAGCTATTTCAGCTGGGAAAAGGAGGGGAGATCCTAGTGCTGTCCTGGGGAAAGTCAAGGTGTGGGAGTAGCCATAGTGTGGGTCTCCATCAACAAGTGCAGCCTGAGGAGCCATGTGCTTGTTCCTGGTTTGATGGGTATAACTTGCACATGCTGAAAAGCAGTGCTGGGCTGCCTGCCAGGCACTGGGGAATGGCTTGTCCTCTGCTCAGATCCCTGTGCTCCCACCTGTTCTTAACAGCTCTCTTCACTGCTGAAATGGGTGTCCCTCTAAGGTCACAAAAGCGTTAGTCCCAGGTTTCAACCCCAAGAGCCATAAAACGTACCCTGCCTGACCCCTCTTCAAAGGCAAAGGCAGTGTGAGCAGCCCTCACTCCCCTGGGTTTCGTGTCCCTGTCCCCACCATGTGTGCCACTGCAGCCTGCATTCCTCTCCCATTCTGTAAGCTCTCTGCCTCTCGTGCTGACACAGCTAATATTTCTCTGCTGGCAGGGCAGGCAAGGTGGTGGCGTTTAACTCTTAGGGAGAACAACTCTGGTGGGACACCAGAACTGTAAGGGCTGGTGTGTCTCTGTGATGGGGTTTTTGCTCTTCCAGGTGTTCCCCATCCCTTTTCTGCTGGAAAACGTGAATCAGAGTTGGTAAAGCCTGCACAAACCTGACACTTTTTACATTGGTTTTGTGAGTATCTCCTGTTTTTGACCATACAGGAGAAATCTCCAGGTGACCCTGCTGCTGGTTGGAGCACACAGCTCCTGTGGGGGGTTTTAGTGGGCTTTTGAAAAAAATAATTAATCAGCTACCCATTGAGAGCTAGTCCCAGCCTGCAATGCATTGAGGTTGTCCTGGAGTACCACTTAGTGCCACTTGGACTGTTGACTCTTTAAAGCTGCCCTTGTGACCACCAGTGTAATGAACGTGTGCTGGTGCTGCCTGGCAAGGTTGATTTTTTTGCAGTGGTAGCGATGGATCACTGAGTTAAATGTGGGTGTATTCTAAAAGGCAGAGAACTTTGTTACCTTTTAAAACAATGGTTTAAATGTTTTCTGTCACCTGTGGGTGCTAAACTCTTGTTGCCACGGGCCCAGACCACTGCTCAGTTCCTGGAGGTAATTGCAGAGTCTCTGTCACTGCAGGATTTCGGCTCCTCCTGAAGCCTGTGCCTCAGTACCAGTGAAAGCCAGATGTACTGTAATGTCGCTTTTTTACAGTTTGTTTTGGCCATACATGGGCAGAGTCAGCTCTGGAATTCCTTCCCTATAAATTCAATAGCATCTTGTGGGTGGTGCTGGGGAATCACTCTGGTCTGGTTGGATTGCCTTGCCTCGGCAGCCTGTTTGCCTTGAAAATGTCCTGCTGTGCACATTCCTGAGAGGCTGCCTGCCCCTGGAGCCGTGGCTGCAGCTACCAGGAGGCTGCTGGCCCATGCTGGCAGGCAGAGTCAGCTCTTGCTGCCTGCAGGTCAGCCTTTGCTGCTGAGGACTGATGCTTGAGGCAATGCTGGCACGGGGATGTTGCTCTGGTGTGCATGCAGGCTCTGCAGGGATGGTTATGCCTTCTAAGAAAACTGCCTGTTAAACTTGTGTGAGCATTGACATTCAAGTCCCTTTTCCAGGGGTAGGGAGACTGGGTGCTCCCCAGTTCTCACCTGACATGGGATACAGTGATGTGTGTCCTAGGAGGGATTAATGGGTGCTGCCATCCTGGGATTCCTTATACCTGCAGAGATCTTGTCTTGTCCTTCAGTTTGTGCCTTTCTGCGGTGCTAGTTTTTGTTTTTATGGTTTTTTTCCCATAATGCCAGTTCAAGTACATGCTCTTTGTGAAGCACTAGCTTGATGAGCCAGGTCAGGGGAGATTTCCCTGTGCCAGGTGAGCAGCCAGTGTGGGATGTGGTGTGACTGATAGTTGAGCCTGCCTTTTCTGGGCCAAGCTGATCTTGCTATAACCACAGTCTGAATCTGCCTATTTGCCTTCACAGAACACTCTAAAAAGCAGTTCTAGGAGGTTTGCTGCTGGTGACTTGAGGTGTGAAAGAGAGATTTGTTGCAGGGGCTGAGCAGCAACAACTTCTGGAGTTGCTCCCATTGAATCTTTCTGTTCATCCCTAGTAGGGGACACAGATGCAGTGTCACCCATCATGCCAGGAGCCTCTGAAGCACAGTTGAAGGTGATTATGTGTGGCCCCATGTCCAGGCTCTGTGTAGGTCAGCAAAGGCAATGTGCTCAGCTCATGCTTCAGAGGGGCAAGTCATCCCTGTGCCAAAGCCAGGGAGAGAAGGGTGATTTTTTTTTTTTTGACATCCTTTGGAGTTTTGATCTCCATATTTGGAAATGTTTACCCATTGCTCTGATCTATTGCAAGGGAGGGGAGGTGACTCAGGGTCTGGTGGAAGCAGGATTTGACTTCCTGTAGTAAGGTTTTTTTTTTTTTTAATCCCCCCCCTTTCTTGTTTTGGAAGCTTGTTGTGGTCAGTTTTCAGTTCTCTCTTGCTCCTGGACCTTGTTCCAAATTTGATGTGCTCGAGAGGGAAGCATGTTAGCAAAGGAGCTTGCCTGAATGCTGGTAAGTGCATCATTGCTGTTATAGCAAGCAACTTGGGATTTTTTTTTTTTTTGTTGTTGTTTTGTTTAGTCAGATGTATTGCATCAAAGTGTGTGCATTGCTGGTGGAGGCAGGCATGTGGATCAACAGCAAGGGATCCAATGAAACCTTCTGTAGCAGGGAGAGTTGGCTTAGTGGATTGGTCTCAAAGGCAAAATGTTTCTTCAGGAATAGGTATAAAGATAATTTAAGCCAGCTCCCATTCAGTCACGCTTTTCCTTTTAGTTTCACTTGTTAGTGCAGCAAGGCAGCAGAGCACTATAGGGTAAAGGAGGATATATTCATGTGGTCAGCAAGGAAAACACAGCTTATGTATGATTTCTGTCTCTTAAGAGTGTGTGATAAAAGGCTGTATAACACATGGGTATATTTCTCTCAGTTGTTAATATTTAACTCTGTTCTCTTAGTTGGAGTTTAGCTACTGTAACTGGATAAGCTTTGAGTGTCTGTTTTTTTCCTATTGTTCTGTATTTTTCCTTAGTGGTAAGTTTGTAATCTGTCTGATATTTTAGCTGGCTGCTTCTTTTTTATTTTTTTTTTCTTTATTTTTTTTTTCCCTTCTCCCCTCCTCCTGCTCTTTCCTTTCTATTTCCTGAAAGGAAGCTGCAGTACATCCAGGCAGTCAGGGGTGTGGGGGGAATCTGGAAGATGCTCCGCTTCCTGTTTTATTCATGGCAGCTAAAACCATGCTGTGGAATCTGGAGCAGAGATCCACCATCCTGCATTCCTCTTGTCATTTGGAGCATGTAACATGTACAGAGTGCTTTTAACACTGCTCTGGGGGTCATGGAGCAGCCAGTCCTGTGTCTCAAATGGAACGCACTGCACTTCATCCTTTTACTTTGGAAGGGGCATTGGTGAAAACCCTTTTAAAGTTCCCAATGCTGGTTAGTAATCCTTGTATCTTTTCAGCTAACTGGTATTTTTAGGCTTCTTCAGACCTGTTGCTTCATGCTCTCCATCTTAAATTTAAGACCTTTGTTGGAAAGGTAAACCACTTGTCGATTTTAATTTGTCCTTTTAAATAAGCTTAATACTCCTTGGTTTTTCCAGAGATGTGGATTTGCAGAAGGTCCTTGAGGTACAAGACTGTCTGGATTGTCTTGAACAGGGAAAGATAGTTAACATGAGAATGGATGTGTGATAGAAAACACTCGGCCACAAAAAGTGGTGCAGGACTGCTAGAGCCTTTTCTGTGGCTGAGACATGCTGGGGTTTGTAGAGTATTTTAATCTTTGTTGTTTCAAAAGGCTGATTGGATTACTGCAGCTTTTGGGGTCAGGGCCTGGGTGGGCTGAGCTGCTGTCCTAAAGAGTGCCCAGCCTGAATGGGCAGAGGAGGTGATGGCTCAGGAAACAGGGCCCTGGGGATGTGTATGGAACTGTCACAGCACCTGAAACCTTGGCCCAAGGACTCCCTCAGCAGACACTCATCCTCTGTCGTGCATGGTGTTGCCAAGCTGTGGAATTGTGGCAGTGGGACCATGGTCTGTGTTGCTCCTTGTGCGCTGTGCTTTGCTCTGTGTGTGCACACGTGCCCCTGTGCGATGGCCGTGCTCCTGGTGGCACGTGGATGTGGCACATCCAGGCTTCACCAGCTGCCTGTGGCTGAGCTTGGAGTTTTGGGAACAGCACGGTGGGACTGGAAATGATGATGTTCTGTTCCCCTCGCAGTTTCTTCCCTTTCCTGCTCACCAGGACGTGCTGTTTGTTGGAAGACAAGGATGAGCAATGCCTGGGTGCTGCAGCCCAGTGCTCCGGGCAGGGCTAGTCTGGCACGTCTGGGAAAGCGCTTTGGGACTCTTAATGTTCACATGCTGATCCTTCTCTGTGCAACACCTCACCCTTGCGAGGACGTGACTTGAGAGCTGGACAGACTGTGCAGGATGAGCTCCCCATGTGCTGCCTGTGCCCCCCTTTCCTGGTGGGTGCTGGCAGAGCTGGGGGAGCTCTGGAGGAAGAGGCGATGCCCACGGCTGGGACTGCAGGCTGCCAGGGCTCTCCATCTGGTGTTTCTCCAGGACCTGAGCAGATTCGGTGACCACTGACGCTATCCAGGATCCACAAAGGATTTTCCCCTGCTCCAGGAACAGAGCCATTAAGGGCTGACCTGTAAATTAATACTGTCTAAAGATTTTTTTTTCCCTCCTCTAGCCTGGCATGTAGTAAACACTCCAGCCTGAGAAACTTTCCGTAGCACTGGCCCTCAAGAGCATTCAGAGAGCTCCATGCCTGTCTTTCTTAAGCTTCTCTCAATTTATTTTAATGATATGCTAAACACAAAGGACTTGCTTTAGCTCCCGTGTAGGGAGGTTTGGGTTCACAGCCCATCCTTCATCCTGGCTGTTGCCCTGATCAGTACAGGGCTTGCACTGCATAATTGGCAAAGGGGTTACACCAGCACTGTGATTTGAGTGCTCTGAGGGAGCTCAGTATGCACTGAGGGCTGGGGGTATGTGCCCCACGGCAGGTAAGAGAATCTGCCCCAGATACATGGGACTGGCACATGTGGGCATGGACAGAGCGAAGGTTACAAACCTGTGCACATCTTATACGTTGCGTTTCTTTAGGCAAAGGTTTTGGATCTCTTAAGTACTAAATTGTGCCTGAATGCTGAGGGAAGTAGTGTTACTGTTGTGTGCAGGTACAGAAATTAGGGCACTGTGTAGCAGATTAGGGAAAAGTGCAAATCTCTGTATTTCATGATGGTTTGTGCTCAGCTCCTGCAGACAGGTGGGTGCTTTGTGGCCTCGGGCAGAGTGATGCTGTTAAACCCTTACTCTAATAAAGTCATACTTTTCTGAGCACAAAATATTTCTGCATCAGTTGCTTAAAGGTAAACCAAGGGGCATTGAGTATTTCATAAAGCTGATCTGTGTTTCTAGTGTGTGACATGATCTCAACACGTATCATTACATTAGAAGTTTCCAGATGGCACCTCACCTAATTGCATGGCTGCTCTTTCCTGGGATCTGAGTGGAGTGCAGGCTTTTAAGAAGTGTCTGTTGTTATTAGCTTTATCATACATGTTCTCCTGTACCAGCTGGTCACACAGCAGGAAGTATCACTCACAGCTTAATTCTTCAGTCAGCTTTGAGGGGGACTTTGCTCCTCTGAGAGGTGTTTGCGTTTGGGATGGGATCTCCAAGCGAGAACAACTTGTTTGCCTCCGGTGAGTGTGTTGGTTAAAGGACTAACGTGCCCAGGAGGAGGAAAGGAGTTGCTCTTGTTGCTTTATTGATGTCCTCGAGTAGTTAACTGTGCTTACTGCTTGTCCTGGTGGGGGAGGACAATGTTTTAAAGAAATATCAGGTTTCAGAAGCCTGGCTGCCTGTGGTGGAGAGGAAAAGAATCCTTTAGGTGTGCTGTCTCACACCCCTACTGCAAAAATATCAGAGGGACAAGTTCTGGTGAAGCTGCCTGTTTTTGGCAGCCACTTCCCTCCTACATCCTTGTTCTTCAGGTAAATCCCTCTTCAACTCCATTTGCTGTTCCCCTTTCTTCCCTGAAAAGTCATTATCATCCCTTGAAATTAAGAAAAGGACAGGAGGAGGGAATAAATGGATGTTAAGAAGTAGAAAACAATCAATTAAATAGTACATAGCATGTAATTTTGCTTGGAAACTTACCATGAAATTGAGGAGCACTTTAACAACTAGTAATTTAAATTGCATTTGAACACTGCTAATGAGTTGTTTGCATAGGAATTTTGGTCATTTCACAGCAAGTTGTTGTCTTTAGTACCCCTTCCTTCAGTTAAAAAAAAAAAAAGATTAAAAATTTCTTGATGAGGAAGATGCTGTAGTCAACTGGTCCAACTATTGCTATTGAAAGGGGGTACCGTGGAAATTCTGCAGGGCCCTGTTAGATTTGGAGTCATTTACATCCTTAGCATCAGCACTTCCAGTGTTAAATATGTGAGAATTTGATGCTTTTTATCTAAAAAAGCTTATTTCTAAATGGTAGGAAAATAATATTATCCCTATTGAACTCACCAGCGTGATGGAGTTGAGGAGACTGAAGAAATTCCTCCAGTCTCCTGGGGTTGGGGTTTGCAGCTGTGGGACTGACCCAGGAGTGAATATCTTGGCTCAGTCCTTATCACCTCAGACAAATCAAAACAATGCTTTGGGATCTGATCCTGACTTGCTCCACCTGAAGAGGAACAACAGAGAGGTGCTGATTGGCTTTGCCTGTGGGGTATTAGTATTTAAGTTATTACTCTTGTTTTTCCAGTGTTTAATGCTCTCCTCCACCACTATTTTACTTCTAAAATGCCAAAAATTTTCAGCAAAAGGCAATATCAGCCTAATCATGTTGCTACTTTGCTGCTGGTTGTGCTGGGAACAGACTCTATAGGAAGGCAAATGCAAGTTACTTGTCGCCTGTTGCTGAATGAACATCCCATTTTCAGAGCAGGGTTTTTGCAAATCCGTGGGTATGCTTAGCATATGGAAGGGGGTTCCAGTATCAAAACAAATCTGGCCTCCTGTTTCTGAATGTGTAGGTTGTTTCTTAGAAGATGGAACCTTTAAAATCTGTCCCTGCAAACATGGCTGTTAAATCCTGCTATTTCTAGAGGTGTGAGGCAGCTGTCTGTGCTGAGATAAGCTATAAAAAGGCAATATTTTCCAAACCCAGCTTTTTAAACTATACCTGCCAGACAGCTTGGCCAGCAGGAGTTCACCAGGAGTGTCACCACTGTTGCCCTTTTATGCACAGGGTGCTGAGTGGTGTAAAAACTTCTGGGCAAGTTTCCAGGGTCAGCATTAAGCACCAGCTCTTCCATCCCTATTGGGTGAAATGCTACTATGTGCATTCTGTGTGGAGGAAGGGGTGCTTGTTGGCTTGGTGTTTTTACATGGTCTCCTGTTGTTTTCTAGGTGGTTTGACTTTTGTTCTTCATTTTCATTGTGTCTTGCTTGTTGCTGATTTGGTGACCATGTCTAATCACAGGGGATTTGAATGGCCCCACTGTTATTACTTGGGGGCATTCTTGTGCTGTGTAGTCTTGAGAGTAGCTAGTGAGCTCAGATGAAACTAGTAACAAAAACTGTAATTTTTCCTGCCGATCTGGATGAGGTTTCTCACAGCACACTGGTGCTCTCACATGGGCTTCCTGACACATGTGGTTCCTGCAGTGCTTTGTTAGTTACCAGCTAATTCTCCCCCAAGATGTGTGAGGGTCAGAAAACTGCATCAGATAACCTTGTAGAGGCTGTTAGGGCTGCGGGGACAGAGACGGATGTGGCCTTGAGCATGTTCCCAGTGAAGTATTTCTGAAGGCTGGGAGGGCACTGGGGACTGGGTGTGTTGCAGTGTCTGGAGCAATGTCTCATGGAGGTGAGGAGCTGGTGTGTGCAGGGAGGTGGGGTAAAATCCATATGGTGGAGAAGTGCGGGGATCTAGAGAGCAGAAACCCCAGGCAACCTAGGTTCTCCTGATGCTAAAAGCTGGTTCTTTATCTCAACTCATTAAGCTGTCTAGCAAGTACTTTTGCCCTCTTCTTTTAATTGAATGAGCACCTTGATTCCTAAGAAGTGATTGCTGAGGAATCACCTTGATTCCTGAGAAGTGCTCCACCTGTTATGCAAATCCCTCACCCCCTCTGGCTGTGGTTGCCAGCCAACCAGCCCAGTTCCATGCATGGGCTCTGACATGGGTGGATGGTTTTGTTTGCCCGTTTTGATGTTTTTATTCACTGAAGCCCAGGCTACCTCTTAGTCACCTCTGGACGCCCTGTGTGTTGTAGGTAATCTTTTCTTTGTAATTTCTATTTCCTTACCATTTCAATAGTTACTCGCCTCTTTTCCAACTTCCTTCCAAAGGCAGACACACACTCAGCTGGTGGAATTGGATGTAGATTTGATAATTGCTCCCTGAACAAACAGCCATGTGTGTCTGCTTGTCCAAAAACCTACTGAAGACTGAATAGAAGTGAGACGTGGGGTTTGAAATAATTCCAGTGAGTTACTTCTTGCTGTGTATCTCCCTGTGTTGCACCCACAAGCTCTTCTACATCTCAAGATTTGAGCTGTGGTTGAACTGGGCTGGTAAAGGCCCTTTGTTTCCCCACCTCCCTGTCTCAACATTTTTTTGAAAAATGCAGATAAATTCAAGTGATAACTTTGTAACAGAGATAAGGAAGAAAAAGTCTTACAGGTAGATTAGTTTGCAGTGGAGGGAAGGCAAGCACCAAGGGAACACACACTGAGGTACCCTGAAATGCTGAGGTGGCTTATTTATCACTTACTAGCCAAGTAAATGTATCCTGTGCTTTACAAGTGGGGAAGATGACAATCCTTGTCCTAAAGATTCTGTAAAGCAAGGCAGACAAATGTGCACTTGAGGTCTGTGGAAGGGTTAGCACAGGTAATTGCTGGAGATCAAACTCCAGATAATGCAGATTCCTGGAAGAGAAGGGCTTTTGCTGTGGGAGTTGTGGGTGAAGGCTTTTTCAAGTGCTGGAGGAGTGGATCGAGAGAGGAAGGTAAATGGGTATGGAGGGAGGTGAGAAGACCTGAAAGGAAAGAATGTTGAAGGGGAGGGAAGAAAGTGAGAAAAGGAGTAGGAGGAAAAAAAGAGCAGCAAGTCTGCTGTGGGAGGGGATGGTGTAGATGAGAGTCAAGATGACCTTAATGTCTCTTTGTTGTGTGTCAAAAGCTATGCCATAACTCAGCTACTGCAATTAGTCATCTCCCAGGGTTTGTAGTACCAGTTTCTTCTCTGAATGGAGTGTACTGGTCCTGGCTGGAGTCCAGTGCTGGAAGATTTCTTGGTCAGGTTTGAATGCCCCATGTGGTGGGGGCTGGCTGGTCACATCCCGTCTGTGTCCCATTGCCAAACATTAATAGGCGAGTGCATAAGCAGCTTGTCATCTTCTGCTTTATACCCTCAAAGTTAGTTAGTCCCCTAGAGACTCAGACAGCAAATCAGACATTGGGGTGTGTGTGTGCATATGTGGAAATCTACCTCCAGTTTGCTTATCTTTTTCTGGGGCTTGTGTCTGATCCCCATCTGTTTTTTTGTGTCTCTTTTTACTGTTGATCCTGTTCAGAGAGTCCTTCTGACTTCTCGTTTCTTCCACAAAATAGTCTCCCATCCTTCTAGCTCTTTCCTAATTGCCCATTAGTTGGACACAATTCCTTTGTAGCCAGTATAAAGCGTGAGAACATGTAGGACATCTCTGGAGCACAGTCCATCTGCTGTCATGGCATGCTGTTCCAGCAGGAGAGAAACCTGAGTTCAGAACATCTGAAATTGCCCATTATCTCTGCTCATTTCTTGCAGTCCATAATTTGGGAGTGGGGAAGTGAGGGGAAGAGGAGGCGAGTCATTCTAAACGTGACTCATCCCACAATGGGTCGATACAAAATGTTCCATTACATTTTCATTGTCAAAAATTACTTCCCTCTCCTACCCTCCTGTGAGGTGCTGCAGAGGCTGCTTCCCTTGGCTTGTTGGTGGTGGCATGGCCAGCCCAGCCAAAGGTGTCTGAGTTTTGGTTCAGACTTTACTTTCTGGGTGGGCTGAGGCTGAGTGTGGTGGAGGTGACCTGATTTCATAGGGGAGAGAGATTCCTGGCTGCTCCCAGGAGATTTCATGTTCTCGAGGCATGGGGCAGACCTGTTTGACAAGAGGAGTCACTCCCAGCCTTCCCCTTGGGGAGGGAGGCCAACAGATGTGCGAGATGTAAGGCAATATTAAAGGACATAATAGAAAGTATCGTGGGCTATCTGCCAGGAGCTCCTCTGGGCTGGTGCCACAGATTGCTCCCTTGGGCTCGAGAGGCATTTCATTGGTGTGTCCTTGCTGAAGTTTCCTGCTGTGTGCAGTGATGGGGTGGAGATGGAGCTGCTGGGTTCTCTTGCCCCCAGGTGTGTTTAGGGCACTGATTTTACAGCCTCTTTACTGACCAGGAAGGGTGAAAGCTCACCCAAAGCTGCACAGATGTTGCCAGGTGTATATACACATTTATGTGTCGGTATGTATATGGTAAGGCAAAGAATTGATCCAAGTATTGTGATTCCATTTGTCCTGTCCTTCTTCCTGGCATCTACTTGAGCAGCTTTATGGGCAGCCCTTCTGTAGCAGTTGGCCCTGATCCTATTTGTGCACAGGAGGCTCTCTGCCACTCTTTGCCTGGCATGGGATGGGAAGTATCACTGGGCTGACCTCAGCGGTCTCTTCAAAAGGCTGCAAAGTATTTGCAGTTATTTCACATCTTCCACCTGCCACAATCAAGACCTTGATCTGTGGGTAAACTTGCAACAGCACTTTAATAAACAAACCCCGCTGCTCACAGGTTGGGTTTCGTTGGAGGAGTTTCAGCCTGTGAGGGGGCAGGCTGAGGTTGTGAGCATTGCTCCTGATAGTGTTATCTGTTGGTAAAAACGGCACCAACGGCATCTTCCGCTTCATCCTGTGCTGGGAGAAGCTGCCAGGAGCTGGGCTCTGTGTGGTTCTGCATTGTGGTGTGCTGTGATGGCAGGGCAGGACCCAGGACATTCAGCAGTCCTGGTGAGATGTGCAGGTTGCCGCTGCTCTGTTGTGGAGGTGCTGTCACTGCAGCAGATCATTACAGGATCCAGGGCGCGCACAAATGTGTTTACAGAGCAAATAAAGGCAGGAGAGAAAAAAAAGCAAGAGCCTCAAAGTGGCTTTGGGTGTTTTTTAAGTGGTAAAGCTGAGAAATTCCTGAGCATATGCAATTAATGTCTGTTTAAACAGAAACTTCTTTAGTAGCTGAAATATCAGCTTCTACGGAAGAGCTTTCCTGGTGGGTCTTTTTCATCTCCAGCTGCCTGCCCTGCCGGGGTGTGCAGGGGGATGTCTCCAAAGGTGCTGGGCTTTGTGTTTTTGGTTGGGCTCGTTAGGTGTTTGCAAAGGGCGATGCCGTCCTTCTTTCCTGGCTTGCTTCCACTTCTCTGACTGTGTAGAGGTAAAAGTGGTGAATTTTATGATAATTCACCCATTTGGGTCACGAGGGTCCCATGCCTGATGCAATTTGTTTTTGTGAGATGTTGTTATTTACTCGGATCCTGGAGGAATACGATGCAGAATAAGCTAAAGGGCTTCTTTCCTGCTGGAGCTGTGTGTGCTTTGTCTGTGAGCAGACTGCTCTCTGAGCAGCAATTCTGGTGAAAGCTTGTGAAGTTCTCAGAGTAAAACCACTGGGGAATGGGGTACGTCGTGGAGGCAGGAGAGGGTGGTAGCCAAGTCTTTGTAGGCTTGACCTGCCTATTAAAACTTCACAGGGTCTTGCTGGCTGTATGGATGTCAAAGCTGCAGCCTGCTGTGGACATGATGCGGTTTGTGTGTATTATGCTTGATTAAAAAAAAAAAAAGTCATGAGGGTGTTTTGAACAGTCTTGCTGAGCACCACTGTCGCCCTTCTCATTAGCTACAGCAGTGACCTGGGGCTTTCTTCTTGTGCTGGAACTTGCAAAGGTATGCTGTTTCCTTTTTATCTTTTCCTTTTAAAAACATCATTGAAGCGCCTCTCTTGTGCTTCAGCAGCAGTTGCTTCAGCCTGTGCTGTTGTCCACTTGCTTGTTAGAGGTTCCCTTGTTACTTTGACACAGAGCTAGGTGTGAGGAGTGCTCTGCAGGACCTGCTCCAGTGGGGCTACACCACACCTGAGCTCAGTGGTGCACAGGGCCAGATCCATAGCAGGTGTGAATGGCCAAGTGTGGCACCTCAGCCTGTTTTGTCAAGGCTGTTATTCTCTGAGTATAAAGAAATCACATTGAACTCCTTGCATTTTATTAGGCTTTGAAAACTTGACATGGACATGATGTTCCTCTCTGAGCTATAGCTGCTGGATCTCTTGATGCAGTTCATTTGTTGCTTCTGAGTGCTGGAAAAAATGTTGTGCAAACTCTGAAATGTTTGAACAAGCTATGCTCCCCTTGTTATGTCTTTTTCCCTAGAAAAACAGGTGGAGATTTTATCCCTCTCTCCTACTTTGCTTCCTCCTCCCAACCTTGTCACTGTTGTCCCACTGTTGTGGATCACTTGTGTCATGCACCAGTGTAGCATTTGTCCCTCGAGAACACACCAGTCACTGCTGATTTGCCTCAAATCATTGTCCTTGCAGTCCTGAATAATACCCACATTAAACAGGTGGAGCTGATACAATCACTTCCAACGCAGCTGACGGCAGCTGGGCCAGAGTCTTTCTCACCGTTTCCTGCCAGAGGAGAAAATAAAGCACACGTGAAGGCAAAATACATGAGTTTTCCCCTTTGTCTCCCCTCCCCGGCACCCAAGTCATGCTTTCCACAACAATGAAGAAGTCTCAGCTAATCTGTTTCACAGAAGAGGCTGAATTTCTTAGAGTCAACGTTTCCATGTCTGACAAAGTTAAAAAACTAAAAAAAAAAAACTTAAAAAAAAAGGCAGAAAGGGCAGAGAGTCTGCATGTGGTCTGGCAGGCAGCCAGGCAAGGAGTGCTCTTTGGGGTTATTATTAGGCAGATAACTGTATCAAGAGCTTAAACATCACCCTGGGTCTGACGGCTGCTGCGGTGCTCTTTTTGAAGTGCTGATGCACATTTCATACTTGTGAAAAAATGTATTGTAGCACCTGAAGCCACTTTTAAAAATAATTTTTATTTTTCCTTTTCCCCTACAGTAGCTAGGGTGCCAGCAGAGTTCCTGGGGAGCAATTACAGGTGCTCCATGGGGAGCTATTGCCAGTTCGGAGCTTGCAAATTCTTTTCCCACTAACACCTCTGTATTCCTGCCTCTGATAGGAACCATGCCTAGAGTTTGTATGTGTCAGAGGTGTCCCTGAGTGAACTGGACTGCCTTGAAGATTTTCTAAGCCCTTCTCAGGACCTGTCACAGCCCAGAGGAGGTTTTGGGGCCCGTGTGTTCTGGTTTGGAGGGTGTGTGTACAGAGGGGTGCTCAGAGCTGTGGGGAGACCTTGTCACCTGCACTACCCTGTAGACATGTGGGAAGTGCAGGGGCAGGCTTTTGATGATGAGAATTGAGATGCAGCACTTAACACACTTGAGGAACAGAAGCTGATGGAGAACTGCACAGGGTGGGATGACACAGGCGGAGCTGCTGGCTGGGAAGTTTCTTCTCAAGTCCTTGAGACCAGCAGAAGAATGTCTGTTTGTAATGCTGCTAGATACCATGTATCTGTCTGTGTTCCCATCTATAGATGGTATGTGCAAGGCTATATATAAACGCTGTGATGGCTGGTATTTTGGCTGATACACTCACAGTTTTGTGCCACATTGAGAGATTTAAAAATATCTCCCTGTTCCAGGAACATCTATACCATGGCAGATGTCATCTGGCATGGGGAGTGGCTTCTGTAAAGGGAGCTCAGCATTATTACTATGAGCCTTAGTAGTCTATTAGAATATTTATTGCTTCACTGCCACCACAAGACATGTGAGGTGTGTTATTTCTGCCTGTCAGAGTTTTTTCACACATGCAGGCAGGCAGCATCTGTCACTGCTCACTGCGAGTCACTAGCTTTCATTCTCAATGAACTTTCTTTCCAGCTGGAAGGAAGGCAAAATAAAGGCATCAGAACTACACAGAGCTGATAAGAAGGGAGTTCATCAACATTTCTTTACCTTGGAGTTGTACCTTTGAGGACTGTCTTGAGTCTGGGTCCTTCTTGGCTAAGACACAGTCACCTTGTGCTTGCTATTGTTTGATTTCAAGGAGAGTCTGTCGACCTGTTATGTCAGGCCCTGCGGAAGCCTGGTATGAGTCAGAAGTGTCTCTGTTGCAGGAGACAAAGAGTAGGATGGGAAACAAGTAAGAAATTATGTGCTCAGGACTGTCTTTTGGGAGTAGCTCTCAGGTTCCCCAGGCCTCAGTTCATCAGCCAAGGGCCTGGCAGCCCTGCCTCATCCTCAGTTCGTGTCAGAGTGTGAGCAAGTCCTGTTCTTGTGTGTCCTCGCAGAACTGTGGTGTTTCTGAGGTGGTTGTGAAGCATTGGCTGCGCCAGCCATGTTGTGATGGCAGTGCTCAGAGTGTGAATGCTGGCATCACTCACCAGCAAGCTCTGCTTGTACACACAGAGATAATTCTCCCTTGCTCTTGCTTAGGACAGGGTTTGGATGGAGTCTTTCAGATTAGAAGGGCTGGGGAACATGTTGAGGTTTGGCCCTCCATTGTAGAGAGTTTCTGGACCTGCAGAGAAAAATGAGGCAGTAAAAACCAAAAAGGAAACAGATGTGAGAAGTCACACCTGAGCCCTGACTTGGGTGTCTTGTTTTGGGCTGCCCTGTGAGGTGTCAGCGCACTCTTCAAATCCTCCTCTGTGAGCTGGCATGAGATGCTGTAACTGGAAGCAGGGGAGCCAAAACTTTCCCTTCTGTGCTGGGTGAGGATGGATGTGGGTTCATTCCCTGTGTTCTCTAGTGAAGGGGGAAAAATGATCAGTGGAGCAGCAAAGGTGTGGAAGGTGGGATTAGATGCTTCACATGAAGGTTGGCCAGGTAGGAAACATCCCTGTTGGCCTCCTTATTTGTCTGAGCCCATAAGGTGTTCCATGTTCCCTGCCCAGTTCCCAGTTTGCCTCTTGTTTGTTAGGGTGTTGTCAACAATGGCCAGATGTCTGTCTCCCAGCTCTTCATGGAGTTGAGGTGTCATTTGGAGAAGGTTTGCTGCAGAGGCTGGAGGTAGCCTGGAGCTCCATGGAACTGGCCTAGTGAGTCACCATGGTCACAACACTGGTGCCTTGGCAGGTGCTGAACAGCCAGAGGGCTTCTGCTTCCTGGTCAGGGGCAGTCCAGGAGAGGAGTATTGTGGGTTTACACCTGCTAGAGGCACAAGGGGCTCTTGGGTCTGGACCAAGGTAGAACTTTGCATTTTTCTATCACTTTAAGGATGGACAGAACAACATCAGAAGCAGAGGGCTGTTTGTAGGGTTTTCCTATACATCTCCTTTTTCTTGCATCTATCCCATAGTCCTGTCCCTGACCCACTCCCTCATGCCAGACCAATGAACACAAGTGGTAATTAAAATGAGATTAAGTCTGGTACCTCCTTCTAACCTAGTGATGGACTTCCAATGTTTGCCTGACTGAAGAGGAATGGGAAGAACATGTCTCGGGACTGTCTCCTCCCTGCTGTAGCTGGGGATGGGGCTTACAGCAGTGACCCTGGGTTGGTTCAGACTCTGTCCATCCAGCCCCAGTCCACCTCTGCCGGTGGCCAGCAGCAGATGCCAAGGGAAGGCTATTGGCTTCCCCAGGTGGCCAGCAGAGAGGCACAACTGACACTGCTCACCACCCTTCCCACTGTGGCATTGCAAAAACCCTGCCCAGCTGGCAGATGAAACACAAAATGCCCAGAAAGCCTCGGAGGTGTGGGCGTGCGTTGGGAGAGCAGAGAGGAGGGTGTGGAAGAACATCTCCGGTGTCACCTCTCTGGGTGCCAGGAAGTGGCCCAGGGCTGGGATGAAAGACGAGCAGGGTGGGCAGCCCCGGCGGGTGGCACATTCTGTACATTCTGCAGCCTCGGCCGTGCTGCCAGGCATCCAGCCCAGCCGGTATTTCGGTGTCCTCACACCCGCTGAGCCTCGCTTTCTGCCCTTTTGTTCCCCTCCCCCTGCCCCACTCTGCCTTTAACTGAGGTGCACTTGTTTATCCATCGGGCTCTACAGCCTATAAACAGGATGTCTCTCTATTTCCTTTCAGCCCAGTAACACTAAACCACTCCGGGTGCAGATAACGCTTTAGGAACCCTCCTCCTGGCTGAATGAGCCTTGTGTTGGTCATGGCCGGCTTAGATGAGACAGCACATGCCTGTGTGTATATATATATATGTATGCATATGCATCTAATAGGGAAGTGGTATGAGTTGGCCACGTGAACAAATTCACGTTGCTGTAAAGGAAGTAAGTGCATGTTTTAGGCAGGGTGGCTGAAACAAGACACCGATTTCAACTGGATCCTGAATATACAGTTTG
This sequence comes from Pyrgilauda ruficollis, assembly GCF_017590135.1. Taxonomy (NCBI): domain Eukaryota; kingdom Metazoa; phylum Chordata; class Aves; order Passeriformes; family Passeridae; genus Pyrgilauda; species Pyrgilauda ruficollis. The sequence goes on from NW_024520318.1 coordinate 9,981,806, forward strand.
TAAAAACAAGCTGTTGTATAAAACCCTAAGCCTGTGAAACCTTTTAGGGGAAAAAACTCTGCAGTTTATTTTGTTTAAATGATGCTTCCCAAAGATTTTCTCACTATCCTGGAGTCCTGAATACTGAGAGCCTGATAGTGAAACAGAGCATGTGGAAAGGCATTGCATTAATTAGTGCTTACAGTGCTGAGTGAAATTTTGAATGGGGGAAGCAAAATCAGAAAAGAAAAATACTAACACACTATTTCAGAAAAATTTCTCATTCAGAAAAGCGGTGTAAAAGCAGTGAGGATAAAGGTCATTCTTCTGAATGACTTTTTGATCTGAGACCTTGCAATCACAAGTAATAATAAGCAAAATGGAGTTTTGAGATATTCAGTGTCTTAGCTTTAATGTTCAATATGTTCAGTGATTTCTATTGATTGCGGTCTTGTTGTAAGCTCTGCTATAAATCAAGTCTTTGCCAGCCCTTGCTTCCTCAAATCTGTAATTTCCTTTAATATCTTGTCTTGCATTTGAAATAAACTTAAGGTTCTGGGCCTTGTGGTTCTGTAGGAATGTTTTGGAAAAAGGAATTTATTTTCCCAAACAGGAGGTAAACTTTCAGCACAGTAATTTTTATTTTATTGGTTTTTAAGCTAGTCTTACCAACACTGGGGCTGGACTGATAACTTTTGAACACTTGAAGATGCAAAGCAGGTCTCTAGAAAAGAAGTGGATGATGTCTTTTTTTTTTTTTTTTGGATTGATGCGCCTTTACTTCAAGGGAGTTGTCAGTGAGAGCTCATGCTTTTGTAAAAGTTTTAAGTTTCTACTCACCACTTCAACCAGGTTGTCAGATCAACATGTCTCGTTTACAGAGATGTACTCTGGATCTGTTACTGAGACGTGGTTCAGAATAGCTATTGAGGAACAAGTTGTTCTGCCACAGCTCTTCTGTGAGCGCTTTGTGTGCATGCAGCTTCCTTCCAAAATGAACATGCCTTTCTTGACTAAGTTCAGGCTATTTTGGAAGGTGGAGTAAGCTAAAACAGGGAGGGGGAAAAAGTTCTGTTCTTCCAGAAATAAGTTGATTTGCATTGGGTGTATTTTCTGTGAGACTTTTGCGTTCTGAAGTTGCTGCCTACCTGGGCGGGTGGATCCCAAGCTGTGTGGCTGGCCCTGAAAGTTCTGCAATTCATGTTATGGTGGCAGAGAGGCCTTAGGAGATCAGCTGTTTTCTATAAAAAGCTGCATGATGGTGATTTTAATAGAGGGGTCAGCGTGCTTGGCACACAATCCTTTTGTGTGAGCAGGCTGGGTGAGTGACAGGGCTTATTTGCACTTGTTGCGTAAGGGTTTGACACAAATGGATTGGGTGACGAGGCTGATGGCACCTGCCATACAGATGCCATTTAAATAAAGATGTCCCCCTGATCGCAGAAGCATTTACCCATCACAAGGGCTGGCAGTGCTGGGTAATATTTAAGCTGTTTTGCTTAGCTCATGGAAAACAGGAGTGGATTTCAGTGTTGCCTTTCTGGGTGGGCAGCGTGACATTGGCAGCGGTCATGGGCCCCTTGGGCAGTGAGAAGTCCTCGTGGAGCTTGTGGTCAGGGGAGCAGGCAGTGCTGAAGGGGGGTGGCTGATGCTCTTCTGCAGAACCTGGGCTTGTGTAAAGGGCCTCTCGGAATACTGAGATTGGATTTTGCTTTGCCGTGGTTCTGTGTCACCCCTCCTCCTTCAGCATGGCCAACTGCCATTGCTTCTTTGGTGAGGTGTTTGCATCCACCCCATCTCATGTTTCCTAGGAGAAAGTGGAGCCAAATGGTGTGAGATCTGTAACTGGGCTAATTGCTCACTCGTGTTGGCATGCAGATCAGAGAAAATGCTGGATCAGTGGCAAAGCTTTCTCTTCCCTCTTTCGCACCTGGGCGCTGCATCAGGGCTTGTTGCTGCTCTCACACAAGCAGTGTGTCACCTCTAGTGTGCTCCCCCTCTTTTTTTTTTTCCCCTCCTTTTAGGAAAGGGGCAGAGCAGGTCTGAAGGGGAAGGGTAAAGCTGGACTTGGTGGTGAGTGCTTAAAATACTGATGTGTGCAGTAGGAGAGAAAGCAGCATCTCTTTAGAAACTTCTGTGACTGTGAGGACAGCTCCTGAAGAGGGAGGAAACCAAAGTGTTGCATCCATGTGCAGAAGATGGGTGTTAGAACAACCCCTTCGTTTCTCCCACCTAGAAGTCACTCTGGATATAAGGTGGTTCCCCTTCCTGTTTTCCCTGTGTCCAAGCAGTTGCCTGCTGTCCTGGCCACCCTAAGTGGTCTCCATGGTTAAAGCTGCTCTGTGCTCCATTCATTGAGGACAGGAGCTGTGCATTTCCCTCTTTTCTATAATGTAGGGAAGTTCACTTTCCCCACTGCTCACTTTGGCAAACCTGAGGTGCTCTTCTCTGACAATACCAACCACTGTGTGGTTTGTGCTTGAGCAGGAAGATAAACTGTGCTAAAAATTATAACTATTGTCATTGGTGAGCCTGGGAGGGGACAAAAATTGCCTCTGTCATATTTCAGATATTTTCTGATGCTACAGGAGCTTGAGAAGGTGATGTGGCACCATAATCTCCAAGTGCTCCTACCTTCATTGGGTTGGTGGCTTACTTCTGTTGACAACACAAAGAACTTTAAAAATTTTATTCCCAAACCTTGCACTCCGGATTTCTGTGTATCATCCTGGAGTGGCTTTAGAGGATTTGTCTGGTGTGTGTTCCAGATGCCTGAGCTGTCCTGTCCCTTGGGGCATTTAATAGCAGTAGGGACGTGGTATCTCATGTGAATAAGCTTGGCAATACGAAAGAGAACAGCTATTTGTGATGCATTCAACAGTGGTAATTGACAGGTAGTGGAAAATAGAGAATGTATAGGCTAGGCATCTTAGTAGTAATTTCTCTGCAGCATTTAAACATTTTGGTGAAAACTACATTTGAAAAGTGCTGCTGCTGTGTAAGAGTAAGGGCAGTGCTGCATCAAACTAGAGGAGAAAGATTAACTGATTAGTTTCCTCACCACATCCCCCCCACCTTTGCTAAAATTTCAAGTGGAAAAAGTCATCTGGTTTGAAAAATGTCACTTGGTTAAAGAGAAAAAACAACCAACCAAAAACTCAAAGCAAGCATTTACTACATTGCATGTGGGTGGGATTGTGGGACCTACACAAAAACAATGATTAGGAGCTGGCCTGGCCCAGAAAGGAGTGGAGGGGAGCAGTGTGCTGGGGCTGGGTGTGGCAGAGTCAGTAGTTCAGTAGTGCAAATTGTTCTTCCTTCCAAAAATGAGATGATCTGATTCTGTCCACTGCTTAGTAATATGTAAGAGGAGTAATGATTAATTTGATGGAAAAAAAATGAAAGCTATGTGAGCAGAATATTGATTTGGAGTCTGTAAGAACGGCATTGCTAATCCTTGACTCTTTGAATGGTTTGGGTGGGAAGGGATGTTGAAGATCATCCAGTTCCAATCTCCCTTCCATAGACAGGGGTGCCTTCCAATAGGCCAGCCTTCTCAGAGCTCTATCCACCCTGGCCTTGGACACTTTAAGGGGTGATGGAAGTCTGTCAAAGCACTTCTAACCATCACTATCAGAGCAGAATTGTTGCTGTGCAGAGTTCAAAACTATTGCCTGGGTGGAAAATGGGAAACTTTTTTTTCATGGAGGAAAAAATTTAGAAAGACCCCCTGCCTCCCATAAAAGCCACAGGCCTTTCAGTGTCTGAACTTTCAAGCTTTCTAGTACCTTTTTGGTGTAAGAAAAATAGTACAACACAAAGCTCACTCCCCTCCCAAACACTGAAATATTGACTAAAAATTATTGTGCACCAGTGCTATTACTTGGTGGTGGGAGATAAATGGAAAACTCCCTGAGAATAAATGGATGGTGATCTCCAGGTGCTGCCCGGAGTTCAGATTGCTCTCTGCTGCTCCATGGCACTGTGTGGGTTTGCTGGGAAGAGGTACTTCAAGTTCCTGAGGATTTTTTAAAATCCTGGTGGATGCTGTATAATCTGTATTTTAATGCAATTCTCATGGTCGGTTGTGCCAGTTATCTGTGCCTTCTGTATTTTGGGAACCTAATAGTATTCAGCTTTCCTTGGTGTTTTATGCTCCTCCTCTCAGTTGCATAACTGGGTCATTCTGTCTGGTTGATAACCCCTGGCTTCAAGCTCTTTACACTTTCCTGCTGACTTAAGGTATCTCCTCCTCTTCCCTCCCCAGTTTCCTTTTTGCCTGCGCCCTGCAGACATGCTCCTGAGATGCTGGGTGTGGGTAATAAGTTCCTGAGAAAATCTGTGGGTAAATGATTAACGTGTTGTAACACTGAGTCCCCCTCTCCCCTCCCTGGGGCAAACTGGTGGCAGTGAATATTCACCTTCTGAGCTTATAATGCCTGTCCTAAACAGCAGAAACAGCAGATACCCTTGATTGGGTTCTTGCTCTTTTTTTTTTTTTTTTTTTTTTTTTTTTTTTTTTTTTTTATAAACGTGGTTTTTTTTGGGGGTGGCGGGGGGGGGGACCAGAGGATGGAAGGAAGAGACAACAAGCAGGGTTTAAAAGCTTGGTGGGATTAATGGCCTGTGAAGAAGTGGCTCAGGCAGTTTTGAGGTGGGGGGTCACTGAGCAGCTCAGTGCAAGCTCTTAGCATGAGGTGGTGACAAAAACCTCCTCCTGGGTGTTGTAGAGCAATTGCTCAGCCAGTAAGTTGGGCACTTACTGTGGCAGTGATGGGTGCAGAAACATGTGCTGCTGGTGAGACTGAGAGGAAGAAAATGGGAAATACACAATGTGTCTGCAAAGAAAAAGAACCCAAACAGTCCTTTGATCTCAAGCTTTTGTGGGTTTCTCTTTATTTGACGTGTTCATTCTCCTTGGAGGATTTCTGGAGGAGCTCCAGAATTCAGCCTTGATGAAAGCCACCTTCAGACTTGCCGGCAACATCCCCAGTGGGGCAGAGTGTATGTGGGGAGAGGTCTGGCCGTGGGGCAGGCACTGCTGTTTCTCTCTCTGCTTGGACCAGTTCCTAAAATGAAGTACCAAAAACAAGGCCAGCCAGATTAAGTGTTTCCCCTACCCAGTGGTATTTGTTGTGATGTAAAGCTGGAATGATTCCTAGAAAGCATTAAAACACAAATAATATTAACCAGGACTGAGAGAGAAGCCAGTCACTCGGAAATGAGAAATACGTTACGGTGTGAGCAGGTCAGTAGGAACGAGGCCGTCTGGTTTTTGCTGCTAAATCTGCTACTCAATCCCTCGAGAGCCTCAGTGAAGCCTGGTCCAGCAGGAAAGGGCATGAGCAGGGTGCTTGTCTGTACCAGTTGGGACTGGGAGGCTTCAATTGCTGGTGTTGCTGCTGAACTGGAGCATGCTGGGCAAGGCTGGCCCTGCCTGAAGGTTGTGATATCCTGGCTGGGCAGTTGATCCCTCTGACTCGGCATATTTGCCTCTCAGCTGGGACTGATCCAGCCTACCCACCCCAGTAAGGCTTAAAAAGAGCATTTCCTTGTAAGGCATTTAGGGATCCTGGGAGGTTTCATGCTATTCACATGCAAAGTGCTGTCCATCAAATACTCAATTATTTGTTGAGATATTTACCTGGATGATAACATCTCTTCCCCTTCCCTCCAATAAAACGTGCTTGGTAACTCACATGAGTGCTTGTAAGGCCAAAGGGACAGTCAGCCCTTTTAATCTGTGCTGTCATGAAATAAATAACCCACTGAGCTAATTCCCTCGAGCTTGTCCTAATCTCACCTCACCCTCATCTTTGTTCACATGCGCAAATGCACTGTCAGCAGTGTGTAATGTGCTTCCCTTGCAGCTTAAACAATAAATCCTATAAGACCAAAGCTTTGCAGATGGAAATTGCATCGTGTTGGTGGTCTTAGGCATGTGATTCAGGTGACTGAAGGTCAGCTTGAAAGGACAGCACTGACTTCAAAGAAATGTGTTCCCTTCTATTGAAATTTTACACTATAATTTGGGGAAAAACAATTTTTCAGTTTTGCTTCATGCTAAATAAATGCATACAATCACATTCGTGTTTTAAAGTATTTAATTTCTACTGTGGTTTCTGCAAGACTTTCTCACAGCAACCACGGGAGAAAGAAACTACTGAAAACCACTGGGTTTTTAAAATAGTTTTTGACATATTGAAAAGGTTGGCAAGGGACTCAGCATAAATGTAGATACTGAATACCTGTATTCTTCTCAAGTCTTACCCTTTGTTGATACTCAAATAAACTTGATGGTAGAAGGAGTTTGTTGCTTTGAAGTGAGAAGTTGCAGCATCCTCCAACTCCCCTCCTCATGTCTCTTTGTCACTTCTGTTTTTATTTCATCTCTTGTCACCTCTGGAGGAAGATGATGTCTTTCCCTGCAGGGGCTGAGGGGGGATGGCAGGCAGGCTCCTGGTATGTTTCTGTAACAGTAATCCCTATTTAAATGACAGGCAGTAAACTTTACTATTTTCTTTTTGCTTTTGGATGGTGTTCTGCTTTATATGTTGGGATCTTGCACTTCCCTGGGGCAGGCTTGCAGCAGTGGCTCTCCTCCCTGCAGTCACTATGTGGTCTCTGGTTCTGTAATTTGTTTGATCAGCAGATATTTTGACGTCCATGTGTTTTGAGAGGGGAAGACAGGCATTTAGCCTTCAGTTGGAACGAGGCTCGGCACTACTGTGCATTTCATATTCAGTGCAAGACTCCCACAGAGACCCTCTGGCTCAAACCTGTTCCCCTCTGTGTGGGAGTGCATGTTGAGACTTCTCCTCAGCTCCATGAGCCCCCAGGCTGCTGGAGATGCAGAATCCTCTTTCACAGGGTGTTGGAGGACCCAGAGTGGAGGAAAAGCCCTGAAGCTGTGTTGCAGTAGGGAACAGTGTTGCTTGCCCTCCTCACAGCTGCCTGGGTAAGCAAGACCTTTGGCTTTTTGCACAAAGCAGGAGGATCAGGCATCCCCGTTGCTTCTGGAGCCTGTTCCACCACTATGGGGAGAAGTAGTTTTAAAGGCTGGTGTGGGTTTGAATCAGACGCCAATCTCAGGCCTAGAGAAGTTGTAGGTGTGATGGGAGTGTGTGGTTTGTTGTTCTAATCCTCTCCTGATTCCTGGCAAAGGGCTTGATTTTCAACCTTGATATCTTGAATCTGCAGAGTTTTCGCCTCATCATATTTTCACTGGGTGGCATCAATAAGAAAGAGGAGGATTTCAAGAGGTAAAATACCGTCATCTTGCACTACTACACTGAGTTGGGTTTTATTCAGTTGGGGCTTCCCCAAATGGAGGGTTGGATTGAGCTGTTGGGCTGGTGGAATCCAAAACCTGGCTGCACCATTTGATGTTTTGCTGTGAAGTGCTCCTTCTCCTGTGCCATCTTCAGCACTGAAGAGCTTGATCCCTTGTTTGGGCTGGATAATAATTGAAAAAGAAGGGAAGGTCCAGGGCTTGGAAAGGATAGTGTGCATCCCTCTTCTGGGTGAGAAACCATAGAGGTGGGTGGATGTGGGACTGTAATGTGGGTCATTGAGGAACAGGGATTGGTGAGGCCATCTAACCTAGAGGGGTTTGGGCTCTGCTCCAGGACGCCACAGTAATTATCAGCGTCAACATCTGGCACATCAGTTTTTCCATTAGAAACTCAGTTCATTGTGGGATTTTAATATCTTGGCTATTTCAGATCACACTGAGAAACAGCATGTCCCCGTGCAGACACTCAGGATGCTTTAGTTGTTTGCAAAGCCTCCATATATAATAATAATTTATTGCACTGCCTTGAGAATAGGCAAGACAGGAAAACTAAGCCCCCACATAGCAGGAGTTCTTTTCTATCAGCAAGCTGTAGGAACGATGTGCTTGCAATTAATTAACTCTGATAGCAAGAAAGTAGCTGGTGAGGAGAGGGTTTGGGCAAAGGGGCTTTTTTTGGCTGAGGTTCTGTATTAAAACATGAGAGCTCCTTGGTAGTAGGGCAGGTTCAGGATAGTTTAGCAGTTGCCCCCCACCTTTCACTCGCTGTATTCCTCACAGGTAGCATGGAGAAAGGTTGAAACCTGGTGTCTCATTTAATGCTGAGAGACTTCCTGCTTGTAACTCTGTATGTCTTCTGTGATGTGGGCAACACTTTGTGGTGTTTTGAGGCATAACCCCACCAGGAGAAGTGGTTCAGAATGGACCAGTGAAAGGTCCTTGTGGTCTCTGCTGTACATTCACAGCCTGTGACTGATCCACAGTGTGATTTATAGCAGATGGAACTGGGTCTAGGGAGATTTTCTCCTCTTGGAAACATCTGCAGCTTTGGTGTGTTGTAGGCTCTCTCATGAGTCTTAGCATCACTTACCAAGTCTAAAACTGAGAGCTGAACCTTCACAAAGTCCCTATCTGAGATAAAGCACTTCCAGACTTGAGCTTTACTTAAAGCTCTGGGTGAAACATTTTGGTCCATAGTGAGGCACAAAATTCAGGCAGTCTGGTTTACAGCCAGAGCTTTCTTGGGGGCTTGAGCTGCACATGTGTGTGTGTAGCAACCCTACAAAACAGGATCTGATTTAAGAGAGTATTTCTGTACAGGAAAGCATCTAAGTATATGCTTAAGTCCTACGGAAGTCAAAGCAATTTAAGCACATATTATAGTTAATCAGGAGCTTAAGTGATTTTCTGAGTTGGCCTAGATCTGGAATGACACATAAGGCTCTCCTGAGTTGGGATTCACAGCCCTGTTCTGTAGTTCCTTACCAAGGAAAGCTGATTTATTTATTTATTTTTAATTTTTGCCTTAAAAAAATGGCCTGTTTTGGCCTTACTCCTTTGCAAGTTATTGGAAAGGAAGATGTGAAAAGGTAAAGCACACTGAGCAGCACAGTCCTTTTGAAATGACAAAGAGAATTTGTACCATTAGTTTCAAAAGGACTCTGTGCATCAAGAATAATGCTGTAACAAGGATGTTTCATTGAAGGATACTGTTGGAGTCGAAATGCCATCTGGTGTGATCAGAATGACAGCCTGCCTGGAATTGGTGCTGTGTAATGTGCTGCTATGCATTGCTTCCCTTTTATATGATTTTTTTTTTCCTTTCTGAAGTCTCTTTGCTATGAGTGGGATACTTGCAGCATGGATTTGAATTGAATGCAATGTTGTGTAATAAGAACAATAAGCAGGTGCATTGTATAAAATTTAAGTGGAAAGCTACTGCCTAGAAGGGAAAAGTAATGTGGTTACTGCTGCATCTTTTTCCTCATATGAGCATTGTTCTCAAGCACTTATGGGTTTCCCAGTGTGATAGGTTTATTTAAGGTAAATTCCTATTTAGGTGAATGGGACACTGTGCTTCTCAACTGATTTTTTTAGTACAACTTTTTATGATTAGAACAATAGACAGTGCTAATATATAGGTTCTTTGTAAAAAGACTAACGTTTTGCCTGGGAGTAACAGGATCGTTTGATGAATGCTTGAGTGTTGCTAATGAAAAGGGGTGGGAGAGGAAATTACCTTTAATAAGGAGTTTAAGTGACATTTTTCTTATAGAATGCCACTGCTCTTGATTTTTGCAGAAGCAAGGAACTCAAGGTGTTTGTGAAGCAGGTGTGGAGCAGCTGGGTGTTTGAAGACTTGTCTTGGCTCCCCTGTTTGTCCCTCAGTACTTACTCCGTCCTCTTCTTCCTGCTCATCTTCATGTTGATACTTCCTGGGGCACACCAGTCCTGGCCAGCAGTGTCCCTTTCTGTCTGAGGACAGCCCAGCAGATGCAGTTCTCCTGGAGTTGCAGCCCATGTTTGCAGAGCACTGTCTGTTCTTGCGTTTCGTGTCCCTGCTCAGCCTGGCTGGGAATGAACCCTTGTCTTGACCTGCAGCATCCTCTGGCAGGAAAGCTGCCAAGCGACTTCCAGCTGAAAACACAGTTTGTTAGGATAGGGAACGAGTTACTTTTTGGCTTGCCTTTTGGACCCCTGGCCTCCAGACTAGGCAGATCTTCTTTCCAGCCTTTACTGTAGCTAATCCAGCCTTGCCAAGACCGGCAGTGACCTTGGGTGCTTTTCTGATCAAGTCCTCTCTCCAGTGTTATTTAGAGCAAAACCTTCCAACCTTAGGTCACCCTAAAGAGGAGGTTTGCTCCTGTGAATGTGCCTGAATGACCCCCTTTTACTGAGGAAAGTTTTCAGGTAATGTTTAAAATCCACACTAAGTCAAATTAATACAAAATAGTACTTTAGAAACAGGAGGGCAGGATCTCAGGGCTTTCAGCTCCATGTATGATGTGGTGCTGAAGGCTTGTTTGTGCTGTGCTGGCATCTCCTAGCTGGACTGTTTCTTTGCAGCAAGGGACCTTTATGTTTTTATTACAAAAATGAGCTTGTCAATCTCAAAGAGTCACAGACTGCCTTTTGGGAATCAAAGAAATTGGCAGAAACCGGGAAGTGCCAGCTTTGAACTATTGAGAGCTATTGTTCAGGTCTGTCTGGTGTCTGAGTAGCAGCAGCTCATAGGGTCCCCTTGGTGCCTCATGGCTTGCACATGCTAAAATGGAAACAAAACCCAAAGCTTGTGGTGTCACCCTAGAAGGGTGATTGGTTCCTCATTTAAAAGGGAAAGGCTTGTGTTCTTGGGAGCGCGTGTCTGTGACAGGCTCGAAAAAGGGACAAACCAGAGTTCTTTCCTTGACTTTAGTACTTTGTCTCTCTGACAATCCACTGTAGGTGCCCAGATTTCCTCCTCTGGAAACACTGTTATGGTTTATTGTTAATGACATTTGTAACGAACTTGTTCTTGCATTGTACAGGTACAAAGTTTAAGCCCTTTGTGATTTTGAGATATTGGCATGTTTAACCTAATAAATTCCAGTAGCTCTCCAACGTAAATCTTAGAGCTGTTGTAGTTCATGGGAGTTACTGGTTCTGATGTTGTTTCCACCCTGAGCTGCAGTGGGTTGTTTCACTGATATGTTGAAGCTCTAGAATCTGCTCAGGGTGTCACCAGCAGCTCAACTATTAATGGAGAAATACGGGCATATGTCAGAGGAGGTGAGGGAGAACTGAGTTTGAACCAGATAGATTTTTGACAAGAATATGTAGATGGCCCACTGTAATTCTTTCATATGTTAGTAAAGCTTTTAGGTAAAGACAGTGCTCAACACTTGTCTGATTTTGGCCATCTGAGCACATGGGGATCCTTCTACTGGAGCTGGAAGCAGCTTTTTAAGAGGAGGAGCAGTGCAGTTTGACATCAGCCATAGTGTTGGTCCCCATCTGTCTATGCGGGAATGGACATTACTTGCACTTAAAAAACTGTGACATGGAAGGTCACAAATTCTGCGTGAGGAGTCTTTCTCAGTGCAGTCCTATGTAAGAGAAAAACTCCAGCATCTATTTCTAAGGAGAGGATCTGAATAATCTTATTCTTTTTTTGCCTTTTTTTTTGCCATGTCTTTGGCCGCAGCACCTTCCTTACTGGCTGGCACGTCCTCAGTCCTTCCTGCTTTTGTGCACTTCCCTTAAGCCACAGCCTATTTACCCACTGACAGACTGTACTTGGTGCAGGTGTCATCCCACATCCTTCAAACATCCCCTTCTTTTCCATCCAGGAGTGAGTGTTTTGAGGCAGTGCAGCTCCAAACTTCACAACTTACGTTGTTCGGTTGGTTTTTTTTCTGTACCCTTTTTGGGGGCTTTTGTTGTTTTGTGGTGGTTGGTTTTGGATTTCTTTGGTGGCTGTTTGTTTTTTAGCTTAAATTTCTCCTGTCTGCAAAGCAGGGGATAGGATGTAGTGCTTTCCATGGTGGGGCTGTGAGACTGCCTGGGGTTGGTTCATTCTCACAGCTGAGCAGTGGCTGTGTTGTGTTGGCCACGTGTGCTCCCAGCCTGCTGAAAAGGCAAGGCAAAGCCCACTAACTGAAACCACCAAGAAGTCATATCAGCCACCTTTGTTAAACCATGGTGACTTTAGGTTGCAGTCACCTTGGCATTTAGAAAGTGCACTGGTGTCTGGGGAGGTGTATTGTGGGGCTTGTTAGTTTTGTTTTAAATAGTTTCGGAATACTGGAGACTTCAGGGTAAAAATAAAGGAGATTTTTGTTGTCTAAGATAGCAAACCTGCCCTGGACATGGTGCAGAACCTGTGTGGCTGCTAGGGACTTGGACCTTAGCTGTGATATTTGTGCAGATGTGACTTCAAGTGCAGTTCAGTTGAAGTCCTTTGTACCCTCCAGTGAAGGGAATTGCAAAGGGTTGGCACAGCCTAGCTTGAATTTCTGAGCTTGTGAAAGCGAACAGTGTAAAATGCTTTTGGCTGGCTTTTGAGGGCAGATGTCTGAGCACTGCCATTGTCATATAATGATGGATCTTCTTTATTTGGGTTGGATGTCTCTGTCCTTCATTGCAGCAGCAAGAATTTTTCTGAGTCCACGGTTCTGTCTCCAAAAATGGCAAAGATTTTTTTCTGTTAACTAATAGCTTCCTTGACAGGGATGTGACTTTAATCCCTTATGGAAAATGATTCTGTATTCATCCCATAGCAGGAACGGGGCTCAGATCTGTTGGGTGTTCCCAGCATTGCTTTTCCTGCTGGGTTGCAGCAGCCACGAGGACCAGATTTGTCCAGTGTGTCCTCATGGGAAACACTGGAGGAGTCCGGATCTGTTGTCTTGGGGAAGATGACCATCACTGTGTCAGGAAGTTGGCTCTGGAGCATTGCAGCTCTGTGGTAGATGCAGGAGTTTGCCCAGAGCATATCTCTGGGAATGTCCTGTGGTCCTTGGGTTAATATCCACATAGTGCAAAGGTGGTGGCTTTGGTGGGTGGGCCAAGTTTGGATTCATTTTTGAAGGCCTAACCTTCTGCAGTGGAGAAAGAGCTGCAGGTGTGGCTGTGTTTGTGACAAAACTGATGCCTTCCTGCTGTGCTGTGGCTGTGCTCTCTTTCTGTTGTTGGTCAAAGGTGAAAGCAACCGTGAAGTAAAAGGAGTAAAAGAAATCCCAAACTCCAGAATTTCTGGTCAGCTGGGCTGACCTTTCTTATATCCCCTGCTTTGCACGCAGGAAAAAAGAAAGCTAAGACCTGTGAGAGTAGAGAAGCACTGTTGAGAAAAACCAAGTGTGAGCTTGACCCTGAAGGGACTTCTGCTCCTCAGTAGTTTTGCAGTGAATGTAGGTGATTACCCTAAAGGTGATGTTTCCGGGGAATGCTTGTATCAGGAAGGTGTTGAAGGAGAAGGGAGATAGTCTTCCTCTTTCTTGCGAAGACACCGCTTTTAATTCTTATAAAGCAGAATGAGTAGGTTCAATCTCAACAGTACTGGCCAAGCTCTCAAAGGCAATGACTGCTGTGTTGAGACACAACAAACTGAGGTTTCCCAGTGGCAGCTTATCCCAGCTGGTGTCAGGGCAGGTGCCAGGGAATGCAGGGTGAATGCCTTCAGGAACCCTTAGGCAACCAGCTCACCTCCAAGAGACGTGGCCATGCTGCTTCTCAGCTCTTCTGAGCTGCTTAGTGAGACTGGTGCCTCCTGAGAAGTTCGAGGCATGTTTGTCATTTGTTGCAAGACTATTTTCTTTCCATTTTTATTCTTAATGCTGTGTTATTTAGACAGCAGGAGTGAGGAAGTTTCTGAGCTGTCTGCTTGGACCATGGTGATTGTAGACCACCTATTCCTGGGCTGGAGGTGAGATCCCTGGGGAGGCTGATGGTGGCTGGTGCTGAGCCACAGGGCACTGGGTGGTTTCCCACAGGTGGGGGACAGATATACTTGTCAGGGACATGTGTAGGCCTGTGTGGGGAAGGAGGCATTCACTCATGCTCCTCACAGCACACAAGTGTTTTTTGCTAATCATTCCAGCCCACAGGAATTTTTTTTTATACTGATTTCTGGTGGTGGTGGTTCTTTCATTCAGTCATTTTTTTTCTTTTCCCGCCTTTAATTGTTGAAGCTGTTTTTAATCCCTGACCATAATAAAGCCACACTGTTAACACAAGCAGCGGGGTAGCTGAAATTGCAGCTGTACTACAAGCTCTGCTTTTAATTTCAGGCTGTTATTAATGAGGCTAGAAACTTTCCCTTCCCCCAGCTGAGTTTCGACTGTGTGTCTTCATCTAAGCCACTTCATTCTGTGCTTCAGAGCATTCCTGACTCCATCAGGGTGTAACAGGTGAAGGCTGAAGGCTGTTTTCAGATGTCGTGGAGGGGTTTCTGGCCACTGTCATTCCCTTTTCCTCATGCAGGCAGCTCTGTAGAGGTGGAGGGTTGGGAGCAGGCAGCTGCAGGGGCTGGGACAGAACCTCCAAAGAGAGGGTGGAGATGGGGAACTGCAGCCCAGAGTTGCTAGTGCTGGGAAGGAGATGGAACTTCACATCCTTGACAGAGGTGGGAGAGCAAGACAGGGTGGTTGGATGGGATGGGTTTGCTTGTGAGTTTCTGCCCCTGCAATTTGGTCCTAGGGCCAAGCCTGAGGGGCTCTGGTGGTTGGTATTGCCATCCCATGGGGCAGCACCCATCACTCTCCATAAAGGGGAGGTTATATGGTGCATGTCTTTTCCTCTCCTTTTTGCTCCTGCAATGCCCTGGATGCCTACAGGAATAGTCTGTTGTTTACAGAAGAAGCAGTAATGGCAAAAAGGTTTTATGTTTTTGGAAGGTAATACTGTAATTGCATTTGGGATATGGAAACGTCAGTCTCCTGCTGAAATTGCTGCAATAGACTTGAACTTAGGGATTGTCAGGACTTCAGGAAAAATTCCCAGCAATTTGCATCTCTAAAGTGCAATTCCACACTCCTGTTTATAACCTGTGTGTGTTAGAGAGGACGTATTTCTCTGTGGCCAAAGGCACGTAATCCTCCCAGCCCCAGGTGTGTGCACTCCAGGCCAGGCTGGCTTTTATTTCCTGTGCAGGTATTACTTGAGTACTGCAAGCCTGTGAAACAACCCTTTAGGACTGTAGCTACAATAGTCTCTAGTTTTTAAGTTAACACACACCCCCGCTCCCTTCCCTGCAATGTAATAAAGGTAATTACTGCCTGTGCAGTGCATGTGTTTGCAGCTCAGCAGGAGCACTTGCTGGGCTGGTCTCGTTCAGCTGGCTCCTGTTTGGATCCTGCATCTCCAGACCGCGGGGTCTGAGCCTGACACTCCATGGCGTATGCACTAGCCTTTTTCCTAGATAGATTTATTGGATTTCCAGTAAAGACAAACAAAGTCTGAGGTCTGACGGTGCTGAGCAGGCAGCGCTGCACTCGCTGGTCCAGCCTGCTGTGCTCAGCTCCTTATACGGCCAAAAAAAGGAAGAGGAAAAGAGGGCGCAGCGTGAATACCAGACATACGATGCATTCTTCCCAGCTGCAAACTTGGAATTCGCTTTTCCCTGGAAAGTGGGCCCTCTGTATATCCATTAATTCAGGCTCTGTACTGTTGAGCAGGAAGAGGGAAGCCAGCATTGAGCTGGCTCCGAGCAACACACAATTATCTTGTGTAAAGGAATTTCTTTTCTGTGAGGTTTGTTTTTGCTTTGATGGGAGACGGAGGTGGGACGAGGAAAGGGAGAGGGGGCCAGGTTCTCCTGAAGCTCACTCCGCCTTGGCAAGCTGCAAGCAGGTAGACTGCAATTACATCTATTTTCTTCATCTAAAAATCAATCTGATTCATCATTAGCCTCTGCCTTTAAATTATATTTTCCCTGAATAGCAACTTCCGGTTAGTGGGAGGCGGAGGGGAGGTAAGGTAAGTGATGCTGTTACTTCATTCATCATCTGGCTTCAGCCTGTGTTTGAATCACTGTGGGCATGAATGGCTGTGCTCGGTCTGGAAGTACAACACACAAGTTCTCTGTCTGTTGGATATGGGCCCTGATATCTCCAAGTGAGCTGGGGTTTCCAAGCACTGGTTTGTTCTCTTGGGAACAAACCAGTTCCCAACAAACCCTTTTGAGAGCTTGAATGAGGAAGGTCAGGCCAATACCTCCCCTGTCCTGGTCTGTCACTGGTTCACAGGGTGCCAAGGCACTGAGAACTGAGCTGCCATGGCAAGTCTTGTGGTTTCTTAGATTGTTTGGAAGCCACAGCAGGGTGAAACCTGGTGCTACTTGTGCACTGGTGGCTTGCCTGCCTGCCAGCACCTGGGGCCATGTTAGCAGGACACTTCCAGCCAGCCCTGTTTGTGCCTGTTACCCAGGGGAGAGCTTTTCCGAGACCACAGATGTGGCTTGTGCTTCTGTGGATGCTCTCTGTGTTTCATGGGGGCCAAACAGGTGGGAGAATTGGGCAATTGTCACTCAGCCAAAAGGCATTTGAAAAAAGCGGCTTGACAACCTTGAGTCATGTTTTACTGCCTTGGGATCAGAGTGCCTGAAAAGCAGTTCTCTATTGTCTCTTCACAGGCCTTGTGGAGGTGATGATGCTACTTAATTTCACAAGCTCCTTTCATCTAGCTCCTGCACTGTGCTTTCCCATCTCGAGGATGGGCTGTGACAGCACTTGACTAAGGCAATCTGTGTAGCTTTGTGAGGATCCCATCTGTTTCTCTCCCTGACAGCTGGGTTGTTCCATGTTACTTGCCTTCTTTCTTTCCTGTAAAACCCAGCACGTTATTAGGACCCAAAATAGTAGCTCCTCTGGGCCATGTTGTAATAGAGGGTGTTTCATGATGACAAGTTCCAGCATTGCATGAAGGCAAAGCCCTTTTATACACATGGGGAAATAGCAACAATGTGCTTGCAGGTCATGCATGGCTCAGCTCTTTGAACTTCTACATTGTCAAGTGTTTGCTGTCTCTGTTCTTAGAGACTGTACTTTGCAACAAGCACTGTAAATTATCCAGCAAGGATAATAAAGGAGTTTGATGATAGAAAAAAGATAAATGAATGGCAAATCTGTGCTAATGGAAACATCTGTTTATGTATTCTTGTTATTTTTTCCCTATCCATCCCAATGTGCATCCAGAGGTTGTTTAAAGCCAAGTGACATAGAGACTTAATTTTTTCTTCTGAGTGGACCTTAGGCTCTTGTGTTTAGGTTTGGGTTAGAACTGTCAAGTGGTTTTTTGGCACTATTTCATCTAAGTGCACTCTTGAGCATTTTGCTATAAATGTGACTTAATAGTGCTCCTTGTTCATTAGCCAGAGCTCCACAAAAAAATCGGGTAGTGGGCTTGGTGAGTGTTGAATTTTTTTAATGTTTTGACTGTCTAATTCTTTATGGTGGTATTGACGTGGATGATAGCTGCCAGTTGAGAACAGGAGACTGGCAGCTTGTAGGACTCCATTCCTGTGTCCTCAGATGTGTCTTGCTTCCATTTCTGCTAGATTTAAATGGGTGTAAATTTCCACTGGTTGCTTTTCTAGTGCAGTGAAACACTGAACTGGTGGAGAAGGAGAAAAAGACAGGTGACTGGTATATATTTCTTTAAGCGTTGGGGTTTTGTTTCCAGGATGTTATCTTCTTGTTGGGAAAAAAAAATGTAATATAATAAACACAATGCACCCTCCAAGTGTAGGGGAATGCTGTGCTTCTATTCTTTTCATATTTTTTATTTTTGTGGTACTGCCTTGAGGTGTCTTACCAGAAGTATGGGCTGTCATTATTAGAGTATCCTGTAAAACAGCTGTAATAATTGCACAATGTTCTTTATTCCTGTCAGGTTTATTCATAGACTTTTTTTTTTAAGACACACGAGGGACTGTCTCTGCACAGATCATTGATTTTGCTAATAAAATCTTATATTTTGATGGTACATTTCATTGGAAAATCATTAACTGCTCCATAAGACTTACAGTATCGTGGGATGGGAATGTTTCCCGTTGCCTTCATGGAGAGATTGATCTAGATTGATTTCTTTGATTTCTTAACAGCTACTGGGAAAGGGCACAGAATCAGATGCCTCATCTCTGCTCCAGTCTCTCTCACAAGGCTTTTCTTCCTGCAGGGAGTGGAGAAAGTGCTTAAAACCTGTTTGAAGTTATTCCAGTGCAAAACATGAGGAGAGGACACCCGTTGGACCATCGCCACCGTGTTGTTCCCAGTAGTCCCTCCATGTGAGGTTCGTGCTGGCAGCTGTGACCATAGGTCAGCTGCTCAGGGAGAGGACATTGTTTCTATTCAGGCTATTCAAGGACCAGTAGTAGGTTAAATTGCCTCTGTCCAGTATCAGCCAGGACATGCTTGAAGGCCTCAGGTTGTTCTTGACGCCCCTTCTAGCTGAGTTCTTCAGGAGCTTGGATCAGCAGCACATGGTTTTAGATCCCACTGCAAGCCCAGAGCCCATGGAAGGGCCCAGAGTGATGTGAATCTGGGCACTGCTCTGGTTTATTTGGCTGTTAAAGAGCTTTTCTCCTGTAAGGGAGTGTTGGACTTGCAGTCAGAGAGCCACCACTGAGCCATATTCCAGTCCTGTATTTAGTGGCAATTAGTAGATTTGAGTGTGTCCTTGATTTAGCCAAAAAACCTGGGAGATGGCACGAGTCTGTATTTTATTGTATTCATTAACTTAGTGAGTGTGTGTGTGTGTTGTATTTCAGGGATTGTTTAGTGTTCAGGTTTGTAGAGCTGAATCCGATTCCATTTTACAGGAGACAGCCCAGTTGTCCATAGCAACCTGAAATCGATTTTTTCCCCCTGTCTGCTGAAAGCTGTTCCCTCTTGAATCATCCCTTTAATTTAATACAGTGAACAGGATGTCCCTGCATGCAGAACCTTTTTTTTTCTAATAACAAGTAACCTAGGCAAAAAAACCAAGTCTTGTTTGAACAACAGCCCTGCCTCTGTCTTTATTGCCACTTGGCATTAGTCCTTGCTGTGCTATTTCCTCGTGCTTTGTTTCAGGCACTGGAGGCCATTATCAGTATTGGTTAATCACTGCTGCTGCCACAGGGGCATGTTCCCCTGCACACCCTGGCCAGCATGGCAGTAGGTCCCTCTTCGGCGTGAAACCCTTCAGGCTGCCCTGCTTTGTGCTGAAAAATCTATTTTTTTGTAGTGTGTGTACCATCAGCCCTGTGCTTTCCCCTGGTGTGTGGTGATGCCCACACGTGGCACTGGCCATGTTGTGGCTCTGGCTCTGAGCTGCCTTTTTTGTGCAAGCTTTTTTGGGTCTTTCCAGTGCAAGCAGTGGACTTGCTTCAGATGAGGCTGGTTGGAAGGTGTTGGGGTAAAACGGGAAGAACTGCCTTGCTGTTTCATTTCTATTTGCAAAAGAAGTCTTTGTCATCTGTGTGGTGCCTGAGGACTCCAAGGGAGTGATTACCTTGTCAGAGGAGTGCCAGAGATGAGGAATTTGGGACATGTGTGCTTTTTCTACCTGGAAGAGCACTTTTGTAAGAATGACAGCTTGTGTGTGGTCAGTGCAGAATGCAAACTCTTTCCACGTTTGCTTGCCCCTGGATTTTGCACAGCATGGCAAGACAGCACAGATTTTTTTCCTGTGTTCTTTGTTGCCCTGCTTGTTGCGAAGCCACTGGAGGAGGAGGTGTTGCTGGGCTGGGGCAAGGTGTGCTGTGGTAGCAGTTGTCCCACCAGACTTGTCCCTGTTGATTGTTCCACATAAAGAGAAGCAAGCTGCTGCTTGCATCCATGCTTGGGCCATTAATACAAATTGCACCAATCTGTGCTGTGAAATGTCTGCCTTTCCCTGGCTTGTTTTATGCAAAGTTACAGGGGTAAAAAAAAAAAAAAGCACACTAAATCAATATGGCAGAGGCTTCAGTTGCGTGTTCACCTGCTGTCACTGTGGGATGAAGCCATGTCACTTGACATGCCTCGTGTATGGCACTTGTTGAGAAGATAGTTATTTCATCTCTCTGGTTTTTTTCATGTCAGTCAAAAAATGGTTTGTTTCATGTGCATCATCTGAACATTGCACTGAATAAGCTACCGAAAAAAGGTTAATCTCCAATTCTGTACTGCTTTTACTGTCGCATCCAACTGCTTCAAAGACAGCGATGAGTGTATCTGTAATGATGACTCCCAGATACAGAGGTAGCTTAGGCATCTACTTCTTTAGGTGCCAAAACTGAGACTTACAAGGCCTGTTTTTTCAGAATGCTTCATGTTTTGTAGTGCTGTACATGGTTATAGTACAAGTCTTGATTAAAGGTTGAACACAGAGTCTCAATCCCTGCCTGCTAGTTCTTGTCTCCTCTGGACATAGTCTTCTGTATCTTTATTCAGCCACAAAAGGCACAGCAGTAAATGTGTGGGAAAATTTGATGTATGTGACTTTGCTCTTATCGCTCAGAAGGTTTATGGCAGAGGCATAAACAGGATCTAATCTTTCCAAGTGATGCTCAGCTGCCAGACCACAAAGCTTCCTTTCTCATCTCCTTACCATTGCCTGACTTGCTTGCTCTCCCTCTTCTGAAAAGTGAGTGAGGGGGAGGAAGCCACTGTCCCACATGGCTGCGACCTTCTTTTTGACATGACTTGGCTTTCATACAGCACTAGCATGTACAGTGGACATTGCTCCAGGTGTCAGTGAACTTCTTTGTTTCTTGTTGTCATTCCTCCCTTCAGCAGGAGTACTGCCTCTCTGAGAGCTGGGTATGATCTGGCTGAGTTATGCAGAAGTTCCTCAACTGTTGTCTGTAACTTCTGTCAGTGGGATATTTGTAAATTTAAATGCTTCCTCCCAGAAGTATCAAAGGAACTGAGGCCACTTGTCAGCATGGACATGAAAGGCTTTCGCGCACTGGTGCAGCCAGGATTGCCATGGAGAACAAAGGCTTTTGCTAATCGCTTCTAATGCCTTTCAAGTTTATGCCTCATTTTTTCCCCTTTTTCAGATGGCCTCCCAGAGTACTGAGACTTCACTGACTGACTCACCAAATAATTAACAGGAGGAGGACTCAATCTCTGAAACTTTTGAACACCTCTTTTAATTTTCTTGAATAAGCCAGTACTCTGGCCAGGATCCAGTTTGTGTAATTACATTTGACCTAACTTAATCCCTTGGCAGTTTCAATTGCATGTGGTAGTTGTCTTGGCTCCCTGTCCTGGGCTGCCATTCAATGCTACTCCATGGTTTTCAACAGCTGTTGTAATTCAGCTGTACAAATGGGTGTATTTTCTTGGTGGAAGCATTCCTCATATCTCTATCCCTTGCTAAACATCCTTATCTCACTTGTATTTTGGGAGGTAACGTGTCTGATGCTGCAGATGATCTTGCTGAAGTCCTTGGAGCTACTTTCACCCTTAAAGACGGGCATGCATTTAGAGTCTTCTATCAGTTGTCCAACATACATTTTGAGATTATTTTGAGTTTTTCACCTTCAGGCATTTATTGCTCAGTCTCCTCAGCTACTCTGTGGTGCTTTAGGGACATTACTGTTGCAGGTATTCCTCTTCAGCCTTGGAAACAGCACTTCTGCTATCCAATCAGTTCTAAACAGGAGTATGTCGCCTTCCTGTGCTGACAGCAGTTGGGCTGGCTGGCTGTAAGTGTTGGCATTGCTAAGAGTGCAAGTGATGAAGGAAAACAAAAGCCCAGGACAGCTGGGTAGGATTACAAAGGAAAAACCATCCCAAGCAGAAACGTGGAGATGGACAAAGTGCAGTAGCCAAAAGTACAGTCAGGCGGATGATCCATGCAAAAGACAAGACACTGAGTTCTTGCATTGGCACATCCTTAGATGTGCAACAGGCGTCTTGTTTTCACAGCAGGTGACAAATTGAGGGTTTCTTGGCTTCAGCCATCCGAAACAGCGTATTTGTTACAAAGCCACTTGATCCTTTGGGGGCAGGAGCAGCCCCTTCTGATGGGAGATGGGAATTTAGATGAGATGGGGTGCAAAAGGTGATCTACTGCTGAAAGGTGCTGTTGTTACAAATTGTCTGCTACCATCTAACTCTCTTTTTCTGAGAGCCTCCAGGAGTAGGATGGCAAATGTATCATTGCTGCTCTCCCTTGTTGCCTGTTGTCTTTCAGGAAATTTGGGATGTTTTTGTCATTCAGAACTCTCACCTGTGTTTCTGAGCACTGTTCATGTAGATCCTTTCTCTACCTTTTTACATTGTCACCAAACACTTGAGTTTGTGAGAGATTTCATTTTGCTAGGTAGAATATCCGAGGATCAGGAGGTAAGGAGTATGTTGTGAATACAAAAGCCATTCATCAGACCTGACTTTTACCCTCTGGATCTATCCCATAATTACACACATTTAAATCTCAAGGCTGGAAATCTTGCCTGTCTTGATTTCAGTGACACTGTAAATAAAGTCACTAGTGGTAACATTAAAATTTGTCCTCTGTCACAGAGCTTAAAGGTTTGGAGTAAGAGCCATCTGATTTTGACATGGGCTGGGTATTGCTTATATCTTGGCAGAGCTTTCTGCAAAGTCCATGAACACTTTGTTTCCTAGAACACGAATTTATCAAACCCTTATGGTGGTTGTCAGAGAAAATGTGGCCAACTCTGAGTGGTGGTGCATGATGTCCCTACAGTCAGTGATGCTGCTTTTGAAGATCTGTTTGCATGCTAAATAATGGGATGCAGAAAACTGCACTTCAGGCTTGCTGGTTTTTCCTTTACTCCTGGACTGGACTCTGCCTGCCATCCTGAAGACAAATCTTTTATTTTTCTTGTTTCAGAGTACTTTGTAACTGTGTGTGCCTGAATGCATCAGCCTTTGGAGGTGATCGCCTTCCCTTGAAACAGCCTCGTGATATCCAAGTGCCTTCTCTCTTGGGGTAAGGAATGACATACACATGCAGAGATTGAGAATGGGCAAAGAGAGGACAAGCAGCACTGCCTCAACTTGTAAATTTTGGAAATAGTGAACTTGTCATGGAGAGATGAAATAAACTAAATCTCTCCACTGTAAATAAAACAAATTATAAAATTAAATTGCAGCAAGGAAATTTAGCTGAGGTGTCAGTGAATGATCTACAGTAAGGATAGCTGAGTGCTGGAGTGGATCCCCCCAGGAGGTTAGGCAGTTTCAGTCATGGAACGGTTTAAGAACAAGTTGGAAGAGCAATAGCAGATAGGCTTTTAGGAGAACTGATCCTTCCAGGTAGTGGAAAAATAGACTAGCTGACTTCTGAAGAGTTCTGCTAACCCACAGGTAATTAGAAATGAGAATGTGTGAAATTCTTATCTTAACAACCTTATTCAAAGCTGATAAGGTGAAAGGCAAAGCTGGATGTATCTGTGCAGAAGGAGCTGCATGGTCTGGTGAAAAATTGAGGCAGCAGCAATTAATGCTGGTGCTCCATGTCTTTGTTACCTAAATGGTGAATGTTATTATGGAGGGAAGTATAAGCTCAGGGGAAAGAAGAGGTTGAATCCTGTGTTGTTGGCATGTAGTGTAAACTTGTGGTAAAAACAGGAAGTTGTATCAATTCTGGCTCCTTTGAAGTAAGTTTCTGGGAGTTTGGGTCGCTTCCATGGTCCATGTAAGGGATTTACTCCTACTCTCAGGGGTGTAATCTCATCTGTTTTATTGTGACATGAGAACACAGTGCTACAAATATAGGTATACTGAGCAAACCACAAATATCATGTGGAACACAGAGAGAGGAACCAAGTGATTACTTTTCCTCTCTTTTTCCAGGGCTGATGAAGTGGAGGAGAGTTTCATTTTTCTTTGCTTGATCTTCTGTTCATGTTCTCCATTGTGTTTCTTTGTCTTGTCTTGACAGCAAACACAGCAGGCTTTTCCTGAGTTTAAAAATGCTGGCTCACCAGCTAGGTCTTGAAATTATGTCCCAAAGATATCTACTCCTTTAGTTCCCTTGCTTCTTCCTCCTTCATCCCTTGTCTGGGAGTTGCTGATGACAAATGGAGCCTGGGCTCAGGAAGCCTCCAAGCCATCCTATGCCAAGAGGAGTGTTCAGGTGCTTTGTCTTCCTTGGTCCAGTGAAGGAGATCAGTGAGATCTTCTTATCTTGTAGGACATCTGGAATTCAATGGGAAGTTCTTCAACCTTTTGTTGGACTTTGGTTTCTCTAAAACTTACATTTCATCCATAATGTCAGCGAACACTGGTGTCTGGCCTGGAGTTAAACCAGTGTCTCATTGTTCCTTATCGTCCTCTGCTTAGCAGAGATAAGCTGTTGTGTCTCAGGGGTACAGGGACAGGGAAGAAACTTGCAAATAGCTCTAAGAAATGCAGATGGTGTCCAGAAGAAAATAAGGGATGTCTTTCTGAAGTCACCTTTGTACATGCTTTTTTAAATTTTTTCTCTTTTATTTTTTCCTCCTCTTGAGCTTTTCAATTCCTGCAACTATCTGCTCAAATCTTGAAAGCAAAATGCATTCGTGGAAAGATGCAATTTACTGTGTTTCCCCATGATCTTTTGATCTCAATCAATCAAGTAAATCTGAGACCTTGCAATTCACCTTGTTGCAAGGACGGTTAATAAGTTGAGAGTTGTGCCAATGGTAGTGATGGTTTTCCAGCCTTGTGCTTTTTTTAAATTGTTATTCTTTTTTATGGTTCTGACCTTTCGGACTGGTCTCAGGGTAAGATTATTTGCAAATAATAGTCCATAAATATGCCTGTCAGGACTGGAGTTAACATTCGAGCATTGCTGCTTAGCAAAAGAAAGCAATATGCCAAAGTTCAATTTACATTTCCCTGCAGGGTTGAAAATAATGACAAGACTCACTTTACATGGCAGGGATGAGTCCTGCCACCTCTATGGGAGTGGCTGCTGTGTGGTCCTGCAGCTCTTTGTAGCTGTTGTCTGCTTCAGTTGTCTGCTTCTGAATTTTGGTGTCTGGCATCTCGTGCTGGGGCTTGCTTGGGGTGGAGGAGTCCTGGATGCATCTTCTGGCTCTTCGAGGTGCCGTCTCAGTCAATTGGTAGCTTCCCTTGATGTAGCAACTGATGTTTTTCTTTTTTTTTTTCAAATTCTGTGCTCCTTACAATGCAAATGAGGGTTTGTGCAGCTGCTCTAAGCTCTGTCCTGCAAAGCCATCCTGTTTCCATCTTTGCACTCCATCCTTGCCCTCAGTGCAAGCCAGTGTGGATTGAAAGTGTGACTGAAGAGAGCCCATGAATGTCCTGTGGTGTTTTGAGTTGTGTCCTGTAGGTTACCTGCTGTGATCTCTGAGCCCTTTGGAAATCCCAGATTTCAATGGAAAGCCATATGGGTTTTCTCTGCTGTGACTGTTCATGAAAACGGTTCCTAGATATCTCCCACCTAATGTTTACCACCATGGAAGCGTGCATCATCCAGTGTAAGAATCTTGCTTTACAGTCAGGAAATATCTGGTGGTTATTGATGTTTCTGCTGTCGTGTCAGCAGAATTGACTCCTGTGGGTGAGAGCAGCATGAGGAATGAAGCTGGAAACCAGCAGCTGCTATTTAGGCATTAACCTGCAGCACTTGAAAACTACACAGTCCATTGTGTACAAATGGCCTCTTTAGAGCCTGGTCATGAATGTAAGTGTAGTTTGTCTGAAGCATGTGGCTCTTCTGAGTTCATTTTTTTCTTCCTTCTGGAGATGAGAAAGTGAAGGTGCTGAAGACCACTTGGATTTATTCACAGGAAATTCATGGCCCTGAGGCTGGGTCTGAAACCCATGGATTTGGCCCAAAATCCCCTAGAAAAAGCCTATATGGGGTGAAAAAAATTATGCCATCAGTTGAGAAAGCAATTCCTTGCAGACTGGGACTAGGTGATGAAATAAAGGTGCAAAAAACAGTGCAGCTTGTGGAAAGTCACAGAGCATCTCCATGCCAGACCCCTGCAAGAGCTCAGCAGCTCTTGGTCCAAATCAGCAGTGCTGTAACTTGTGGTGAAGCAGATGGGTCTGGTTCTCTATCAGCACCGCTGAAAAGTTTTAGAGCAAAATAAATAAATAAATAAATAAGTATGTCTTTAGGGCCATCTTGAAATCCAGAAGTCATTTCTCCAGCACCTGTAAATAACTGAATATAAAAGGAGAGGATATGGGGAAAATAGGTAAGAGGGTGGCAGAGGAGAGCCTTTGTTGTGTCATGCCACACCCTCACAAGCCTGGTGGCCATGCTGAGAGTTGGGGACAGCTGTCCCCATCCCCACAGCTGCCATCCTCCAGGTGGCAAAGGAAAAACTCTAGAATGTGCAGGAGTTTTGCATGTCCCAGAAGGCAACACTCTCATTTCTTATTCCAAAAGGGACTGGTAATTAGCAGCAGGGGTAATAACCACCTGGAATTAAATTCTGTGGAGGCATGAGAAATAGTAGGGTATATTTGGAAATATCTATTGCATATATATATTCCTCTTAAGAGAAACATGTTGGAGGTGCCATATCCATAAATACTAATAAGGCTGTTTGATTCCAATTTTCAGGTAAGATTAACATTTTATTGAGTATTATATCTGTCACATTCAATGCTTTAGTGTACCATCCTCTCAGGCTTATTAGCATAATTGCAGTGCTTAAGCAACAATAAAAAATTCAACAGTAAAATAGCGGTTAGCACAGGCAATTTGTTATCAAAAGCTTTTACTTAAGGACAGCTTTTGAGCATATTTATTATCCAGTTAGGGCTATACATTATTTTTATTTAGAAAAACAAGAGGGAAGTAATGTAGGAATGTTTTTTCTCTTTCTGTGTCTCAATCAGAAGGCCTGAGAATTGGTCACTGCTTTTTTCTTAAAATCACCCGGCAAATTCACTTGGAGTGGGGAGGCAAGATAACAAAGCAGACTCTGGTCTGGAGCAGGGCTGTGACGTTAATAATTCAGCAGAACAATTCCAGTAAATTCTGATGCCAACTGAAGTGCCCTTTTAAAATTCCCTCGTTGCTTCCTGGGCTCTGCAGATACTGTCCTTTGCCCGTGGCTGATGGCACTGTCACTGGGGCAGTGCAAGGACAGGGGTGGCCCAGGATCACACCCCAGAGGTGGCTGCTGCCCAAGATGCAATGCAGCTGTTGGGGTGATGCTCCCACAGATGAGGGGAGGGACTGGACAGGACCTGCAGGAAAACAGACTTTGATATCAGTGCTGGTTGTCTCTGAGGCTGGAGCAGAGGAGCATGGCCTGTCTGTGACAGTGCTGTACACCCCTCCTCCTTTCTTTTCTCACTTTGAGGACTCTTAGGGGGACAGTCCTTTTGCTGAAAAGCTGTAGTATATATGTGAATGCACCTGTTTGTGTGCCAGCACTTGCTCGTGCATGTACAAGTCTCTGTTGCCAGCATGGCGATATTTTGTGTGAGTGTTTAAATTTTCAGCACATTTCCTGTGTGTATTTAAAATACAAAGTTGTACCTCATAAATGAAGAAGTAAATAAGTTTTAAGCAACTCAAGAAGTCCTTAGACTAGGAGGTCCATCAAGTAAAGCACATGGAATTGGCAAGAGAAAGACTGCTGCTGTGATTGCTTGTGATTCCTTTGCTGGTAGAGGCTTTTTACAGACCCTCTCTTGGCTTGTGTTTGCTCTTCCAATATCCTTCAGCCTTTGCTTGAGTAGTTGTCCTTGTTCCTGAGATCTGTGCTCACTTTCAGCATCCTCCCTCTCGCTGCAACCTTGGTGCCTCTGTTCTCATGTGTTTTCCTCATTTCCTCCCTTGTTCTGGGAGACCTCCTTTGCCTTGTGCTGCTTTTTCAGAGGTCACTCTTCCATCTTCTTGATGGATGACTTAACTGTGGGCCTGTTGCTTTGTTATTTTGGTGGTACCCAAAGCCCAGGGCAGGATCTGCTACAGCCCTGGTGATGCCTTGATTGGGCTCACAGTCTGGACAAGCAAGAGGGGTAAACTTGTCTGGTGTTTTTGCTCCTATTTTGACTGGTGTCTGAGCTCACTGTGAGGAGAAGTGAAGGCAGTGCTGCTGCCCCAGGGAAGAAGCTTGTGTTCATAGTGAAACAGGATGTGCAAGCAGGTTGTAGGAATTGGGAAGGGAGCACATGGAAACAGGTGAAACTAAACTGGGCACATATTAGAGAAGTGATGTGCTTGTGGGGACCTCTTCACAAACACCCTCTTCTGCGAATGTGTGAAATTTGAAAGGAGCTGGTTGTTTCAGATCCCCTTTTTTTTCGTTTGGAAGGGGTAAAAAACCCAATGTTATTCAGAGATAAGTTTTATGTTTCAGATTCTGGGGTAGTCGTGAGTCTTTTGTTGGAAAACAGCTCACTCTCATGAAACTGCCCAGCACTGCATGGTGTTTTGGCTTTCTGTCAACAGAGAACTTGGTGATGCTCCTGAGACTGTAAATACACAGAAATTGACTGTGAGAGCTAAACTTTGTGGGAACTTTGCTTTTGGTGGAAATTTGACTGTGATTTGAATTGCAGTTGAAATATGTGCTGTCTGCCCCCATGATCACCTCTAGGAATGGGGACTTGTTGCTGCTGTATTAGGAACAAGTAGGTTCCTTCACAGCCCTGCAGCACCCCATTGTTTCTGCTTCTGGCTCTGCTCATCTGGCTTGAATAGCCCACAAGGTGCCTGAGCACCTCCTGCTTGCATTTGGCCTTGTAGCTGGGCAGTGCTGAGTATCTTCTGCTACAGCCAGGGAAGCACCCTTCTAGCTCCTGTGCACAGCCAGGGGGTTCCACATCCATGGAAGGAGCTGAGGGACCAGGGAAGGTGTTTTTTTGGGGTGTGGACATGGCCAAAGGCATTTCCTTGTGGCTTCTACCTGAGATCTATAATCATCCAACATTTTAGGCAGAAAGGGTCATGCAGGTCTTTCGTGCAGCTCCTGGCTCAAACAGGGTTGTCTTTAACGTGGGATGAGGCTGCTCAGAGCTTGTCAGGGCAGTGGTGGCCTGCTGTGGTCTTGAGGGATGATGACAGTGTATGCCCTGAAAACAAAAAGACACTTTATGGAGGCTGTACTATGTAGCCTTATGTAGGCTCTGTAGGCTGTACTCTGGTGTCAGGGTAGTGGAGCAGTGACAGAGTCTGAGCATTGACACAGTGATTCCTCCATTAAATTCCCCTTGTGAAGTGGGGAACACCATGCCCAGCTCTGCTGGGATCTAGCTACCACCACAGCTGCTGTGGTGGCACTGCACAGCTCTCCCCACTGCAGATGGGGAGGGATGCTGGGAGGGCAGGGTCTGTGGCTGGAGACCAGTCCACATGTGAACATATCCTCCCTGGGGAGGAAAATGCCTACATGCTTCTTGTGGGGAAAAATATGGCTGAAAGAATTTAGCAGTGATAAATGTCATAAAAAATACTTATGCTGGAATTTGTAAAGCCTGGAACATCTGTTCTCAACAGTGCTTTGATCACGTTGTGAGGCTTTTAAAATGATACTTCCATGAATTAAGTGAGATCCTTATGGCTGCAGGATTCCTTTCAGTGCCCTTTTTTTCATGGAGCAAAAAGGCAGATTTCACAGGGAACATTACATGACTTGAAACACATATTTTAATGGTTAGTATCAACCAAACAATGTTTTATTAGGTGCTAGAAAAATGTTCCAGTTCCATACCCCAGGAAGCAAAGCACTCCTATTTACTTTTTTAGCTTATGGGAGCTGTACTTTAAAAAAAAAATAAAAATAAAAAAATCAAGAATTCATTGCTTGCATGTTACCGTATTCAAAACCAAACCAAACATGGTGAAATGAGCTTAAACATTTTGAAGCTGTTGTCAGAAAAGGTCCTTTTTGGGTTTTGTTTCCAGGCAGAGCTGCAGATGAGGCAGAGGATCTGTGTTTTCTGAGGGACCCACAGCAAAGAATGGCGAGGCAACGATGATTCACTGTCCTTAGTGCACTGCCTTGGACTGAGCAGCTTTTGGTCATTCACTTTCTTCCGAGGACTTGTGCTTTCCCCATTCCTGGTTGTTTAGCAGGCTTTTGCCTCCTGCCCTTCCAGCATGTTTGGGGCTGAAATGTTGTGGTGCCAAATGGCTTTGCTGATCTAAGGAGTGTGGAGAGCCCTCATGGCAGTTCTTTGCAGTGTCATGCCTGGCAGGAGAATTTCTGCTCCTCTGCCTTCCTTCTACTTGTAGGGAAAAGAATATCTCCTGGGCTGTTTGCAGAAACAGCCTGTAGGATGTGAGGGGCAGCAGGAAGGAGGGAGAACCTAAAGAGGAGATGTGGAACAAGGATTGGTCTCCTCCTATGCTTCGTTTGTGTGCTCATACTTGAGAAATCCTTTCCTGCTGCTGCAGCCAGCAAGTCTGGCAGCTCCCAGTGGGTGCTGGGCAAGACTTCTTGCTCCCATCTCCCTTTCCCTCCCTGGGATGAATAAATGGACCTGTGTGTGACCCCACAGCTCTACCCAGCAATCAGAAGTCTGGGAAACTTGATTGTTTCTTCATTTAAGGACTGTCCAGACTGTGAAAGGAGAAAAAGTTATGGTCAGAAATAGCAGAGAAGGAATATGGATGGGCTTTCTAGTGAGGTTCTGGGTGTCAGGGGTTAATTTATGAAAACTAAATTGTTTAATTCCTCTAGCACCCAGCAGGTGAACAGGCGGCTTATTGCTGTGACATATCCATTTATAGCAGTTTTCCTTTGCTAACACCTGTGACTCAGTTCTGTTACATACTTATGCTGTCTGTTAATTATTTACCAGTGATTTACAAGTACAGAGTGCAAATAAAATGCTTTTATGCAGGAGACTGCATCGTACACCCAGGATTCCTGGGAATTAGGGCACTGTACTACCGTGTACAATCCCATCAGCATCCCTGGAGTTCTGCTGGAGGAGTCCTCGTATGTACCTGATGAAGAGGCAGCCCCTTGCCGTCCAGAACTGGCACTCAGAAGGGCTTGGTGTTAGTGAAGGGCTTACTACACACAGGGCTGTGGTATATGATGGGATCTCTGTCCTTTGCTTCCTTTCAGATCGATTTTTGCCATTTTAAATTACTTTCTTCCCCCTCGACAAAGGCTCATTCTTCTTCATAAGTGATGGTAGCAGCAAACTGTTTTCTAAAAAACCCCACAGCATGATGGACTTTTTTTGTAAAGAACAAAATAGTATAAAAGTCAAGTAGCAGATAGAGTTCTGACTCAGCTCATAACTTATGATCCTATGCTATTTCTGTAACATTTTTAGCTTATGACCAAATTTTTCTAGTATTAGGACATTGCCATAGAAAGTGTGTCAGTCCCTGGCTGCCAGAACCTGTCACTGTACAGAATATATACACTCCTGAGTAAGTATGCACGAGCTGGCCAGTGAGTTGTCTGTTGTGGTTTCAAATTGCTGAAATTTTTTTTTTCCCCTTGTTTGTTTGTTTTTGGTTGTTTTTGTTGATTCGCTTAGCAAACAGAGTTGTGCAGAAAACATAGCTGCTTTTTATTTCTCACGCAGTCAGGCACTGAGCTCCCATCCCCAGCTGTGCCTCGTGCAACTGCAGTTGCTTTGCTGGTAGATTTTTCAGCCAGTGCAAACTGCTGTAAGTCAATTCAAGCTGTATTAACTGTATGGATCTTATGGAAGGTGAGGATCTGGTCATACAGCTCGTGGTTTTAGTGAGGAAGACGTTTGGGAGCTGGTTGTCCCATTCTAGGCAGACAAGAAAGTACGTGCAAAGTTTCTGTGACCCCAGGGAAGGTGTGTGTGAACAAATAAGCATCTCTGTTGCAGAGAATGCAATTACTGAGGAAATCCCAAAGTTTACAAGTAGGATTTTTTATCGGTTCAAATCTGCTGTGGTTTCAGACACTTTAGGACACTTAAAATAATGAAACTGCAGGCAGTCCAGCCACACATGCATGACACACAGCAGCAAAGCCATCCTTGTGTTTAGCACTGCTGATCAGCTCGCTAATGCAACATCTGCTCTGGGATTTTGCATTTAAATTTTGTCTGGATAATGAAGAGGAATGCAGGGCTAATGATCTGTGTTCTGTTTCCCTTCAAAGTGCTTTATTTACTCTTTGTGGCTACTTTTCATGGTTTTTTGCAGCAGCCCTAAAATGTCAACTGACCTGAAGATATTGACAATGGATGCCAAAAAAAAATCCAAAAGAAAAGCGAGGAAGGATGTTGCTTTCTAGCTTTTCATGTGAGCACCTTGTAATCAGACTCCCTTTGATTAAGTAACCAGTGAAGCCTATTCATGTGTACTCCAATTAAAATTTAATGAAGCAAGAGGATGTATTTGTATATGCTGACTAATGCAGGAAGAATAGATTCCTGTAACTCTGCTCTGCAAGCCCTTTCCTTTGCCATCAGGGCTGGATTTACTAGAAAGCTCCTCAGCAGCTGTGGACCTCCCCTGGCATGAGCAATCCTCACAAGTCTGGGCTCTTGTGCTCACAGCAAGAGGTGATGATGTCCTGAATGTGGAAGAGCACAGCTCTTTTGTAGGGCACAGCCTTATCAATGAAGCCCAGCTTGGCTAATTGCAAGAGGTGAGGCAGGGCTTCTGCTCTAATGTACTCCATTGGAGAAGATCAGGGAATTGCTGGATGTGTGTGCTGTATCTGTCTTAGTGTCAGCTGGATGAGTGGAGCAACACATACCAAGAAGGGAAGCCCTGTGTGCCGTGATTTTTAAGTAGGAAACTGATGTTCAAGAGGAGTCTGTATGACAGCTAAGCTGGTGTCAGAAAACAGCCAGGCTTTTAGTGCCTCTGCCTTTGCCATGGGTTTATTGGGCAGTTGCTTTGGTGCCTGCGTTCCCAAAGGGATATGGGCCTGCTTTGCAGAGCGTTTTGTTTCTGATATTGCAGGGAATGTACAGAGTTCTGTGTGGACAATGAAACAATGAAACTCCCTCTGCCAGGAGGGGTGGTGCAGAGGCTTGCTTAATTTCACACTGTCTCCATCTCTTCCCATGTGTTCCATCTCTGGGGAAGCTGCAAAGCTCCTGCATCACCTTGCACCCAGGATGGGGATTGGAGAAATGATATTCAAGGGTCTCACCTGCTCATGACACAGTGCCCTGTGACTTCAACTTTGTGCAGGGACTGCTAGCCCTCCTCTGGACTGGAATGTGGCAGTGGGGTGATGCTGCACAGCTATGTTAAATGCCATTTTTGGACAAGCAATGAAAGATCCTGCTGTATCCACTCAGAGCAATGGGCTGGGCGACAGAACGGAAATGCCATGGTGGAATTTGCCTTTGCTGCTGACCCTTGCATGACACACGAGAGCTCCTCATCACCAGACCTTTGTTGTGCCTTACCCAGAATACAAAGCAGTGTTTCATTGGCATGGCTGGCTGTTTTCCTTCTGTCTTGACTCAGTGGCAGAACTGCAGCAAGCTTTCCAGAGACAGGCTGAGTTTTCCAGTTATCATCTGCTTCAGCCCCACATCCATCCTGCCAAGGCTCTCACTCGTGCTGTTGCAGTGAAGTGCTCAAGAAGCCTTCAAAGGGAGATGCAGCTCTGGAGCTAAGATCTTGGCCTTCATTTTTGGCCTGGAAAGCAGCTCTTGGAACAGTAAGCATGAGATTTCTCTTGAAACCTTCTTTGTGTGCCTTTCTGAAGAAATAGCTGGAAGGAGAAGACCTGTCAGTTGAGCTCTAAAAGAAAAACCTATTGGCTCTGAATACACTGGGGACATTATTTAAGGTCAGTTGATCTGTGAGAAGGCACAACTTATCTAATGCAGCCTAAGGTTAGTTATGCAACAGACAGGCTGTTCTTTGTTGTGAAGAACAACTTCAGTGTGTGCCTGTGAAAATCAAAAGTCTTGCTGAAGGCGTGTTGTGTTCTGGCTGGAAGCTATTGGGTGTCCTCCTCTAGTGATTTTCCTTCTGCAGCAGATTAGCATCACAGGAAGGTTTCCAGTGGGAAAGGCACTCAGGCTGCAGGGTGGAGCTGCCAGCAGATGTGTGCTCTGGTGGGTGCTGGTGCAGGACCACATGCATGTGGTATTGTTTCAGACCAGCTTTTACTTCTGTCTTTTCTTCCCTGTGCATCTCTGTGTCATAGACCAGGTCACTGCATTGTCTAGATGCCTACACAGGGCAGTATTTTAAAGAAAACACTGCATGAGGAGGGTTTTCTGATTTCTAAAGAGAGAGATGTAATAATTTGTTATTTATATTGCTTTGAAATACAGCATTTGCAGTGTGCTGGCTACATGGCACTGACATCTCCTTTCTTGGAGAACCTTTCTCTCCCCATCATCTCTTATTAAACATGCTGCCCTGCCAAAGTGCCATTATGTCTCCAGAGAGACTCAGCAAATAGAAGAAAGGGTATTTTTTTCTTTTAAAGTAGAATTGGTCTCCTGTGCCTTGTGGAGTAGCTAAGAGTGAGCAGTTCTGGGTAGGTATTTTTGGGTTTGAGTCTCTGTGTACAGTGAAAAATGCTTTATTGCTTATGCAAAGGTAAGCATAATATCCAGCAAGATTGCCTGATATGCTCATGGATTGTCTTCTTTCTGTGCTTTTGATTTGTGTGGTAAGTACAGTGAGGTTTTGCATTTGCAAAATGAGGATATTTTAACCAGCTTTGCACAAATACTGGTCCTATGAGGACCAGTTAGCTGTGCATTCCTGGGCAGAGCTGTGGGGTGGGGGAAATGATCAAATACCTTGAGGTTTTTTTTGTTTGGTTTGTTTTTTTTTTTTTTTTTTTTTTTTTTTTTCTGTTTTTTTGAGGACTTTATGTAAGACATGGAAAAATAAAACCTTAAAAGGAAACAACCAAGGTGGATAGTCATAAAAGGCTGTTTTTTCTCAAAATTCAACTATATATAGACACCTTGATGAAACCCATATTGTCTGTGATGGAAAGGTGATGACTGTGATGTGGTGTGACATTGGCAGGGCAAACTGGGGTGGCTGCAGCAATCCCTGGTTTGGGTGCCTCAGAGATGCACATGCTCTGAACTCAGTGGGAGTGTTCCCATCTCCCTTGGGACCAAAAGGGTTTTCCTGAGTTGCCTCTTGCTCTGAAAGTTTTTCTGTTCTTGTAAGCTCCCCTTTGAGTACACTCAGGTGCTGCAGTTAATAAGAAATTTCCTCTGCTTTACAAAGATCAGACTCTGCCTTCCCCCTTCTCAGCATCCAAAATGATTAGCAGTTCCTGTGAATCCAAGCCTATGGATTTTATGAAGACCCCTGACAGCCAGGGGTGATTGTGTTCTCCCTGGCTGTGTTTCCTAAGCAGGAGGAAATCAATGCATGAAGGGGTGCTGTGCCTGACATGCCTGACATCTCTTAATTACACTGTCCCCTTACATCTAACAGACTAGAAGAGGGTCTGAAAACCAGCCCCCTGTGCCCTGGCTAACTGATAGAGAAACAAATTGATACAAATGAATTGAACTGGTTCCTTAAAAAAAAAAAAAAAAAAAAAAAGAGAGCATTTATTCGGTAGTTAGTTAGAATTGGAAAGAGCAGTTGCAAACTCAAGTACAACACACAGCAGTGTGAGATACTTGGTTGCAGCAGTCCCCTGAATGGTCCCAGCAACCCCACAGTGCCCCACACGAAATGCTTGGGGATAAAACACTTCTGCTGTTAATGCTGCATCAAATGGAGGCACTGTGGTACATGCCTGGGGCAGCGGGCTGGGGGATAATTACTGTGTCCTTCCCTTAGATGAGCTGATTTTGAAGCTTTACCATCCTGACTTTTGCAGCACACATTCAGCTGAATATGACATCAGTGTTAAGAGCTGTGGCACTTTGTGGTTACGGCCTTGGGATTCCTTATATTTACTTTCTAGGGAACTAAAATTCAAAGCAGCTTTTATGGCTGTCATGACAATACCATCAGTTTCAAAAGAGGTGGCTAAATGTGCATTGACCTTTAACTAATAGACCATATCCTATTTTCTGTGTTTCCAATTAGGAGAAGTATGCTACAAATTTTTGAAAGAAATTGTTAAGAGAAAAGTTACTTAACTGTAAGACTTCTGCTTTTTTCCCAAAATAAAAATAGTGAATTCTTGTCTTAGTGTAGAAGGTTTCATACGACTACTATTATAAGCTGGAAATCAAGATTTAATAATAGCATGTACCATCTGCCACCCGTGGTGGAAGAACAAGAATGAACCCTTCACTGCTGTAAGCACTTTTAATTTGCAGCTTGGAGTGAGGTCGCAGAGCTTCACATCTGTCCATGGAGGAGAGGATGGAATTCTTGGTTACCACTGCTGATTCTCTTCCTGAGCTGTTGGGATTTTAACACTGCAAATTGCAAGCACAACATCTTGTTCTTGCTTGGTGTGGTGTTGGGCCTTCAGACTAAAATAAAGGACGGTGCTGACTATGTCAGGCTTGACCCAGCTCTTTCTGAAGCCAGCCAGTTGTTACCAGTAAAAGCTGGAGCAGCTCTGTGGGAAGCCTGAGTGAGATGAGTTTTTTCACGTGTTTTGATGGTGGTGGGAGGTGATGGGCACATCTGGCTGAGATGAAGATGGACCTCTCCCTATGCTGCTTTTTAGAGACCACATCCCTCCTCCTTATTTTCCTGGATGTACATTGCAAAATAATTTAATATCTTTGTTCCTAAAACTTGGGCTCATTTTCATGAGCCATGGTGGATCTTTTGCTACCTTAGAAAAAGCAGAACATATTTTCCCACTTTTTAAAACGTACTTTGCCAAATAGGTATTTTTGTCAAATTGCAGTTTCCTCCAAAACATAATTCTTTATATAGAAAATGGGATTCCACCTCTCCTAGACCTTTGCTAACAGCTGTTCTGCTAGCTAAATGTCACTGAATTAAAAAGAAACAAAAATAAGAATATGATGGCTTTAGATAGATTTTAGTTGACTGTTTTAGTCCTAGGTAGAAGTAATCCTGCTCTATTCTGAATGTGGGGATATTCTAGGGATTACTGCCCTGCTATTTTACCCTGCAGAGCACTGATAGTGCAGCATTTCTGGAAGGCTGGGGTATGTGTGTAACATGTACATGGCTTTTGCCAGCCCAGAGAACTGCTGGGACAACCCTGTGGACACTTGAGAACTGAGTGTGCTGCTGGTTTTGGGAACTCAGCCTTTAGAGCTGACCTATAACAAAGTTGATGCAATGGGATAGTTTCAGGTTGGGGTGTGTAGGAAAAGGGGACCCGTGCCAGCCTTTTGAAGGTTGCTTTGATTTGTTGCTGGGCACAGTGAGGACTCCTGGGGTATTATCTGAGGATTAAGTGCAACATTAAACATTGGAGCTTGCTTGTCAAAGAAAGGGCAGGTTATCAAAATATGATTTATAACCAACAGTTTACTACTAGCTACAGTAATTAATATGGAACATGATGGGGCCCATCATTAATGTGCTTTGTTGTCTCAGCTTGCATGACTGCTGCTGGCAAGGCCAGCTTCTGAGGCTAATGAGGGACAGGGAAGAAAGAAATCTGTGCTGCTGTTAGCGATGGTAATATCTCTCCAGGTCACACACTGTGCCATGCATTGCATCTGATCACAAATATCAACCAGACATACCTGTCCAATAAAGGCTGCTTTCCCAAATTCTTGCTTAGAGAGACAAGAATTACTTTTCGTGCCAAGGTCACTCAGAACCAGTAACAAACTCTGTTAGCGTTCGATGGGGAGATGGTGCACAAGCTGGTCTGGAGGGCGAGGAGAAATCTTGTCAGTGGTCCAAATCCTACTCAG
The DNA here is from genome assembly GCF_017590135.1 of Pyrgilauda ruficollis. Taxonomy (NCBI): domain Eukaryota; kingdom Metazoa; phylum Chordata; class Aves; order Passeriformes; family Passeridae; genus Pyrgilauda; species Pyrgilauda ruficollis. Next base: position 10,019,243 of record NW_024520318.1, read on the forward strand.
GTTGTCGATGAGGGAAGGCAGTTAATCTCCAGTGGTGGTGATTCGAGAACTTGTCCGAGGGAGGAGGAAAACAGAAGAGGCTTTTCCAACATTTTCTCATGGCCAAGTGCCCAGGTGAGGGCAATGACTGGTACTGTTCTGCTGATGGGAATCTGTTGGCGGGGAGCTTGTGGTTGGTTTGAGATGGGTCCCACTTCCTGATAGCCCATCTCGAGCTGCCTGAGAGCTGTGTGACTTCAGCAGAAGTTTTATTATCACGCTAGTTTCCAGAGAGATGTTTGGAGCCATTCCCAGCACTGGGTTTAGCTGTAGCAGCAGCTTGAGCTCCTTTCTGATGTTTTAGTGAAGGGTAGGGCAGCTGATGGCTCTCCTGAGGTGTGTCAAGAGCTCATGTTAAAATAAACAAAGCTGTTCCCATGGTCTGTTTGCTATGTCAAGTCCGGGTTTACCTGTATTCCAAAGACAGATCCCACAATGTCATCCAAATGTGAGAAATACCTGAGGTTGGAGGGATGCAGGATGCAGTCAGGTCTCCTGTGTGAAGACAGAGCAGTGGGGAAACCAAGTGCCTTGGAAATTTGGCGTGCTTGAGCTCCATGGTCACCGTGATCAATTGTGACTGTGATTTAGAATGTTTTTGGCTTACTCACCCTTACTTTAAACATTTTGGTTGAACAGCACTTTCTGACCTGCAGCTGCCCACAGTGGCAACACCTAGCTTGGGCCACTTTTACAGCAGAGTGTGTTGTACCTTAGTTTTATTGAGCATTGCCCAAATAGTTAAGAAGGATGTCCTAAAGAGTCTTGTGATAGTCCAGATTTCGCTGCTGGTATTTCCCAAGAGCATCAGGGCTGTCTGCAGGGAGACTTAAAGGTTTCAGCAGTTCTGTTTCAGCTAGAACCAGGTGAGCAGTAGTCTCATGGTCCTCTCTGCTCATCTCTTCCAAACATGTCTTTTTTGGCATGTTTGGTGATCTAATCAGATAAATTTATTTCATGTCAAGATAACATGATAAGTAGTACATTTGCCAGTTTCATTTCCATGGCCTTGGTTAAAATGGTTTCTGCTGTGTGCATTTAGTCATCCCTGTTGTTGACTGTAAAGGGTTGCAGGGATGTGTCTTGTGGGGAATTATATACACCCGTCCTGTCCTTTTTTATAGATCTCAGCACTTGACCTCCTTACTTATCCCATAAAGGAGTCTCTTGAAAATTGACTAATCCCACTGGGATTTATGCAGTCTGGCTGAAAGCCAGGTCCTCCCTGGGTGGGTGCAAGATGCATTAAGGAGTTTGAATATTTGTGCCCTGTCTTTCTTGAATTAATCTAAGTCAAGGCAGTTGGGTGACTGGGTAGTGCAGTGTAATGCCATCATTATTAAATTAATGCCAGATAGGGCATGATGATTTTATGACCATTAACAATATTTGTATGCAAACTATGAGGCTGGACCAGAGAGATGCAGAATGAGGCATCACTGAGAAGTGGAGACTCTTTAGTGTGTGATTTAGTATGTTCACACTGCAGAGCTGACCAGATCAACACAGGGTTTAAAACATTGCTGCTGGTGGTTTACTTTGCTTCTTCAGAAATATTCAGTATTCTAGTTGGTTTTAGATTTTTGTTGTTGAATTGATGTTTGTGGTGTAGCAGCAGGAGAATTTTCTCTTTAGTACCTTCAGTGTATTTGACAAAGATGCATTTCTTTGAGAGCCACAGGGAGAGCACAGTCAAAGATTGTGGAGTAGAGCACATGGCCAGAAACAACTATCTGGAAATTAACATTTCTGGCTAAAATGTCAGTGCTCTTGTCTGTTGTGGAGAGGGCCAAAATGCTATAAATGGCTTAGTTTGGTTTGATGCTAGAGACAGTAGATTACCCATCCCCAGTAATTGCAGTGTCCTTCCCATTTGGAGGGCTCTTCAGAAATTTTTGCTAGAATTAGATTTGTGCTTTGCAGAGGTGGGGGCAAATTTTAAGTATTTTGAAATCTTTTGAAAATAGTAGCAATCTAATCACAACAAATATCGCAATAGTGATGTATACACAGTGGTTCAAGTGTTGCTTAATAATCTTCACACACTGCATGTTGTGTCTTGGGCCTATCGCATGAATTTCAGTGGAATTCCAGTTGCTTTTCCAAACAGAAAAATAGTCCTTTTCCCCAAAGTAAGATTTGTGTTTGTTGCCTCATGTGTCTGTATAGACAGACACATGCATGGGTAGACTTTGTAGCAATAGTGATGTCTTGGGTGGTTTCATGCTGTATTAACGAGGAGTGTGTTGTCAGCAAGTTTTCCAGTATTTGTTAAAGGTTTGCATGGGTAATAAAATCTTGTTGGGAAAATTGATCTAATTTTGAGATTGAGAGGTGTGAAAATAAAAGATCCTTTACTGTAAATTGTAGGTAGGTAACAACAGAAACTTGAATATTAGAAGAAACTGGGTATCGCACAAACCACACACTTTCACATCACTAAAACAAGAGCTGTGCTCACACAGAAACATGAACCTCTTTGCAAACCGCAGAAAGTAAAAGGGAGCTCTCCTGTTTCATTATTGATCTAATTGCTCTTTTCTTGATATGAGAAACGATATGAAATGCTCTTGAATATTCCAGTATGCACAGAAGCAGACCATTACTTTTGGAAACTTTTAAAGGCATAGCACATAGTGGTAAATAGCGAGGTAATTTATTTCTGAGAGTCACAACTGCCTACCTGATGTCACCTAATTGTTCTACTGGAACTGAATATGTTATAGCTTTGATGAGAACTTTCCACTCGGGAGTGATATTAAATGGAGGGAGCCCAGCCCATATTTTCATGTGATTAAATCAGTTTTGGAAGATCTGTTGGTGCAATCCTTTGAAGTAAGTCCTGTTTTAAGAAAAGGTCCTCTTTTTGGAGTACCTCAGTGTTGGAGTGCTTTAAACCTTCTCACCCAAACTGCTCTGCAGTTCTTCGTGGTTGTTGCCTTTATCTAGAATCTCTTTCCTTTGGTTTACAATCCCATTTAAGACCAAGTTTCCTGATTAACCTGAAAGTTTGGGCCTGCGGGACTTGTGCAAAATGTGTGTGGTTAAAACCTCGCCATGTTTGCGTGTGAGAACAAACATGCATAGGAATGAGGTTCCTGGGTTGATCCAGCGAAATCTGGACGTGCTTCAAAGCTGTGAGAGTCTGACAGAGCCGTGCTTTTCTGGGGGGAGCTGCGAAGGTGAGCGTCAGCCTGCGCTCACCTCCGTGTTTTACAACACTCCTCCATTTATGATCTCCACCAGCCCTGCTGCTCCGCCTGCCCCTGCCAGCAGTCTCACCTCCTACTCCCCTGCCAGGCTGAGCAGATTCTGGGGGCTGCTGTCTGCAGGCAGTGCCAGCTCCCTGACAGAGCCCTTCTCGAGGCTGTGGCAGAGCTGACACAAGGGGATCCTTGGTTCTCCTGGGGTTTTGGAAGTGGCTTTCTTCAGTGGCACTGGACACCTTTTCTTTCCCTTGTTTCAGTAACTTCTCTCTTGCTCAGTTTCTACAAGTTTTTAAAAGCACCTGTATCAGCAAATCTGGGACTCTCATAGAATGGTTTGGGTTTGAAGGAACCTTAAAGACCACCTTGCAGCCGTTCCCTGGCCAGGGCCACTTTCCTCTAGACCAGGTTGTCCTGTAGACCTGCACCATCCAACCGGAACCCTCAACTAGAACTGCACAGTGGCTTTTTTTTTTTTTTTTGTAGTGGGTAGTTCATCTGAAATACCCAGTGGTGAGAAAGATACACAATACAACCTTTAATAGAAGATTTTTGAAGCAGTTTAATTCATTTTGAGAACTACTTTTTACTTCCTAAAATCTCCAGCACTTCAAAATGGTCTTGAGATTTGCAGAAAAGATCACTTCCAGCAGTAGCTAATAATAAAAGGTGGGGAGGAAGAGTGACTTGTCTTAATAGCTTGTTCTTAAGACATCTCAATGACTCGTTTGATGAATCAGAGATCAATTTTTTTTTTACCTGAATCTCCTGGCAATTCCCTTTACCTGTATGACATGTTAAGCTCATTGTAATTTTCCTTTCTTGTTTATTGAGTTGTAGATTTTTTTTTTCCCCTCCCCAACAAAACTGAAATTAATTAGGTCTGCTTAAATCAAGATGAGGACACGTCTCCCAGCTGGCAAGAATATGATTCTATGGTTGGAGGGATGTCACTGCTACAGAGAAAAATGGCTTGGTAGTAGTTTTTCAAATTGCTTTTCAAATCCATGCTCATTTTAAGGGCATTTTCCTTTGAATTGTCATGCAGTCCCAAGGTACTGAAGACAAACTCAAAAGTCAGCCTCTCAGAAATCTTATGGATCTGGCTTTGGGTCTCTGCTCCTGAGCCAGTAGAAGAGGAAGCAGGCTTTTGGTTTAGGCTGATCTGGCCAAAACCAGATTTGTTTGCGTTTGTGCACCAAGTTTTGTTTTGTTTTCTTTCTGGAATAGTGACTGTATATATAATGTAATGTGGGAAAAGATTAAGTAAACACCTTTCAGAAAAGCTTTAACAGACATTTGGCAGAAAAGTAAGAAAAAGATTATTTTTTTCATTGTTTCCTCAGAGCTCAGCAAACCATTCTTTTGAGTCAAGGTGAATTGTTGATGTATTTGCAGGACTAAATAGCCGTTTCTAAGGTGCAGATAAATAGTCCGCAAGCTTCCAGATGCTGCCAGGAGGAGAAGTAAACATTTAGTTTTGGAAATGTGCAGATCACTTGCTCAGGTCCCCTGCCCTTGAAGGATTTCTGTTCTTGTTTGTTGATGTTCAAGAGTGCAAGAAAGGCCTCAGTTTGGAGGAGTTCTCTGTTGGCCAGCTCTGTGACTGTCACTGAGGTGAGCCACAGTCCCTGCAGGTGGATGGGAAGAGCCAAGGGGCAAAGGAGAGAGGGTGAAATTGGAGTTTCTGACAGTGTTTCAGTACAGCTGAAGCGCAAGACTGACGTTCCTTAGCAGTGGTGAATGGTAATGCTGTGCTTCCAGCCTGTTCCTAAGAGTGTTGAATATTTCTCTGCCTGCTGGAGGGCAGCTGGGGAGAGGAGAAGCGTTTTACCTTAAATTCATCTGGGCTGAACCAGGGAGAGGAAATCCTGACCCTTCAGCTTTGTGGGATGATATGAAATTAATTTGTAATCCCCAGGCAGGTTCAGAAATTTTAATCATCTACCTAGCTGCTGTTTTCTTGCTTTTGAGTCAGAAGTTGGAAAATAACAGCATACATGAGTTGGATTTCCATCTTTATGCATCCAGTCACTTAATTTTTAAGTACAACATCTTGTGCATGTTCAGGTGCTTGCCCCACATGGCGGCACACTGAATTGTAAAAATTGAAATTAAACCCAACTTTCCAGAAGAATGGTGCAGTTCCCACTGAAGATCATGCTGTCCTGAACTCTCTCACAGTTCCTGTTTGATGACGTTCTTCCCTCCATCATGAACTAAAGCATGGTGCTGAGTGCCATTCAGAGACAGCCATGTTTCAGTGGCAGATGAAATTATTCCTGGCTCTATGAGTTCGTAAAACACTTTGGGATCTTCCAGAATGGAAAGTGTTGTTGTTTGTTTGTCTGAGGCAGTATTTTCACCATGTTTTATTTCAATTGCTCCTATTATATGTGTTGATTTTCGTTATATCTTCAGATAAGGCTCATATGAAATGGGCTTCTGTTTTGTTTTCTCACCAGAGGAGTGATTCATATTCAAATTGAAATGTTGTATTGCTCTAAGCCAACCTTCTCCCCATGCGCTAATGGGAGGAGAGGGAGAAACAGGCATGGACCAAGCAGGATTATTTTTCTCCTACTGTGTTTAGAAACTTTCCAAATGACTTTTCAGGAAGACACGTGGACTTGCCTTGCGTGGGAGAATCCTGGTCTTGTATGTTTTAAGAATATCAAATGAGCTTGTATCTCCTCAGTTGTCTCTTTAGGCTGCAGACCTGTATGCTACTAGCATTGTTCTCCAAAAGAAACAAAAAAGATAATTTATGATCCCTTTTAAGTTGAGGTGTTTTTTCTTTTTTGCTTGTCCTATATTTTCTCTTTATTCATAACGCTAGTTTTAAGAAAGTTACTGGCACTAGTCTTAGGGCAGTGACTCTACAGGCACCTTCTGCAGCACGGCCAAGGCCACCAGCTCATGGTCTCTGCTCCTGCCTGATGCTTTCTCCAAGGGAGCTGGTTGCCATCTACAGGAGAGGAAAACTGCAGTGTAGCAGATGTTTCTGTTCTGGTTAGAACTGGATAGCCCAGTGCAAACTTCCTCAGGAAGTCTTTCCACAGGTACTCAAAAAATGGAGAGAAGAGATGCTGAGATTCCATCTGGGTTCTTGGGTGTTTTTAGGGTTGTGTTGCTCTGTCTCCCGCAGCTCAAAGTGAATGTCATTGTAGATCTTGTGGAGCCTGGTGCCTGTCCAATAAGTACCCAGACTGAGATAATAGAGTATTTAATGGAAATCAATAAAATATAGGAGAATATTCTCACCTTGGCTGAAGTGACCTAGCTGAGCCTACTCAAGAGTATATTTACTGTGTTTTAAACTTAAAATACAGCTCAGTCTATCTCTTTTCTTGGTCCTTCCAAGCTGGGCTTGGGCAGATGAAATGATCCTTCCCCATTCACCCTTTTCATTTTCACAGAGTTTGTGAAACTATTTGAACATTGCTAAGGTGCTCTCAGATTTTGAGATAAATGAGGAGACATTGAAACTTTTTTAAAGTAGCACCTGAGGAGCTGCTGAGCCTTGGAGGATCTGCTGCCTTGAATGCAGTAATTGTGACCATGTCCTCTGTGCTGCTGTGACAGTTCAGTTACACCAAACTGTGAGGGTCGAAAATGTTTTGCACTTTTGTTGGCATAAAATAAGAATGAGAAAGTTTTTTTTTCCAAGGAGGAGAAAAGAGAAGAAGCTGTGACAGATCTTCATAGCTGATGGTAGGTTCATTCACCACAGGAGAGCTGGTGAGACAAATATGACACCTTGGTTACACGTCACCTAACCACTTTCTGACTTAAGAGCATTTGAGCTGGAATCACTTGCAATTAGCATGGGCTTGGCAGAAACTGGCACTGCTGCTGTTTGTGCAGAAACTGCTTGCACAGTCCAGTTGTGCCGGGGGAAAACTGCTGTTAGCAATTAGCACAGGGGCAGTCTTGAGGTGGTGTCTGTGCTGTGGCTGCTCATAGAGCAGCTGATGTCCTTGATGGCGCAGCAGCAACTGTACAACCAGCAGAACAGCTGTCACCTGTACCCAGTCTGCCATGCCAACATTATGTTCTTTAACCTATTTGTCATCATAGCCACACATTTTTTAGGCAGCTATTGGTGTCTGGGAGGTTTTAACTGCATTGCTTATGAGAACCTAGGCATGCACATGGTCCAGGGAGATGTGACCACGGCTCTGCTCTTCACAGTCTGCTCTGAGGCACTTTCCTCAGCTGGCTGTGGTCAGGCTGAGGCGGAGTGCAACCTGTTGTAGGCTCAAATGGCCCAGCTGGGAACAATTGCCCAATTGACACAATAAATTATCTCTAAGTCTGTTAAATTGAGTAAATAATGAGGACCACAGGGCACCTGCTGATCCCCATAACCTGTGCTGCTAGAGGTTGGGCATTCTCCTGCCTGCCTGATGGAGCCTTGGAGCTTGTGAGTGGATGGCGTGGGAACTGGGGACAACTAAGGATTCGTACAGGGATGCAGAGTTGCTCCTTGGGGCAGAACAAGAAATATATGATTCTTGGCCCTAGAATGAAGAAAGCAAGATGCTTTGGACTTGTTGCAACCTGTGCAGTCTGTGAATGTTTTCTTCTTGTCAGATGCTGCTGTCACATAAGTTATTTTCTTGCCAAAGGGCAGGGAATGAACTAGCAAAGTGGGAGAGAGGGCTGCGTGTTATAGAAATCAGTGCACTAAATGTGCAATTCTTTACTTTCTGCTTTTGCAGTGTTTATTTACCTGCAGGATTTGGGGGGGGGGGGCGAGAAGGGGTGGTGGTGTGGGACGTACATCTGTCTCATCCAGGAGAAGGCGTGTGTTCAGATGAGAAAGCATTATGCATACAATGCCTGAAATCAGCCCTTAAAATAGCACACTCCACATCTTAGTAATGTATTGAATATATGTGGATAAGAAACAGTCTGATTGAAGTATTGAGCTTATTGTAGTGTGTCTGCTGTGACTCATCAGGAAATTGAAAGTCTTGGGACAAAACTCGCCCCCCCTTTTTGGGAGAGACAGGAATTAGTCTTTGATGGGAGGTAATTAATTGTTCTGTGATTGCCGTAAATAGGTACTGAACAACAAGCTCGTACTGAAATATTTATATCCTCATCCCTGTCTTGTGAGCCCAGCTATCCAGAGTCTCCATCAGACAGAGACAGTGAAAAAGAGAGTTCTTTGGAATGAGCAGCACTTCCACCTACATGCGTTTAAGCGAGACTGGTTGGAGGTGAGCTGGTAGGCTGCAAGCTGTAATAAGCCATTTACTAGGATAATGGCTGTAGGCTACAAATGCTGTTTCTGCGTAGTCTGTCTATTCAATGCAAACATTAAAAAAGAAAAAGCTCTCTCCCTCAATAAAGTCTGTAATACTCTTAATCCCCAGTGTACTCCATGAATATTAACCCAGCCAATGTCATAATACCCCATGGAGGCAGAGGATGCGTGTGCAGCCTTTTTCATCTACTGGGGAAACTGAGGCAGTGGGAAGGACTTTAGCATTCTGGTTTTGGACTGGGGCAAAATCCTGGGCAACAGCCTGGTTTGATGGTAAGTAGGCACCTGCTGGCTGGCCCTTGGTGGGAGCATGGGAATTACGATTTTCAGGGTCTAATCCCATAAATTTAGGGTTTCATTTGGAGAGATTTGCTGCCTGCTATTGCAGGCAGTGCTGCCCTGCTTGTGGAGTCACAGAGGGTGCATAGGCACAGCTGGTAGGAGTGGATTGTGAGGGTAAGAGTATGTGCAGGAATATCTCTGTAATTTACTGCGTAGCTATAGCCATTATGTATCTGTCTGACTGCAGGATATTGCTGGGAATCCAGATGTTGAGAAAAGAAGCAAGAGAATCAAGATGATCAAATACCTGTTTAAAAAAAACAGTGCCCAAGGAAAAGGAGCTTGATGGCTTTGTGTTTGTCTGCAGTGAAGTCATGGCAACAGAGAACTCATTTAGCAAAATTAACTGTTTCTCTATCTTACCAAAACAAAAATCAAATTAAAACAATGCAAGGGAACATCCTTTTAGCTGAACCAAATGAGTCCATTTGTGCCAAAGCAAAGGAGTCATCCTGGGGAGTTTGCTCCAGAGAGCACATATTTTATTGGTACAGAATGTAACAGTTGTCCCAAAGCCATAACTGTAAAAGCATGGTGCCTTAGGCGAGCACTTACAGTAACAGGAAAACCAAACTTAGGTTTCCGCACCTGCATGGTGTTGAAATACAAGCATGTTTTAAGCTTTTGGTTGTTTGGGATTTCAGCTCAGTTTAGATCTGGATGCAGTTTTCAGGACTATAATTTCTTTGAAGCTCCTTATGGGTAATGCTTAGTTTTGAAAGTATCTGAGGACAAAATGCTGATGCTGCATTGGCTTGGGTGCACCCAAATACTTGTAAAAAACCAGTTGTTGCTAGATCCCTTTGACTTACATTAGACCATTGGCTTCTGTGTGCCCAAGACTCATTTTAATCTCCTAATTTAAGTGCTATTTGAAATAATTCTCACACAAGCCCCAGAGATGACTCTTCTGTGCTACTTCTGTTTTGACATTAACTGCCCACCTCCAGGCACAGACCACTCTGTGAAGAAGCAAAGAGGTGAACCACACAGTGACTGTATTGGTAGGTACGAAAGTTCATTTTACATCACTGAGAATCTCATATTTGGAATTCAGAAATTGTTCATCTTGGTAATGAGCAGGGGCAAGCTCCAGGGAAAATATCATGAACTCAGATGTGTTGCTTGAGGCGCCTGGAAAGTGGCGTTTCTCTTAAGCAGTGTTTTCCAACCAGATTTTACTTTGTGGTTCTCTGGGAGATGGTTTTAGGCAACACCTTATGGTTTCCCTGAAGGTGTCTGACAGCAGAGAAGCAGAGTTTTTATCTGTTTGAAGGAGTGCAACAGTTTGGGGGAGATTTTAAGGATGATTCAACTTTGAGATGGCTTCTGTCAAAAATGTTGGGTAAGCTTCAGACTAATTGGAAACTTCCCTTTTCGTTGAAATCACAGAATCACAGAATATTTTGATTTGGAAGGCACCCATAAGGCTCATTGAGTCCAAATCTTAAGTCAGTGCTCACCAGGTGAATGCAAATTGTTTTCCATTGGTTCTCATACCTGGATGACACTGATGTCTTTCTCCTGCAGCTTTAACTTTGGTTTAATGAAAGAAAAGTGAATACTGAATGTATGGAAGGAGTTCTGATCAGTGTAGGAAAACCACAATCATTGTATATCTGGGTAGATCACTGGTAGATCTGGGTAGATGTTATTTTGAAGGTGATCCATGTCAAAAGTCAATGTTTAAGGGTTCTTTTTGGAAAGCATCCCTTTCAGGAGGGACCTCATGTGAATAGTGGAGCTCCTCATGCTGCTGGATCACACTTATCAGGTGGGTTGCAGAGGCTGGCTGGGAATTGTTGACACTTCCCAACTCAGCCTCAGGCTGGTGTATTTGCAGTAGTGGCCTGTTTCTTTCCACTTGTTTTCTCATCCCCAAGCCTGGACATAGTCCTTGGTTTAGCTGTTAACAGTGTGGGAGCAGAAGATCCAGGCTGAAGCAGCCTACTGGCACAGCCATTCCTGTGGGCTTGGGTGTTGCCATCAGGAGAGGGGAGTGCAAGGGGGTGAGGGTGGAAGGGCAAAGCCCAGGTTTGCACATCAGATGTCGTCAGAGGCTTTTAAGGAGTAGCAACTCACATACCAGGCTTTCTTTGGTGAGGGATGAGATCCCCAAACCAGAATGTTCACATATGAGGCAGCCCCAGCCCTTTGGGTTGTCCCAACACGCTTGGGGAGGATAAGCACAGCGGAAAAGCCTGAGGAACTGCTGCCAAACGACTGGGAAGATGCAGCCCACGGTGTCTGTTGTGTCTGAGATCTCTGTAAAGTCTCTCGCATCTTTCCTCAAGTTTAGTTTTCCAGTGGAGGCTGTTGCAGTAATGAGAATGTCTCCCATCTGCTCCTCACATGGCTTGGCACATTTAGCCAGAATATATATATTTTTATTATGGGGTTAGCCAGTGGTAACCATGACAATTAGACTTATCACGCAGCAGTTTTTTTCCCTCCTTGAGTCAGTTTGAAATGCTGACAATTAAATGGATACAGTACACTTTAGAGATCCATCAGTCTCTTTGTTGTCTTGACAACCAGAGTATATTTAGAAATGTAACAAGTACATGGAGTTCAATTGCACTTTTGCTAAAACATAGTTTTGTAGCTTGAGAATTTAATCTGTTGTTTGTAGATCCAGGTGCTTATTTGAGCTATGCCTGACTTTCTCTTTGGTCTCTCTGGGAAGCTCCACCATTGGCTGGTGGAAGGAAGGTCCTTGTCAAGCAGGGAGCAAACCTGCCCACTGTGTGTGGCAGGGGCTTGGGTGAGGGGCTGGCAACCACTTCCTGCTTGGGTACTGGATGTGCTGGGTGTTCCCATGTCCTTGCAGCTATTGATTTGTAGTGCAAGAGGAGCGCGTGTGGTTGTTGTCCCAGATGTTTGCCTCTGCAGATCCAGCTCAGCAGACAGGGCTGGGGAGCCGTGAGCAGCATGTCCAAACACCCTCTCCAAGATGAGCTGCTGTCAGGGTTCAGTGGCACTTTGGTAGAGGAGGTACAGTGGTACAGTGTCATGCTGCATGACACTGGCAGACTGTGATGGCTCTCCTCCTGCCCCTGAGCTACCCAAGCTTTGGTTGCAGCTCTTGGCCGTGGAAGCAATAGCGAGGACTGTTTCTCCATATAATTTCTTCTGTTTTGTCTTTGATTTGATGGGGCGTGTCTCTTGGATTTTAACAAAATACTACTACTAAATTTTTTTTTGTTCCTTCCAGTTTGACTGGCAAAATTGAGTTCATCCTCTCCCTGCTGAGCTGGAATAGCAGTGTGTGGGCTAGCTGTCTGGAGCTATGGATTTTTAAGGCTGCATCTAGGACTGGAAGAGAAGGAGGGAATTAGGATGGAGTGCACTTTGTGGAGCTCTAAATAAGCCTGTCTCCCAGCCCCGCTGTGCACACAGTGATGGTGGGTGTGTGTGGAGTGTCTGTGTTACTCCTTGCCCTTTCCCTTTTGAGCCAGGAGAGAGCTGTGGTCAGTGCAGGCACCTGTGTGGGTGTGACAGCAGTACCTGCAACTGTGGTGACATGCCAGCCCAGAGGAGCAGCTGGGATGTGTGGCCTCCATCTGCTGCCACCCTACAGCCCAAAGGCTGTGAGATGGGGGCTGCCACCACAATGTCCTTGTTACTGTCTTAGCACAGGACCTGGCAGTGCCACTGTCTTGCTTGGCACGCTGGCTTCAGATCCATGTCTGGACATGTGTGGATCAGAGTACTTCCCTGACTTGAGTGATAAATGAATAAAATGAAAGTCAGATGAAGAAATAGCTCAAATGTTCCCCGTTGCCCCTCTACCTGGCTGACCCAGAGTTGTCCTGGTCAGGCTGTCCCTTCAGAGGGCTCACAGGCTGAGGAGCTGCTAAAAGGGACTTCTTTGTGGTGAGGTGTTGATGGCCTTTCATAATTGGCACCTGAATGCCATGGCAGGGATGGGATGCTTGTGTATTTTCTGTAAAACGTGAAGCAAGACTCCTCCATTTCTCCCTGTCTTAGGCTTGGCTGTTAATTGATTCCTGGCAATATTTTTTAGTCAGAAGAAGTGAAAAAAAAAAACCCAAACAAAACAGAATTCTCCTTTATCGGCAAAGCAGCAATCTGAACAGGAGATTGGTTACAGCAGGTGGAGTGGCCTTTTGCTGGAGGGAACTGGTTCATTTGGTGAGATGGTTTAAAGAAGACAATGGTGTGCCCATGGCATGGGTGTAGTGGTGTTCATCCCTGGGCAGAGATCCGTAAAACTGGTCAGGAGTGCTGCTCTGCTCCTGGGGAGCACAGCCAGCACAGGTTTGCCACTGGAGTGGTTTATTACCAGGAGGTGAGGAAGGCTCCATGGAGTGGAGTCCACCCTGAGGTCAGTTATTAGGGACAGTGACAGCCAGCAAAATGTATCTGTATTTCCTTGGCTTACATGTTGTCTGGGCACTATACCCAAAATATCAGTAAGACTCAGAAAGAGGACAGAATTGCATGATTTTGCTTCCTTCTTCCCTGTGTTTCTTCTTCATTCATTAGCTGTCAAATAATGTGGTTGATTTCTCAGTGTATATGCACAGTTCAGTTTAGGTTTTGTATTTTCTTTCTTCTCTCTGTTTCACCAATTTCCCAATGAAAATCCCAAACCATAGTTGTATTTCCACTCCAGCTCAGTTTGTGGACTGTTAACATGCTTTGTTCCAGTGTTGAATAGCTGATGGGGTGTATTCTTAAAATATAACCACCAAAACCTAACAATCCTAATGACTATTCAAGAGTGCTTTAAACAAGTTATCCCAATCCATCTGACAAGGATAATGGTCTTCTATTAGAAGATACTTAGCTGGAGGTTGGATGAGCTGTAATGTTTATGGGTCTGCAGATCTGTAACCAGACAAACTCAGAATGACTCCTTGGATTTCAGTGGAGCTGTATTTGTTTATTACAGCTGAGGCTTAGGCAGTAGTTTAGATGCAAATTGCAACCTCTGTGAAGTTAAGTGGGGTTTTGATTTAATTTCTGGAAGCAGTAATGTCCGCAGAGAAGCGAAGAGCTGGGACCCACACAGCCCGAGGTCTGTAACTTTGGGTTGCTGCCTTTCACTTACTGTCAAGATCAGATTCCCTTGGTTGGGGCTACTAATTAAAATGCAGCTTCTCTTAAGCATCTCCTGAAGGCAGGAAAGAGAGAGTGGAAGTACAGCCTATACAGATTATGTATCTCTCTCCACATTTTGCAGAAAATGCCAGTGCTTGGGTGGTTCTCTCTGACTTGTGGTTGGGCTGTTGACCTGGAGCTTGTGCTCTCAGCTCCAAAAATGCAAAGGCTCTATACTGAGTTATCTGGCACTGATGGACAGAGAGCTGGGATCTCCTTTCCCCCAGCTTACCCATGTCCATGCAGCAGTCAGGAGACATGGACCACTGCTCATCACCCCCACTGTGTGTGGCATAAGTGATTCACCATGCATTCATTTCTGGTCACATAAGGGGCATCAGTTTAAAGGAGGCTTGAGACATAGGTTAGTGTCAGCTATTTGAAGTCTGAAGTCTGAAAGCAACATCAAACAGGGAGCAGAAAATGTATCATGCACAGAAAAATCTCTGGGATTTGCTTCTCCCTTTAAAAAATAATAGTAATAAATTCCAAACTGTTTGCATATGCGGTCTCCTCTGTGGTCAGGACACCTGTCTGCCTCTTTGCTGATACTTGATACAGGCTTACAGCGCTTGCAAAAATGTTAACGTGAATTTTTTGTCATGGCAAATGTGAAAAGAATATCCAGTGTCTGTGTGGGCAGGTTCTCAGCGAATTTTTCTCTGCTTTTTGCACTTCGGTGAGGATCTGAAGCAACTGCTGAAATTCTGCTGCCCTTCCTTCACCACACACCAGGAAGGCAAAGCTGCTGCCCTGCCAGACCTGGTTCTCCTGAGCAAGACAGCTGATGGTGGGGATAATGAGTTTTAACCTGGCTTCATTAAAAAATAATATATGCAACTGGCTAGAAGTGGATCTCCTTCTCTTTAATGACTTTTGATCCTTGGCTGATTTCAGGAAAATAGGGGTGAGGATGCAGTTAGGAGGAGCTGGGGGTCACCTGGTGACACCAGGAGCATGGTGGGCTGGGAGACCAGGGGTATGCTGAGGTGGACCTTTTGGTAGTCATCATTAGTACTTTTTAAACTTGCTAGTTGCTTCTCCAGGGCTGAGATTAGAGGAAATAGAAAACATCAGAGTAAGCTCAGATATCAATAAGCTGGAAGTATTAAAGACTGCTGGTTGAAGAAAGCTTGTGGTAACTTGAAAAAACTGTGTTTTCTCTTTAATTGGGTGTCTTTGGAGGCACCCAGAAAGGAAACCAGGGCCAAAGGTGGAGGTAGGGTTTGGGCTGTCTCACCCTGACTCTTTTTTCACAATGCCTGTGTGTTTAATGCATCCCATCTCTGCTCTGGTGCTCCTTGATGCTCACATGGCCAAGCCAGTGCTGTGGGAGTGACTCATGCTTGGCCTTGAGCAGTGGCTGAGGCTTGGGAAGAAGAGGCCCTTTAAGCATGAGAGGCAGAAGGGCGTCTGGTCAGGCTTTGAAAGAGACTTTGTTACCTGCAGCCCTTACGTCAGTGCTTTTCACCAGCTCTGCAGTGATTTAAAACAAGTAGCTTCTCTTCCAGATAAACCTCAGCTACCCCAACACTTGCTCAGATGTAATCTGTGCTGCCAGCGATGAAAAACCCCTGTATGGGTCAAAACAGGGACAGACTGACACATGACGTGTGTCAGAGGGGAGCAAAAGAGGCTATGGTCTGCTCTGTACAGGAGGGCAGCTGGCCTTACATGCCCTTTTGGGGTTGTTTTCTTGGCAAGGCATTACAGCCACCTTGATTTACTTTCTGCTTGTACGGTGAGCAAAACATTGATTCTGACCTTTCTGTTTGCACCCACAGAGGTCCCTTGGAAGAGCCTGTCTGTACGTCTGACTGGGTGCCTGACAAAGCTGCCTTGCTTCCAGGTGAGGAATGGATCAGCTCCCAGGGCTTTTGCCAGCTGCTGAGTTGAGGGACAGTGGGAAGACCTTAGTACCATGTTCGGTCCTTCTACAGCTGATGGGCATTTCTCCAAAGCCTGGGATGATGTGATGCCAGCCTGCCCAGGAGGCTTGAGGTGGTTTTACTGTTTCTGGGTCCAAGTTTGGAATTAGCAAACGTGCAGGCCCTCCTGAAGATTGGAAGTGTTGCATGGGAGCAATTGCTTGGTCCTGTGTGTCATGTTGCTTTCACTTCTTTTTTGAAAAAAGCTTTCCTGCTTGTGGACCTGAACTCATTCCCCATCCATGACATGGCTCTCTGCAGGCTGTGGATGTTCCCAGTGGTGATGGAGGGCTGGCTGTATTGTTGGCTGAATCTGTGTTTCAGTGGACAAATAGAAATTAATGTGAGGAGCAAATTAATTCATTCTTCAGAATTGCCAATTCTGTCATATTCACTGGAGATATTTAGCTGTGACTTACGGATCACCGTGATGAACTATCCCAAAATATTGCAGGAGTTGCTTGCTGGATTATGTGTAGGACACAAACTGTCCTTTGTCCCCATCCCATGATAGAATGGTTTGATTGCAGGAAGGGTAAGATTGCAGAGCAGGACCGGTGTCAGGACAGTGGGTCTGTCCTCAAGCCTCTCTCAGTTGTGCCACCCCAGGAGACAGAAAGTTGCTGGAGGTGCTGCAAAGTCATGGCAACGGGGGGAAGAAAGCAGCCTGTGCAGCCCTGCTGAGAAGAGAATGAGTGACCAACTCCCCTGGTGGCTGTGACCAGTGGAGCTTCTTTGTTTGCTGTGATGTTACCTGACTTTAGGAGTATGAGATGGGCCAAAATCAGGAACAGTGAATCTTCACTCTGTTGTGTCACTGAATTTAATTGTGCTCTCATTCTTCTCTTTTGATGCACAATGTACGTCCCTACTTTCTGCCTTTATCCTCTTCTTGAGTCTAATTTTTGTGCTTTTTTGGTTGTTTTTTTTTTTTTTTTTGGTGGGTAAATTATGTCTAGGTAGAGATGAGATTTTAGTATCCTGTTTACTGCAAGCAGTTGGGACCATTAATAAATGTTGACAGACAAAGACAGACCAGGGATTAATAAGTAGAGGACAGAAGATTAATAGCAAGAGCATAGAATCTAGTTCAAGGCCTGATCTTCCCAGTTGCTGGGCTATGGAAGATTAATGGTAGCTCTTCTGCTAGCTTCTCACTCTTTCTGTGGTAGCTTTCCTGGCTAGATTTAATAAACCATCCCAGTGGGTTGCTATAAATATGAAATCTAGGAAGAAGCCCATTGTTAAATTAAGATGTCCTTATGTTAACTAAAAGAGCCAGTATTAGTTTTGCTTTCTAGTCAGCACTTGAGCAACATCAATGCATTTGTGAGTGGTGAAGTCAGATTTTCAAGTGCTTACAACTCCTCTCAAGACAAAAACATATCACAAAATATGTTTTGTGAAGCAAGCTGTGTCTGACAAATTGGTTTTTTACTCTGTGTCCTGTGCAAGAGATTGATTTCTCTTCTCTTGACTGGGTTTTCAGCTTCATTTCTGTGAAAAATTGGGCTCTTGACCTGTTGCATCTGGTCTCTCATTAGGTTTAGTGTGAGATTAGATCATTGCAAGAAAACACTAGCTTTACAAAGAGCATTCCTGGTTAAATTTGTGGGAGAACCGTAGAACATGGGACTGCATCACAGAAAGTTTTATTGTCATAGAAGGCTGTGTGCTCTTCAGGGTATCCTGTGTAGAAAGCAAACTTCAAACTCTTTCTTTTTAGGCTGGAACTATTGATTTAAGCACTCCTATTGTCTTTTGACCTCTGCCCTCAGGTATTTTCCACAGTCTCTGCAAAGATGATCCCCAGCACTTGGTGCATAAGGTTATAGTGATATATAGGTGTGTGCATGGCCGTGTTGGGAAGGAAGCAGCTGTGTCCCTGTAACAATGAGCATGATGCAGCTGGAACTAACATCAGAACTGCATGCAGCAATAGCTGAATTTCTTTTCTGGGGAAGAAAGCCTATGCACTGCTTTGGTGGCCCTGTAACAAAGCTTTTCCCCTCTTGTCTGCTCTTGCATGCGGTGCCCTTGGCTTTTCAGAAGTTAATTGATTTGTCTATATTATGAGTCTCTCTTTAATTTTATTTGTGTAAAGAAGAACACACACTAATCTTTCTCCAGAGAAATGTTTTGCCTTGCTCCTCTTTGAACGTTGGCCCTGGGTCTGCTGTCTCTTAATGAGTCTTTAACTACACAGCTATGGTTCCCACATGCTCCAGCCTTGACACACACATAGTTGTTCACCCACGTGCCTGCTCCCAGCTGAACCGAGCCGGCCCGCTCCCCTCGCTTTGGGCTTTGTGTGCAAGGCAGCACCTCCCTGGGAAGCCCTGTGTGTGAGAGGGGGCTTTAGACCTACACAGAGAGATGGACTAAGCCTCACATGAGCTGTAACCTCTTTACCACCCTGTCCTCCCACCCTCTGGCTTGTTTAAAGTGCATCTCCAGGAGCGCGCAGTGGATTCCTGTGGGCTGCGCTGCCTGCGGTGAGGACCCGAGCGAGCGCCGAGCGCCCGATGCTGAATTACTGTCTGGAATGCCCCTGGCTGCCAGATCCTTGATAGCTTGTTTTTAATGAAGATTCCTCCTGTAATTCCTAGAATATCTTGCAGTGCTGAAAAAATGAGCGGTGTGTGTATTTTGCTGTGGGCTGAATTTTTTCCTGCTCTTCACAGTTCCCTCCATGAACAGAGAGGAGGAGGGGGAAGCAGCTGACTGCTTTTTTTTGTTGTTGTTTTTGTTTTTCTACTTGACTTCTGTGAAATATGTGGCGATCAATCGCTCGCGACTAACAAAATGTTTTTGTTTCTCTTAGCAAAAGCATATGGGAACTGCAGGAAAAGCATATGGGCGTTTTTAGGAAAACATATTGGTGAATGGACAAATTATAGCGGTGCCAATATGTTTTGGATGTCTGGCTAGACCACTACTACTGCCACACTTGCTGGCATGCAGACACATCCAGAAGATTTCCAGCATGTGAGGAGTGTGTAGCTGCTCCTGGGGAATGGCAGGCTGGGCTGGATGAAGCCCCTGCTGAAACGGTGCTGTGATCCATCTTCGGGGTGCGTGACAGCCTCATGATGTCCTGGGCTAGGCTCTGGGCTCATGCTTATGGCAGCATATCCATTCTGTCAGGAGATGGAGCCCAGAGATCTACGTGCAGCTGGCTGCAAGCAATGATAATGGTAACCATTTTTCTTTCCAAAGCACTGGAATGCAGTCTTCATAACACCTGAGCTTCTTGCAATCAGCCAGGCAGCCTCTGGTTTTCCTCTGCTGCTCTAGGAAGATCTTTGTCTGTTATTTTTGATTTCTCCATCAGGTGGTTTGCTTTTCAGGAAATGCAGACATTGATAGTATTGTTTCTGGTCCCAGTCCTGTTTACCCTGGTACTGGTGATCCAGAGAAAGGGATCCATCGTCAGGGAGCTGTAAGGGGATTAAGTTGTCTAGGCTGGTGGGCTCTGGTGGCTCACAGCATCCCTGCAGTGGGAGCTGCCCTGCTGTGGACCCCTGTCCATGATGTCCTGGATTGGTAGCTCCAATGGGGCGGCCCTTCCTGCCCACCCCAGCAGTGAGGGAGCACTGCCTGTCTGGGATGGGCATGGCTGGGCTGCAGAAGGGGGTCAAACACATGGCTGAAGACTGGGGGGATAAGCAAGATGCACATCTGGGCAGTCATTTGGATGTTGCAGGGTTCATCTTGGTTATGAACTGGCACTCAGATATTCTGAGTGGTAATTCGGCATCTTTTAGTGCTCTCCCTCTTTGCCAGCTTCAGGATGATTTGCTAGTGAGTAATTTTACATTATTTAATGTAGCCACTTTCCTTATAGCTCTTTTGTTCTGTGAAACAATTCCTTATTTTATTATGCAAACAGTACATTAAGATCCTTGTGGGCCTAAGTTCCCAACAGTGCTTGAGATGACAGCAGAGAAGTAGGTTATTTCAGAAATCATGATTCTCTCCTCTAGAAGCTTTCTTGGAGTTCTGCTTTAACTGCCTTTGATATTATACGTGCTTAAAAAAAAGGGCTAAAAAAAATTCAGTACTTCCTAAATGTTATAGAGCTCAAAAAATACACTGTATGCCTTGTCACAATATTTAATACAGAGTGCTATTTACAGTAATGAATCAAAATGTCAGTTTTTAAAATATGAACTGTCAAAGTGTTCCTACTTCGCAGAAAACTTTGATATGACAGTTTGTTAATCATATGACTATTACATCAAATGTGTCTAAGAGTACTTTTGCTCGACAAAGTCTTTTTTTATTCCTTTCCCCTCCCTTTTCCCTGTTAATTCTGGCAGGGTTGTTTGACTGAATGTACTCTAATTAGAGGTCAGAAGAATCCAGAGCTGAATGCTTTTGTTTATGGACAGAAGGGATGTGTCAGTGCCTGTGTTCTTGCTGGCCATGGTCACCTAATCTTAGGTACAGCCTAGTTTGGATCATGTCTCTCTTGTGAGCATGGTGGAGTGGTGCTGATGCCTCTGGGGTAACTGCATTTGGGCAGCTGGGCTAAAACTGTCTCTTGAGTAATAAAAAGCTGGCTTGTACTGTAGCGTTTCTAATCCCTGCAGCTCTAGCATGAGAGCACAAGTAAAATAAAGATCTTGAGGCTGCCTGTGCATCCTCAATGAGCTGAAGGGCTGGTGGGGCAGGGCAGGGCTGGTGCTGCTTCTTGAGCACCAGGCAGGGGCCTGGGAATGCCAAGGTCCTCTCCCCTGTGCCTTTGATTTTTCTGGACCCAGGTCAAGGAGTGACCTGGTCTCTGATTTCCCTTCCATTAATTTAGACCAAAATGCTTTGCTTTTTTTTATTCTTTTGTTTGCTTATCTGCAAAATGGGAGTAATTAATTGATATTAGTTAACTCACAAGTCTCCTTAAAGCCGATTAGTCAAACAACTGCACTTCTGGTGAAGACAAGGGAGAGCTTATGTAGATAATTGTGCTTTAGAAAACAGCCTCTGGAAGGAGCAGAGGGCTCAGCATGCTAATGTGAGGACTGGAGGCCAGAGAGGAGTCCCAGGTGTAGCAGAGTCATGTACCTCTGCCCAGAATGTCTTTGTGCCACATTGCCTAAGGCTTCAGATGGATTCTCACTGCTTGTTAAAACTCTCAGTTACCATCGCGTAGGTCTTACAAGTGCAGTATTTCTGAGTTGGAGTTGGCCCAGCACAGCTATGGGAATAGGAGGAGTCTGAAAAGGCAAAAGCTGTGTGTCAGCAGTCCAGAAAAGAGGAGTGTAGGCAGTGCAAGACAGTAAATCTTGGAATCAAAAAATCATGGAAAGGTTTGGGTTGGAAGGGAACTTTGAAGACCCTTTAGTTTGAATTCTCCTGTGATGGGCAGGGACACCTTCCACTAGATCAGGTTGTTCCAAGCCCTATCCAACCTGGTTTTGAACACTTCCAGGAATGGTGCATCCATAGATTCTCTGGGCAATTCATTCTGGTGTCTTATTGTAAAAAAAAAAATTATTTCTCGGGCCAAATCAGATGGTCTTGATTGTGGGTGTTTCTGGGGGCCTGATTAACTTGGAATTTCAGCTGGGCATGTCTGTTAAATAACAACCTCAGCACGTGCACTCATGTTACTAAAGAGACGATAAGGAGTTGTTTTCAGGGGTGTGGTCGCACATTTAAGTGCACTTTTGAGCAGCACATCGGTGAGCTCTGGTGTGTGGAAGGCCCAGGTAAAGGTACTGCACACACCTGAAGTCTGATGTGCTGAGGCCCACTGGGTCTCACCACTGGAAGGAGATTGGGAAGGTGAGGCAGTGCTGTAGCATTTGTCACATTCATATTCTGCTGATAGAGGAGGTGAGGAAAAAACAGAGGGGAAGAAAGCTGGGGAAGCAGGT
This sequence comes from Pyrgilauda ruficollis, assembly GCF_017590135.1. Taxonomy (NCBI): domain Eukaryota; kingdom Metazoa; phylum Chordata; class Aves; order Passeriformes; family Passeridae; genus Pyrgilauda; species Pyrgilauda ruficollis. The sequence continues at coordinate 10,041,039 of NW_024520318.1, forward strand.
GCTGGTGAGTGAGGTGGTGACAGCAGGAGAGGCTTTGCCGGTGGTGGTGCCTGGTGTGGACCCCCAGGAAGTCTGAGAGAAGCTGTTGGGTGAATCAGTCCCCAAAGGGCTCTTGCACAAACACAGGGGTGCAGAGGGGTGCCAGCAGCAAGGGCCACTGGCAAGGCGTGTGTGAAGGCATCCCTTTTCAAACCATGTCTTTGTCACCTCCACTGGGCCACTGCTGCTGCGTTTCCTCATCCCACAGAGGAACGTTGATTATTACTCAATTTTCATTTCAGACAAACCACATTTTTAGTGCGACGATTTTTTCTTTTATTGTCGTTAGTGGAATGGGTGGAAAAGGAGCTTTAACAGATGTATGATTAGCAGGGCATGAAATTAAAAATGTTTGTGTACAAGGAAAAGGTTGTTTACTACCGAATTCCTCATTTGAAAATGAAGTGATACTAAGACTGGCAGTGCAATTCTGCAGCAGCCCCCCAGTCCTTTTCTGTCCCTCCCTCAGCAGCTGCAAAGTGTAATAATATTTTTAGTGCTACTTTTATTAAAAAAATAATAACACAATTGAAAAAGTCAGTATCTGCCTTTGGAGGCAGATTATTTAAAGAGGTTTTTCTCGTGCTCTGGCACTGATGGAGTCAATTCAAGAAAATATTTTGACTGATGTTTAAGCCACACTGATTAGGCTGAATTGAATATTTTATATCAAAATTCATTTGGGTGGAAAATAAGGTTCTGATTGAATAATTCTGAGTGTGGGCATGTACCTGGGTGAATAGTACGTATTGCCAAAATGTTGAAAAATTCATATTTGGAGTTGCTGCTGCTGCAGCGTATGCAGAGAGGTGCAGATTAGTATGTAGTACTCAGTTCTTCCCCCATTTTGTGGGTCAGACTTGTAGTGGTTTTGCACAGGAATGGTTTCAGGCTCTGGTAGAAAGCCATCAGCTCTTAGATTTTTGTCTTAGAAGTGTGGGGGTTTATCCCCACAGAAGATATCTGTCCTTTTTCCCCCCCACCTCCATGATAATGAAATTTTTAGTTTGAGAAAATGATCTTTCTATTTAGGAGCTTTGCCTGTGATGCGCAATTCTCGAGTACCGCTGATCTTCCTTGATTTTTTAAAATTATCACAGAATCGTAGAATATGCTGAGTTGGAAGGGTGGATTAGGATCATCAGGTCCAAGTCCTGGCCCTGCACAGGACACCCCAAGAATCACACCACGTGCCTGAGAGTGAATTTTAAAAGAACAAGGTTAAGATGTGTGCATCAGAAAGGCTTCATTTGTGTTAGTCTGCTGAGATAAGCCCAGTCCTACCTAGGACTGAACATTTCCCAGGTGCTTTGAATTCTCACCTGTCTCATTCTTTGTCCCCTAAAACCTTTGTGGCCAAGGTCAAGGCTGACACTGGTTGAAGCCTGTTGGGCTGCTTGTGTGTGAAGTTTCATCTGGGTGAGTGTTTGCAGGACCCGGACCTGCGGCATCTTCGTGATGGATTCTGCCCACTGGGCCTGGATGGCACTGAGCAGAAAATAGGAAGAGGGCTAAGAGATTGTTCCTGCACTCTGGGAACAATTGAGACAGAAAATTGCTTCCAGGATTTCTTCACTTTTCCACAGAGAATAATCAGCCTATGTGATTCTCTGCCACAGGAAATTCTGCCTGAATCTGTTACTTAAAGACAGCAAGCAAAGTTCAGATGGCAGCCTGAATACCAGAGGTGCTGCAGAGCAGGGACTGTCCCTTACTCAGAGGTTTGTTTTTTTTGGTGTAGTTCATTTTTTTGCTGTTTATGTCATGGGATATCACAATGGTGCAACCAGTAGGACTGATAATTGAATAATGGCTTAGATAGCCAGCGTGTTCTGGATGCACATTTAGACTTTGCTGCCCTAAACAAGAGAACAGATTTGTTTGCTGAGCTTGTAAAGGGAGTTTTGCTTAGCCTTGGATTCTACACCTGAGATTGTGGGGGAGCTTAGAGCAATTCCAGGGAGGTGATGGGTGTCTGGTAATTTCAATCCTTCTCTTGACTTGTTTTAATCTTTTCTTCATTGATGTCAGCAAATCACTACTTCTGCACCTTTATTTGTTAATATGGAGGATGAGGCAGCACTTGGGCTCCTTGGTGAGGTTTGTGTTATGTTTCTAATAAGGCCTTTCAACCATGTGTTTTATTCCAACTTTTAGGGGAAATTATTAACATTTTTTGAGTGAGAGTAGTTGTGGCCAAATCACTGCATGAGCATTATACCTGCTGGGCTCCAAAATTTGATTCCTAAATTTCCATTAGTGGGTCATACTGGGCCAAAGGATATTGAACTGCTAGAATAGAAAGGAATAAAACAGAATGGAGTTGGTGTTTGGTTATGGGCTCTGGATGTCATTGTTCCTGACTGTTCATCTGGCTAATGTTTGCTTTTGTGTAGTATTTGTCTGTGTCTGTGCTTCTGTGCACATGGGGAAAAGGAGGACAAATATCACTGGGGTGGATTAGCATTAAAAAATAGTTAACTGATCAAAGCCATAAAGCTTGTCCAAGTGAATTCTTCAGAGAAATAGTTTTGAATTTCCCAAGCAGCCGCAGGCCATAAAAGCGAAGCACTATCATTCAGAGATGCAAAAAATCCCCTTCTGTTGGAGTGTTGGACCTATTTGTTCCCTTTTAGGAGGGAATTCAAAATGTTTTCTTAATTTTCTTCTGAACAGCTTACTGCTATCCATCATGAGCCTTTGCAGCTCTGCTCCCCCTCAGTTTTAACCCTCCACTGAGATCTCTATGTCCGTACTTAAAATTTTGGATGCCTTTTGGCCCTGTGCACTTTGCTCTTACAGACCACACCTTGTCTCTGAGCTCAGAATGTTGTAAAGGAGGGGCTAAATGTTGTCCTCAGTGCCTTGGTGGAGGTGACAGGGAAGGTGGGATGCAGATGGGGAGTGATGCCTGGAAAGATTTTCCACAATTCCCTTTCCTGGGAAAGGGAAGCCTGGGAGCCCTGTTCCTGGTGCCATGTTCTCTCTTCTTACTGGTGCTGTCCCACCAGAAGCACCAGCCCCACCAGGTCTGCAGAGCAGGTGGGACAAAGCTAGAGGGAATTTCCTTTCTTTCACATGTAGGAAAGTTGTTTGACTGCTCAAAGTTATTGAAGTCTCATACTGAAGGTTAAGCAACCAGCCTCTGGGAACTGGGCACATAAATTTGCATTATGCTTATGAAAGTCTCTTTCACAGTGTTTTGCTTTTTTGCTTCTGCTTAAGATGTAGAAAAGAATGAAGTGCTGGTGTATGGTCCATACACAGGGTATTTGGATGGCACAGTCATTAATAGGAATGAAAATTATACTGTGGTGTTTCAGAGCTTGCCAAGGAAAAAAGAAAGGAAAAACTCTCAGAAGACAAAGTGCTTTGTAGCTGGAAGTGCCTGTTGCCCTGCAAGGTCTCAGCTGTCCTTTTCAGTCCCAGTCTTCTATTATTGAAAATATTTTTTGGCCTAATACCTACTAGCTTTTTAATACTGCTTAATTGTATGCATGCTGCCCCCCCCAAAAGAAAGCCACACATTTTTCTGCTTTTGGAAATGTTCAGCTTTAGGGCCCCCAGGGAGGGTGTTAATGGCTGTGTCCCGGCTGCCTTTGAGGCAGAGTATTTCAGTTTTACTTTCCTTCTGAAATTTGAAGTTTCATTCTCCAGAAAATGAAATTTTAATATAACAACATTTAAAGTGTGTATGTGTATATGTGTGTATATATATATGTGTGTGTGTGTGTTGTGTGTGTATATATATATATATAATTATTTTTAATCCTGAGTCCTAAGTAGAAACTGAGGTCATCTTTGTGACAGGTGGGCAGTGTGTGGAGAACAAAGGTGTGTCTGAGGGACTGGACTGCAGCTTTGGAGAGGGATTAGATGTTTGCACAAGTGTGGGCATGGCATTCATGTGTGCCATGTACACATATCCTTGTTTTCTGTGGTAGAGCTGAGATGATTTACCCACATAGCAAGGCCATTTGCTGGGGTGAATTCATCAGTGTTGTGTTCCTGAAGCAATAGAGGTGCATCCATATACAGGATAGTGCAAAGTAAAAGGGAAGCTCATCCTTCTCCTCCAAGATTGTGATTTGGCCTCTGGTATAGGCTACATCCTACCCTCAGATGGGAGCAGTGCTCAGCTCTTGATAACATGAGGAGGAATTCAATCTGAAGCCCAGAGCCCTTCTGCACAGGGAAACCATTGCAAAACAAAGCCAGGGTGTGAATTTAAAGTGCAATAGCTGTTCCAAGCGTGCTTCTCATGTGGGCAGTCTTATTCTGCTCTGAGAGGGCCTTTGTGCAGTTCTGCTTCATCCAGTGCCAAAGGCTCTCTGAGTGCAGAAAGAAGAATGCCCACACAGGGAGCGGATAGCTTTTCCAGGCTATTTCACCAAGCTGAAGAGTCCCAGGAGATGCCATGTTTTCATGTCCCCATGAATGTTGCAGGAGCCTACCCTTCATTCAGCTCCCTCTCCACTCAAGCTTTCACAGGAGAGCTTTGTGGTGGGTGTGTGGTGGAGCTGTGTCTTCTGGACCCTGCCAGGTGCAGCATGCATCACTCATTTGCTTGAATTTGTGGGGCTGATCCCTGAGGATCTTGGTCTTGTCTGGGTGTTCCTGGTGTTGTAGTTCTCCATCAGGGCCATCATCTCTTGTGGTGTGTCCAGGCTGCTGAAAAGAACTCCTGTGAGATCGTGCCTATGTTCATGTGTTGTTCCTTTTCCTGTGAAATTGCCAAGCAAACCTGTGCACTGGATATGATCGTTGTCTGAACACTGTTGAACAGGGAAAAAAAAAGCCCATCTGTTCTACAAAGAGGCAGTGTAAAGAGCAGGCTCTGTGACTAAATAAATTCACATCTGTTTAGCAGAACCATCAAATGGTGAGCAGAGGGGCCTAATGTGAATCACATGTTGAAACCACAAATATGAGTGAGATGAGCTGCAAAAGAGAGAGCCTGGAAGTGTTGATCCATGTGAGCAACTGTTGGTTTCTCTCCTTATTCTTTGCCTCTTACCAGTTTCCTGAGCCTAATGATGCAGAATAAAAAAATCAGGAATGTGCACATGTCTGTGCATACTTATGTGTGTAAGTTTGTATTGATTGCATGATTAATTTACCTTCCTATGTTGTTTTGAGCCATTAGATCATAAGTTAAATTGGAAGGGCTCTGGGTGGTGGGGGAGCTGCAGAGGAGGGACAGTGGGGCTGACATGAAGAGAGCAGGTGAAGCTGTTCCCTAGTGGAGGTGCTTCACAAAAAAGCCCTGGGGTATCTTGTTTTAAAAAGGAGATTGACTTGGAAGTGATTCTTGTAATGATGTCTCCATCAGTGTCATCTCAAGGAACCTGATGGAGCAATCTAGAAGCTTCAAAGGGTACGTTATGCCTTCACATGCTCAAGCTAATTTCAGAATAGGTATCTGTGTACCAGTCCTAACAGACTGCATCTTTCCATGGATCAATGAACTTTGTTGCTCAGATTTTCCCCTTAGTGTTTTAAGCCCTGCAGAAACAAAGGGCAGCTCAAGTTTCTGTATTGGTTGCATTTGCAGTTTATTTTTCTTTTGTGCCAGGAACATATCAATACAATTTCAAAACGCTGTATTTTGTGACTTGAGGCAGCAGTTTCTAACTTAAAAACAAGAAGGCTTTGGGGAGGTACACACAGCTCAGGTGCTTTAGTGAAGGTTATTTGACTGGTCTCCGTAGCCCCTTAGTGTCCATGCAGAGGAGCAAGCATCTTCTCTCCCACAGGATCTCATGAAAAGAAACACACAGTGATTTTAGTCTCAAATGTGGTTTCTTGATGCTGCCTTGCCTTTTGTCCTAGATATTTTGCAGCGAACGAGGCCAAACTTGCGGAAACAAAGAGTGGTGGAAGATAGGCTGTTAGACCTGATTTGCACAGATCCTGCTCTCCTGCAGCTCAGGCTGCTCTCTGTAGCTGACAGGGAGCTGTGTACTGCTCGCCTGGGATGTGGGCTCTGCAGGAGCTGCTGGAGGTAATGAAGCACTTAAGGGCTGATGTGCTGAAGGTCCCCAAGGAATGATTAAGGTGTTGGCAGCTGTGTTACTTGGAAAGAGAAATACGTGCATTACACAGCAGAGGCATGCTGAAATGCCTTTCAGATGCTTGGTTGTGTGTGGGAACATGCTTTGCCTCAGACCTGAGAGACAGTGGTAGCAACTATTGAAGGGCATTTGATAAATGGAGCTGTGTGTGTACTTACCAGCTGCAGGACCCAGCTGACTGCCCTAGCACAGCTCGAAAACAAGTGGTTGCCAGCAGTGGCTAAAATGCTGCAGTATATAAAAATCTTTGGATATATTAAAAGTTTCGTTCTTCCCTCTAAAAGTACCCTCTGCTCATGGTTGATTTCTTCTCCTCCATCACCCCCTGCCAGTCTTTTGGGAGAAAGTGCAGTGAAGGTAAAAGAGAATCAGAATATTTTCCTGGAGACTGTCAGATTTGAGCTGTTCCGCATCTAGGGAACTGATGTGGCCAGTCTAGTATGAAAACTCTTTAGTCACAACAGAACTTCCTACTGATTTTTGGAAAGGGGAACAAATGATTAATTTGGATGGTCAAAAACAGAAGGCAGCAAAGCGATAGTGGTGGAGCAACTGGGGTGGGATTTTTAGCAGGATGAGCTTGTTTAGCAAACTCACAAGGCTTGTGTGGATGCCTGGCTGGATTGACTTCATTGCTGGTACTGTGGTTTGCAACAGCTGGGGAATTATCTGCCAGAGCTTTGCATATCACTGTTCTTGAATGAATGGACACTGAGTTAAAAGGGGAGAGCAGTAGTTTCTTGGGCTGGTGCTTGGTGCATTTATGAGTTTCAAAGTAGAATTGAAAATCAAATTTCAAGCACTTGTCTTCTGTCATGAGTTCCTATTCAGAGCAGAACTAATGTTCTATGGATACTAAACCAGAGCTTTATCTTCATGCACAGTGTCACGATCAGCTTTGCCTTTGCTTTTAATATTCCTTTTCACCCATTTTCCTGTGCTTTAAGAACACCCCTTGCCCCCTCTTTGAACAGGTGTCGTCTTAATGAGCTCTATATCATGTTTATTGCAAATAGCATAGGGTTAGCTAACACCACCTTGTGACCTACCCTTCTATCCATGTGGCCATGGCATTGTGGAGCTCCTCCAGCTTAGGCACCATCTCAAAATATGCCTTTTATTCTTCTTTATTTCTTGACAAAAGGATATGGAGCAGGCAGTGAACATCCAGTCAGATATGAGTCCAGCATGTGCTGTGATTGTCAGTAAAGTAAACTGAATATAGGTCAACTTCAGGAGGAGCCGCGACTGTAGACTGAGATGAGTTATTGCTCACCTTTCCTCACTACTGCTGAGGCTGTTACTTGGTCGTGAGTCCACCAGTAGAAATGGGATGCTGGAGAGGTGGAGAGAGTCCAGAGGAGGGTCAGTCAGGGGCTGAGAGCACATGGCTTACAGGATTAGGCTGGGGGAACTTCGGCTTCTGTCTCTGGTGGAAAGGAGGCAAAGGAGTGATCCAATGGCAGCCTGTGACTACTGCCAGGGGCCTTCTGAACATGTCAGAGCCAAATGCTTCTGTCCAGATGGCCAAATAAAGTGCTGTGAACGTGCATAATTGATTGGGAGATTCAGCTGGAGAGCTGGAAAAGCATTTTCTTTGGGAAAATACTGTAACACTAATACAAATCACCAGGTAGCAAGGGATTCTTCATTTTGGAGGTTTTCCAGGACAAAGCCGCAGCAAGCCTTACCTAGAGCTGGTGATAATTTAGTCTCCTGCTAAAAGCAGAACTTGGTAGCCTGCAGAGATCCTCTGTGTTTCCTGACAGTACTGCAGGCTTTCAGCTTCTTTAAGGAACAAGCAATTTAAACTTTTATTTTTGCATTGTGTTGCAGAAGAGAGACAAGAAGACATTGGGGTGCTCATGTATTGATGATGTGAAGTCACCTGTTGTGAAACTCAAGAGAAATGTAGTATTTTTCCTGACTGTTTATACAAAGAGTTTTGTGTACTTCTTTCTTACAGTTTTCATACACTCAAATATCTTGCTTCCATTAGCAATCTCTCTGCAACATCAACTTCCAGTCATCTGGCAGCTATCACTCTTCTGAGTTTTAAAATACAAGATTTTCCATAGGAAAAAGGCTATTTCCCCTGATTATTTGCAAAGTGCTGTGACCTGAGCTACCAAAGCCAAGACACAGGTTGGTGCGGTGCTCAGAAAAAAGTCATCCAGGGACTTGTCATACCTGAAGCTGTGACTTCCAGGATGGCTTGGGATCTGAGGGAGAAAAAGTTGTGGATCAGGTGGGAGGAAGAGAATCTGGGATTAAAGATTTTGATCCTGGACACCATTCCTGCCCATTAATTGATTTAATTGCTTGATTTTTAGGCAGTACAGTGTCAAAGTCTGGATTCCACTGCCAGCTCCATGAGCTGTCAGAAGGTTATGGTGGTGACAGACCCACACACGCTTCCTTCCTGAGTGGGGCCTGTGCTGTGCCTGTGTTCTGAGCTGCAGCTCCTTTTCCAGTCACAGAAATCCTCTTGATGGCTTGGGGTTCAGACTGCCAGTAGCAGATGTGTCTTCTTCCAGGTGAGGCAACATCTGACTCTTCCTGCAATCACAGCTGTTTTAGAACAGGAGTGAAGTGCAGGGAGCCCTCTCATGAATACAAAACCCACCTACACCCAGCCTTGTTGGGTAGGACCTCAAGCTCAGCCCTGCTTCCTTTTTCACCCTATCAGTTTCCCACTGAGCTCAGATCCCTGCTGTTTCTCCCCAGGCTGAGCCACACACACTGCTCTGCAAAGCTAATACAATTATCTGTGTGTCAATATGCTGCCACGGTCCCATTTGGTCCCACTGGGGTCTTGTTGATATCTCACAGCCGAGCTGCATGTTAGTTCTGCACAATTCCTCCTTGTTTACAGCCAGCATCAGCATCCAAAGTACCTGAGCTTGTTCCAACTGCCTTAACCTTGCCAGTTCTTGTTGTCCTGTTTTCTTTTCACTTAAGTGAGACTCTTGATATGCCTGATTTCAGTACATCTCCATCAGCTGGGAAGTCCAGGCCCTTAATAATTTTATTTGATGGATAAGCTCTGTGTTGCTTGGCAGTCCCTTGCTGAAGTAGGAAGCCAAGCACTGAGCTGTGCTATAGGCAAGACATTGAATACAGGCACAGAAGGAATAAAGGCAGCTTTTTTTTTTTGGCAGAGAGGTCTTGAAAATAAATTGTATGCAGGAAAATAGTATTTGTGTAAGAGAGCTCATGATCTGAGACTCCCAGAATAGCCTTTCTGCATAATTTCTGGTTTTGCTGTCTCTTTTAATATATTTCCTCTCTTATTTTATATACAGATTTCTGAAACATCCATCTCAAACTTTTCTTTGTGGTACAGCAACATCCTCACAAACGTGTAGGTCAAGTTATCAGGGGAAGAGGCTATAACAATTGGAAGAAATCTGGCTGGCTCAGAGCTAACTCCTGGCTTAGGTCCTTAGGTTCAGGAATAAAATGTATTTGAGTAAGCCAGCAGGTCTTCCTCCTCTGTTACAATTGCCTTGGGGTTTGTTGTGACCACAAGTAGCTAGGCCTTGGATTGGTGTTTTATCCAATGTGATTATGTTCGGAGTAGCTGAGGATTGTCTCATGCCACAGAAGCCAAGAATCAGCTTGCTCTCTGGTGAAATTGCAATGCAGTCATTAGAGTTGTATTAGATTAGATGGATCTATCTATCTCCAGGGAGCCAGTATGATCTCTTTGTTTCAGTTCACATGGACAAGTCAAGTTCAATTTATTAGGATTTTAAAGCCTAGTTTGTCATCTGACACCAGGATGTGACATGGCTGTAAAAGGAAGATCTCATTCATCAGCTTTTATGCATGTGTTTTGCAGCAGCAGTCAAATTCAAATAGCCAGCATCTAATCCCAAAACTCCTAATGCAATTATATTGGGAAAAAAATCAGTTTTATGTTGAGTTTGCCCTTCTACCTTTTCAACTACTGAAGCTGATACAAGCAAAATGAACTAAGAAGGAAATTTAAGGGTGGGTTCTTGGCTGATAACATAATTGTCCCAGAAGCAGGCTTTTGAAGTAGGAATGACTGCGACATTGGGTTGATACCTGATGAACTGTTTTCATGATAACATTAACTTTTGTCCAGCATCTTTGTACAAGAAAGACTGTTCTTTACCATCACATCTTTGCAGTCTCCACTACACACTTGCTGTCTTCCTTTTATGTCTCAGTAATACTGTAGAAGTTGTAGTGACTTAAGAGTGTACAACAAAAGTCACATCTCAAGCTGGCATGGATCTGATGAAAAATAAATGAACTGTGGATACAGCTAGGAGAAAAAAGTTACTTTCCAAGTATTGTTTATTTACTTAAAAGAATGGGCACAAGCTCTGTTCATTAGCAAATGATTGCAGCTAGAAAGTAAGGAATATAATGTTGCATTGCCAGTAGGTGATATTACTGGCATATCTTAAGTGGAATACAATATATTGCTGCAAAATGGAAAGTGCTGTTGAGTCCCTTGAAGGCAGAGAGACCTTGATAAATTAGAGGATAGAGCAATCACCAGCCATAGGAAGTTCAGCAAGAAAAATGCCAGATTCTGCACCTGGTATGGGGCAGCCCTGGATGGATGGATGGGAGTGAGAGGTTAGAGAGCAGTGCCATAGAAAGGGACCTGGGGGTCCTGTTTGGTGGCAAGCTGAACATGAGCCAGCAGTGCCTTGGCAGCCAGGAGGGCCAACCCTGTCCTGGGGGCTTCACCAGCTGGGCAAGGGAGGGGATTGGCCCACTCTGCTCTGCACTGGGCTGGCCTCACGCTGAATATTGTGGACAGTTTTGGGCAACACAATGTAAGAAAGACATGAAATTATTAGAGACTGTCCAAAGGAGGGTAATGAAGATGGTGAAGGGCCTTGAGGGCCCTTGAGGAGCAGCTAAGGTCACTTGGTGTGTTCAGCCTGGAGGAGGCTGAGGGAGACCTCTGCAGCTGCAGCTTCCTCCTGGGGGGAAGAGGAGGGCAGGCACTGATCTCCTCTCTGTGCTGACCAGTGACAGGACCCAAGGGAATGGCCTGATGCTGAGTCAGGAGAGGTTTAGGCTGGATATTAGGAAAAGGTTCTGCCGCAGAGGGTGGCTGGGCTGGAACAGCTCCCAGGAAAGGGGTCACAGCACGGCCTGGCAGAGCTCAGGAAGTGTTTGGGCAATGCTCTCAGGCACACGGTGTGACTCTCGGGGATGGTGCTGAGCAGGGACAGGAGCTGGACTCCATGATCCTTGTGGGTCCCTTCCACCTCAGCAGGTTTGTGATTCCATGAAACCCTTCTGAGTGGAGATGAAGTCACAGCTATCAGTCTGGGGTTTTTGAGTCACAAAATAATTGATTTTGATCCCTCAAGGGATCTCTGGAGGTCATCTGGGCCAACCACTTACTCATACCAGGGTGCACTTCAAATTTAAGTCAGGTCTTCTGGAGGATCCCATGGAAGTTTGATTGAAGCTGTTAAAGCCAGAATGAAATATTACCAGACTATAGTCTTCGAAGAATAATTCATCAGTGCTCTAAATAGGTTTCTTTTTCCTTTAATTCTTCTGATTACATTAGTGATGTCCCCTAGCAGGAAATAGGCAAATTGTCTCAGTCCTGTTTAACTGAAGAAGTGACTTTGATTTCATTTACTTATTTATTTATTTTACTTTGAGGGAATGGGGGTGGAGATACAAAACCTTGCCTTACCCAGGCAATTAAACTAAATTTATGAATCTTAGAGGCAGCGGCAGAGTTGAACTTGCTCCAGCTGATACCTGCCATGAAAGATTACGGCAAAGCATTAGGAACTGTGCATAAACAATGTGAAATGGGTGCAGGCAAAGAAACCTGATCTTTAGGAGGTGTTTTCCACAAGAACTTGGAGTCCACCTGTGTTGAGTTTGCCTAGGGTCAGGAAGGCAGTCACTGGAGGGTGGTGGTGTTTTCCATGCCTCCTCATCACCTCTCAAAGTCTCGTGGTGTCTCAGTTGACTCTTAGAACTTCACTGCTCACTGGTGGTAGAGGTCACACCAGCACCATGCACAGGATTCTCAGTGCTCAGAGTTGTTCCTGAAGCTTTGTGATGAAGGTCACATCACATTTGCTGCTGGGGCGGGGGGGTTTGAGGGAGGAACATTATTGGGCTGGTTAATATTGCAGGAGTTAAATTTGGTTAGAGATGTTGTGCAGATCAGCAATGATTAAGGGAGTTCCCAAGGACTCCCAATTCCCCAAATCACATAATTTGCCATATGATGTAAAATTGATGAGAATAAGTAGTACCATGTGGGAAAAGCATCCCAGGAGAGCTTGTGCTGAGTTTATAAGTACCTATGACACTTCGTATCTTTGGTTAAAGACCTCTAATAAGATCTGAATTTTGACATTATACCCTCTTTTGAAGGCCACAAGAAGTACAAGAGCATGGCTAGAGATCATGTGCCATAAATGAAGAAATAAATTAATTTAACCTTCAGAGGGGAACAGTGCCAAGAAAAACAAGCAGCTTTGGGATTTTGTAAAGAGCAAATCTCTCTGGTCAGCTTCAGTCACTGCATTTGACTAATTAGAAGACTGGAGGTGAAAAGGACAAAGCAAAGAACTGTATTTTAGCAGGGCGTTTGAGGTTTGCAATTTGGGGAATTTCAGGCAGAAAAATGAAGACAAATCTGCTTAGAGGAGAGATATCCAGACATGCAGCTCTAACAGGAAGGGACAATGGGTGGCATGATTCCTGTCCCCTTCGTTTAGCTCTAGAGCTGTTCTTTAAAATTCATTTGGAAGGTAATGTAAAGTCAAAACTTTTCTGTTGGAGTTCTTTTACTTGGATGGAAGAGAAGAGAGAGTGGAGAGGATGCAGTTTGCCTTTCTACACTTAGAGACAAACTTGAGTTATCACGGGAAGGTGATGCTTATGTTGTGTATCAGAGAAAAGCCCCAACACAACTTTCAGTCACATATACTGTCAACAAACAAGGTCCTAATTCCCTATATCTGGTCAATCTCTTGGCCTCAGGCATAATGGTTCACTGTGCATGGGTGATACTAAGACAGAACATCATAGACCTAAATCAAGCCAGTGAATTTAGGAAGGCGTGGGATGGAAGGCAGAGCAGACAGTCTGTAAGCACAGACGGTTGTTGCTCATTTTTTGCTGAATACTGTTGCTACCCGCTACGAAGCATTAGCTTAATTAACTCAGGGACAAAATCTTCTGTCTTGGCGAAGTCCATCAACATCCAAGGAGAATTTGGTCCATGTTACAAATATGAAAATGAAATGGAGATTTATTTGGGTACAGTCTAATCACAGAAAAGGCAGCCTGTCTCAGAGATGAATGTACATACAAATTCAAAAGTAGACAAATTGGTACTCTACCCTTCCATTGCTTATCACATCCAAGGAGAAATTGACTTGAAACCCTCAGTTTTTTACCTTCTCTTCTCAAAGGTGAATGACATCCTGTAATTAAAAGCAAAAACAAGCTCTTATGCCCACACATTTGAAAAAAGAAAAAGGCAGTGAAAAAGTCTTGTCAGGCTGTTATTACTGCATGGTATTATCTGCTATTGATATTCCTGGTCTGACATTTTTAGATAATGCGGTCTCAGCTTGGGATTCGTGGATTCCAGTTCCTCTGCTGTGGTGTATTCTTTCATGGTTAGAATTTTCTGAACTTACAGCATTAAGATCTTCCTGATGATAGAACCAGAGCACACTGTTTGCCTTATTTATGCAGTGTGATTTCACTCTTCGCTCTTAATGCTATTTATCATGGTTAGTCTGGTCTTATCCTCTGCCTCCAAAAGTAGGTGATGACTAATGCTTCCAAGGAAGGAAGGATAACAGAACCTCAGGCATCCACAGCTGATTTCAGTCAGGTTTTTGTTTTTGATATTATTCATCATTTTACCTCTTCTATTTTAAGTTACTATTCTTAAAAATGGTCTTACGCCATCAGCCACCATTTCAGAAAAGATAGCTGGAAAATTGAAGAGAGTTCAGAGTAAACATACCTGGAAGAATCAAAAGAAGTTTGTCCTTTACAGGGAGTTTAATTGATACTTAATTTAAATGTTTTTGTTTGATTTAAGCAATGATCTGGCTGTATTCTGAAAGGATCTACATAAGGAAGAGAGGCAAGTCTGTAATGCAGATGACAGGAGCATAACAAAATGCAATGGTTGAAAGTGGATCTAGCTAAATTTTAAGCCAGGCATAAAGGAAAAGCTGTGATTATAGTGCTTAATTTTTTGTCCAAACAATTTACCTAATGTTGTGTTGGGTTCTTCAATGCTTGCATTGTTTCAGTTGAGGCTACATATGCTTTATAACAAATAATCTTTAGAATCAGCAGAAGCTTTGCAGGGCAGTAGTTGGGGATGGTTCAGGGTTAGTCAAGATGATCAATGAGAGGCTTTCAAAACATGACACAGAGAAGATTTAAGGGATTTTCTGGAGGGGATGAGGCAGTGAATTTGGGAAGGGGGTGTTGCCAGAGAGGTCAGTGAGTAAGGAGTCACAGAAAAAGCCTGCAGCAGTCAGATCAGGAACGGAGCTGTGAGCTACGGCTGACCGAGGATGGCTGCGGGAGGGTGGCAGGCAGACAGGCAGAAGGTTTCAGCAAAGACAGAGGGAGGTGTGGCACTGACAGGGGAGCAAGAGGTGGCTATCCCTCTGAGAGGACTCCAAGGGACATGGTCTCTGCTGACAGAGGTTTTTCCAACCTTGCTAAGTTAACTGTTTCATGGCTGGATCTACCAAAGTTTGCCAGGAAGGGACTCATTGAATGCAAACAGTGCCTGAGAAATTACTTGCTTAGAGTAGAAATATGGGGGCAGCTGTAGATTTAATCTGTAGGTTAATTTTTCAGTGAAAAATGACTTTTAATGGAAGAAGATAGCTCAAGAGTGAAACGTGTGTTTGCTGGCTAGCTAGAAAAGCACTGCTGTTACCTGTTGGGTGTTCCTGTCCAAGTGCAGGCACCACAGCGACACTCAGGCAGTGACATGGGTAAGAGTAAGTTTAGAGTAAGGGATTTAGTTAGGCTCAGGTTTTCCTGTGCTATTTGGTTACTTGTGCACATCACAAATGTTCCAAAGAAGCTTCTGATGGAAAACCAGTCAGTATTGCAGGGATTGGAGAGAGAGCACTGGTGGCTTTGTCTGAATTAGGCAGGGTGCTCCACTATGGAGAGGTCTGCTGAAAGGTGAACTATGCTTGTCTGTAAGCCACTGTGCCTTACATTTTTCCTTGCTTTTGGCCTTTTACCAGCCAAAATGGAGGGAAAATAATAGCAAGCCCAGAAGTTTGGCTTCAGCTTTTAAAAAGAAATTAATTAATTTTCTTTTTCTGTGATCTTGCAGAGTAGTTAGGCTAAATTTAATTGAAGCTGGGGAGCTGGGGCTGGAACAGATGAGGAAAAGGGAACTTGCTGAAAACACTGTCAGGGCACAGATAGCAAAAACGAGTGTCAGTAAATGCATAACAGAAAATGAGATGGGGAGAAAGAGGAAGAGAAAAGGCTAACAGGGAAACAATTAGAAAATACCACCATGGCCAAAACAAAGGCGTTAGAGGTTAGCTGAGAGGGAGCTGTGTGCCAGCTTACAGTCAGCAGCTGAGTTACAGCACTGTGGTCTCCCTGCTCCCAAGCTGTCCATAGGAGCAGCCTGCTTTCTAAGCTCGTTTGTTGAAATTCTCTCATTGTCTTCAGCTGTGCTCAGAGCTGTGCAACCTGGCTACTGAAGCAGATATTCTTGGTTTGTGCATCACACAACCCATCCCTGTCATCAGCCTAGCAGACCATGAGAGTTGTGGGACCAAGGCATGCTGCCTGGGGGTGGTTAAGGAAAATTCCAGAACAGGAATGGTGATAATCTAGTTAGTAATGGGATTTTTTTCTATGGCTTTGAATCAGCATGGAGATAATGTTCAGGGTCTGAGGGTGCTTCTTTGTAGCAGGAGGCTCTTTCATATGAGATGTCAAGCCAGAGGCTGAAAACCTGTCAGAATTAAACTCCAGGATGCTTTTAGCAATGGGTAAGGTACAGTCATCTTTGGATGTGATAACTCTGCAGAGTGCAGGCTCGTCCTGTTTAGCTCTTAAGGCTGGCTGTCCTCGTTGCTTTCTGTTCTTAAGACCTAGATATTTGCCTGAGTTTTATTGCTGCTTTTACGGTTTTGAAGCTTGTAGGAGGAGGAGACAGCAGCGTAGGTGAATCTCACTGCTGGAGTGGCAGTCATTTTCCAGCTCCATAGGGGCTGCTGTTGGTGATGGGAAGTGCCAGGCAGTGGGACTGTGGTTCCTGTGCCCTCAGCCCCCACCGGTTGTGACTGGTTTCCTCTCCTGCCGTGTGGGGAGGACCTGCCTTTTACTTCTTGCTTTCACAATGATGCTCTGCACTCTTACTATGGGTTGGACAGCAGGCCTGTGAGGGAGAAAAGTCATGTCCTTGCAGCTCAGCCTTGGATACATCTCCAAGCTGCTCCTGCCATGCTTCTGTCTGCCTCATTTCTAGGCAGCTCCAGTGTCTTCCTTTCACTGGATTGGATGCCTAGTGCAGCAGGTTCGCTTACTAGTGGTAGGAATTGTGAAGCCACTGTCTGCACATCGAGCAGTCAGACTGCATGGCCAGGAAGAGACAGAAGTGTTGGCACTGATGTTTGACACTTGCCAGTTTATCTCTTGCACAAGGAGTGATGCACGGTGGAAGATGACAAAAAATTCTCACCTCCTAGTGTTGGGTCAGACATTGGGGCTTAAAGTAGAAATTACTCCTCAAGCAGGAAACTATTTTTTGAAGTAAATGTACTGGTTGGAGTAAGCACACTAGTATATCCATCAGTTTTAACAGTCATTGCTCTTAGCTGGAGGTGCTCACCTTGTGCTACCATGTGGAGACCTTGATCCTATCTCTGGCACTGATCCTTTTCCATGATGAAATCAAATCTTTGCTGATTGGGTCACAGGTGCCTGTTGGTTTTGGTAGCCTTAAGGAGTTCTGACACCAAAGCAGTGCATGGGCAGAAGCAGCAGGGTGCTCAAGAGCTGCAAAATTACCATTGACTTTTATCTGTGTGGGATCTTCATTTCTTCATCAAATCTCAAATCCAGCTCCATAGGGCCTTCTGATGGTACAGTAGGACTGTCATGGCTACCCAGCAAGTGTGGTTTGTGTGTGGTGAAAAGCACTTGTTCATTGGAATTAACAGGATTTTTATGGGCAACATTTTCAGCAGCATCTGAACCCAGTTCTCAAAAGTGATGTAGGCTTTTAAGAGGCCAAAGCCAAGATTTTCATAAATAAGTAATGATTTGGGCTGCCTCTGTTTTTTGTTACACAAGTCTAAAAGGAGTCTGGTTGTCAGGGGTTGTGAGATTCTGGCATTTTTTCAAAATTGACATGCTTTTAAAATGTCTTAAGCTGGGCATTCAGAAATGGAGGTATCAAGAATGATTAGCTACTTTTGAAAACTGTTTTCTTAAAAGTCTGAATGAAAATCACTGGGGCATGGGGTCCTAAATAACATGTGAAAAAGTGCTAAAAGTGTATTTTGGAAGTGTGTGTGCCTATCTGTGACTAGACTTTTCCCCAGAGCACCTGCACTGTTGTACATTAATGTACTCAAAAAGGCCTAACGGGGAAAGGCAAATACATGACTACTGTGCTGAATGCAGGGTGGGATTGATGGGCTGCTTCAGGGTATCAGCCTGTCTCTGCTCTTGTTTGAAGACGAAAATAGCAATGATTTTTGCAGGTACCGACAATAACCTGATCAGTAATTCTGACCTGCTGAGGAAAGACAAATTTGCATCTGAAGTCCTATGTATTAGGAACAACATATTTAAAGTTAAGCATGCGCCAGTTAAACATGTTTTGAAGGGTTTTGTAGGATTGATTTAATAAACCAGAAAAATAGTAGGATTGTAACTGTTACTTCCCCAGTAAATTTCTAACGTATGTGTGACTCTCTTTGTGTCTCCTCAGACCTGAACCATGTCCCACCCATCCTGGCTGCCACCCAAGAGTACCAACGAGCCTGTTGGCCACGTTACTGCAAGGATGGAGACCACACACACCTTTGGGACTCCCAGCATCTCCGTGTCCACCCAGCAGACCCCAAAGAAGTTTGCGCCTGTGGTCGCCCCCAAACCGAAGTACAACCCATACAAGCAACCAGGAGGTGATGGTGAGTATTTCTTTTCTAGGAAGGAACCACAACTGCCTCATTCAGAGGAACCAACTGCTAACACAGGCTGTTCTTGATTTGTTCTTTGTTGGTGAGTTTGTGAGCCTCCCTTTTTCAGGTCATTCAAATCAAGAAGGATGTGAAGGTATCTCTTCCCCTTGCTCTGGCTAGCTACCCTTCTGAGAAGTGCAGGGCTGGGAGAGAACATGAGGACAGATCTTTCTCAGTTTTAATTGAAAGCAGATGTCCTGTGTCCAGGACCGGTACTTTTCAAGGGGTTTTGCTTGTTTGGTCCCTGCTGCCACATGATGATTCAAGGAGCTTGGGCTCAAATAACCCTTTTCAGTATTGGTTCTTTCACCCTAGCACAGTGGGAATGCTTTACAAGCAAGGGGTTGATCTGTGGAATATAAGTTGGGGGGTGGTAGTGCATGAATTTGGCCAGTGAGTCTGGAAGTGTTTTCTCTTCAGTCTGCTGGATGAATTGTTTTAGTTCAGTTGAGTTCTTTCCCTCTACTGTGGAACACTCTTGAATATGAAATAATTGGGAAGGTATTTGGATGACCATTGTGATGTTCTCTGAAGCTTGTTCTGTTATGTCAGCAGAAGAAATGCCTGCCAGTCACTGTGTGTCAGCCTTCCTCTACTTTTTGCTGTGAAAGTCCTCTTCTCCTGATGTGGTTGAGCAGCAAGGGTGGGATTTGGGTTCCTGGCTTGTGGACGCATGGAGGGAGGGCGTTCCCAAGGAGCAGCAGTGCGTGGCTGGGAGCACCTCTGGAACTTGCAACTGGAAACCTGCAAGTTGGAACACCTGGGATGCCCCTGGCTGACAATGGAGAGTTTGTGATGGAACTGCAGCAGATACAAGTGAAGGCCAAGGATTTTAGGAGAGAGTTGTTTTGGCAGAGCATGACATTTCTATTCCTGTGATTTACTGTAGGTAGAAATGGGGGGAAGTTCTTCCCCTCCTCCTCTCCAACCTTTCTCCAAAGAAAAGCTCAGCTGTATTCAAGAAAATGCCCAAACCAGCTTTTGTATTTGTTTTGGGAAGCTCTACATTGTTCCTTCACCGCTTTTCCCTCTTTTATGTTGAGTACAATAAGATAAATATCACCTGTATATTTTTTCCTCTTTCTGCTCTATCTTTTGGAAGTGTGTACATTTTCGGGAACACTACAGAGTAATGGAAAAGAGAAAGAAAAACAAAGCAGCATATTAAATCTTACACTTGAGTGATTTTCTAAAGTTGAGGACATTTTACAGGAAAGTTGGAAAAGCCTCATGAGTGTTTTGGGTATTTTTTGTCTGCCGCTCTAACTTCGGAGAATTCAGAACAAAAAAAGAAAATGTGTTGGAGGGGGAGAAGCGAAGTCATATGCACCTGTTCTGCTGCCTTCCGTAATAAAACTTAGTGAGAAATAGAGAGAGAAAGACATTTGGAATTTAAAAAGTAAAAAACAATCCATTTCTGAAATGCAAAGAAAATGTCATCTTCAAGTCAAGTGGAAATTCTTATTTTTCTAATTCTCTTGCAGTTAAAAATAATAATGGAATGTGGCCCTTTTCTTCCTAGGAAATCTGTTCCTGATCAGTCAGGATTTTTTTATGTGAAAAAGGTCAGTATGTCTTAATTGTCAATGCTTTAGTGATTGTAGGTCTAATTGTATGTGTCTCAGGAACGTTATCCCCTTCTAAAAAAGTCCTGTGTTTCTTGCCATTTGTGCAAGGAGGTTTTCCCAGGGAGCAGAACAGGCACTGCAGGCTGAGAAGGGGAGACAAGGCACTCAAACATTTCTGATATAACCCAGAGTTCCTGGTCTGGCAATCAGTCAGGCATTGCTGGGTCTGCTGGAAACCAGGAGACATTCAGGAGCTCCCAGAGGACTTTGTCAGTGCCAGTCCCTTTCCTTGTCTGACACTGGGCTTTTAGAGATCTCATCTGACAGGTCTGGAAGAGCTAAGGGTTGGCCAAGACTTGGTCAGAGGTAGGCTTAGTGATGTGACAACATGCCTGCAGCTTTAGCTAATCCACTTCCAGAAGGTGACATGCTGCTGCTTGCTGTCAGCAGCCCATGCAAAGCCATTACCTCCATATATAACCCTGAGAACATGAGGCTTCTGGGATCTGGCAGGTGAGAAATAGTTAGCCCAATGTGCTTCATTCACTTGCTATGGCTCCCTTCTCTCTTCCCGGCTCCCAAATTGTTTTTGCAATGACCTCCCTGATTTCTGCAGCAATAATTCAGCCTAGGAGATGGCTCCATGCCCCACTGGTTCCCTGCTTACAGGGGCACTGCCATTTTGCCTCAATTTGTCCTTTGTTATTGGACACAGGTCTTTCCCACCTGGTTAGCTGTGAGTCTGTAGGTAGGGGAGTGACAGCATCCCCTTGAACCTGGTGTGTTTTCATCCCTCCTACCCATCCAAAGCTGCTTAACTGGCGGCACATGGGCTTCCCATGCATCCTTCTGCTGGAGATGAGTGGGAGCAACAGCACAGCCTTGGGGAAGGGTTGTCCTGAGGCTGTTGGTCAGGAAGTGCCTGTGCTCATCACAGCCTTGGCTGCCCCAGCAGTGTCACTGGAATTGGCTCCCTGCAGCCTTTGTAGTATCTGGAATCTCTCTGGGAGTCTGGCATTCCTAGTAATTTCTTCAGCTTGTTGCTGTTAACATTTAGGAATGTGCATCCTCTGGCCTTGTGGTTCTTATTATTATTTTGTAGGTGTGCTGCTTGTACATAGAGGGTCTGTCCAGCTGATCACTTTTGAGGTTTTATTTCTTGATCATATTGGAAGCAGAAGGGAAAGATGCTGGAGTGGCACACTGTGGAGCAGGTGCTGTGTGTACCCCCCTCTCCCTCCCATCTCCTACCAAAGCATTTCCTTAGTGTCACCTTGACTTCAATTTTATTTTTTTTATTTCCTGATACCTGCACAAAACTCAGCCAGAAGGTGGTGATTAAAAACTGCTTAATGAAACTTTAACAGAAGTTAGAAATGGTTACATGACTGAAACAAAGTGAAATGGCAACAGCCAGTAGTTTATAAACAGGAACATTTTACTGTGATTTGAAGCACTCAAGGCATGTGTTCAGACCACTGAAGTAGCAATTTTCCTGGTGCTGCCAGCCCCCCTCCGTGCTGTTTGCCATGCTGAGTTGCTGCAGCTTGTTTCACACCAGATTTATCCACTCATCAAAGCAGAGACCATGTCTTGTTCTTGCAGGGATCTGCCTGGGGGCCCCTGGGTATGAGTGCAGTAGTGGTAGAAGTAATGATCATAATGGTAATCATCATCAATAAGACCCGAGCCCTGCTTAGCATTCTGCACAGGTCTCTGCCATGCAGGCAGCCCAAGAGGCAGGCGCAGTCTGTTTGTATAAGTCCTTCCAACACCTGCTGTGGTCTGGGCTGTGTTTCTGGAGGATTTAGTGCTGCCACTCCCCAGTGTGATGCTTTGCAGGGGATTAACCTTGCCTGATCCTGGGAGGTGTGAGCACCGCAGTTCCTGGGAAGTGCTGGTGCTCATCATCGTACAGAGCTCTGTATTTACCCCACAGAGAGAGGAGAGGAGAGCTGTTCAAGCTTGGGGAAGGTGTTTATCTACAAGGCGAACGATTGTGAATTGGCAGGAAGTGTAGCTGCTGAGGAATTAGGCTGCAAATCAAAATTAAATGTCCAGACATCTGAGCAGTAGCTCTAAGAGTTTAACTGGGGTCAGGGATGGTCCTTGGATGGAGCTAGATGTGGCTGAAGTTTGAGAGCATCTTCTCTTCATGCTGGGAGAAGATGAGTCCTGAGATGGATGAGGCATCAACCAGCCATGGGTTCTGACAGTCTGCTTCTTATGTATTTGGCTTCTTTCTCCATGCTCATGTCTTTGGTGTTGCCTGCCCCCTCCCTCTTTTCCTCAGCAGACCCTGTCCAGCAATGTGCACAATGGGTTTTGTCCTACACCAAAAATCTCTTAAAGAAACTCAGATCATTTTTCTGAGGAATTGTTATTAATTCTGTTTCATTTAAAAGCAGTGGGTGCCCCATCATTTAAAGTGCTCAGGGTCAGGTTGGACAGGGCTTTGAGCAGCCTGATTTAGTGAAAGATCCCAGCTGATGGCAGGGGTTTTGGATTGTATTATTTTTCAAGGTCTTTCCAATTCAAACCTTTCTGTGGTTGCCCTTCCTCCTTTTCCTGCCACTTACTTCTCTCTTGCTCTCCAGCTTTTAGACTTAAATTGGTATTTCAGCATCTTCAATAGAGCTGGAGCCTTAGGGAAACACTGCCACACAGCTGTTCCTGTCTATGCTGGGCTCAGGAAGATAGAAGGGATTTATAGCTTGCAGATGAAGCAAATTCCATCTTTGCCTTAGTTCCAGAAAATGGGGCCTCACCCTGCAGGGCAGACTAAGGAGGCGCCTGGTGTGGGGTGGGATTGGTGATAGCTGATCTGCTGGCTTAGTGCCTGCTACTGTGGGGCTGGTGCTGCTGGGGTGGCACTGGGGGCTGTAAGGCCAGAACTTGGGGCTTCAGAAATGTGTAAAATCTGTTGTCAGTCAGAGGTACTCAGAAGAGCCTCAGTCAGGGCCACTGGATGGCTTGGGAGCAGTGAGTGACAAACTTTGCAATGTGAGTTGGCTTTTGGTTTGGATCCTTTTGGTTTGAATCTTGTTTTGGTAACCACAAAAGTTCTTTCCCCCCTTGCCTCCAAATAAAGCTCTGCAAGTCCAGCAGAAGCACGTCTGTGCTGAAACAGGTGGAGCGCAGTGGTGAGCTGGGGAGGCTCAGCTGGATTGCAGGGCTGGGCTTTCCAGTCCAGCATTCGTGAGCACTAGTGCAGCTCTCTGATTGAATATACCTCCTCTGCCACTGTGTGCAGTCACTTGAAGGATGATTTCATGGTGGCAGAGAAGGAAATTACTCCATCCTTGCCTACCAGGAAGTGCCATATCATTGAATGGCTCCCGGGAGGTCTCCTGCTCCTGGAAAGTCGATTCTTTCTACTCCCTAAAATCCGAATCTGTCCTGTTCTTGAAATGTCTGTTGTTCCTATGAACAGGACCATGTATTTTTCTCAAGCTGCCTGAGACAGGCTGAGATGCTGCAGTGCCAGCCCTGGTTAGAAAAGGATGTGGAGCAACATCCCTCACAGGGCAGTCACTGTGTTTGTGGGGCTGCCCAGGGCTTGGAGGTGCCTCTGTGTCACACTCTGGGGCTCTTAGGACATGCTTTGCAAAATTAGCCACGTTAGTTTGTACTGCTAGCTACTTCTAAATTCAGTATTTATTAGTGCTGATGTCTTTCCTTCTAATTGCCATGCTTGGTGAATATATTATCTGCAGAAACACTTAATATGGATTTAATAATGAGAACTAAACAAAGGGATGAGCCTAAAATCCATTTCTTCTCCTTTCTCCTTCCTTTCCTTGGGCACCTTTCAGATATGGTGAACAACAGGTCTCATGTGAAGGCCTTTGAGGTTTTAATTGCCTTTTTTAAAAACCATCTCCTTCCATTTACCTTGGTTGGAGGGTTGGGCAAGTGACTCATGAGACAAGGCAAATGAGCAGGACCAGCTCCAGGGCAAGGCTATGCCATGGACACCAGTGTGTGTTCTTGAACCCAGCTGATCCAGGCTTCCCAGAGCTTGACTCTCTGTGCCCTCTTCTTCTTCATGGGTGTGGAGGCTTTTGAGCTCTGGTGAGCTATGTTCTGCTGTGTCTGTAGGGGACTGGGGGCATGAACTATCAGGCTGTTTGTTGTTTTGCTGTTGTGTTTTGGGTTTTTTTTTTTCCAGGCAGATATACCTAGTGGGTTTTGTTTACAGCAGCTGCTATCAGTAGCTCTGTCTTAATTTTTGAAGCTTGGCTATGGATTTATTGGGCTGGACACCCTGTGTTACAGCTGTGCTGTTCCCTGCTCTGCAGTCTTTGACAGTTCATAGAAGCCAACAAGGTCCAGAGTCTATTAATTATTTGTATTGAGAGCCCTGAAGGAATAAATTCAGGCTGACGTGAAAGATTCTGTGGTTTGTGTTTTGTTGGTTTTTTTGTTTTGTTTTGTTTCCCCCTGCTTGCCTGTGCTGGTTCTGTTCCATAGCAGGAAGAATTCTCACTTGTGGAAGGGCTGTGTTGGCTGAGAGGCAGAGGGGTCTTGTACCTGCTCCTTGAAGTGTCTCAGGAGCTTCTGCAGTGCTGTGCTGGTTGTTGGAGGAAGGCTGGGGTGCAGGCACAGTGAGCTGTCTCATCCATGCTCCTGTGGTGGTTTCGTGTGTGCATTGTTCAACACTAACATCAGATAATGCAATTATCCAGAACTGGACTGCTAGCAGGAGCTGGCTGTCTTGCATAAGTTAGGAATTATGCCTGTGGACCATTGCTGCTGCCCAGATGAGGCATGAGAAGACATTGTTACTCTGAATTGAGTCCTGGGAGTACCAGAGTATTTCCAGTGGGATCTGCTGGTCCCTCTTTTGCTCCTCATCTCTGCCACTAGCTGAAAAAAAATCATTGATGCTTCATGGGGGAGGCAGTGTCTCAGTGGTGGGACAAAAAGATAGGCTGAGAAGTGCTCTGACACTTTTCTGGTCCCATCAATTGCAATGGATGATGTGGTTCCATCCCTCGCAGCACTGAGCTCATGGAGTTGAAAAATGTGGTGTGAATAAAGAGGTGACCCTACTGTGGCAAGTCATCCTGGCTGGGCCTGACCACAGCCCCCATGTTAGTGCTTGTTTCTCAGAAAAAGCTTTCCTTAAAGTGCGTGTTATAAACTTTTAAAGTCTTTCTTAATCCTTCCCTCATTTTTCTATGTGTTTCTTGTGCTGAATGAGATGCAGTAGATGAAGCAATACTTTATTCATTAGTGTTAGAACTGCATCATCCACAGGCTCTTACAAAGTGCAGCTGGTGAAAATGATCTTGAAACTCCAGGCCTCTTTGTGGTGGGCTTGCTACCTTCACACAAGAGCATTTAAAGCACAAACAAAGCCCATGAACACTGCAGAAGGAGTGGGAAGGTGGGGGTCCCTAGCTGTGAGCCAGTTTGGGGCACCCTTTTGGAAGTGTCCATTGATTTCCCTCAAAGCACATCCTCTCTCCTGTTGGTTAGGAACCGAGTGAAACCAGTTGGAAATGAGTGGTGATTCTCATTTGTATAAAACTGGATTTGAACTGCCCCAAGCAAGCTGGGCCATGTTGAAGAGGGATGAGACCGAGCTGGTGCCTTTGTGCCTGGGCAGCGTTGCTCCACTCAATAACTTCTGAGCTACAGGGATAGGGATTTTTGCCCAGTTGTCCCCAGCACTGTGACCTGTGAGTCTCACCAGTGGGAATAAACTGGCTCTGTGTGGGCCTTCTGTCTTGTTAGCATTCATCCTAAAAGTTGTTTTGTTGGATAACAGTGTCTGCATCTGCTTTTTTTTTTTTTGCTTTTTTTTTTCCCAGAGACAAATCCATAGCACTGTCTTGGCTTTGCTCTCAGGATGAGCATTTTCTTTTTTGAAATACCACCTCAGGGAAAGGCCCTGGGAAGAATTCAGCATAAAACAAGTGCATAAAAACTGTTATTGAACTAGTATACTTATCTGTAGTTCACAAAATGTCAAGTCAAGCCACCAAGTTTTATTAAGTATTCTGACCGTGTTTTGTTAGAATTACAGATATTAAATTTTCACAGGCTCTGGAACACATTGCCTCTTATTTGGGAACTACTTAAAGTAGTGCCTAGTCTTGGGTTTCATTCTGGTGAGTGAGCTTATATTTTCTCAGTTATTTGGTATCATAAAGCAAACATTGCATTTCTCAGCAGGTAGATTCTTAATTTTTTTCTGCCCTTACTATTTTTTTCTCATTTTCTTTTCTCCTGTCTGTCTGTTCTTCCAAGATACTATATTTAATTTTTCCACTTCATTATTTCAAACATCAAATAGTGATTCATCTTAGTGGCCTGTTCTGTGAACCACAATAGTTTGGGTAGAATAAAGAAAACGGGCAAAAAAGGGAAGGGAAAAAGAGAAAGAGAAGACATTTCTGACACACTGAAATGGAAGGGAAGTATCATTTAATAACTTGAATTGCAAACGTCTGTCATCAACCATATCAAACCTTCTGTTAAACAGATAATGTTTGTCCTGTATGTAGTTTTACAGGGCTGTGGTACCCAGTCAAAGCAAGAGAGCAATGCTAATGCAGAAATAGCTTGAAAATTCATGCAGGCAGCACTTGTCCCTTTTATTTTAATCTGAAATGTTAACATCCTCCAGATGCTAGTCTGTTAAATAATAACAATTGTTATACGATAGTTAACAGTCTAGTAATTTTTTTTTTTTTTTTTCCGTTCTTCACACAATGCTGCTCTTCTACTCACTGGAAACTAGCTATTACAGTAAAGGATTATATATGTGCTTTTCCTTTTGTCTGCCTAAAGCTTTTTTATTTTGCCAGGCTGAGTTCTGCTAAATCAGAGCAACCAGTAAATGTCTATTGGATTATATTACAGGTTGGTGTAATAAAAGGTTCGAAGAATGAATGAGCAACTCTTGAAGCCACAGAAGCTGTACTTGTGGCCAAAGAGCAGGCATTTCTAGCAGTGAATCCTACACAATTACAATTTGGACTAAATATACCAGGCCTCAAGTGTTTGTTGCTAAGCAAAGCATGTTTAGATGGGCTTGGCACAGGAATTAAGGGTCCATGAGCAGGACTGAGAATTCTGTGGCTCTGCTATGCCTGGGGAGGGTGATTTTGAAGGAGATGAGCAGGGATCTGCTCTAGATCCTAATAAGCAGAAAGTTTCCTATTATCTGAAAATCCCCCTTCTGACTTCTTCTTTAACCAGCACGCACACTGCTAAGTCACAGCCTTGGAAGAAAGTGCAGGCATGCTCCAGGGGCTCAACTGGGGATTTACCCAAACTATTTGAGGAGCTGAAGTGCAAAAGAATCACATGTCTCTTCCAAGTCTTAATTCCTGTGATGACAATGACTAAGGAAAGGTTTTGGTTTCATCTAGATATGACCCAAATCATAAATCCAAGCCTGCTGTTAAGGGCTGGTGGGTAGAGATTGCACTGTCATGATAGCTGGCATTTGATGTGCCAAGCACTGAATTTATGGGAAATGGCATGGAGATGAGGAAGGAACCTGTGCTCTGGGTCATCTCTGTTACAAGGCCCACTTGAGAAGTTTCATCAGCTGGTGTTTCTGAATACCCTGCACTATCTGTGGTGTGAGGGTGTGCCCAGGGGTCCTGCCACAGGAGTTATCCTGAGTGAGCTGGTGGAAGGAGAGGAGGCCCTCAAGAGTATGAAAATGGTACCAAAAGCGTGTGGGTAAGCACAGACTTTTGAAAGTAGGTTTAATAGAAGAAAGTATAGAAGTTTGAAATTTATGTTATAAAAAGTGAACATGATGGGGGTTGAATTCTTACTAAGTGGAGACTAATAGTCTCTGAGGTTGGTGGCCCCATTCTTAGAAAACCAGTTCTTTGCTTCTCCACAAAATTAACTTTCCTCAACTTTTTGCCCCATGTACCCCTCAGTACAAGCTCCCAATTTGTGCTCCAAATTTCCTATCTCCTCCACTGGCTCCATCCCCTATTCTTTTTTGCAGGGGCCACAGTGCCAGGCTGTGGCTGCTTCTGCATGAGCTGGGAGCATCTTGGGTATCCCAGTAGCTTCCTTGGGACCTCTGGACACCTACAGCTGGGTCTGTTTCCAGCTGCTTTCCTTATCCAGAGCAATCCAGCTCTTTGCAGGACCAGCTCACCTCTTAGCCCCTCAAGTGTCACAATCAGCTTTACAATGTGCTGTCAGACCCTTCAAGGGAATGTTCTGACCCAAACTGTGCTGTGTGTTTGCAAAGTTTATTTTTCAAGAAGGTGAAAAGGATTAATCATTGTTCCTAGGCCACTTCTTAGGAAGGGTAAGAAAAGGAAAGTTGCTCAGTGAGGATTCAGTAACACCATTCTGGCTGTCAGACAGTGAAGCACAGGAGGTAAAAGTCAATTCTTCTCCCTTCCCAGTCCTGTGATTTAAAATGTTTGAACGTGCACTTCAGAAGCTGGGGAAGTTAAAGCCCCCAGTTGTGCCTGGAGACTCTCCAAAGGCCATGGCGAGCGAAGGGGCTGCGGAGTGTTAATACAGTCCATCATTTTGTAACAAGCCCGATGTTCTTGTATGAGCCGTGTCAGGCTGTTGTCTGCACGCTGTCTTTGCTGATCACAGTAATCGGGTCATAAGAGAGGGAGAAGTAATAGCGCGTCTCTTAGCAACCAGCCCCAGGAGAAAGAGAAAATTACTCAAACAGACTATCCAGCCAGGGAAGTAGAAAGATGAAATTTTCTGAAAGTCTGTTGGAAAGTGCTCAGGGACATAATTCTTTTATGTGTGAGATCCTTACAGGCTGGATCCAGTGGTATCAGACGCTTTTTTTTTCTTGTTGTCTTTCTGGTAAACTTTTATTTTTAATTGGCCTTGAAAAAAAAAAAAAAAGGGGGGGGGGGAGAGCTCTGTGAAACAGACACATTTTGAAAACATAAGGGACAGATTTTTGTATTTTTGACAATGCCAGGGAGGAGGGAGGGAGGGGAGGTCAGTGTGTCTCAGGCAGGGGACGAGGGGAGCCTCTTATCTCTGCGCGAGTGCTTTGAATGCTTCCCATGTCACTGCGAGCCAAAGCATGTTGCTGTATCTGCCAACGCTGCAGTGGCATGTGCAAAACAAACTTGTTGGGGCTCCATTGCATTGCACAGGGTGTCATGTCTCATGAGTGTCACAGACTGTGAGCTGTGATGATTGACAGCTTGGCAGAGAGCTGGACCTGACCTGCCCTCCCGGTGGCTGAGAGGCCAGGCAGAGCAGGTACTGCCTGAGTTCCTGCCAGCAGCCTTTTTCTCATTATCCTGGCTTTTTGTCCTCATCTAAGCTACTGGTTTGTGTAAGACATGTAGGGAAACATCTCTGAGGCCTTCTCAAGGACCATTTGGCCAGTGTTGACCCCAGGTCTCAGAGGGAGGGCAGCGGTAGGAGCAGTCTGGAAGTCATAGTAATAAATTGAAGCATTTGCAGCTAGTGTGTGGGATGGGGAGAAGTGTGTGTGTTTGTATCTTATACTTTGAAAAATTTCTTATTCATTCCAGAACTTGGACTTGTGTGGTCTGCTGGTCTGCATCCTCCCCAGTGGGGCATGCTGGCTGCTTAGGGAAGGGGAGCAAGCCTGGCACAGTCTGCCCAACCTTGCTAAGCAAGACCATAAATCTGTATGTGTTTAATGGAAAGAAAGTGAAATACTCTAAAATGGTTGTGATTGCTCAGATTTGTGGTTGCATCCTTAAAGCTATTGCAGGGACAAAATCTTTGTGAAAGCTTGGCTTAGTCCCTGGGTTTCAGGAGACGTAAGGGCACTGTTGAATGTGTGGAGGGGAACAGGCACTGATCCAGCTACTCCTGAGTCCACGCCTTTCCTCTGCTTTTTTGTGCTCTGTGATACCAGGGCATGTCTAGTTCATGCAGGGGGACCAGCTCACTTCTGCAGGTGATAGTTGGACTATCAGTAACAGATCTACTTTCAGATTCATGTGGTTTACTGAAGGGTACAGCCAATCCCCCAAACTGGCATCCTGGACAGCTGGGTAAAAGGTTTGGGCTGATCTGGACTGCTGTGGTTGAGTTGTTGTTGGTACCTGGGTTCATTCAAGTCTTGCTGAGGAGCCTTGGAGACAAGGCTGACTTCAGTGTCTTGACCTGGAAATAATCTGTAGAAGAGAGGAGAAAAACCCCAACCTTGCAGCTGCACAGAATATCTTAGGAGCAACACCTACTACTGTCAAAGAAAAGTGAGATAACGAACACTATTAATTGTGACTTCTTCCAAGAAAATCATAGAGACTGCTGCTTTGCTGTCGTGTCATAAAGAAGAAGGACTTTTTTCCTTAAAAGTTTAGTAATTTAAGAATTCCCTTGCTATTTTTGTGAGTACCGGTAAGTGATGTTCCCTGGAAATTTTCCCCCAACTCTATAAATACCACCCCAGGGCTTACAGAAGTGACTCAGTTTGGGAAGTCAACACCAAGCACTTCCTCAGCACAGCCTGGCAGCCCCCCAGCTGGAGTGCACAACTTCTTCAAAACTGCTAATTGGTTGTTAATCTGCAGTACAGTTGGGCTTCTTCTTGAAAACTGAATTACTGTTGCTCATTCTGACCTTCCTGTCATGTTAGAGATGGTGGCACAGGGGGCAGAAGAGGCTGAAGCACAGTTTGAGTCTGGGAAGTTGTAATTGGTATTTTGAGGTGCCACCTTTTCTCTGGATAACAAGCTCATCAAATGACCCCAACTGACAGATAGATGAAATGCTTCTAATTGCCATATCTCACTGTCCTGGGACCAAGATTATCTCACAGACCTTGCTTTTGTAATTGGGTCCTTTCTTCCTTCCCATTACACTTTTGACATCACTTTTGTACCAGCTGGGCACAAATAGAGCCATTTGTAATTCTTTGTGTGGTGCCCGAGGAGAAACAGAGCCTGGCTTACTGAATTAATTCTGCAGGCATAGGGGGAAAATTGCACTGGAGCTCAGGTCTGACACAGCTGTCTTAGGTAAAAATCACTTTATAAAGACAAGAGGCAATGCATGAGGGAAGTGTGAGTTGGGTAAAATCACAGCTGGTCTGTATCTCCTCTGGTATCAGCATGGACAGGATACCATGCAGTCGTACCAGATAATGCATGAAGCATTGCAGTATCTTCCTCATCTTCTGCTTAGTCCATTCAGTGCCTTAGATTTGAATTAAATTCACAATTGATCTCTTCATGTTAACCCATCCCTGCCCACAGTGATCCTGCAGAGTCTGACACTGTAACCCTTTTCTACAGCCAAAAAATCAGTTGGGTTTGTAACAGGAGAACACGTGACTGACTTCTCTTTGTGCATCAGGTGCTCAGCCTGTGTGTGTGTAAAAATGGGACATAAGCCCTCAAGAGGGAGAGATGACCTTGTGGCAGCAAGGGCTGGTGGATCTCTGGCTGCCAGAGCTCTAGGTTTTGTTCAATTGTTTACATCCTTTATTAGGGTCAAGAGTCTTTCAGACGTAGCTGCAGGAACGATTGGTTTGGCCGAACCTGAAAACTTAGGATAATTAAAACATTCCTCCATGCCAGTAAATCATACTTATTGGATAGACAGAAAATACTTTCAATTTAGCAGCTAATCCGACACAAGGGATTTGATGCGTGACCACAGCTGAGATATTTCCTGCAAACGGAGTTGGACTTTTTAAACAAATCTCTCGTCACCATTATTCCATTCTGAGTTTATGATGTTTTCCTGAGATATCATGGAGACAAGCTAACGGAGGGTCCATTTGCCTTTTTATTCTTTCTCATGTGGGAAAACCATATACTAGTCCTGTTTCTGGTGCACATTTAGCATTGCCTCTTTGCATCCAAAAGCACTCTGGCTAATGATCCCTTTTGCCTCAGTGAGAATGTGTTTTGTAACTGCAGTAGGGAAACAAATAAAAGAGAAATAAAGTAGCAGGCTGACTATTTTGGGAGATGAGCTTTCGCTTGGTATGTTGATTTTCCGAAGAGATATGGCACATCCAGTACCTCATGTAAGTTGACCATCCAGCATGGCATGGGACTGTGGAGTGGGAATATTCCATTTTAAGACTCTGTTGGGCAAGACATGGGCTCATGTTTGATGGATGTTGCCAACTATTTGAAGTGCTGTGAATTTGACCTGTGAAACTGGAGGCGGAGGTGACACAAGTAGGAGAATCTGGACCTAAATGTCAGGGCCTAAAGGTCACTTTTCATCAGAGCAAAGTGCAGTTGTCACCACGAATGTGGGGCTGCAGGACGGGCATTGTGAGGCTCCCCTTCTATTTGATCTGCTGCTACTTGACCAAGTATGCTTAGTTTACACTAAGGCCAGAGGGTTTTTTTTCTGAAAAACCTGCCTAGCTAATGTGCTTTTGATCTTAGGACTGAAACTCCCCCTTTTTTTGGCTCTTTTTGGGCTTTTTTTCCCCCTGTGGTCCAAGAGCTGTGAAGAAGTTTCTGGGCATTTGGGCAGTGTCTGAGATAAAACTGAAATCAGAGCTTTCTCATGCAGCAGTTCTGGCTCCATCATGCCCAGAGTAATGAAAGCTCTTTATGAGAGGAGCTGGAAAACTCATGAGGCATGAGAAGGAGCAGGAAAATGCATCTTCTTTCTCTAAGCATTTAATTGCGAAATCTTTTCACTGCTTATTAAAATGATTAGTCAAGACTATTGGAAGGCAGTGAATGTCTATTTGTGGGAACTAGGGGAGGTTTGATCGTGTCAGATTTCTTACCTCCTTGTTTTCCTTCTCTATTGCAAATGGTAAATGATTAAAATGAGGGTGTGTTTTGAAAAGAAGGTTTCTAAAGAGAGCTTGGAGGATTCAGTCCTTGTTTGTTAATTATTTCATATGGAATAATCACCATTTGTAAGTGGCCAAGAAACTGCAAAGCATTTGTTTGCTACTCCCAATGCTTTAGCATGCTGTTTGGGAATGGAATCTTGGTTTTGTCTGGTTGTCCCTCATTCAGTGGTATTGCAGGGCACATTTTCCTCTGACACTTGCACAGCCCAGTTGCTGCTTGGTTAGGTCAGCAATGGCTCCTCTGGGAGGATTTGTATTGAGGAAGACCTGAAGCCAGATACTTCTTGTCAGTGGTGGCCCACTAAAGCTGAGAAAAGGAAGGAAATAAAACATTTCTAGCTTTAGCCAGTAGCTCCAGTTTTTATTGGGAATAATCTGCACCAGGACACAAATGTGTTTACCATGAAAATGTCAGTTTTATATCACCATATCGATGTACTTTTTAAATATTTGTTTGAAAACAGGAGAATGGAGTTTTCTGTCTTTGATTAAATATTTTCCTGTTAAGGTTTGGAAGCTGTGTCCCAGGGGGCTTATTCACATCCTGTGCTTCAGCTGTGGGCTGATCTTCATGGGCACGGGATTTGTTTCACGGTTGGCTGGCGTGTGGAGATCAGGGACTGCTGGAGTCTCAGTGGGAGCTGTGTGTTCGTAGCTCTCATGAGTTAGCAAGTGGAGTAAAGCTGGAAGCACTTTATTATCTTCAGGTCACCCTGTTAACTCCAGTGAATGTCAGTGATCACAATTTTGTCACTTCCTAGTCACCCTGTGTGTGCTAGTAATGTTAAGAAGGCATTTTAAGCCCAAAGGGGGTTCTTATTGAACTGCTCAAATCTTAGGATCAGGAGCATGGTGCTTTCAGTGCAGGTGGGCTGGTGGATTTGTATGGGGCAGCTGCACAAAGCCTTCCCTGGGGGCTTGGGATGTTGCTTTTAACATAGTGGAGAAACTATGATCCATTTCTCATGATCTTGACATGTTCTTCATCGACACTGGTACCTGATGAACAAAGCATTTTCTCTCAGACTCCATTGACACATCGTCTGTTGCCTGTCATCTCATAAATCTCCCTGTGAAGCTCTAAGTAAACACCCCTGGGTGGAATCAGCAGGTCATTTTTGTGGCATTTCTTGTCAACTAAACAATAATTCATTAAAAATTTAGTGACTATTTTGCTCTGGAGAGGAAAAAAAGAGAGCTGGCGCCTGCCTTTCAAGTTTCTGTCTTGTTTGGCGATTTTTGTTTTATTTTGGAGATATTTTAATGTTTTATTTTGAAGGAAATCTGGTTGATAAACTAAAAGAAAGCCATCTTATTACAAAAAGCTCCAGTGCTTCTGAGAACATTTAAAACAAGGATGACTAGAAATGACCTTTCCATCCTGAAGCGAACTTTGAGCGTATTCTCCCTTTGGCATTTCTAATGATAGACTTTCCATCTGGTCTTTGCTTAAAAGCTAAGATGCAGCTTGGTTTTTTTCACATAAAACTGTACATACTCTAAAATTAATCCACTTGATCATTTCACTTCAGGGAGAGGAGTGCAGAAACACTGGGAATATTTGCTTGTTTTTGGCAACTCCAGTCCTCCTGAGAGCAGATTCCTTTTGTCCCAAATAAAGTGGATTCTGATTTCAGGGAACCCTGGATTTCCCTCTGCTTAAATTTGGGGAGATTATACCCTCTAGAGGAGATTTTTAATGAAAATTGAAGAGATGTCAGTGGCTCTGGTGGGATCTGAATCAGTGGGGAGGGATTTGTGGTTACTTCAGCTACCCTGGGCAATACTGTAATTTCTAACACTGGGAATTCCCTACTCCCAGTTTCCTGTAGTGATTCCCCAAAGCTGAATGTACAAGAGGGAAATCCTAGCAAAATGAATGCTTCAGGGAAGAATTGGGGATCTCCTGAGAGCTACCACTGCAACCATTTAGCCTCATTTCAGCAGAATCTTTGGGGAAAGTTCATAAACCAATCCTTTTGCTTAGCAAAGCATTCCAGCAAATGCCTAATTTGATACATGCTTTGTGAAGGCCCGTGGGACATAACATTTAAGAATGCACTTGAACTTAAGAGTGTAACTGAGACCCTGCTGCATGCAAGCACGTGCATGCAGGAGGGGGATGTTTCTCTAGATCACATGTTGGAACATCAGACAGCAGATTTAATTTTTTTTTTCTTCCCTGTAATGCTGATTGCCACTGAATGGGTTTCCTCTGTCTTGGGTGGTTTTTTTTTTTTTTTGTTGGTTGGTTTGTTCTTTTTCCTTTTCATCCTTCCATTCAATTAAATGCTATAAAAATACACGTAGGTGGGAGATGACTGGTGAGCCATCCATTCCTCAAACATTTTTTTGGTGGGAACAGCCAAAAGTAAGTTTGTTAGCAAAGTCACATTTCTGTCAGTGCTGCATGTGTGGCATGCATAGAAAACAGATTTTCTGAGCATCAAGGAGGCTGCAGAACAGCAGATGTGCTTTGGGGCTTTTGGCAGGTAGATGCTTTGCTGAGGGTATTGGCATTTTTGCTGCAGGTTCTTCTGGTGACCAGCTTTATTAAAACAATGGGAGGGAGAAAGGATGTCACGGATAATGGGAGAGAACAATTCTGGCACACGTAGCTTCCTCTTCATAAAGCTGTTTTTCCCTTGAGGCAATATATCTTGCGTCTTATGGGAAGGAAATCTTACAATATAAAAGGAAGTCTGAACTGCTTACCAGTGAATTTAGAAGCGTAGCAGTTGGATTCCTTTCATGAAGAGATAATATGGGGCCTGTTCCAGTATATTAGGGAAGCTTTTTTAAGATGCTTCTCCAAAAATAGGAGGACTCTGGGAATCACTTCTTTAAAATAATATTTGTGGGTGGCTTATGTTAATATTCCCGGAACCGTCGGGGATGTGTTCTCAGCGTACTGAAGGTGCTCAGAGAGCAGGAGCAGCAGCAGTTTGGTATCTTTAGCCTGGGCTCAGGGCAGGGGAGGATGGCTTTGTGTTCCTGGGGATGCCTCTGACGTGGGCTGGAGTGGTCCGAGGGCTGTCCTCGCTTCGCCCTCCTGCAACAGCTCCTGAGGGGCTGTTCTGCCTCCAAGAATAGCTGGCACATGGCAGTGCTCTAATTAGGCTTGTTTCCCTGCGCTGGGAATGACGTGCCTGCTGCCAGCTCTGCTGCCCAGAGGATGCCCCTCTCCACAGACAGCTCCCCGTGGTGCATCACGGCAGAGCTGGGTCCATCCAAATGTTTGCAGCGTTTTAGCCTCACCCCAGTGCTCTTCTCTCTTCCCATTCTCCACAGTTAAGACAAAGTCATGGAGAGATTTTGTGCGAGTAGCACAAAAGGTGAAGTGCAGATAACTTCAGCAGGCATAGCCAAGTGAGGGTATTTTATATTTTAGCAAACTAAAAACAGTGAACAAAAAAAAAAAAAGGGAAAAAAGTGTCTAGAATCCTTCCAAAGAAATTCTGCAGAGTACATAATTGAAGGGGATTTTTTTGATAAAGGCTAAATTGTGTATGTGCATGAAAAATTCATCAGGGAATTTAAACCATTTCCAAACCACATAAAACATTAAACATTTCAAGCTCAGGAGTAGCTTGAATATGGCGTGCATCATCTCAAGCTTTAAGCAGTCATCTGATTTTTCTCTTGCAAATGTTAAATATATAGTAAACGAGAGCCAAAGTAGTTTTTATTTGCTTTCTCATGATGACTGTGGAGCCTTGAAAGGTTTTGCTGACTGACCTGACACACACCTTTGTTTACCTCTTTTGGCTAGATGATTTTAGCTGCAGTATTTTGAAGAATGAGGGAATCATATACCAATGCTGCAGTCACAGTGTCCCATTCTGTGCTTGTGATGAGCTCCAGCCTTGGTCTTTTGTATGAGTGTGTCTCAAACTAGCCTTCTAAATCCAATGAAATTAAAGATTTTAATCAATCAAGATGCTAATCACCACGACATGATGTGATATGTATTGCCTGATAAAGATATATGGAGTAAATCTCATAGTCTTGTGAAAGTAGAGAGTCCTATTCTTTAAAAAATCACCAACATCCACATTTAGGTTTTGGCCAGATGGGTTACTGGATTTTAAAGCTAGGTCATGTCTGTATTTTTAAATCTAAAATTTGTCCTTTGTGTAGAAATATAAATAATGGCCAATTTCAGAACATTCTCAAATGCATTCTCAATTGCTTCTTGTTTTCTTGACAGCCCAGGTGCCCGAAAATACCATGTTTTCTTTTAAATGAAATTGTTACTCACTTGAGTGTCTTTCATCAGGGAAATCTGACTGTCATTGTTTAAATCCTCTAGGAATGAGCTTTGCTTTTGCATAAAGCAGTCACCTTGGATGACTGCGTGCAGCAAGTCATGCATTACAAAATTGCAGTGTGAGTTTTCAAAACCTGCTTCTCTTGGGTTTCATGTAAACACCAAAGGAGGGTGTTTCTGCTCTTCTCTAGGAAAACACTCAGGCCATGACTCAAGTTTGGCTCTCTATGGTAAAGATGGTCATAGAATAATATCACAGAATCACCAAATGGTTTGGATTGGAAGGGACCTTAAAGATCATCTCATTCCATCTCCTCTGCCATAGGCAGGGACACTTTCCACTATCCCAGGTTGCTCAAAGCCCCATCCAACCTGGTCTGGAGCACTTCCAGGGAGTCTACAACCTCTCTAGGCAATTTGTGCCAGTGCCTCACCACCCTTACAGTAAAGAATTTCTTCCACATATCCTCTCTTCCAGTTTAAAGCCATTTCCCCTTGTACTACCACTACATGCCCTCGTGAAAAGTCCCTCCCCAGCCTTCCTGTAGGCCCCCTTTAGGGACTGTAAAGTGTTCCTGGCTCTCCCTGGAGCCTTCTCTTCTCCAGGCTCAACAATTAAGCCTGTCTTCATAGGAAGATGTGCCAGCCCTCTGACCATCCTCTAAGAAAACTCTGCACCCTTAAATATCTCTGTGTGCACCCTTGTCAGGGCAGAGAATGTGCTTTCCCCTTGTTACACTGTAAAAACACCACATTGGCAAGCAGCACCATGACCTTCCCATTGCATCCCTTCCCACTTGGGACTGGAAAAAGGCAAAAGGAGTAATTGTAGCCCACAGTGCCAAGGCACTGCTTAGGTCGTGGGGGAGACGCTTGTGTCTTTGCTGTGATTCATGAAGAAGACAGAGATGTTGGCTAGAAAATTCTCAGAGCTGATAAGCACCTCTGAATGACATTGGCTTCATAAAGCCTCAGCACACTGGGCATTTCTGTGCATTAAAATAATTTCCAAGCAATGAACCTTCCTGGTGTCTCTCTGATAATGCACTTGCTGATAATGTCAACTTAGAAGTCATTCTTCCTGCATCATCTTCTGTGTGATGGAGGAAAAGGCCTGCTCTTTCCAGCTCACTGATAAAGGAGTTCTTGTTAGGTGGTGAGATGAACCATCCCCTCTTCTCCTGTACTGCTCAGCACTCTCTCCTTGCCCGTCACTGCTCCAGGCACATGCCTGTGGAAGCACGAGGAGATGTGTATGTGGCAGTGGGTAATCACTGTCCATCACCACTGGCATCAGCAGCCCTCCACGTGTGACAGAGGCTTTTGTCATCAGAGAAGATTTATCCTCTTCTCGTCCTCCCTGAGCACACACTCAAACAATATATCCACTTTAATTGTTTTCTGAGAGGTTATTAATATTGGAGTGGGGATTTAGAATGAAGATCAATCATTAATCTGAAAAGGATAGATTTGCACTCTCCTGTAGCAAAGCTGAAAAATAAATTAGAACAAAAGAAAATTGAGAGAGGTTCCCTACCTAGCCTAATTTAATTTTTTGTTTAACTAAAATTGTCCCAGTAGCAGTTCTGAGGGAAAATCAAACCTCAGACTGAAGATTTCCAAAGACTGGCCTAGAAACTGTAGCAGTGTGTTGCTACAATTTGTTACCATTTTTTCCACAACATTTTATTTTAAGAATAAAGTCTCTGGCTTTTCAAAGAAAACCACAATCTTAGCAGAGGATTTTAATTTTCTTCCGCATTATTCCTTTTAACAATATCCGCAAATATTTCAGTAATTTGTTTTCTGTTGGTTAAATAGAAAACTTTTAATTCAGTCTGGGAGCAATCTCACCCAGGTTTCTCTACAGCAAACAGTGCTTTTGGTGTGGTGTGTTTCATGGCAAGGGCACCCTCTCAGTTGCTCTGGGCTCATGCCAGACCCTAATACTTTTTCTCTGGAAGGGAGGCACCATATGCTGAGCAGAGTTACAGTAAAACTGCTGGTTTTATTGACTGCTCTCTCAGAATGGTCAGAAGGTTAAAATGTGTGCTTGGGTAACTACAGTGTCGTGGCCGTTCCTGCTGGGAATGCAGGATGGGAGCCACGTGCCCCAAAACCAGCACAAGTTCCATGCTGCCACTATTTATTCCTGCTTGTATTCTGGGGATAGGCAGTCTGCCTGGGTCACTCTAGGGAGTGAATTCTGTTATCATCAGTGTCCTGAATGGGAATACTCTCATCCTTGGGAAGTCCTTTTAGTACCTCTGTTATTCACCTCTTCCTTGCTCGTTTTAGGGAGCTCCTGATGGGAAATGCTCTGTCTCCTCTTGTTTTCCCCACCACAGTGCTCAGGGCTCTGACTAGACAGAAGAATGGGGTGGTTCTTGGTAGGAGATTTTGTGGAATATGGAAAAATACATGTAGTTGCTTGTCTAAAAGGTCAGTTTAGTGTGTTTTTTCCCCTAACCAGTTACTTTGTTGAATTACGCAAACGTGTAAATTTAAAAGCATTTCTTGTCACAATGTGGCAATAACTGCAAGTATAAGTGGGTAGAGTAACTTTAGGCTGTTGGAAAATGGTCTTTGGTACAGAAAGCTTTTGAATCAGTGTTTTAGTGTACAATTCATCTCAAAGAAGAGAAAGTCTGCATCATCTTCATTTGTTTTCTTCTCTACTTTCTCTGTTATCAAGAAATACAGTAGAAAGGATATAGAGCACCTTCAGGTAGCACCTCCTACTCAGGGAAGGATACAACCCTCCTTTTTAATTTTCTTTTGATTTTAATCCCAATTTTGTTCCGTGTTCTAGCCAGTTCACATGGGACATTTCTAGTAGGTACCCGCAAAAGGAACCAAACCACCACTACTCCATTTAAATATATATATATATATACACATTTATATGTGGAGCTAGAAATCATAGAATTTTTTAGGTTGGAAAAGATCATCAAAATCATCAAGTCCAGCTATTAACCTAACACTGCCAAGTCCATCACTAAAATTTGGATACGGAGTATTGCTATTTATTTTGAAAAGAATATGATAGAGGTGGATTCTATGTATCTAACATTTAATTTTTTCTTAAATTATCTTCAGGGATTAAGGACGTAATTTGCTATTCAATGTTACACCAGCGATTTAGAAAGCAATTAATTTTATAGCAGAAAGAAAATCTAGATGCTTTTCTGCTCCCGAGTAGCACTGACTAACTGCAGTGGAAGGAAGAAAGCCAGTGCTGTTTGTATGGCTGTAAACAGTGAACTGAGGTACATTTGATGAAGACACATTTTGCTTTCATCTTCCAAGTCTGGATGTTTGTAAGTGTGACATAGGGAGGGGTGGCAAAGAGGATGGGAGGACCCAGAGGATGAGTGACCCAGTTTGAAAACTAGTCCATGGGGATTTGTTTGATCAGCTCATCTGAGCACTGCGCTTGCCTTTCCCGCTTGGTGGTTTTGCTCCAGGCTCTCAAACCAGGAGCAGAAGACTCAGTGAAGAGAACATCTTGAAGGGAGGTTGACCCCCTCCTCCAGGAATGGTCTGCTTATGGCAGTGGGTTTTGTTGTCCCTCTCCTTTGCATGCTGGGTAAAGAGAATGGATCCAGTCCTTCCAGATGTTCTGCAGCACAGGCCACTGCTGACTCTGAGGCTCAAGCCAAGGCTGCAGCACATGGGTTTCCTCTGTCTGCTCAGATTACAACTCGCCCCCAAAATGGGAAAACAATACAAAAACAGGCATAGGCAAAGATAAATCCAGCATTGCTTAAAACTGCTGGCTGCAGCTTCCAAATCTTGAGGAAGTCCCTTGGCAGTGAAGAGCTCTGAAAGATGGTTTTTTGGGATCTGTGCAGTGTTTTGTATTTCATCACTAGAGACAGAGGGGGTTGAAGATAAGAAAGGTTGTGTCTTAAGGACATGGTCCCCATCTTCCCTGTCTGCTGCCTCAGGGGAGAAGGCTGACCAAATAAACAGACTCACTTTCACTGTGCTTTGCAGCAGCAGCCAGGGAAAATGAGGTCCTAATCCAGTAGCATAGTTCATTTTTTTCAACTCTTCACAACAGCCCTCTAATAAATTAATGCGTATGTCAACTCTTGTCAGAAGCTCTTAGCAATGAACAAATGAGTTCAACACCATAATCTAATAAACAAATAGATAACCTGTTCCAGTTTGTTCTAAGTGAGGTGATGATTCCCTTGTTGAGTTGTTTCATGGACCCTTCACTCTCAGAGGGGAAGGATGGTATGTGGGAGTGCAGCCCATTTCCTCTCCAGGACAGGGTTTTCTCTTCTGACTTCAGTGCCCTGATTTTCACTTGTTTACATGGAAATCTCTCTTCTATTTTCTGTCATTAAAAAAAAAAAAAATCATTCAGAATTACTTTCGTCCCTGTTATTGGATCTGAGCAGCTGCAGCTGACAGTGAGATCTCATTGTACTAGTTGCTGCACAAGTAAGATGAAATCATGCTCACTTCTACAAATAAACATTGCAGAGCAGGCAAAGTAAAAGCTTTTCATGCTGGTGGACAGAGACACAGTGGGGTTAAGTGACATCCCCCATGCCCTAAAAGAAGTCTATGTCAGGGAAGAGTGCTTAGGGCTTTTTGTTAAATCTAACAGTTCTTCTTCCGCCTTCTATTTTAGCAGAGATTTTTATTGAAGTTTTAAGGTTCCATGGACTGTTTCTTGCATCGGTTCAATTTTAGTCCTTTGTTAAGCTTTAGTAAAGGACTGTTGTGTTTTCCATGAGTCACATCTATGGCAGAAAGGTTGGTGTGGGGCATTAGATGGCGTGCTCGCCCCCACAATTATATGGAAAAATAAGGTAAAGATTAAAATGCAGCCTTCTGTCAGTGGCTTTGTGCTTTGTGTGTTGTAAACCTGATGTGTAGGAAGCTCTGCTGATGTGCGTGTGGGAGGACAATCCAGCGCAGGTTGTACCTGCCTGCTCCTCCCTGCCACCACTGGGGCTGCAGGAGCATTGGCTGGGATTTGCTAGGAAGGATAGCGCTTGGTGTCTACAGCCACCAACTGAACGGAAACAGTCTTATCAAAAAAACCCATTGTTTTCACAATGAGGGGCATCCAATGTGGTGAAGCAGCTGAGATTTTGCATAATTTGGGGAACTGAATCCTTATCTCCTGCCCTCGTGCTAATTACTGCCTTTGGGGTGTTTTGAGAGGGAGGTCATCAGTTCTGAGTAAAGGGGGTGGACTGGATTTCCCTCATTGGTGACCAGAGCTGGAGTAAAAGCTCTGTGTACAGGACACTAAAGGCAGGATCTGTTTGTACTAAATTAAGTTGCTCATTAAAAGCTGCATCAGTTGCAGTGAGCATGACATAGTGTGCCAGTGCTGCTGCTTTTAACAATCATAAAGTTGTGGGCACAAACTTGCAAGGGGTCCAGTCCCACTGGCTATGCCTGAGTGGTGGTAAAACCCAGTTACCTCTTGAGAGGGAGTAAAAAATGGCTTTTGAACTGCTGCCTCAGCTCAGACCCAGATGTCAAAGCAGCCAGTGCTGGATCTCCCCACTGGCACTCTCCCACATGGCTCCTCTGTCCCCACCAGAGTCTCATCTGCTTCTCCTGAAAGCTTTAGTACCTTATTCTGGCTCTAGTAACACTGGAAGAAGTCCAGAGTGATTCCAGCAGAGCTATTTTGGATTTGCATTTGCAGGAGGAATTGTACCTAGAGGTTCTAAGTTAATCGCACGGTCATTTTTCCTCTGTATATTTAACAACTGAGATTAATTAACATTTCAAAGTTTCACGGGCTGCTTCTTGCATTATCTTAGCCAGCTGTGGTGAAAGGCAGTGTGGCAAGAGGGTGGTAGTCTGACTGGAGTTGTGCAGATAGGAAAATTGCTGGGAATTGTTTCCAGTGAATCCCAGGGGTTTAAATAGTTGGATGGCAGGGTGAAGGTGGAGGTGAGCATGAGTAGGCTGCCATGGTACACATTTCCTATTGACTTTCCATGTAGTAAACAAAATTACCAGATGATTGTTGGCATGTGGTGGGTTTGGTTTTTTTTTTTTTAATTTAAAGAGAATATTTTAAGCAGGACTGCGATGCATAGTCCTGAACTGTAGGGGACTAATGTTCCTGTTCTCCAGCTGGGAGAAACTAATTCAACATCTTGTGTTGTAAACACTCACTCATTTTAACTGATTACACCTCCAATGTTCCTCAAATCACTAAAATTACTAATTGCTATTCCTTACACATCAGAGAGTGAATCCTGAATAATTAACCCCAAATAAAATTAGATGAATTGGCCCTTTTAATTAGAATCCCTGCTGCTGTTTGTTCTGAGCTTCCTTTTCTTACTGTTAAGAGACTTTTAGAATGATTAAAACTGTTTAAGACTTAAACAGCCAGTGACCTTTTAATACAATGTAAATCCATAAAAGCAATATTTCAGCTAGCAGGTGGTGGAGTAAATTTTCAGTGCAACTACCTGACAGACTCAGTATTCCTTTTTTAAATGCTGAGGATGAAATTAGCCAGTGTGGGTTTTTTTCTTCCTCATGCTTATTAATACAGTAGCTGATTAGCACAAGTAGTTCAAATGGTAGGATTAGTGATTGGTAAGAGTGGTAATTTAAACAGTGCTTTGGGTTGTTGGAGCTGCTTTATTTTAGGAATCACAGGCCAATGTGGTATATTTAGGTGGATTGTGGAGCTGGTGTGTCATCATGCAACAGTTTCCCCTGCACTGACGTGGTGTCAGTGACTCCTCACAACATGGCTGGGGCCAAAACTTGATTTTAATTGTGTGTTTTCCGTGCCTAGTGATGTGTGTTAAGTACAGATGCTACAGGAAAATGTTCACTTTGGGAAACTTAGTAAGGTGTTCACACCTAGGAGGCACCAGGTCACATCTAGCTGATGTTTTCCATAAAAATCCTGTGGTGTCACTTTGCAGTAGGAAGTTTCCCAGACCACGTAGTAATGCTGGGATATTCTGCAGGCTCCTGCAGTGGTCACTGCGGATTACAGGTTCATGATAGCCTCCATCAACAGGGTTTTAGCCTAGTGCTCAATGAATTAGGGT
The DNA here is from genome assembly GCF_017590135.1 of Pyrgilauda ruficollis. NCBI lineage: Eukaryota > Metazoa > Chordata > Aves > Passeriformes > Passeridae > Pyrgilauda > Pyrgilauda ruficollis. Next base: position 10,085,080 of record NW_024520318.1, read on the forward strand.
TCAGGTGTAAATCTGAATTGTTTCAATGTCAAAAGCTTTGGCTTTGTGCATAGAAGGTAAATACTTGACTGAGCAGTCTGCTCAGTGCAGGCTCCTGCAGTGGTCACTGCGGATTACAGGTTCATGATAGCCTCCATCAACAGGGTTTTAGCCTAGTGCTCAATGAATTAGGGTTCAGGTGTAAATCTGAATTGTTTCAATGTCAAAAGCTTTGACTTTGTGCAGTAGAAGGTAAATACTTGACTGAGCAGTGCCTCAGTCTGCTCAGTACTTTGCCAAATGGAGTCTGGATCAGAAAGAAACACATCAGTGGGGGTTCACTCCATCACTATGCTTAGTCTGGTCTCTGAGTCAGGGCTGAACTGTGTTTCTCAGGTGATTCAAACTGATTCTGAACCAGAATAAGTTCAGAATCAGAAATTATCAAGATTATAATCAGAAAGGGTTGTTTTTGCTTGGAAGGAGAAAATTGAAATCTGCATCTGACATATGTCATCCTCAGATGTCAGCCAGAGATTTGGAAAGATCAGTGTAAGCCCAGTTTTTATGTTTAATAGGTTTCATTAACTTATGTTTCAGTAAAAATTATGGTGTTTTGCTTTTTCATGTTTCTCTGTGCTTTTCCCCCGAAGAGTCTCTTTTACTGAACATGTGAGCCCTTCTTCAAGTCTAGAAGTTTCAAAGCCACAAATCTTTATATCTAAACAACTGTGTCTGTCAAGGGGGGAGGCAGTTACTGTGCTACAGTTCATTTGTTGGCTGGCAGATATATCTCCTGAAAACAAAGACTTGAGACATGAGCCTGATCCAGCAAAAAATGAAGTGCACTTAAAATTTTAAAGGTTAGCCTGTAAGTGAGAATGGTGTTTGCTTCATGAGACATGATGTTTTTCTTAGCTTGTACTTGTACCCAGAAGGCATCAGGCAGCCAGTGGCAAAAATTTTGTGAGTTTCTATTCACCCTGACGGGTTTGTACTGATGTAGGTGTCTGTTAGGCTTTGAACAATTTTATATTTGTGTACTTAAAAGTGTAATAGTGAAATATTTAAAGCTGCTTTCAATGTGTGAGGGGGGAAATTTTGAGGCAGAGAGGGGTAAAACCTTGCAAGTGCATCTACAATGGCACAGATTTGATCGAAGCCAGAAGCCAGGCCAGGGAGACATCACTTCTGCCAGGGCTCTGCTATTGCTTCCCAACATAACCATGATGGACTCACCTCATTTCTGCCTAATTACCTGTATTTACAACATACAAGTTTTCTGTTGCTCAGGGTGGGCCCGAGGATGAGGTTTTTATTACGGGGCTGGCAGTCTGTTCCTGCTGGCTGCAGCGGGTGATGCGGTGGTGCAGGAGCTGCACGGGTGCTGAGGGAAGAGCTCAGGGCTGTGGTTTCACAGCACATTGTGCTGCTGTACCTGAAATAACCGAGCTGGGCATGTGTCTCACTGCACAGCTTCTTTGTAGGTTGACTCATGGTCTTCACAGCTGTATGAAGGGGGAAAGAGTAGCTGGTGCAGCAAGGACTGTTTATTTTCTCTCTTAAAAATATGGTAACAGGTAGAGATTTCTCATTGTAAGAGCTGAAGGGAGGCTGTGTCTTGGTGTGATTTCCTACCTCCATGGAGAAGTAGGAATGACCTTCCAATGGCAAGTCTCTTCACCTACCTTGAAGTACAAATTGCTTTCTGGAGGTGCCTTGATACCTCTCTGTTGACAGAACTCAGTGCAGTCATTCTCATAATCTGAAATACATCCAAGTGTTCAGGTTGATGTCAGATGAAAGTCAACCAAAATGCTGGTCTTGGTGCTGAACAATAATCAATATTAATGAGTCTTTTCCCCATCTTGTCCCTTATTCACAGAGGGACAACCTGGTTAAATCAGTAGGAGAAGGTGAGTGCTCAGGGTGGAGTGTGTTCTCCACCAGCCCATGGTTAACTGGCGACCCCAGAGCCCCATTCTGCTGGGGCTGCTGGTGCATCCGTGCAGACCAGGGACAGTCCCTTGCCCAGATGGCTCCCACCTCGCTCTGTGACACTGGAGGTGGTCAGCAGTGGGGACAGTGATGTGCTTTGCCTGGACATGGACTTTCCTGCCTCCTCCCATGGCTTGCCCAGCTCTAAGTAAGTGAAATCTGACTTGCAAAGCTCTGGAGGTGAGAGAAGACCCCAGAGGTGCTCTGTAGGGACACTGTGCCTGAAGGGAGTGTCAGCTGGCTTTCAGGTTCTTTTCCTCTTTTGCTCCCTCAAACCTAGACATGATTCTTCCCCAAATAATCTAGAATCATGTGCTGCTGAGGACACGGATTTTGGTCTTTGTATGCTTCCTTCTCTGCCAGAGGGAGAATTCCAGCAATGCCAATAATAATAATAATGCAGAGACAACTTTCCCTTCTGCATCCAAGGGAATATTCTCCCGTGAGTGCAGTGGGAACAGCACTGGGTCCTGTGGCTGTGTGTGGGAAAGAGGAAGGCGCAGTGGCAGAATAAATAACTAAAGCTGTGAAGGAGAAAGGTCCATCTGTTCACAGAGGACCAGGAAAAGGCCAAACATCTGCAAGGTCCCTCCAGTTCATCAGGCATCTGCTCTCTGATTTCCAGTCTAAAAACCTTCCCACTTGTGGGGAGAGTGGAGCCAGCAGCTTATCTAACACAGGATGGAGTCAGCAGAGCTGGGCTGGGGATGTGGTAGAGCCAGCTGTCTCCTACTGCAAAGTGTTTTCTTCCAAACTCTAGGAGAGAGCTCTTGTCCTTTGCTCCTTTTCTGAAAAATCTTGCCAATGTTTTTTCTGGTTTTTTTTCAAGAGGAGTGGGTCTTCCAAAGGGGCAAAAATGGTATTTTGTTTATGTTTGTTCTAACAGTCATTGTTAGATGCAGACTTCTGATTATGCAGAAAATCTGCCCCTTTCCCTGTCTCATCTCCTCCAGCACATTCTCTGCCTTGATTTTCCTTAGGTGTTTTGAAGGACTGTAATAAAGCAAGAGTGTCTGACTAATGTGCTGTGCAGGGAGATCAGTCTTTGGCATCGGAGCCAGGACTGACTGAGAAACATCATCTAAAGTATAATCTTGAGAAGTCTGTGTTTGCTGGAGTTGAATTTGTTTGCAAATTGTGTTGGCTTGTTGGAGGGTCATTTACAGAGCAAAGGAGAAAAGTTTAAGAAGCACTCAAATATCCCATCATTTTTTAGAACTAACCCCTTAGATATTATTTAGAGATTTTCAAAATCTCTCTACTTTTCTTTTTATTTTGTATTGTATTTCACATTATTTGAAATAAAAGATTGGATTAATTATAGGGCGATGAGGAGGATACTGCAGATATTATTGGACATAATTTTTAAAAAAATCAATCCTGGATTCTATAATAGCATGAGCCAGTGGGATTTTATGTATTGGAGCAACATGATTGTCTTAAATTAGTTTTCAGTGTGTTGTTTTTGAGCTGTCTTTGAGCATCTGTATTTAGGACAATACTTTCTTAGGGATTCAGAAGGGGGTTTTTGAGTCCCATCTGTGCTCATTTTGGGGAAAATGGGAAGAAATTACTTTCCTGGTAAATAACATCTCTGAAAGTCCTAGGGGAAGTTTGTGTCTTTCAGAGAGTGATTTGAAATAGAAGAGAAAAACTTTCAAGGGCTGCAGACCCATCTGCTTCCCATGGAAGAGAGCATGAAAGTGTTGTGCTGGCAGTGCTTCCCAGCTGGTGCCTGTGCCTGGTCTGGGCTGAGCCTAGGGCTTTAAACCTGGGTATAGGTGGCCCAGAAGTCTGCAGGTCACTGGGGTGTGGCACAGCACCTTCCTGAGTGGTTTGGAGCCTGCTCCTTGGCATTTAGGGGTGGTCCTGAGGGGCTCTGGCCTGAACGCAGTGTGATGCTGCATGGAGATCTGGAGGGTCAAGTAGGGAGCTCATATTTCCTTCCAAAAGCAACAGTTCCTATATATGTGAGATATCACACTTTTATTAATCTGAAACCTTCCATCCCAGATGCTGCACACACAAGAGCCAACAGCAAACAGTTCTACTTGCAGCATCAATCTTCATAAGAAGAAATAAAATCATACCAAAGTGGTCCAAATTGCAAGCAGCTGCCTTCCCTGGAGATAAATCCAGTGCAAATGGCAAATGCTATTTTTTTCCACCATTAGGAGGTGCTTTCAGAGCTCGGTGTCCTGCTGCCTGCAGCCTGTGCTGCTTTGTCCTTGTTTTCTTTCTCCTTTGGGGTCCCACATTCCATGAAATTTTCAAGGAGAATTTCTTTCTGCTCCCACCTCCCATCTCTACGCTAAGCTGGATGGCTTCACAGCCAGTATTTGCTGTTTTGTCTGCCCATCAGCACTTCTGGAAGATTAACATGAGCAAGTTGTGTTCTAGAAATTTTGTACATCAACCCCCTTGTAAAAATCCAGAGTTAGGAGAGGTGGATTCATGTGTGCTTGCACCTGGCCCGTCATGTGGCTGTTGTCACTGAGAAGAGCCTGTGATCTTCCCAGTGAAGAAGAGCCTGTGATCTTCTTTACATGGAACTATGAAGTCCCTATAGGAAGAGGAAGATGCAAAGAGTGTGTCTGCCTGCCAGCAGCAGGGATGCAGGAGATGGGCTGGCCTCTGGCAGGGATGCAGGAGATGGGCTGGCCTGGATTCTGGGCTGCAGCTCCAGCCTTCCGTGTGCCTTCTGCTGCTTTTGGACAGCACCTGATGCTGTCTTTATAGGGGTCAAGAGGAGCTAGTGTAGTTTAGCAGAAGAGGGAAGTGAATTGCATGGGATCCATTGCAAGGTTAGACACAGAGTGTTCATTAGTGCAAGTTTTGTGGTTGCCTGTGGTAGTTTGAGATGCGACTTGGATCTGTGGAGCTGCTTGTTGGTGCCTTCAGGCTTTGTGGCACATCACCTTTTGCTGTGGAATCTGAGCACCCCTAAGCCATTTGCCAGTGTTACTGAGCTGTGTAGCCATTTCCTGAAGCAGTGAGGGGTGAAGCTGAGCATTTAATGGTCAAATAATGTGTTATGTCCTGTGCCACAAAACCAATGGGCAGAGCTAAGAGTATTGTGGAGTTCCTCCTGATTATCCACGTCATGATCTGGGGAAATGCTGCTGAGTTTAAATTCTCCCATTCTCTCTCCTAGGGGACTTTCTTCCTCCCCCACCCCCTCCTGTGGATGACCTTGGGAACATCACATCATCACAAGGTGCCTTTCCTCCCCCACCCCCTCTGGATGATGTTACTTACAATGTACAGGTAAGAAGACAAGATTTTTATCATTTGTGCAGAACTGATCCAGAAATTGCGGAAATGAATGAATGATAATAAAATGAGGCGGCAAAGTTCTGGTTAAAAATCATGGGTCAGGAATAATGAAGTCAGCTTTAGCAAGCTGTGTTTCCCAAGCAGGGAGTATTTCCATTGAAAACTTGCTGGGCTATTAAAGGATTTTTCCCATCCGGCTTGAATTAGAAGACTAATTGCCTTATGTCGTTGTGATGGCGGATGGGAGTGGAACCTTCCCAGAATGAATTGTTTTCTGGAATGGCCAACTCCTTCCATGGACTGTGGAGAGACTTTAGGGCAGTAATCTGATCCTGAAAGTACTTTGTTTAGATGCCTAAAATTAAGTGGAGCAAATAAGCCCTGGCCCAGGCTCCAGTGATGTAATTGAGACCCTTTTCACCCTCTTTTTGCTGGCTTGGATCTTCTAGATTGGCCACCTGGATGAAAATGCAACTTCTAAGATGCATCAGGTGATACTGGCATGTCCAAAGTGAATATGGACAGACCTTGAGCACTTTGCAAGATATGAACATTTTTGTGCAGGTATTGCAGGTTTGCCTGGAGTGCCAGGTTTATGTTTGCTCAGGCACATTCTGGAGAAATGCATTCAGACTTCTGGGACAAGGCAGTCAAGGTGATCAAGGAGTGAGGAGCTGATCTTCCCAGTGGAAACCAGAAGAGTTTGTCTTGTTAGCTGAGCAAAAGGGAGGCTGAGGATCAATCTGGTTGCAAATTTGAAATACGCTTGGGGAATAAGCCTGTATTTCAGCTCTGTGTGGGTGTTGGTGCAGGAGCAGAAGAGGCTGAGCTTGCCAGAAGTAACTCCGTGCTGGTGTTTAGAAATTTTCTAAGCTCTGGGGCTCCAAAGATCTGGAAGAGCCTTCTGTCAGAAGTAGTGAGAACAAAGAGAGCATGGTCTAGGTTTGAGGCTGTTGAGAGTCGTGTAACCACATATCCACAGACATGGGGCTGCCCTTGATGGCCCTGGAAGATTGTGGCAGTCCTGTATCCCTTGGTGGGTTTGAACATGAGAGTAGGCCAGCAGGCAGGCATTAAACAGGATTCAAAGGACTTGACTTAGTTTCTGACCCTCTCACCAACTCTAGACTCACTTTGTGTGCTTTGTGCCTTGGGAAAAACGAAACATTCCCCTCCCTCCTGGGCTTACTGGGATCTCTTGCCCATGGCAAGGTGTTCAGATGCTATGGCAAAACCTCAGCCTTTCCTGCAATGGGCTCAGTGCTGGAAGCAGCCTTTGAGCAGGAAGGAGTTAATGGCGATTGTGTTCTCCCTTGCCAGGAAAGGCTACAGCAGTCAGGGACACTGCCAAGTGCAGAGCATGGCTTTTCCCAGCCTTGGGGGAATGAAGTAATTCCCCAGCAAGTGTTCTTTTATCTCTCTGAGAAGAGTGGCCCCTGTGGGAGCAGGGGAGCTTCCAGAGTGCCCTGGGAAGCCGTGGAGCAGCAGGCTTCTGGCAGAGGCAGGGCACTGCCTGCATGGTGCCTGCACAGCAGCCTGGGTAGCAGGAAGGTGCCCCACAGGATTCCTCAGGGTCAGGCTTCCCTCTTCCCAGGTCACCCAAGGAGAGGGCCTTGTGTGTTTATTGAAAGGAGCTCGCTCCTGCCATGGCTCCAAAAGTGTCCCTGAGCCACTCGAGGCTGTCACAGGGATGTGCCCCTTGGCAGAGCCACTCAGCAGGACAGCTCTTCCCTCTGAACTCATGGAATTGCTATTTGTCACACCCTTTCTCTCCAGCTTTGGGAAACTGGGACTGGAGCTGTGTTCAGTGTTGGGTTTTAGCAAGAGCTTGGTTAGAGCAGGATTCCTTTGCATGGTATCCTGCTCAGAGAAAGTGAGCCTAGCAGTTGTACCTGAGCAGTCCTGCCACCATCCCAAATGTACTCTTATGCAGCAAACAGGACTCCTTGACTTTCCCTGTCTTTCATCTGTCATCAGAGAGATCACCTATTCCTCTCCCTTTTCCCTTCTCTTTTCTTTAGGAGATCAGAAGCAGGCAAAAGTCAGGGCTAAAGTCAGGAGCCAGCAGGGTTTTGTGTTGCAAGATCAGCTCCTTATCTTTCAGGAGCAGCAAAAGTCATGCTGAAGCAAGATGTAAAGGCCAAGAGAGGAGGAAAAGGGCAGGTGGTGCTGGAGAAAGCTGCCCAATGCCTTTGTGCATCAAATACAGTAATTTCAGTAATTTTCTCAACTCTGGACAGGCATTCTTGTGCTAAAGGAGCAGAATGAATGGTGTCTGTTCCTTCTGCTGTGAGGACATGGTTGTCTGAAATCAGGGATCTCGTGAACCTGTCTTGTATTGGGCTCCAAGACGCTGATTTTGCTCTCCAATGCCAGACCATTTAATTTCCATGCCTCAGTTTCCCCGTTGGTAAATGTAAACACTGGAACAGCAGACCCAGTTCCTGAGCATTGCCCAGACCTGAGGCTGCTGTCTGGGTGCTTTGGCCCCTGTGGACCTGGTGAGAGCCTCCAGACCTGCTCCAGAGTTTGAAATTCCTCTGTTCCATCAAATCAGCCGTTTTGCCTCAGAAATTTCTCTCTGGATGGTGCAGTGCTGATGGCAGCTTATGAAGTATGTGTGCTGTGGGGCTCCAGGTAAAGCTTTTTATACTAGGTGTTAAGTTGATGAGGACAGCAGGATAGATGTTTAGTTTATTATCAGTTTGTGTGTTACTGTTACCAGAGGGCTGCAAGCTGTACAGTTTATTACAGTTTAAGTTGTAGCTTAAGAGCAGCAGTTAAAATAATACCCAGTTTTCACAGACCTGTTTATCTCTGGATCTCTATTTGGACAGTGGAACTGGCCACTTAGGATCAGATCCAAAAAGGTACTTTAGTATCTGACTTATGCTCTGATGGAAATTAGAGGAGGGCTGGATGATAAAATACCTTTGTGATAGATCTGGCATTTTCTTGTAATTTCTGTTTTCCCATCTAGATCCGTCATATTCGAACTCACAGCAGGGTTGTGGGGAGGAAAGGGGAAGGAAATTTAAACTCTTCTTATTAACTGGAATGGAATGTTTTTTAGAAATCAAAAAAAAAGAAAAAAGGGAAAGAAAAGGCAATATTTATTTTTTAAAGAGTGTGTTTGGGCTGGGGGAGAGTTGTGTTGGGAAGTTCCCCTTCGGCTGCAGCGGGGGAAGGCAAAGACTTGTTCCCAGAATGGTGGTGAGGGCGTGGTGGTGGCGTGTTTGACAAATAAGGACATGAGCAAAGAGCCTTTTGCCACGTTGGCTTGGGCTCAGTTTGAAAGAGAAAGAAAAAAAAATGTTGGATGGGAAGAAAAATGAAATCACTGTTTGTCAAAGGGAAATAGACAGATCTGGGAGGGAGTGAGGCAGATTTTTATTATGTTTTTGACTTCTAGTTTCAAAACAGGCATCTGCCCAGGCCAGGGAAAGCCAAAGTGAAAAACTCTCATCAGCCACCTCTCAAGCACCCTGTTTGCTCGCAGAGAGGGACCCTCACTGATAGCTCTGGCAATTTTTCCCTTCCTTGCCAGGCAGGGCTGCACAGCTGTGTGAAAAGCCAGTCCCTGTGCCGTGCCCCATCCTCGTGAAGGCTGTCTCAGGAGTCATGGGTGCTATGGCTTTGAAATGACTGGTTCTCTTCAAAGGGGAGGGTCAGAGCCCAGCATTTCGTGTCGGGGCAGGATCTGGGTGGCTCAGATGTGACCCTCAGCTGCCAACTTGCCAAGGGCCACTTTGGGAAAACATCCATTTAGAGATCTCCACTACTTACCTGCACATGCTGCATCTGCAGCTGGGTCTGATTTTCTTTTGGATCTGAAATGCTGACAGCATGGGAAGAAGAGGATTGTGTTGAGCTGGGATGGCACCTCTTTCCCAGCAGCTCCCAGCTGTTATCAGTGTGGTTTTTATTGACAGGCCTCAAAACAGTTGACAAAAGAAATACCACTCTCTTCCTGGCAAGGAAGCTGGAGCAGGGAAAGTGCTTTGCCTAGGTCATCAGGCTGACCAGTAGCAGGCTAAAAATAAGACTGAGATCTCCTGTGTCCCAGAGCAATTCTGCTTGCTACATCCCAGAGCCTCATTACTGTAATAACTGCAAATTAATGACTAAACACCATCAGTGCCTGAACAGAGGAACAATTTGGGATATATCAAAGCAGATGTGAAGAAGTGGCTTTAGTTTGGGGGTTAAAGAAGGAAGAAATCAAACTTGGAATAATTGCATGAAGTGCAATATAAAGAATTTTAATATATCAGTTCTTATAACCATCTATGTTTGGAGGGGCTGCAGGGCTGCAGCTCCATGGGCAGGGAACTATGCCCACATTAGACCTACTGAACTCACAGGTGGTATCATCCTGTTGTGATGTGCAGAAAATCAGCCAAAGGGCTCGAATTCCTATTGCCAAGGAGTTTTGGAAGGGGAGAAGCTGAAGCGCGTTCTGGAGGCGTGCGAGGCTGTTCTGAGGGGACCTGTCTCACTTCTCCTCAATGCTGGGAGAAGGTGGGAATGTGTTGATAGATGTGAGAAGCAGAGCCTCATCCTTGTTGGGGAAGAGGCTGCCAGGTGTTTCACTGTCTGGCTCCGCTCCCCGCGAGTGGCGGCGGCAGTGCCTCTGTGGGCTCTGACTCACTGGCTGAAGGAACAGCCAGGACACAGGAATTGTTTGGGGGTTTTTTTGTGTTTTTTTTTTTTTTTTTTTTTGTTTTTCTAAAATTTATTTCTGAATTTTGGGTGCACCTCTTGGCAAATAGCTGGGGAGGAAAGAGCATGAATTTTGCCAGAGGGGCTTGCTGCCTTAAATAGCTCGTCTCCTGTTCAGAGGCTGGGCTCTGCCTGCTGGTGCTGGGCTTGCTTTAAATCACCTGCCTTTTAATATGTGGAGAAGCAGAAAAGGCCAAAGAGAGCAGAACATGTGTTCAGCCTCCCTCTAGTGCTAGATTTTGTTAATCATCGGGATTAGTGGCCTGGTTGTAGGTGCTTGCTGGCAAGGAATGTTGGTACCACAGGGCAGCTCTCGCTGCTGGTGGGGCTGCCTGACTCCAGGAGGGATCAGTAACTCCCAGAAACTCTGTAAAGAAAGCCACAGTCTGTGTGCATTGCTTGCCATTTGAGATCCAGCTTTTACAGATTTCTGTGATTTCTAACCTGATTTATTAAAATCCATGTGATAAGCATCTGCTTTTTATCTAAATTGAAGCTGTGTCCAACAGTAAAAATAAATTACCTGATAATGTTAACCCTTTTACTCAAACCTTGGCTTTGTAGGAATGCTTTTTGTCTGTTTCCTTCCTGCCTTCCTTGTGTGTTTGAGAAACAGGAATGTGCTGTGCTCTAAATTAGACTTAAACAAATAACATATATGTTCCCTGAATTTTTAAATGCTCACTGGGTCTCTACAAGTCAATAAGTGTTTGCTCTATAATAGGAGGTTTTAGGTTCTAGGGTGAGACAAATCAGCAATATAACATCTGTATATGTTGATGAATATTGGGATGCATGAGAGATAAAATGCATGCATTTCTTATATGTGTTTATATATATATTTACACCCTATAGATATATGTATGAGAAATTAATCATGAGTGGGGATATAGAGCAGACTTTCACAATATTGGAAGCAAGCATGCACATTTTATCCCTGCTGCTTTTTCCTCCCTTTTTGTGGATGGCATGACCAGTAGATCCAGGATCACAAGAGAAAAGGAATGCTGAGCACTTCTTTCAGGCAGCTCTTGATGCATCCCATCTTATACACATGTTTATTTTACAATGCCAAACCACGTTCTATTTTAAATCTTTAATGAACCTCTGTTCCCATCCATGTAACTTTCCAATTCTTATTCTCTTCAGAATAGACAAAGATGCTTATTATAAACCACAGATTTTACTGAAAGGGTAAACTGGAAAAGTTTTAATTGTGCAGTGTAAGCCTACCATTCATCTCCCTGCCTGGCTATTAATATCTTGGCAATGTTATAATGCAACACAGCCTTTAATAGCTGAACCTCTCGGCAAGGACTACAAAGTAAGCAAGGACCCAAACAGTTAACTGTGCTCATTATTTTCATCATGCTTATTACTGTGTTATTTAATGTATTTGTTATGTTATTGTTTAATACAGTCACCCAGCACACAGGATATACCAGGACCTGCACACTTGTGCCTTCTTTGGCATGAGAGCTCTGTGGCTGAGACTGGGAGATGCTTTCAGAAATGAAACAGGGCAACTTTTGATAATCTGCCTTACAGCAGGTGATGAGGTGAAGGAACAGAAGAAAGCAAAACCTGGTACAAATCATGTGTAAATACAGGGATGGGACCTACTAAAAAGTCGTGAGAGGAACCAGAAAGGTCAGAGCTGATCAAGGTAAATCCATCCCAGGTTAAGACACATGTGCCAGCTTGGATCCAGACAGAAGGCTGTGCTCCCCCAGTGCTGTGGCCAAGAGTACAAACCCTGGTGGGCATCTGCTTGGTCCTGTGGACACATCTCTGAGGGACACTGTCACACTGCAGATGATGGAGTCAGCCACAGCTGGCACCTGCAGAGAGTTTAATCTGTAACCTGGATTATACCCATGGGTAATAGAGACGTGAATGTGGACGGTCATAGTGGAGGCATGGAGAGCATGCAGAAAGAGCAGGCAATTTTATTCTGTCACAGCTTGGCTGGTGACAGACCAAAAGCAAGCAAATACATCATTTTATCTAAGGTAGAATTATTTAAGCAGAGGGAAAATAAAAAGATAATGAAGATGTGTGAATTCTCCTATCAAAGCAGATGAGCTGTGTGATGGGACAGAGTGAGATAACATGACCAATGCAGAAGAAGTTTCCATTCTTCTCACATCTGAGTGCTATTCAAGTCTGCTGTTGGATTAATAGGTCCTAGGAAAAATCTCTTTCAAGGTGGGTTGCTCTTGTCTACGATCCTGGTAGCCTGTGTTGCATTAGCAAACCATAATGCAGCAGCAAGAGTAAAACAGACTGTCAGTAATAAGGAATGCTAAAAACTGCAGCAGACAAATTATTATGCCTCTTCTTTGAAGCTGGCTGGGATTAGAAAAGGTGGTTTAGAAAGTCAGTCTTTCCATGCATTTTGGGCATAGTGGTAGTCTGGAATGTGAGAGAGCAGAGTCAGATTCCCACTTGGTTTGGTGCTTTAAGTACTCTGATGCTGTGCAGTGTAGAAAGGAGCTTTGGCCAAACAAGATTAAAAGAAAAAGATCTCTACTGCTTGGGGAATCCAGTTGTGGCCTAAATTCAGTTTTAGAGCCCTGGAGTTTTTCAAAGAGTAGGGCAAACTGCATTCTATTTTTGATGAAAATTTTATCTGGCAGCAATGAGATGTGGATATGGAGAAGTTGTGAGAGCGTCTAATTTCCAAGAATGGAAGTGGCTGAAATGCAGGTTCCTGTCTCTGTTTTTCAGTTTCCTTCACTGGTGAAAAACAGCTTCAGCTGCCATGAAGGGTGGTTTTGTTGTTAGAAAATGTTGCCTCTGTGAGAAGTGTGTGGTACAGTGACTGAGCAAGTTGGAAGATGGTAGAAATACCAGTGAGACATGTTGCAGCCAGAGCTGAAGGAATTTGTTCCAGACACGATTTTAAGTGTCTGCTACCGTAAAACTCCCATCTTTGAAGGACCATTCTCCACAATTGTATTTTCTGGTTTGATTTGCTGATTAAAATGCAGGATGTTGATTAGCTTTAACACACAACAGGTAAGGAAAACCATCTGGAAAACATCATGTGACGGCTTTAGTGTTGGTTTTAATGGTGAGAGAAGTAAAACATAAATGTTTGGGAAAGCTGTAGCAACTCCCAAGTGTTGCTGAAGCCAGTAAGTGACAAAGGTGCTTTACAAACTCCTTTCATTCAGCAGTCCTGAGGCACAGCTCCTTCCCTCTCCATCTCCACATTTCTCTTTTGCCATGGAAACTGTCTCACGTCTTGTTGCGTTAAAGGTCTGGCCTTCCTCCTCAGCTCCTGTGTTGCTTGCCCCTTCCTCCCCCTGTCTCTGGCTCTGCAAATTCCTCCAGTTCAGCCCTGCAGTTCCCTCTCTGTGTGTTCCTGAAGGATGCCACTGCTGAGCTCTGCAGGTACTGGGGTGTCCCACGGGTGGTGGTAGGGCTGCCTTCCGAGAGCAGCGTGTGGTCATTCTGAGGCCAGGTGAGCCTCTTAAAGCACTTAGGTAAGGAACACACTTTCAGTGCAGAAGTTTGGCTTCTGTGGCATGTTGGCCCCAGCAGAATTACAGTTAATGCTGTTTTCCTGAGGTCTCACGTGTGCTGGGGTCTAATGTGTGCTTTTCTGAAGCATGATTTCTGATTGAAAGACAGCATTTTACGTTCATTTATCTGCATGTGGACAATATCAAACTTTGGAGCTCACCCAGGAGGGATCTGCACAGTGGATTCCATTTTAGGGCAGCACAAATTGTTGTTCAGCTTTCTGTGTGATTTGGGTCCCTTTTCTTCAGCTGAGGTTCCCACTTAGGAGATGTGTAGGACATAAGGTGTCCGAACAAGGCAGTTGTTGTTAAAAAAGAAATAAAAGCCTGTGGTCAGCCAACCAAATCCAATACCAGACACACATCTGGCAGCCTTGAAGGGAATGTAGAAGTGGGCCTAATGGTTTGGAAAATGAGATTGCAAATTTTGTGAAGGCAAGAACCTTCTTCAGTGTCTCAGACTATGGGGTTTGTCCAGCTGAGGCCTGCCTGCCCCATGAACTGCAGCCACTGACCACCCCAAAAATGTGTAGACTGAGGCAGAGTCCAGATTTTCCTTTTCTCATCTTTGAGACATACAGTAGATTTTTAACATGATTCATTTCCTCAGAAGCCAAACCCAAGCCATTGATTTTCATGTAGTTTTATACATCCATTCAGCTGACATTTTGCCAGGTTCTCTGGGAATCCTTGCAAACATTTTGGCACTCACCCCTTCCTATTACAGCAAAACAAGCAAACAAACTCAGAAATATGTTACATGTTTAATTTCTGGACCTAGTGCTTACTCAGGCTGTGAAAATTGACCAGCCAGTTTTAATTTTACTTTTTTTTCTCATTGGTGATTTCCTAATAGCTTCACAGCCCATGCTCATGAATGCTCATGAAGCTTCTCAAATTCAGAGAAGCTTGGTTGTACGCTTGAACTTCATTAAAGTTGATAGAACTTAAGCACACGTGTAAAATTAAGCATATGCTTATGTTTTATACAGTCTTTTTGCAGGTGACACAAACAGCTGCATATGGGTTTCCAATATGTGATTAAATTCCAAAAGGAGTTTTTAAAAACAGTTTTAGTCAACCTTAATTTTCTGAAATTGGTAGCTTTAACAAAACCTATCTTTTTTGATTTAAATTGCCTGAGACGTGTGCCTTTTAAAAAGCTCTTTATTTAACTGTCACAATATGCAGTCTTGTGTGGGATAGAGTTTGTTCATGTAAATTTAATTTTCAGTTTAACTGGTGCAAACACAAGATGATGTCAGTAGATCTTTATGGACTGGCAGAGCTGTTTCTCTCTCACCTCTGTCGAGGTGGGGGCCAGGCAGAGCCATTAAATTGTCAGCTGTGCCCTTCTGCCTATTGCAGATCATAAAGCTTTGCCTGGTCACCCAGGGAGACCAAAGGCATCCAGCCTTGATCCACAGACATCAAGGGGTGGAGAAATCTTAGAAGTTTGTTTTAACATTTAATTGCCAGCAGTATTACACATAAATGAGTATCTCTGTTATTTCTAAGTGGAATTTCCCTAGCTTTGGCTTCCTGACTGCTGTGTGTTTTTTCTGTTTTGCTAGATTGGACAGTCTTGTGGTATCTGGCATTTTCATTCTGTGCAACTGTTTAGTTATTGCTATCGAGCTACTCAATCTCCTTCATAGGTCAAACCAAGTGAGTCCTTTATGTGTCTCCTTTTCAGCTGTTTTCTGCTTTTTTGGGGCATCTCAAGTTCCTAAACTACTGCCTCCCATGCTGGACACAGTATGTCAGTGCCAGACTCGCCACAAGTGTTGAAAGAAGTAAAATCACCTTCAGCTCTGCGCTTTCCTTGTGCCTGGTGGGAGATGGTGTTTGGTGTGGTTTTCCCCTCTGGGATAAAAATCCAGATTCGTGGGGCTGGGTGTGGCAGATTGCCTTGTGTGCAGGTGTGTGTAATTTGTGGCTTGTCAGACACATGCCATGCTGTCCGAGGCCTCCTCCTCTTACCTCTCTTCTTATGCCAGAAAAGGAAAGATGAAAATCAGGACTTGGCTGATCTGATGTGAAGATCAATGGAGTCTCTGCTCTTTCATATCACCAATGGATCTTTTAAAAATGTAACAGTCATGTCATATGAGGCAGTGGGAAGGACTTCCATTATTGCAGGGGACACATAATGAGATATCTGGTTTCTACATTGATTAAACTTTGCAGCTGTATTGGGGTAATTGGCTGCTCTTTGGTTATGGTCCCCCTTGGAGGCAGATGATGAAATATCTGCTACGTTCTCCTGTTTCTCAGTTTTTCTGTAAGCAGCAATGCTCTGTGGGGAACATCAGCTCTGCTTGATAGCTAATTAAACATTAATTGTGACAAGACTGGAGCAGATTTTAAGTTGGGGGGACTGGGCAAAGAAAAGGGGAACTTTTAACAGTCACCATAATTGTCAATAATGAGTCCTAATGTAATTGCATTAATTAAAAGGAAAGGGATATATTCTCTGCTGCTGTAAAGTTAGTTAAAGTCAGTGAAAGTCATGCTGGGTCAAAAAAACTTCATGGCCAGCTGTTCTTGCCCTGTGGACAGACAGGTAGTGCTGTCCTGCCCAAAGTGTAAAGAAAAAAATTATATATCCCAGTTCTTATTGTATATTCTGCTGATGAACAGGAATGTTTCACAAATTCAATTTAATTCCCAAGGACGAGTAATTGTAACTCCACCTGGAGAATATTAAATTGCCTTAATGGAAAAATAAACTGGTTTTATACTCCCCCTTCTCTCCCCACCTTCACCATTCAGTTTTCAAATAACTTTATGTGCCTCCTTAGTTTATTAATACACTTCTCATCTTGCTGCTGATTTTGCATCTGGTAGCACTTAGCACAGACAAGACTCCCAAAGCTTTTGATCAGACATGTTAAGTAAACTCTGAGGACTGTCGGGTCTGCTGCTCTGGCAGATGTTGGCTCGTGGGACTCCTCCTCTCTCTTCATCCCCTGACTGTTCCTTATCAAATCCATCCTGTTGCTTTCATGTGCTGAGGCTTGTGGTGCCTTTCCCCACATATTCTCTGGCCCACAGCATGAAGACCCTCTGCTCAGCTGAGGGGCATTTGTTGTTTTGCTGGTTTTTGGTGTAGAGCCCCAGGGAAGCACTGCACTTTTAAAACCCCCATTTAGCCAACCTTAACATTTCCAGGACTTCCTTCCGTGAGCAAAACAAAACAGTGAGGAACCCACAAAAGCTGGGTGCAGGTTTATATGCCCAAGGTGGAGGTGCCAGCCTGGGATGCAGCAGGGAGCTGGCTAACACCATCCTGAGGCTGAGGGGACCGGACTGCACGGGACCTCTGTGTTGGCATCTCCAGTTTCAAGGCATCTACAAGCACACTCCTGGCCTGCAAGGAGGATTTGTTGAGTGCTGTTTGCTGCATCTTCTTTATTCCTGTTGCGTGATTTCCTTCTGTTGTCCTCAGGGGTGGCAGAGGGACAGGGTATGTTGCAGATCTTCTTGTGGTTTATTGTCCATGTCCCATCAAATCAATCAGTCATCCACTGCTGGTGTTTGATCCAGGGTTTCAGCAGAGCATACCCCCAGGCCATGGATCCTGTTGGCTAAATTCTGTGATGCCCTTCCATCCTTTTTTTATCTCTGCTCATTCATCTAATATCCATGGCTGATTCTTGAGAACTCTGACTTCTGTGATGCCCTTCCATCCTTTTTTTATCTCTGCTCATTCATCTAATATCCAGGCCAATTCTTGAGAACTCTTGACTCTAGCCACAGGTGTTTGTGGCAAAATGTTCCCTGTGGAATTAGGGGCAGAAGCTGCTGGGAAAGGAATGTGGTCCTGGATTACTCTTCTGCTCATCCACACTGGTGGCATCCTGCCCCCACCAATGTGTTGGGACTGGGGCCCTGCTCAGGATAAGCAGGGAGCAAGAGCTTATTAAACAGTGATGGAAGATGACCACGGGCCCCACTGACCCACAATCCAGTTGCTAGCCACAGCAGTGGCTCAGACCCAGCCATGTAATGGGAAATCAGGGCCATCCTGCAACAGAATTGCAGCTGGAGCTTGAATGGCTTGGACAGGGGTTGTTGTCTACTGGCATGTTTTGTCAGGTTTTGGATGGCAAATACAAAGAATGAAAAGCCCTTTAGGGAACTAGCTTGGCCCAAGGGATTGGTGTCTTCATCTGGTGACCTGCAGGAATTTGCTTGTATCTCTGAGTTTCAGCACCTTGCTCTCACCCCTCTGCCTGCATTCCCTTCCCAGGGCTGGTATCCAATAGACAATAAACTCCTTGGGACAAGGATGTTTCCTAGATATTGTGTGAACAGTGTCTGTCACACTGATCTCTAGGGAAATATAAATCTTTATTATCATACAGATTCATAACTGCAACAAAGTCTTGGCTTTTTTTAAATCTATGCATCCCAGGAGGCTGAGTGCAGATGGCTGTAATTTCTGTTGTCTCTGCTAAAAGAAAGGAAGAAATGGGTTTCCAGGTGTTGGGCCAAAACCTGGCACCTAGGGCTGTGGTCAGTTGTTTACCTGCAGAGACTGGAGTGTACCCTCCAGCAGATGTGACTCCCAGCAGGTGTCAGAGGGCGGATAGAAAACACAAGTGGAGACTTCATATGAATGTCTCTAGAGCCAAGTCAATCGCTAGTGACCAGAGAAAAATGTAAAAGGGCAGCACAGAACATTTTATATTTATTGTGTGTCTTGGAGTTTTCTTCCATGAGTTTCTCCTGCTGCTTTTCAAATCTATGTAAACTCATAGCAACCACAGTGTCTTGCAGCAGAAATAGCTCTGCAGCTTAGCAGCGTGTTGTGTGACAAAACACCTACCTTCTTTACATTGTTTTGAGACTGATGCCTCCTATTTTCAGGCTTTCTTGTTATCTGCTTTATCTGTATTTTTTTCTTTTTAAAAATGTTTTTATTATTTGTCCTTTTCATAAGCTTCTTACACCACAGTGAGTTTTTAAATCAGTTGTTAAGGTTTTGCAAGGTGTCTCCTAGCAATGCTTAACAAATAACTTTCCTTCATCTGCTTGTTTGTTTGCCCCAGCTGAAAGCCCGTGCAGTTCTTTACCACACCTTGTTGCTTCAGAAAGGAGTTCAGTCCGGATACCCAGTACTATTTGTGTTTTCCATGACTGGAGAAATTCAGTGTGGGACTGTGGCTACCCCAGACTAATTGCTGTAGGTGTGGCTGAGCACAGCCACTGTGCCTTCTGCAGTTTGTTGTGGCACAGCTGCTGGTATGAACTTTGCCAAGGGAAGATATTTGGCACATTCACTAGCCTTTTTGGGACCATATAGCCAGGTGTTTAGTAGGTGATCACCCCCAGCCTGTTCAAGCCCTATTCCAGGTAGACCTGACCTTCCTCTTTACAGTGGAATCTTCAAAAGTGGCTGGAGTCAAAGAAACATTGCTCATTTAAATGACAGTGGCATCTGAGAGGCACCAAATGGTGCCTTGGAACAGCCTTCTTTAAACTTTTGAAGTGTTTTGCTTTGGTCCTGCTGATATCCAGCAACACAAACCAGGTAAAACTATTCTCTGCCTGAAAAAATGAAAGAGCAAGGGGAAAAAATAAATCAAAACCTAACTTCCCTTTGGCTTTTATCCTTGATGTCATCAAAAGACTCAAAAGGATATTTCAGGCCTGGCTTCAGCCTGATGGAACAGCAGGGAAGTTCTTTTCTATTAGATCCTTGATACAATCACATCTGGTGAAATCACTGTGGTCACATCTGCTGAAATCTTCCATCATTTCAGATTTGTTTCAAAAGACTCAGTCTTTCTGTTTTTAAAGGGCACGACTTCTTGTCCAGCCCTCCTTGGTGCCTGGAACAGAGATTAGGCATCAATCAAACATCTGAGACCTCCCTTGCCCTGGATGCTGCAGTCAGCTCTTGTCTCCCTGTGATGCAGGGATGGGGGGGCAGCCTCTTGGGACTGTTTAAATTTACATTAGGGAATTTGAAAGAAAATGTTTGCACTTGTCTAGAGGCTTAGGGGAGAATAGACACAGCAACTCTTAAGGGTGCTTCATATTCCTGATAGATGCCCTTCAGTATGCATCTTTTTTGCCACTGCAATGTCTTTTGGGGCTTTAGATGGCTTTTGTGACCTTGGAAAGAAGAATGAATAAGAGACGAGGTAGCAGGGGTGTGTGTCTGAAAAGAACCTTGCCTCTGGCAGTGATATTGTTAGGGAAAGTGCAAAGAAAAAAAAAAAAAAAAAAAAAAGAAAACTAAACACAAGTCCCAGCCTGAAGTGTATCAAGACTGAATCACTTCCTTTCTTCTTCCTGGTTAACATTTCTCACAGTCTCTTCTTGTCAGTACAGTGGATACTATTGACATCAAACACTTCTCTGTCCCTCACCTGTCCCCAGCTAACATAGGAAATAAGAACTGCATCCGTCTTGCTCTGTCTGCATCTCTGTCTAAGCCCAGTGCCCAAGGCCATGGAGTATAAAGAGAGGCTCACTCCTATTTTATTTGCTCTTCCCACCACCTCAGTGCCTATCCCAGAATTACAACAGCCTGCAGAGTGTGGTGTGTGGCTGCCATGGGTGCAGCCTGGTGGAAGCAGGCAGTGGGTACTGAATTTATCATCTCTACCACCTCATCTGTGGCTCACTGGCTTTTACTGGGGGAAATGACAGTAGAGTCTTTCAGGGCAGAAGTCCTTATCTACCATCTACTTGCTCACAACTCCTGATTTGCCTAAATTCCACTTGCTTCTCTTGTTACCTTTGTCCTTCCTTTGCCCCAGAAGGCTTTTCTGCTTTTCCCTGTTCTTGGATGTGTAAATGCAAAAAGTGTTGATGTGTTACAGCTCAAAGAGAGCTCCCAGGCACCTCAGGCTAAAACCAATGTACCAGGAGCAGAAAGCACTGTGGGCTCCCAGCTTTGTTTTGAGTCATTAGCTGTGACCTTTCCTAATATCCATGGTGTTCATCTCCAGTCTTTCACTTGTGAGTTAGGAGGTTATCAGTGACCTGTGATAGCACAGTGTGTGAAATGAGCTGATGCTACAAGAAAGGTTGTGTGTTTAGCTGCAGCTCTGCTGTCTTGGAGGTGTCTGCACAGATAAACCAGCACTACATTTCCCACAAATGACAGCTCACCTTCCAGGGACATAGTTCAGAGGATGAGCTGGCCACAGCACTCAGGAAACATGCAAATGTACTAAGCTCAACCTCTGTTAGGCAAGATTTTTGAGGTGGATGGAGAGAGGTAGTGGATATTGATGCTGGAAAATCGTGCTGAGCAAAGTCAAATATCCAAAGTATTCAGGAGTTTGGCCGTTGCCTTGTGTTGGTAGAAAATACACTCTGGGGCTCAGGAGTTACTTGTAGCCTGCCACCCATGTCAGCAGGTCACTGCTGCAAAGCCACACTCCATGTTTCCCAGACACAGCAACATCACCTGGCACCAGAAATTTGGCTGAGAGGCTAACCTGGCAGCCCACATTGCATCTCTCATCTCAGGGGCTAATGCCTAGCCTGGGCTACAGCCCTGCAGGGCAGAAAACAGGGCATGGAGAGAGGGGAAAACAGAATAAAAGAGAGATGGCTGGGCCTGGGTAGGGAAAGGAATTTGGAGCAGGAGCTAGGAAGGACATCTGGGAGCCAGATTCTTCTCTTTGAGCCCACTGCATGGGGCTGGCTTGGTTAAACAAGAGACATTCTTGTTCCTCTGCTGAAAGCTGCAAAATACAATAAGGGTAGGTGATCTAGGGTTGTAGGAAGAGGTGACATCTAGGGAAATCATTGTGCTTCTCATGTCTTTTAGCTCAGTGAATAGTCTTACAACCCTTTTAGCACAGTGAGGCAAAATTTGAGACCCTGTGTTGACCGCTGCACTGCACGTTCTTTAATGAATGTTCCTTGGAGTGGTGTGGGGACCTGTGGCACTGACTGCTGTTGGGTTGTAGGCTTAGCAAAAGTAAAGTGAATTTTCATCAGAGCAGAGTGAGTTGATGGGGCTCAGGAGTGGATTGCCATCAGAGCTGCTTTGAGCTGCACACCAGGAATTCAGGGGCAGACAAACAAGCCAAGCAGTGAAGCTCTCTGCTGTTTTTCTCTCTTTTGATTCACAGCAGAGACTGAGCCAGGGGATAGGAGTGTAGGCGTTGCAGAAGTTCACGTGAGTGGATAGTCTCTGGCATGAGTAATTTGTTGGACTGGGTTGGCTTACGTTTGCTTTTTGTCGAACTCACGTTGGCTGAGCCAAAGATAGCATCCTTTTTCTTTTTAAACCCATTTTTCCATATTCTACTGGCTGGAAGAGGGGGCGCAAAAGCGACATGTCTGCAACAATGCCATAAATCCAGACAGAAATAGAATTAGCAGTTCCCTCTGGTTCCGGTGTTTGTATCTGTGGGGCTCTGAGCTTAACCAGCCCGGGCTCCTCGGAGCAGAGCCGCGTCTGTGCGAACCTGTTGTGCCTTGGGACCTGGCGCTCGGGTTTTGTTCCAGAACAATATCATAAAACTTTTATAGTAACGTCATGACAAAGAGCATGGGAAGAGGAATAGCTTAACCCTCTCTTGCTGAAGTTGGTGTTGCAAGTGCTCCAGTTTGCCCACGCAGCAAATCCTTCGGTTGAATATTGAGCACTGTAGGGAGAGAGAAAATTCAAGATTTGTGGGGATGGGGAAAAAAAAGCAGCAGAAACCTGTCTTTGTGAGGATTGCCATTTCTTAAATGTCTTTAAAGTCCATTTCTGCCCCAGTAGGCCCTGGCATTCATCGGTAGTGTCATTTGTTGGCACTGTTGCATTGCATTACGTTCCTGCATTTTAGAGTTGGGCTCTTAATCTATGTTGATTATGTTTTAATTGAATAAATAAATCAGAGTCCAGAATCAATAGAGATGCTTCTATGCTGTTTTATTTTATTTTTCTGGGTTTCCTAAGGACATTTAACTTTTACAACCTTATAACTTGTTCTGCGGCATTTGCTAGTCAGCTATTGCATAATTGTTCTGGGGAATGAGAACCTGGGAATAATATGGCCCAGAAATGCTAAGAAGCAGAAATTAAATTGGCTGATCTTCTCATCTGCCACCATCCCTTCTCTCCAGGGTCAGGGTACCAAGCAGGTCCTGTGTGGACTGTGGTGTTATTCCTAGGTCTGCCATTGGCTTAATTTGTCACCTCACATGTTGAGGCCTTGGATGCCCTTTGCATCTCCCCTCTCCTTTCCAGGCTGACTTTTGGCTGCTTAGCTTCAAAATTCTCTGGAATGGAGCAATCACAGATTTTCTGTCTGAGAAGCCTGTGGCAGTTACAGGCCAACAACTGGAAGATGAAGAAAAACCAAACAAGAGCCATGAAGTGGAAAAGAAGTTGTACTTCTGCAGATTTAAAAATCCAGGTGCCTGCAGTTAGCCAGGGGTAATGGTCTGGGCTAATTCCTGTGAAAAATATTTCTTTTTTGAACAATGGTTTGGATGGAAAGACTTTGGCTCTATAATAAAAAAAGGCAATAGTTGTCCAGTTTGTAAGTATTTTCTAACCTGACTCTCAGCCTTTCAAATGGTGTATTCTTGCATAAGCCACACTGGAGCTTCCATTTTCTTATTAGTCTAGCCAAATACATTGTAATCCAATAAGATTTAATAATCATTAGGTACTAATGGATGCCTCAGCACGTATAAGTTTGGCAGATCAGAGGCTGCCTACTTTGTATAGCCTCTCTTTGACCAACTTGCCATTTATATGTCAGATTGATGACTAGGGAGTTCTTTAAAACAGGTAATGATTGACTGCTCCTAAAATGAAATTTAAATGAAAACTGTCTGGAACAGCCACTGAGCCAAAGGAAAAGGCAAATTTCTGGCTTGGAAAATTGAAGTAACTTGGTGAGAGTGAAAGCAAATGGAGCTGGATTGTCTGTGGGAAGGTGCTGGTATGGTCTGAACAGCTTTTGCAGTTGAGATTAGGTGAGTTGTTAGGTAATTCTTTAGTGTTTTTATTATTGACATTGTCAAACTCTGAGTGAACTCTTCTGCACCAAACTCTGTAGTTGCATGTACACAGAGAGACTCTGTCCTGTCCGGGGGATTTGCAGATAAGTAAGACATGGAAGAACAGAAGACAAATAACTCAGGTTGAGAAAAGACTTTCTGTGTAATAGTTCACTTGACTCAAGAACTTTGGTTTCTGTGTATGTCCTGGTGGTGGCCTGGCTCAGTGGGGCTTGCCCCTAGCTCCTACTTTGTCCATGGCACGGATCCTCAGCTGGTTTTCTTAAATTTCCCATTCCTAGTGGAGCTGCCTAGTTCCCAAAGCACTGAAAACATTGAGGAGGATGTTTCCTAGCCTTTACCTACTTTGTGTCCTATTGAGAGGTCCTGCTGTTGGATTGGGCTGTACAGTACAAAGATCCTTCCTAGAGGTTTTGGACTAGGTTGATTTATGAAAAACAAAGCATGGGAATGAGTCCTCTTTAAAAATGCTTATTCTAGCAGGGATTGCAGTACTGCCTATAAACAGGGGTTTGAAGGTCGCATGCTCTGCTGTGGTACTGAGTTCTGGGTTTTACTTTTTGAGGTGCGTGGTGGTGGTGGTGGTGAAAATCTCTTCCCTTTCAAGTGAGCATCCCTACCAGCCTGGGTACAAATGGGACTGGGCTGTTTTGAAAGCAGAAAGAAAGCAAAATCTATGGAATTAGGGTCCTTGGCTGCTTGTTGGCATTTGCTTTGGGCATGGGCTTTCCTGCATAAAAGCCTTTTCACAAGGACCTTACTTATGTTATTTTGTGACTGCATGTTGCAAATCACACCCTTCACATTCAATCTGCTAGAAATGGATTGAACTTTTTCACTCCTCTTGAAGGAGCTAATTTTTCAGATGAAATTCGTGAAGAAGTGTTGAATCAGACAGGTACACCTACCAAGAATTGACTTAAAATAAGAATAGGTGCACGTGGACAGTCACTGGCTACTGTGGTTTGTACCTCTGTTCTGTTTGTGTTTTGCCTGAGATGAGAACATGGCAGAAGAGATGCTCTTGGGATCCAGGTGCTCCAAGCCTGTCCCCAGCTTTGTCTTTCCAGACAGGTATCCTTCTATAACACATCTTCTCCATCTTATGGTGTGGGGATTGTCTTGCCTCTTCAGCTTAGCAGCAGATTTGCTGCTGAATTGCTAATCCTCTAAGTCAGTTTTACACAATGGGACCCTTGTGGCAAATACGTGAAGAAAAGCCTCAAAGCAGCCTGAATTCCTGTGAGATGCTTGCTGTTAGTTCTGGAGGGAGCTATAGGATTTCAGCATGCTTGTCCCTGCAACCCGAGTTATTGCTGGGCATGGGTGCAGCTCCGTGAGGACAGTAAGAAACCATGTGCCAGGCCAAGTGGTTTGAATAACTGGAACTTTTCTTTCTTCTTTAAGGTGAATCCTGGTGGCAAGACACTTGAGGAGAGGCGGTGCAGTTTAGATGCAGAAATTGACTCTCTGACCAGCATCCTGGCCGACCTAGAGAGCAGCTCTCCATACAAACCTCGGACTCAACAGGTTAGTCGCACGTTGCGTAAACACAGAGTGGGAAAGGGGCCAGCATCGACTTCTGGAGTCAATTTGCTAAGTGCTTGGTATTTGTTGTGAGAAGGCCAGCCAGTTCCTCCTGATAGCATCCAGATGTGGCTGTCAATGGGGAGAAGGGCGCAGCTGCTCTGAGGGGGCACCAGCTCAAAAGCTGCCGCACCTCTGAGCAAAGGGCCTCTGATCCCGATTGTCAGATTGCCACAGAGATTGTTAAAAAAATACTTGCAAAAAATGGCATTTCATTTGCCTCAGCTCTCAACCAACAATGACTCGTGAATTAAAACCTTCTCAGTTCACAAGGACTTTTGTGCTTTTATTTTCTTGTTGTTTTTCTGCTCTGTTAACTTTTGTCTGTCGCGCTGCCAGAAGGATCCAGATATCCCCATCTCATGAAGTGGCTTGGATCGGAGCTCAGCTGTCAGGGTGGCTGTAGCCCAGCAAGGCAGACTGGAATTCGCACTTCTCTGCTGTGTCTAGACGAGGACTGCAGGGGTGACAGTGACTTGGCTAATTTTTGTCACTCATCTAGGTAGTGCTTGAGTGGAGCTATTTAAGTTCTGGTGAGATGTCATCTATTTATCAGAGGAAGTGGTGACACCCCAGTAGCACTTTTAATAGGGCAGTTCTTGAGATCTCATGAAATCATGCTAGATATGTTTGTGCCTTGTCTTTCCTTCCTAGTCTCATGACTGGTCTCATTTCTTACATGTGTGTGGGTCTGTAGGCTGTATATAGCTAGACACATGCTGTATTTCTCTTAGTAAAGCCCCAAAAGTCAAAAGTATCAAAGGGATAGGTCAATGTTGGGTGCATACTCACTATCCATTAAAGCCTTCTCTTTGGTTTTTTTTTTTTTTGGTTGTTTTCATTGCTCCATTTCTTTTAAGTAACTGAGAAGTGATATCTTTGGAACAGAACTAAAGTAGTGATCGGAATCTCTTTAGATTTGCTCTTCTTCAGATCTGCAAATGGAGCAAAATCAGAGCAAAATCAGATTTGTGCTCTTTTGAAAGTGTCCACCCTGTGCACAGAGGCTCTGGGTTTCCATCCTTTCTGCAGGGACCTCCCTATAAACTCGGCTTTAGTTTTAGTGGCATGTGCACAGTTATTGCATAAACTTACAAACTCGTCCTTGAAAAATAGTCTAATTTGCGTTAGTCAGTCAAAAAGCCCAACATTGTAAACCAAATACAATTCAGCCCTTTTCCCAGTGGGTTTTTGTTGTTGCAATAAATGAGATGAGTTCTGCTGAGGCACTGTGGTGAATAACCCATGATCAGTTTGTTTGCATGGGCCAAACACACACCAGTGCACACTGTTACTGGGGAATGCTTTACAGACTCAAAAGCTGCTAGAGTTGGATGAGAGAGATTTCTGCTCCCCATTTTCCTCAGCAATGCCCCCAGTCAGCTCTGACATCTTTGTGGGGACATGTAACTTCTCTACCCATTTCACAAAGCATCTACAGTTTGCTGACAGTGCTGCTGACTGTTTCCTGATGCTTCTTCCTTTGGGATCTGGGGTTCTGTTGTTTTTTCACTTTTATTTTACACCTTTACCATTAAAAGAAAAAAAATTTTAAATCACTGTGTCCAATCACAGTGTCCAAATGCAAACTTCTGCAGGTGTATTTGAGTTTCTGGAGGATTTGAAGTCATAGCCCAAGTCTGGGACTTGATCTGACTTTGAAATTTCACCACCCTCCAAGATGATGTGCTCATTCCCATTCATGCACCTGCTTGTTCCCATGGCTTTCTACCACAACTTGGGTGGGGGCTCTGCAGACTTGTCCCCTGTACCCAGGAGCACCTGGATGGTGAGGCTCCCAGGTGCACTACACACTGTGTGGCCTGGTGGGCAGAAGAAGCTGAACTCCATCTCTGGGATCAAATCCCAACTTGATTTGTGCAGTCTGTCTGACTTCTCAGCATCTCTTGGTTAACATAATGGTGTCCTGTGAAAAGTACTGCTGCAGCAACTTCTAACTAGAGCTGTTAGAGAAAGAAAATGCCAGAGTTGGATGTATCATCTGCTGTAATTAAAGAGTACTCAGACAAGTCCTTGAAAGGTGGAACTAGAACGTAAAGCTTTGATATTTTCCTTTGTTTGATCTGTACTAAGTATTAAAACTGGTGAGTCATTTGATGGTCTTATAGTAGGATAATAGATTAGGCTGCAAATTGTAAGGTACTTACTCAGAACATCAGCACATTTATTGGATTACACCTTAGCTGACCTTCCCAAATTTATCAGGATAATGGCTGCAGATAGGAAAAAAGAGCTACGACTTGTTTTCAGAGACGACGTTTCAGTTGTGCTTACGTGGTTAAAGCATTATAATAATGTTATAGGAATTCCTTGCCCTTGGGGATACTCCTATTCTGGAATAAGAGAAACTTTATTGTTACATTTCTTTTTCATATTATCTTCAGGACAGTTTTAAAGCAACGTAAGATAAGTCGTAACATAGTCCTCTCTCACTGGAGTAGGAGTGATAGCAGGGTAATGACAAGCAGTTTATTTAACGTACGCTGCCCATTGGCATGAATTCACACAAAGGGAAGCTCTTTTGATCCTTGGTACAAGTTCAAGATTGCAAAGACACACACTGCACCAGGGGTGCCTCTGACCCAGAGGGATGTAATGTTTCTCAGGAAGGGTGGGCCAACACCAACCCCAGACACCATCTCTTAGCCCTTGCTATTGAGGACATGGGTGAGTGTGAATCTCTGCACCATCCCTGCATTGCCTACCTGGTAACATTTTTTGTGTGTTGGGTGGGTGACAAGGACACTGCCATGAGTTGAAACTGAACACCATTAAAATAAGGCAGGGAGAGAGTTTGGACGCCTGTGGTCAGCAGTGCCCTCCTGGTACCTCGTGGTCCTGCCTAATTCTAGGCAGCTGGGTAGGAAATCAAAAGTGGCTGAGTCCATGTCTTGCAAGCAAAAGTCTCTCTGACTGAATCATAGAAACAGTCAGAAGTGATTAAATGCAAGTTTTTTCCTTTCAAAAGTGCACATACCTAAAGGCACAGAAAATTACAAGACTAAATCATCATCTTTAGCCTCAACAGAGCAGCATCTAAGGATGTTTTCTGTCATGTGAGGTGGTGTAGGACAGATTGTATTTAAAGAATTCAGC
This sequence comes from Pyrgilauda ruficollis, assembly GCF_017590135.1. Classification (NCBI taxonomy): domain Eukaryota; kingdom Metazoa; phylum Chordata; class Aves; order Passeriformes; family Passeridae; genus Pyrgilauda; species Pyrgilauda ruficollis. Next base: position 10,113,285 of record NW_024520318.1, read on the forward strand.
TAGAACTGAACTTCTAGAAAGAATCTGCATGACCTTCACCAGCATGACCAGTTCTAGCCCTCTGGTACAGTAAATTGAAATGGACAAGATGACCAAGATGATCTCAAAATTGCCATGACTGCAGTGGTATATGGGGTTTAACTTGCCTTGGGTGTTGTTGGAAGAACTGCAGATGCACTATGAAAAAAAATCTAATTAATTTTTCCTCTCATTTGGTGCAGTTTGGAAGTACTAGTGTGATGAGTAAAGTACAGAGCTCCTCTTATGTAGCTGCAGTGTGCTTCTGTGTACATATCACACCTTCTAAATTGCAGTAACTCATTGGAAAGTTCAGAGGCAGAGAACCCACTGCATCTTTCATTAGTAAAAGTAGGCATTAGCAAAAGACAAGATATTAGGTGCTTCATTTCCGTGGATGGGAGTAGGAGCAAGTCATAAATTGTGTGAACCCCCTAAGTAGAGGCCTAATGAATGCTGTGGTCATCTGACTCCTTTATTAGAGGGTATTTTCCCTAGTTTTTACCTTTCTGCTTAAGTCCTTGCATAAGAGATCAGTACAGCAAGACCTTAACAAAAACAAACAAACAAACAAACAAACTCCCCCCCAAAAAAAAAAAAACCAAAAAAACCCACCAAACACCCCAAACTAAACATGCCAAATTTCAGCCCATAAAACAAATGTTTGCATTTTTTTCAAAACCAAGAAAACTTTGTGACTCTGGAGAAAGGGCTTCCAGCAGAGACTGGAAAATGAAATACTGGAAATAGCAGCACACGTAAGCTCGGGATTCTTTGTCCCTGCTGTGAATTATGTATTGAATGATGATTGCTTTGTCTGGAATTGGACACCTACCTTCCGAAACTCTTGAGTTTTATCCTGAATTTCCAATAGAATATCTGTTTGGCAAAATAACACTTTGTGGGAGGTGCACCAGGTAATAAGATGTACCTGATCTGATGGTATTTAAGGTTTTTCTAAAAGCAAATGCTCTGTGGCCAATATTTGTGAAGTATTTAAATAGCAAAAAAAATCTTGTTTGACCGTGCACCATGGCCAAGATGAAATCTGCTTGTGTACAGCTCTCAGAGGCAGCTTGATCCAGAGGGCACTGGGCTGGCACTCTGGAGACCTGCATCATTCCCAGCAACCACTGCTGTGCTAAATGACCTTGCATGTAGTGTTTCCCCTCTCCTTCCTCTCAAAATCTCTTCTGTCCTTGTAGCTTGGCAACCTCTTCAACGTGATTTGCCTCTTACTCCCCATGTGTGTGGCGTGTGGCAATGTGGAACCTTGGTCTGGGTTGAAGGCCTTTGGGTGATGTGATTGTGCAAACAGGTGGGGAACATGAAGGCAGAGTTAGGCAAGATTTCTAAGGATTCATGCCTGTGTTCCTGCCTCTGGGTCATTGCCCCCAGTACTAGACACCTGTCACTGTCCAACACTTTAAGCCAAAGTGAGCACTGTTTTGAAGGAAAAGAGGCTCATTCTCAATATGAGCTACAGAACAATAAAAATGTAAAGAAAATTAAATTTAAAAAATCAGTGATACATTTTCATTAAGTTTCAAGCATACTGGGAAATAATGTCTTGTAATGACTGGAATTTAAAAGGGATTTAAATGTTTGACAGTGCTGGTGGTTATCCTGTCACTTCTTTTGATAACCATTTGGGGATAGTAAAAGCAGAGAAAAGGCAATGGACATATTTTGTTGCAGAAACCAGGATTGAGCAGTTTCAGCTGTTGGCAAATCAAGGCAAAATGTTGAAGTGTTGCTAAGGGCTCCTAGGAGGTCTCTTCCCTGTGAATTTTTAATTGTAGTTCCTCACTTAGAGCTGTGTCAGGAATGCGCAGATGAGAGTTCAGGTGTTTTATCTTGGTTTGTGCAGAGCTGTGTCTCCAACCATGATTAAAGCTTCCAACCCAGCAAGGGAAAGCACATTCCCCCAGCTTTGAGAAAGATCATTATGATTGCTCTTGGTTTGGGCTGTGAGGCTCTGTGAAAAACAGATCCCTGAATCTGAACTCAAAACAGTCTGTTTTGAGTCTGCAAATTTGCTCATCCGGGCTCAGAGCTGGTTTCATTGTTCCTTGTACTTGCGTGAGCCTGGCTGCTCGGGTTGGTTTGCACCAAAAGGATTTTGGAAGTGCAGTCCACAGGCTATGTTACAGAACTGCAGTTGTTGTCAGGAAAGTATTTATTTCTTTTAAGAAAGAAAATTTAGGTGTACAAGCAGATTGAGATTGATTTGGTGGGTTCAGAATGAGTTCCTCCCTCCTGTTGCATTTATGTGACAGTGAGTTTTATGGTTCCTCAGTTGTGGGACTCAGGGGGATATGGCTTTTTCAGATGTTCAGTTTGTGCTGAAATTGATGGCTTAGCTTCTGCCATCTTCACATATGATATTTGAGTTAAATAAAAGTTTGCCTTGTTCTACTGGTCTGAGCACATCTAACTGCTGGGCATCTGCACAGCTTTGCCAAAGAGTCTTCAGTGTCCAGCAGCACAGCATGGTAGCCAGGCAGTGCTTTCCCAGTTGCAAAGGGTTCTTTGTATTGGTTCTCTTGAGATCTGTGCATTTTGGGCTTTGTAGGCATTTGAATCCCTTTGTTGTAGGACAAAGGGGCTCATTGGAAGTAAGCTCATCTGCTGAAACTGAGAAGCACCCGCTGTCCATCCTGAAGGGTTGATGACCTTTTAGTAGGACCATCCTAGCTACTCCAGAGCTTTTGTGCTGCACACTGCTTTTCCTGAAGGCTGTGAGTGCTGCTGTTTTGCTGACTTGGATTACAGTGGCTCACAGCAATGTGCCCAAGCTGGTGTTGAGATGGTGAGCTCCAGCCCTTGTAGCAGCATCAGATGGCTTGTGCAGACTCACTGCAGGGTGCTGACTGTGGCTGTTCTCAGTGGGCTGTGACACTTCTGCCATAGACATGGACATCAGGAATTGCATGGGCTGTTCTAAAGACGGGGTCACCTCTGAGAGCTGTGCTCCTGCTTCTGGCTGCAGTGCGCTGGCTTTGTGCTGTCTAGAAAATCTGGGTGGATTACTGAAAGTAGGAAAGGAAGTGTCCCATCTGGAGCAATTTCTGTAGGTTCCTCCCTGCACTCAAAACGCAAAGCCCCTACATCCAGAAACGCTTCCTGCTATGGTTCCCCTCTCCAAAGGCAGAGTGGCATTCCCACCCCACGTGGGTGGCGTTTGAGGTGGTCCCTGGGTTGGAGCTTTCTGGGAGGACCACTGTGGGTGCGCTGGCTGTGAGCAGCACATCTGTCCTGCCATCCCTGACATGCCTGCAGGCAGGAGCGTGCAGAGGACGGGGATGTTCAGCATGAATGTGTGAGTTGGGAGGCATAGCCAAGAGATGATTTAATGTGTGTTTGGATTTGGTCTTTCTCTATAAGAAGGGAAACCTTCCCGCAGTCATCAGCTCCAGCCGGTGCGTGCGGCAACTGATGCTGCTCTGATTAGCAGATGCCTGAATCGGTTGCATCTGCTGGTATGTATTAAACCTTAATCCTTTTGATAAGAGCATGTCCGTGAAGATTTTTAAAGAAAGTTTTCTGAGATCCCGGATTATCAGCCTGTCACAGATGAACAGGATAAGAGTGACCTTTGCAGGGTATTATTTCTTCCTCTTGTACTATCATCAGAGTGAAAATAAATCAGCACTACTCCTGCTGTTTCTTTTTCTGATAAATTACCAAGTTCACAGAAATACCAGTAAGGTTTTTTTTCCATTTTTCCCTTTCTCTTTTTCTGCATCCATTTTGGTTTTCTGCTTACGTGTTTGGCTAAAGCTTTAGATGACGACTGGTGTTGGATGTATTGGACTTTAAAATCTGTGCAGGCATCTCAAATTTGTATATGGATAAAGATAAACATTTACTTTGGGAACAGTGATAAAAAACAAATAGTACTGCATAATTTGGTCTTTTTCTTATTCTGCATTTGTGATTGTTTTTCTGTAAGTGGTTGAGAGCAGGGTTCTTATTCTCTACAGCTTTTCAAGGCCTTCTACCTATTGTTATATTTTGTTTTCTATCTTTTTCCCCACAATGGGACTGAGCCACTGTAAGCCATCATTTCAGGAAGCCTGTCATCATTTCCCCACCCTTGCTTTTTGGCACTGGGTGTAGTTTGGCACTCTCCTCAAAGGGCTGCGGCGCACTTCACGAGCTGTCTGTGTGTCCAGCCAGCAAAGAGCAGCTGCCTCTGGGGCAGGAACCTGTGTTTTGTTGGGACACAGCCTCTGCTCGTGTTCTTGCATGGGTCGATGCATCTGAGTGCTTCAGCGGCATCAGATTCACCACCATGACAGCAGCCCTGTGAAACGGGGAAGTACACTGGCTGTCTCATGGGCAGGGGAGGAACCTAGGCACTGGGAGATCAGATGACTTGGTTTGTCCCTGAGTCACCAGAGGAGCTGAGGCCACACTATGGGCACCCTGTCATGGATTTGTCTTCATCTCATACCCCATTGCAATGGATGGGCAGAGCGTGTGTGAGAACACCCCATCAGAAAGATTTAAAGAGGTCTCAGGTGTGGGATTGATTTCCCCATGTGTGGCAGCCACTCTTCTGCCCAGTGCCTGCCAAGGAAATAAGTGGATCATTTTGGAATGAATGCACAGTTGATTAATTCTTCCTGCTCAGCACCCATTGGTGTCCAGCAGTTGGCTGCTCCCACATATGGTTTGATTTCTGTGACCATTTTGAGTGGGTCTGTGGGAGGAGTATCTGTGTGAAGAACTCTGTGGCTGGGGGGGAGGGATCCCTCAGATCCCTGTCTTGGGGAGCTGCAGGGTGTGCAGTGGGGCCACCCTGGCTGTCCTTGCTTGGCCCGTGAGGTGGCCCCACTGCACACGTGTGCAGCGAGCTCCAAGCCTGCTGCGTGTCCTGCAGGCAACTTGAACTTTTGCTCTTCCAGACTGTGCTGTAACCAGGATCTCTGACCTGGAACATGGATTGTTTGGCTGACACACACAGACAAATGCCAAGGCTAATACTAGGGGGAGAAGGGAAGTGGAGGGGCAGTCAGGAGAGGTAACAGATGAGAACAGGAAGGGTCAGAGTCTGCTCAAGATGCAAGACACAAGTCCATAGGAAATCAGGCTTCCTTTGCTCTGCTCTCTATGGTTTCTGTTCCTTTTGTGTTGTGTTTTTCTCTTCTGTGCACAGGAGGAACCAGCTGCGTTTCCCTCCCTGCTAGGGAAAGGAAATAGTTCAGCGCCAAGGGAGCAGCACAGCAACTTGTAGAAACACCTGCATGGCAATACATCACTGGGGACTTTGCTCCCACTGTGGACTCTGCTGGGTGTATTCCCCAGGCCATTTCCACCAAAATGGGAGTGACGACTGTGGTTCGTGCATCACGCTCACAGCAAGGAGGGCTTTACCTTGGTGTGCCTTCAAATTGCTTGGAATCTATCCAGAGACCATTGCAGGGCAGGTATAGATCCTGTTGATGGAAGTTGCTGTGGAATTGTTCTCTTTCGTAGAGGAAGGCAGCTGCCTTCTGCAGTGGTAGTTTCTAAATACAGTTTGATAGGTGAAGGCTTAAATCCACTGGGAAGCCCTGTCATTTAAAGCATGGCCTTTGTGAGTTTGTCCTTGTTACTTATTGCAGCATGTTTGCGCGAGTGCTTGCAACTTTCCGTGTGTTTATCCTTGTTGTGCCCTGGGGTGGGAGAAGTTTGGTTCTTTTGTTCTGCAGATGGAGAGCTGAGGCACACAGAGACCTTGCAGCTCATTGTAAAACAGGGCTCTGGACAGATATCAGTGACATTCTGGTGTAGTGTTGTCACTCACTGTTGTCCATCCTGCCCATCCGTGGTCTGTTTTTCCCAGGGTCTGCCCTGCCAGGGAGGGAGGACCTCTCCCTGGAGCCCTTGCTGGCCATTCCAAAGGCATATTAGGTGTATTCACAGCCTCGTTTTAGGTAGGGTCACGTGTAAGGACCTAGAGCTCCACAGAAAAGTGAGACCTGGCCCTGTAGGTTCCACATCAGATTCTGCTACCAGTGTGTAAATAAACCCGATGCATTTGTAGCTTGAATATATCTCAGGATTGTTCCAAAATGTTCAAAACCTAGTTCATTAAAATAAGAGGCAGAGGCATCTGTGAATGGTTTGAGAAGCAGTGTCTATATTTTCTCTTACTGATTGCCTTTGGCCTTCCTGTCTGGAACCTTTTGAGAGGTGACTGTGATGCTGAAATGCATTGTCTCTTTCTGTTTATTAAAGCTGCCTAGGCTAAAAAAAACCTCAACCCATATCTAGCCTGTATCTGAAAGCCATGAATTGATAGATCCTTGCTCTAGCTCTTCAAGTAACTGTGAATTACTCCAGGCTGTTACAGTTTCATTGTAGGGAAGTTCTTTCCTTGACTCAGACTTCTTTGCATCACAGTAAAATGCAATTAGGTGACGTACTTATTGTGGCTTGGAAGCACTTAGAATTCTCTCAGCCTTATGTTGTCAACTTTTGCTCAATAGCAGACTTGTGGACTGTGTCACTGTGCCTGTGTTAGCATATATTATCACCATATGGTGTTTCAGTAGTGAATAGGAAACTTCTATGAGTATGTAAAAGAGGATGAAATGAAAAAAAATATTACAGTAAGATAAAGCTAACATGCTGCTTCACTGCTGAAAGTGAGCACTCTAACTGACTGCTGTTTCTATGGGAAATCAATAATGTGTTGGTCCAACGGGTATTACTGTCTTCCCCCACAGATTTAAAAAAGAAAACTAAACAAAAAAAGGACCTGGCCAGAAAAAGGAGATTTTGAAGCAGTTATAAATACTTCTGCCAATGTTTGCAGTCTGATACTGATTCCTCCCTGCCCAAACAAAATATTTTGAGACTTACAATGAATTCTTCACTTGGGAGGAAGTAGTTTCGTGTGCATGAGTACAGTAAGAGCAAGGGCAGGTTGTGCCCTTTGCATGGCATTATGTTCCTGTCAGGCAGGATTGTTGCAGTCATCTCACCTGATTGCCAGCATAAGCCAGGTCAGAGACTTTGCTGTCTTGCCATGAGTAGTGGTGTTGTTTCTCTCTGGGTTGACAAGAGGCTGAGTACGTTACCCCCCTGGAGTGATTTGTAAGGCGTCGATGAGAACCCATTCCTGTCCCAGGCAGCTCAGAACCATGAAGAATTGCCATCTTATGTATCAGCAATCACTTCAGTCATCCTGGGGTCTCAGGCAATTTTGATGCTGTCTTCCCAAACCATTAACTTGTGATCCAAGGAGAATTCAAGAAAGATGGGACGCACAGTTCTCTTTCCATCCAGCAGAAAGCCAAGATGCACATGCAGCTTCAAGGTGTGATTATCAAGAGGGGAAGAGAAGATGTTGGGGTTGATTACTGTGCTGGATTGCAGAAAGATCAGCTCTGCATTACATGGAATATCTATGTGGCTAAGGTCCTTTTACAGTCCTAAAAAGTGGTAGAAAAACAGTTGTTCAGCTGGATTTTTTTGAGTACTGTGTAGTTCAGCAGAGAGATAGTACAGATATTGTTTTGAATTATATTTAATCTTTTTCTGGAAAGATTTTGGCTGGAATCTGCATCAGCAGCTCATGTCCAAAGTGCAAGACAAGGGATCTGGCTGTGGAAAAGGGTTACCACAAAGATCACGGTGTTTTATGAGGCCCCAGTGACAGCTGCTACCGTGCTCGAGGCAGCACTCGCTGCTTCCTGAGAAAAGCTGTGGAGATACCACGCAGAGGATGAATTGTTAAGTGGTTCTTTTGGGTAAATGTAGATCACTGTTAGGTTTTGGAGTTATCTGGAAGAGCCAGAGCCAGCACCCCAGAGCAGGACTGTTTAATACTGGAAATCATCAGACTTTCTGGCAAGACTTGCCTTTGACAAGACTTGGCTTTGACTTTGTTGAATAATGTGGTCATTTCTAACTAATGGCAATAAAACTTTAGGGAACACCTGCTGTTTGGATATTGAACATATGTGTGTGTGCTCATGTAAAATCACAAATGCAGGCAGGTCTAGAAAATACAATTTGTATTTGGCATCTTTCCCACAAATCGTATGTCAAAACACCTTAAAGCCTTCCTGTAAATGAAATAATTTTAGAATTGAGCTCATTAGTGGAGAGAAGGAGATAAGGCACAAAGACAAAGAAGGAAAAAGGTGGCTTTTGTTTTGTTTTGTGGGCTTTTTAAAGGCAAAGCATCCATTTGATGAACTCAATCATTTGCTGAATGTGCTCAGTGATTTCTCAGGAGGACATATGGACAATCTCAGGAGACTGTCTGCATGATTGGAACTGCATGGAGCCAAAAACAAAATGATGGGCTGACCACTTAAAAAGTATAAATGGAGGGAACATCTGAGGATCTCTGGCTGTTTTCCTTATGAGGCAGTGCTGGATTATCCCCTATAATCAGTGCTTTCACCAGCCCAGTTTCCAATAAATTAAATGTAAGTATCTCATTGCTTTCTTTGGGTGATTATTCCAGACTGAAATGTATACAGCTGCTAATAGCTATTTGACTTCAGCATTTCCTTTCTTAATTTAATCTCCTTGTTCTGAGTGACACTTCATATATGTGTCCATGCATACGTCCTCATACCATATGGATGCATTCCACGTCTACACATACGGAGTGTGAGGAGGTTGAAATTCCCCAGTACAGACAGAGCTGTAATAAAAGGACTGACAGACTGGGTCTGTAATATGCCTGACCTGACAATTAAGCAAACTTATTACCATGTCAGCTTGCCAGATGGATCATCTACTCATGATGTAACGTGTGTTGCTTCTTGAATATATTGGAGTGCAGTTTCCTATTTTATGTTTGTTGAGCTGAGAAAGGGAGAGGGAAGAGACAGTTTTATTTGAACTAAACCCACTCGTTTCAAGTGTGTTTAATGATAGCAATATGTGGCAGATAAAATAAAATCCTAGGCCCTGGTCCATGTTTATTTTAATTTCAAGCAATGGGGAGAGATGGAAGAGATAAAATTACAGGCTTAGAATGTCTCTTGTTGTAAAATAGCAGCTCGAGTCCTAAAGGGGCTTTCCTTGCTGCACCCTGCAGGGATCTCAGATACATTTGTCAGAGTTTTGTCAGGTAGGAGTTTGGGGCTTTGACTATAAGAAAAGTCAGGTTGGACTGATCTGCATCAGCTTTATAATTGTTTCCTTTTAACTTACTTAAGATAGGCTACACTGAAAGAGTGGGGAGGAAAGCAGTGCTCAGTCTGAAGCATCTATCACTAACCTGGATTTTCTTTTAACCAAGTGCCACCCTTTACCTGAGGAGGAGGAGGTAAGTTGTCCTCAGTCCTGTGTTGTGTCCCTGAGACTGCCAGACTCTACCTGCTCTACCTGCTGTTGTGTAACCTTGGCTGAGCCATCTTCTGTTAAACAGGGAAACCCCCCATTTCTCTGCCCACCTGCTCAGTGTGCAGTGTTTGGGTGAATGTCCAGTACCTGGTGCAGTGAGGGTGTGTAGGTGATGTTCTATTTGTGACCTTTAGTATTTGCATCTGAACTGCTGGGGTTTTATTTTCTCCACTCCTCCGTCACAGCAGCATGGGTGGATTGGGATAAAATGTCCCTCTCCAAGTCTTAGGTGGAGCACAGCCTTGCAAGTTTGTGCAGCTGTTTCACCTTTCTGTGTGGCTAAGTTAGCAGTCAGCAGCACCAAGGTGCTGTTCTCCATTTTTAAGTTGTTCTCTGCCTGAGGAGCTTAACAACTCCCTATGCATCCAAACCAGGTCCCTCATTCTGCACGTACACCTCTGAGGAGCAGTAAGCCAAGGACTCAAGGAAACATGAAGGTGATCCTCTTGTTCTGCAAAGATGCCTGAACTGTCTTTGCAAGTGGAATGTTGTGCCAAACAGCTGAGAATTTTTCCTGCAGACAAGTGCAGAATAGTAAAAGGGAGACAGTAGAGATTAGTGCTCAGAACTGTCACCTCCTTTGGAGATGCATTGTGTGGGATGTACCAGTGCATCCAGCACTGGCTCCATCACATACTTTTGACTCCATTAATTGCACTTGAATGCAGAAGACACTGCAATTTCACTGCTGGAAGCCTGTCCTTTGGGGAACTTTTAGTATCTTATTTACCTGTCAAGTTTTCTTGAGGGTCTCAAATGCTGTCTGTTGTGAAGACTCAGCTTCAGTTCTGACTTGGCTGATTTAGTGAAAGCATTTTGGTATCTTGGACTCAGATAAATGCTCTGGTTGTAGGATTTGTTGTCTGCAACTGAGCTTGGAAGGAAGTTGAATCTGGAGTATATTCACTCATATCTATCTATCTATCTGTCTGTCTATCTATCTCTGGAGTGCATTCACTCATACATTCTCTCATTTGGTCCTGACTCATATTATAGTGTTGGTCAGCTGCTGGTGGTTTTTTAAAGACAAAAGCAGCAAAAGTCTGGTTTTTAGAAAAATAACCTGTCTGCATGAGAGACTGGAATTTAAACTTTTGCTTTTCAGTATCTTTTTCTCATATGTCAGGGTATATAGGCCTGAAATTAAGAACCTGACCTTGCCCACCCTGTGTCAGATGAGTGGTCACTCCAGCTCAGTGTTCTTCCCCATAAAAACCAGAGAAAGAAGACAAGAGTGGTGCAAATTCATATTTACACTCCCCCAGAATATTTCCCTCTATCTAAGAATTTGCTGTTCACAGAGAACTGGCTTGATTTAAGTTATGTCTTTCTTAATATTCAGTCAGGGATTTTTCCTCCACCAGCTCATCCAATTGCTTTATGAGCTCATGTAAATCTCTGGAATTTAAAACATCCCATAGCAAAGAAGTTCCATGGAGGTGGGGCAGACCCACCTTATTCTTGATGTTTTCCCCTTGCCTCCCACAAGGGTGCTTTCCTGTTGCCTCTGTTGCTTCTTTCTAGCACTGGAAGTGACAGAACAATCATTCCTCCTGTTTGTACCAGTCTGAGTCTTAGCTGTCTCTTTTCAAGGCTCAGGGCTTGAGATACTTAGTTATTTCAGAGGAATGTGAAAAGTGTAGGTGCAGTATTTGTTTCTGATCAGGTATTGCTATCTAACTGCAAACTATGGTAAGCTTATTTGCAAAAAAAAAAAAAAAAAAGTGGGAGTGGCTATTGGACCTGTGTTATTTTATTTTTTATTTGCTATTGACTTACTCTGAAACGATGGCTTAACTGTGGATTTTACTCATTAGAGATGAAGTCTGTGATTCGGCTGTGGGACTTTCAAAGTAACTTCCATAGTGTCCTGCTTTTTTCTGGTTTGTTTTGGTGGTTTTATTTTTGTTTATTGGTTTGGTTTGGGTTTTTTCCCCCAGTCATTGCAGGGTTAAACAATTTGACTGGGTTTTGACCTCTTTGCCACACTTTTTGTGTGGTAGTTTCCAAAGACAGTATCCATGGACACTTTGCTTGCAAATAAAAGTGAGAGGAGAGATACAGGATGACTGATTTGGGAGAGGTCTGATGCAGCCACAGTGCTTTGGAACAAGATGGGATCTGTTGTTCTCCCTTTCCTCACAGATCTCTGATGCTTCCTTTTATTTTCAGTAAGATTTTTAATTTTTCTAGCATTAAGTTTTCCATCTGTAAAACAGAGGTGGTAATAATAACATATCCCACCTGGCTGTCTGACTTCAGAAAGGATTTTCAAATCTCCAGCTGAAAATTCTTCTGCAAGCACAAAAATATTACAGTTTTGCCAGCTTATGTAAAAAATTGTTTCTTGCTGTGAAAAAATCAGTATGTCAAAACACTTTTATTTTCTGTAAGGGAATTCAGCATCAAACTTTTCCAAATGTGTTAGGTAATGTTTTGCATTATAGATTATATGCTGTTAATTTAATTTCAGGTTCTATGCAGAGAAGAAATTGTTGAGTGTACTTTAGTGATTTATACTATGATTTGATCAGTGTGTTAGTAGTCTGGCAGATCTTAACTTCCAGAAACATCTAAGAGTTCAATACATTAGAGATGAATAAGCTGTGTACATGAACATGTGTGCTTTTATTGCTAAAGCTAAATTAAAGCTTGAGCCCTTTTGGGCTGAATTAGCCAGCACTTCTCCAGCTCTTTTTCCGTCTTTCAAAACTCTTCTGTGCTACCAGTGTGATTCTAATGTGCTCTGCATTATTTTCTGCTTTAACATGAAGACCTGGAGAGACAGTGAAAGCTCTGTATAGAGTGTATTGTACAGTGAGGGAGGGAGCCCAACAAAGCTAATTATACAGACACTCCCACTCTATTACCCTTTAGAGAAATTGAGCCTAACATTCTGCTCTGAAGCTTGTTAAACTATTCTTTTTGGGTGCAAGGAGCTTATTGAGGGAATGAAATAGCTACACTGTGTAATCAGAATGGGAATTGGAGCAGATCATTATATTTACTCATTTGATTAGCCATAAAATAGCTACTGAAGTCCCCATTTTAAATCTGCTTAGCAATTGTGCAGCAGGGCAAACTGGGTCTTTTAATTAGAAAAGAAAAGAGATTGCAGTATTTTTTAATAAGTAATAAATACATAAACACACACACATTGTGATCCTGTTTATGTAAATAACCTCTTCCCTGTGGGTGTTCTTGCCTCCTAATTGTTCAGGGTCTGTCTGCTTCCAGCTGCAAAGAAAAAGGAATGACACATCTACACTGGAAAGCACAATATCTGGGGCTTAAAACCCAACTAGAGATTTAGATTACCCATTGGGGTAAAACTGCTGTAGGAGGGGTAGGTAACCCCAGAAGAAGATGGCATGGAAAAGTAGGAGATGATTGATTAGTGGAGAGACTTTAGGTCAGGTTGTGCAAAGGTCTGTCTGGAGCAGTTTAGGTAGGGTCAGTCCTGCTGTAAGGGAGAGGACTGGGCTGAGCAGACTCCTGAGGTCCCATTCAACCTGTAAGATTTATTTAAGAGAGGTCATTCTGCATCATCAGGGGTTGGTTTGAGCGGATCCCGTTCCCGAGGGAGCTGGGGGGGTCGGGCAGGGGCAGTGCACAGCCCCCCCGACACCTGAGACCAGCAGGTCCTGAGCTGCCTTGCAGGCACTGCCTGCCTTTGTGCACAGCCACAGCCAGGGATGCCCTGCTGTCTCTCTAAGAAAATTCAGTGCCCAGCCATGGCCATAAAGGCTTGGAAAGGAGCCATTACTGAAGGTTTCCTTTTCTGTCTTCCTTTGCTATCTGAGGAACTTGCAAATAAGAGAAGATATTCCAAAGGCAGCGAGCTCTGTAGCCACTGGTTTCTCTGTTCAGGATGGTCATTGTCTTAATATTTCTTAAGTATCAAACTCTTAGGATATTTTTGAGCTGTGAAAGCATTTAATCTTTTTATTTATTTAATTTGGTTTTAAGACAACCAAAGCTTGGTTACAGAGGGCAGACTTGTTTTTAAAATGCATTGGACTATATGGAGAGCTGACCATTGGTAAGCATGTGTTATGGTGCTGTACTTTTGTGGGTCACTGAAAAGTCATGTTCTTAATGACAATAACAAAATCATTCTTTTGATGTTGCCTGTGGATGACAAGATCTTTGAGCAGCAGGAAGTGGCACAGTAGAGCATTACTATTACAGTTTCAAGGGATGAAATAAGTATTTGGCCTAGTGGCTCATGTTTTTGGGGGGACATATTCTCCAATATTTCCTTTTTTTCTAATTTATTTAAATAAATAGTCCATGGGTTAGAACCTACTTACAAATGCCCAGAAATCCTACTGTATTGAGAAATCATGTCCAGACTGGCTCAGAGCAATCCCTCCCAGATGTGCTGTGGGCACATAAAAGGCCACACCTCAGGGGAAGAAATGCCAGCACTGGCTGTTCTGCATGTGCCAAGAGAGTTACTCTGGCATTTTTCCACAACACTAAATTGTATAAGCAGGACATTGGGTAGGCCAAAAAAAGAAAAAAAAATGGTGCCATTATTAGGCCCAGAATACCATTAGCTGGAACTTGCTGGCCAAGAGAACAAGCACCTAGCTATAAAGAGGTTAGAAGTGTACTGTAAATTTTAGTGAATTGATGCCTGATTCTTTTTTTAATGTGGCTGGGACACCTGCAGTGAGCTGGGGCTGTTCTGCATTGCCCTGCATCACTACAACCACGTCAGAGCCCACCTGAATGTCAGGAGAAGCAGGAATAAAGGGAGATTGCATGGTTGAATTTTTACTTGATTGTGGCAGAAGGGCTTTCTCTGAAGTTCTGCACACCTGTAGCTGCCATTGAAATTAATGGAACATTTGATGTTGATGCCAATTCTTCTAATTTCCTTTCCATCCACCAGCCTGCTCATATCCTTTCTGTGCCACAGGGGTGAAGAGAGCCCTAGTCTCAGTCTCACCCCCCAGTGTATGCAGAAAAACTGGCCAAGTGAGGATCCTGGAGGAACATTTTTAATGTTACATCTCCTTTTGGATACACACCTTTCCCAACTGAGCGGCTGCTCTGCGCCTGGGGAAGCGGGGCTTGTGTTTAGAGCACGTCTGTGAATTGCGGTTGTTGACTGGATCAAGCTGTCACTGTGTCACTTAAATGTTACAATCTCTCAAGCTGTCATGATGACTTTTAAACCGAAGCAAAGGTGATGGCTTCCTTCTCACATCAACAGCCGCGCCATTTCCAGAGCTGTGCGTTCTGGCATTCCATCGCCTGCCTTCTGCTTTGAGGACTTTTATCCCCCCAGCCTCTTTCCTGGGGTTGTTTGTGTCTCACCTGCCTGGCTGCTGTGAGGGCACAGTTAGATCAGGACACACAGCTCCATGCTTTCAGTAAGCTGGGTGTTTCCAGCCAAGAACGTAACTTTCCATAGTAATTTGGTGCTATTTGCATAGGATTCTCTCTCTTCCAGGGAAAAGTGTACTCCTGTAATCTGATCTAAAAGGGCTCCTAAAGGAATTATTTAGCTATTTCTCTGGAAGTATGTAATAAATTTCCCGGGAGGGCTGGTGTTCTTCTGCATGGTGGAGGAGTGAGAAAGTATTTAGTGAGATTTCCCAAGAGATGAGCCTGAATGTGTCTTTTCTGTAGATATATCTGCTGTTATTGCTCATTGAAGGGACGTGCTGCAGTTTACAGAAGCAGCTTTGACTTTGCTGGGGTTCTGCCAATTCAGAAAGGGCTTTCTCTTCTGAAAAGCTGATCTCACTTATGCTTGAGTCCAAACACTTGGGTACTTCCACTCAGTGAAGAAGTGCTGGGTTAGGCTGCTGAGATGGTCTCACGTAGGTGGAAAGAGCTGCCCTCAGGAATGAACACACAGAGAATGTTTTTAGTCTGTGAAATGAAGGCAAGGGCACAGCTATTTCTGTACATGTCCAGTTGTATATGTTGGGAAGTCTCTCTGGATTTTTTCCAAAGACTGTGTGAACTGCATTTTGGCATTTATAAAACAACAAGTCTGATGCATGTGTTCATGTGACAGGCAATGGGAATTCATTGCACTTCTGATAAATCCATCAAAAGTTGTTGGTGTCATGGTAATCCCTTAAGACGCTGCCTTGACTGGAGCAATACCCACCAGGAGCCTGATGGACCTGACATTATGGTGTGCACTCCTGATCTGGTTGGAGCAATTGGTGCTTTCAAGTGAAGCATTTTAGCTGAGGACATGGTGACTTGCAGTAAGAGCAGGTGAAATGCCTGAGCCGCTGTGGAAGCTGAGCACTTAGATGCTGGTGGTTTTGCTCATAGTTGCTAAGATTTTGGGTAAGAGGAAAAGAGAATCGTATCTTGAATGCTATGGGAAATTTGGTCTTTGGCATCTGAATTGGAAAATGTTTGGCATTCAACATCCACAGGGAACTTGGTGCTCAATCAGGAAAAGAGCTAGAGGAGCTGAAGAGTATGACCTTCTGTCCATTTTAAGGCATGGTCACTGCCTTTTAGCCCACTGAGGCTAGCATTTTCCGAGGAATGTTCTTTCCCAGGCTAAGCTGGGAGGTGAGTAGGCTGCTGGTTTTGCAGAGCTGGGTGAATGCAGGCAGCCCCAGAGGCCCATTTTAACCCTCCTGCAAAGGACCAGACCATCTCCGCTTTTGGATTGACAACATTGCAGTTGAATTTCTCCCAAGCCTTTGGAATGCCCAGTCTCACGTCACCTCCAGTTTTGGCAGAGCAGGAGATGGTGTGGAAATGCTCCCCTCTGGCAGGGACAGGCGGTGACTGGATTCACCATTGCAGTCAGCTCTTGGTCCAAGCACTCCATTGATATAATTAATGCTGCACAGGGGAGAGCAGCCACTTCCCTGAAGCTTTTTGCAGGAGCTTTGGAATCTGCCTGTGCACTGTTTCTGTCTGTGTGTCCCTCTGCCATTCAGGGCTGGAGGAATGACGAAGTAATGCTGACGACATCAGTTGTCGGCCTGTATTAATTATTTCCACGGGTTCTATTTACTTGCATGTTCCCTATGGGAATGTTGTGCATACAGATCACAGCAGCACTTAATTTTATTGCAGTGAGCGGCTGAGGCTGGGGAAGGGGAAGGGTGAGAGGAGAGAAAGGGTCGTGTATGCGTCAGCCCTGTCAGGCTTTTCCTTCTGTTTCATTTGTGCTGAGGTTTTTATTATCATTAAGCGGATTGTATCTGTGGCACAAAGGGCTGAGTTACCTCGGTAACCACACTAGCTGGGATGGTAATCCATTTATAGCATCACTGCTCAGGTCTGATTAAATTAGCATGCTGATGACGTAAATGCTTGGCTGGGTGATGCTGATGAGGCTGCTCCTAATAGGAACTCTCGCCCTTACATTTATTCTCATTTATTTCATGAGACCCCTGCAGGAAATGTACAGAAATAAGGCTACAGATGATTGACTCTTGTTTTCAGAACAACTTGTGCTGCTAGCAACAGACAGCGCTTGATCTGAATGCAGACGGCAGCCTGCACATTTTGCCTTGTTTCTTCCCGCTGCAGAATTCCCCACACAGCCCTGCCGAGGCAGAGCCCTGCTCTCCAGCCCTGCTTGCCATCTGCCACAGCAGCAGTGGGAGCAGCTCCTCTGGCTGATGGGTTATTTCCAGACACTACTACAAAAGAAATAAAAAAGGTAATAATAAAAGAAAAGGAACACCCTGGTTCTTTACTCCCCTCTTGTGAGATTCCTGCAAACACAGGCATCCTTTTACTTACTCCAAACAAGCCAGTTATTTATGTCTGAATTCTCAGCGTCGAACAATACTGTTCAGTGCTCACATGTGGATCAAATGCTTTCAGCATCTTCTGTCCAGCCCCTTGAGGGAAAACACTGACAACTGCATGATCACATCGCTGTCCGTGTTGTTTGATGAAGTGGCGAGAACAAGAGGACTGAGAGTTGCTGAAACTCCTCGTTTCCCTTCCCAGCCCTGCCTCTGATTTAGTGGATAAGGAACCTTTGGGCAAGCAGCTTCCTAGCAGTCTAACTGGGGCTCCCAGGACTTCAGTTTTTCATCTGTAAAAAGAGAATTTAAAAGGATGCTTTTTCTTTTTTTTCTTTTCTGCAAGAAGCATGGGAGTGATTAAGTGTTTAAATTCTGAAAGTACTTGGAGATCCTCAGGTGGAAACTCTGAGGTTCTGAACAATTTGCCATTTTAATTGTCAGATTTGATTTATCCAGTTGGCATAGAAGGATTTAAAAGGAATTTTTGAACAAAAGCAGTTTTGGGATGGAGGACTAGAAATGCAATAAATTTTAAGTAGCAATAAATAGTTTGGCATTTGCCCTGGAGCATGAGCAGATGTGGTTGCACAGAAACCACTGCACTACACCTGCTTTCAGTCGGATTTGGACATGGAAATCTGTTATTTGTGAAATAACGAGCATGGTTTTGAGACACAAATGTGAATATGCCAATACTGCCATTTTCTGGGCCGGCAAATTCTTACCTAGTGCTCACAGGGCTTTTCCTTGGTAACACTGGGATAAAGGTCATTGGGTACATGGGAGCCCTGTGCCACACCTTTCCCAGCTGTGGTTGCTCTCTTTGAGAAGTATTTGGTGCTTGAAGGACCCTGCCCAGAATCTGAAGCTCTACAAAGAAGACGGGCACTGAATTTGTCAGTGGCAGTGCTTCACCTGCCTGGCAGCCAGCTGAGCTGGACCATCCCAACGCTGCTGCATTTGCTCCGTGCTCCCTGTGCAGTGATAAGGGAGCAGCTGAGCTGGGGATGTTCCTGCTCATTCCTTGGACTGTGTGGGACACGTGTGCTCTGCCAGCACCATGCTGAGAGCTCGGCTCTGCTCCCCAGCCTCCTGCCAGAGCAGGTGCACTCTATTAATGAATGCATTTCGAAGAGTTTGATTCCACCTCTGGCTCAGTTCAAGGCATCCTGCTGTCAAGAAGTCCTGCACCCATGGCCTGGGATGCCTTACCCTGGGGCTTCCCTTTAAATTTAAACTTCTGTGGTTAATTCCATTAACTTACTATTTTCAGTGTAAAAAATGTGAAAGGCAGCAGCAGCAGCATGTTCAGGAGGGGCTGTGGGTGCTCCTTAGCTAGACTCTGCTTCCTCCAGAAGTTACAGGCATGGACAGCATTTTCCTGATTTATTTCCTGGATAACCTCCACTCCTGGTAGAATGAGCTGCTTCGAGGGGTACAGACTCATGGCCTCCCACCCAGCACATGAGGTGGTGGAAGCTCTCAGAGGAAATGTCCAGCACTCAGCAAGAGGAGCTCCAGACTGTACTGAGGCTTGGGAAGTCATCCAGCAGCATCTCTGCTCAATAAGTAAATAATCAGCCCTCTTTTGATTGCCAGCTTTTGGTTAATTAACCTGTGTGCTGGGGCTGACAAGAGTGCAGAGGGAGGAGATGGCTGTGTCTGTTCCAGCGGCATTCACAAGCTGACTGCCAATATTTTGGCATCAACCATTTTGGAATCAAACCATTCCTGTTCATTTCAGGGACATCCAAGAGCCTAGCTCTAGAGGTCTGGGCCACTCTTTTTCATCTTTTTCTTTTCCCAAAGATTTATCCAAAATAAGAATATTTTGGTCTGAAGGGTCTGCTCCTGGTTTGATTAGCTGAAGGAGAAGTCACTTGGGCTCTAATAAGCTCAAGTCAGACAAGGACCACAAGGCAGGAGGGGAAGTCCCACTGAAATTCCCCTCCCTTCCCCACGGGTTTCTGTGATTTTTGGCATGAGTGCATTGCCTTAAGAGTGCCTGGAAATTTTCATTATAGGTGAGCAAAATTTCAACTCATTTGTCTACCAAATTAGAGCAAGCAGGAGATGAACAGTAATAAAATTCCTGTTTGTTGAAACAAACCCATTCTTGCTCATTTGGAGAAAAAGAAAAGCCTCTCATGTTTGCATGTGTTTGGATTTTGATGTTGCTTGAGCCTGGTCCCTCTCTTTTCTGAAGTCCTTGGGTTATTTGTGTCTTATTCCAGTAGGAGAGGAATCTGTTGGCAGAATTTGTTTTAACACCATAAGGATTTATTGTTTTAAGGGGTGCAGCAAGAATTGGGTTTTTTTAACTATTTTTATACTTCCAGAAGAAGGTTTGCTGCTTATTATCTTACAAGCTTTTATCTGGTGCTGAGTCATGGAAGTGAGAGAATGTGTAGGCGTCTTAGCATAAGAGAGAGTAATACTGTCATTTACATTTACAGACAGTTATGCTTTCCAGAAAACTTTTTTTTTGTGGGTTACAAAAGTGATTAATCTGCTGTTGAAGCTGTCAAAGGAGGTTTTCTGTTTAAGAATTTTTTGAAAGAGAGAAAAATCTGTTTCTACTTATAGGAAATAATAAGGTAGAAATTGAAATGAAAAAAAAAAACATACTGAAAGAACAGACAAGAAAATGCTCCCTTTCCTAATTATATTTTCCCTTTTCTTTTTATGTATCTATCCATCTGTCTATCAGCCTATATATCTATTCTTCTGTCTCATGGAAAAGTCATGTGGACTTTGATACAAAGCTAAATATAGTAGAATTACGTCCAAGTTCAGTATTATCAATTCCAGCTGTTAAAAATATCATAGGATCAGTCTAAAATAATTTTTGTTTTCTCTTTAAAGAAAACTTATTTCAGTTTCTTTTTAGTTTTCCATCAGGCTCTTTAGTTTTTATGTTTTAAACTTTTTCTGCACTCTTGAAAACTGCATATTTTTTAAAATGAAGTCTAGAGCCCTCTGAAGTCCAGAGTTAAATATTTCTTTGCAGTAATAGTAGGATAAACTATTTATTTTCTTTCCCTCTATTCTTTTTTTTTTTAGTTTTTTTCTTCTGCCATATTTTTTTTTTTTCTAATTGCTATTTGGTTTTTCTGTTATTATGAAAAAAAGGAATTAATTACAGCTGAGACAAATCCTTTCCTCCTTAGGACATATTCTCAGTGGTGAGAACTGTAGTGCTGTTGGAAGGCTAAAGACAGTTCACCAGTTGCAACCAAATTTGTGTAGACCATTGACAACAATGCCATGAGTAGCTGTGATTGTTGTTTGTTGTATCCATTCCTGAGGACAAGCTGGACATGAACTGTTTTAACCTGGAAGTTGAGTGGTTTTGGCCCTAACAAAGTAGGCAGGGACATTTTCAAGTGATCTTCTGGCACAGTAGGGGTGGGAGTATAAAAACTTGCTCTACTTTCAGTGTAGTTTATCCCATTGTGAAGAGTATGATATGCCCAGCAAAATCTCTCTTTTGGGGGTTCCAGAGGAGCTGACACTGGTGGCAGCAAGGCAGTAAAGCAGGGTGCTGTGCTGGGAGCTGGAGCTGTCACAGGTAGCCTTGGGCAGAGAGAAGGAGCGCTCATCATCGTACCAGAGGACAGCCTGTGGGGCAGAAGGATGTCCCTCCTTGTCCCACCTAGCTGAAACCCTCAGCCCAACCCCAAATGGACTTTTGACAAGGGCATGTAGGGACAGGACAAGGGGGAATGGCTTTAAACTGAAAGAGAGCAGGTTCAGATGAAACATAAGGAAGAAATTCTTCCCTGAGTGTGGTGAGGCACTGGCACAGGTTGCTCAGAGAAGCTGTGGCTGCCTCATCCCTGAAGAGTTCAAGCCCAGGCTGAATGGGCTTTGAGCAACCTGGTGTAGTGGAAGGTCCCCTGCCCGTGCCAGGGGTTTGGAACTGGATGGATGTTCAGGTCCAACCCAAACACTTCTATGACCATGTAATCAATGCCACGTCTGCTTACTTGTCTTGGTTAGAAGTGTTGTTTTCAGCATCTCCCTTATCCCTGCTCCGGTTAAAGTCTCTGCTCTCCTCATGCCCCGTTCCTAACAGCTGCCCTTTTTCCCTCCCCAACCATAGCAGCTTCAACCATGATACTTTAACCTTCAGCAGAAAATTATTTGTGCCATGTAAGAGGAATATTGATTTTTACATCACATGGCCCATAAGGCATCAGAAATTACATTTTTTCCCATAAGTGTGGCTTATCTCTAGCTTTTAGGAAAAAAAATTAGCTTTGGGCCCTGTGAGATTTCCTGTTCAGGGTGAATGGGTTCTGCATTTAGACCTTTTCGCTGGAAAGCCATGTGCTGCAGCTGGACTTCTAAATTAAAGGGGGGAGGGAATTAACCTGGCTTAACCTAAGTTTTGACAATTCCATTGAGAGGCCAATGACTCATTTAGAGAATTCATCGAGTCCACAAGGGTTAGAATGATACTTCTGAAAGCTTATAGAATGTCACTGCTTTGTGTTTCAACAATTGGGTCCTGCAGTGAATTTTTGTGGGTTGTTATGGAAAAAAGATTTATTGATGACTTGTGATGCCAGGATGTTTTTCTGTGCATAATTTTTTTCTTAAAATACAAGTACATTATAAACCGCAAAAGAGAGAAAAAAGAGAAAAGGGTACATTACAAACTAGAAATTAAATATGATTTAATCCCATGGTAAATTCAGACCTAGATCTGAATTCTCCTCACTCCCCTCAAGTTCAAGTCTGGAGCTTAATTTGACCTGTGACAAGCAAGAATTAAAGCCACAAAACTCCATTTTGGAACCAAAATTTGTTGCAGTTTTTGGGCATGCACTGCTGAGTTTTGGAGAGCTTTGAGCTCTTGTTAAAAACATTGTTGAAGCCAAGCTCGCAGATTTAAAATTAATACTCCCCAGTCCCAAAGGTTTTTAGCATTTAGTACTCCTGCCTCAGAGTGAGAAAGTCACTGTTTCAAATTCTGGAGTTAAAAATGTCAAAATTAGTTAGACTGCAAGTCGCAGTAGCCATCAGTATGCATTTATATATCCACCACAAGGAAAGAAGTGAGGAGAGAGGGAGAATATGTCTGTTTGTTTGGAATTAGCACGCTTGGGTTCAGTTCTTCATGCAGAAGGGTTCGTGGCTGGGCGCACAGGTCAGGGTGCACAGCTGGAGGTGCTGCTGCTGGGACAGGCTGAGCTGAGTCCTTGGAGGTGCTGAGGCTTAGTCCAGTGCAGGCTGTGTTTAATCTCGATTAGAAGTTTCATTTGCTTTCGTTCAGGCTGCAGCAGGATGAATTGCCAAGATCTCCAGCGTGTTGAGTTTTGGGGAAAGCTGGACGATTAGTACCTGGAGAAGGTCAGATTGGTAGGATTCATTACTGTTTGCATAGAAACCTCCACTGTGTTCCCCATGGGGAGACAAACCCAGTGAATTCAGAGGCGGCAGAAGGTCATATCAGATCTGCAGCAGCCAGGATGTTTGGAGTAAATCTGCTGGAGTCAATAGACACACGTGAGCTGGCACCAATGTCCCTGAGAACAGAATCTGGCTTGATATAAAGCACTTTTAAAAAATGTAATTCAGGCACTGAGGGGTGTGGAAGAGTATTTTAGTTGTAAGCTGTGACTGTGATAACCCAGTCAGCAAGCCATGGAGCAAATGTTTTGGGATGTTATTTTGGTCCAAGAGCAGTGTAAGTGGGAAAAATTACAAATCATAACTTAATTAGGCTCATTAGGTCATTAGCGATGAAGTTTAGGAACTTTTTTTTTTCTTCCTAAAACTCACTGAGCAGAATGGAGCGTGGCAAAGGAGAAAGCCTGGTATTAAACTGGAATATGGTACTTAGCTGTATCAAAAATGTTGACTTTTTTTTGCAAACTATATAACCTAGTCAGCAGTGTCAGTCATTGAAAACAAAGCTCTTGCATTCTGGTTAAGAATGAAGAGAAGGGTTTTGTTTGTTCTTTCATATTTTTTTGTGGGTTTTTTATATTAAAGCTTACAATGGCTATTTGTGGTCTTGTTTCCTCAAGGCATATTTAGGAAAACTGGATTAATTTATAATGCCATTTGCAACAGAACGAAGCCTGATGAGGCAATGGATTTGACATTCCTTTACACAGGCTTTTTACAGTGATACGGTTGTGATTCTAAATTTTTATCAGTGTGTTATTTGAGTAAACATTTTATTTACCATACATTTAATGTAATTATATCTTCTATGAGAAGAGGAAAATAGTGCAGAAACAGTGATTACTCTGAATTAACACTTGAATTTAAAAATAATCTTAACTTTCTGTATTGTTTCATACCCAAGTGTTTCTGTGGTACAGATGGCTTTTTTGCTTGTGCTCTAAATTAATGCTCTCTCTTTCACTCTTTCTGGCTGGTTATAGTACTGCCCTGGTGTTTTGACTAGAAGTGCTGCAGGGGGTTTCTGTGTATCTTGGTGTATGTATTTATATACCTGGAGACTAATTTTAAAAGCTACAGCAGGTGGAAGAAAACCTTTCCAATCAGATTTCTCAACATCGTGCTTGGAGTCTGTGATACTGTGGAAAGATTAAGGTATTTCAGGCAGTGCTGATAACCCAGGCAGACGGATAAATGAGGGAATGTTCCACTCCACTTCCCAGAAGGAGCCATCTGGGAAAACTGTTAAATTTGACCTGTTGCTGGAGCTCATCAGCCTTTTGGAAAGGTGTACATGGAACCTAATAGGAAAATAACCTCTCTGTCACATATGCCTGTCTTTTATGGGATTTTTTTTGTTTGTTTGATTGGTTTTTTTGTTAGACGTGCGGCTATACAGTTTTTTCCTGATGCTAACCTCTCAACTTATTAACTTGAACCATTTTGTAGCCCACTAAAAATACTGGCAGATGACAGTGGGTTCTGGACCTCAAGTGAACCATAAGAAAGCAGATGTTGTATGAACACAGAATTGTTCACTGATGCTTCTGCTCTTCTGTACTGCTATTTGCACAGGCTTTAAAATGTGGGGAAAAGAAGAATGAAAACACATGGTTTTCACAGGAAATAGAGACAATACTAACATTTGAAAATGTTTATGCCCTCTGGTAGGAAAATGTTTTAAATCTGGTTTAATAGAGTTTTGGAATTCAAAAAGATAAATAGGTTATAAATGCAATGCAGCAAATAAATGGAATCGTAAACAAATAAGTAACACAAAGTAAACCAAGTAGTGTCTGGGTGCATATGTATTTCCTATTATTTTATGTGTACATATGCACACTTTTTTAGTGTTCTCTAGAATTAATAAAGGAAGAAAGCTTGTATACTCTATAAACACTCTAAAATTCCTTTGCAATTTATTAGGAAATGAGAAGTTTTTATAGTGGTTCTGGATTCTTCTTTGTGTCTGTCGTTCAAGATACAATAGAAAATGATAACTTTTCCATATAAATTGTAGAAGACTTCTCCAGAAGACTTCATATATGTGGAATTTTGGCCTGTCGCTCACAGGTGCAGACCTCTTCCCTCACTCATACATCTTCCATTATACCTTCTTAATCCACTTTTTGTAATCATGATGCACATCCATGGATAGTGGTATAACCCTCAAACCTGCCCATATTTGTCATGCACAGGAACTTCTTTTCCATTACAAATTGCAAGTTATAAAGGAAGGAAAAAAAGTATGTGGGTGCTGTAATTATGATACTTTAAGTTTTACTAGCTTAGTAATAGCAAAAGTCATAAAAATACTTTGCTTACCCTAAGTTCTTATTTATAGGGGGTGGGGGCTTCCCCATTGTCAGGCTTAGCAATATTTGCCTAAATTAAACAAGGGAATTTGTTCAGCCCATTAGAAGGGCCCACTTTGGTGAATGGAAATGTTTTGGACATTCCTGCATTGCTAAGACTTAGAGGAGGTGTTCCTCAAGAAGCTGTTTCAATGCTCGATGCACATGCTGACTTGCCTTCACATGGTGCAGTGCTGGTTTTTTTGTGGTCTTTGCTTCTGGGATTGTCCTCAGTAGTTCTGCCTTTTGGTGTGGCCAAAGGGATGTGGTGCCTTTTTACAGCTCTTTATGTAATTTACTGCTGAGTCCATGTGCCACTGATTAAATCTATGCAGGGGGGTGCCATTGTGTGGTTCTCAGGTCCAGATGGGTGCAAATAATGTCATTTTAGTGATAAGAGTAGGAAATTACAGAAATATCCCAAGATGAATTCAGAAAATGTTTAACTTCTCTTGACTGGCATCTTCTGTAACTTTTTGACAGTTATGTCTCATATCAGTTATGCTGATATCTGATATTCTTGTAGATAAAGTTGCTACTGCATTTGAAGTGGTCAAGTTGAATTGCTTAAGTAGGAGAGTTTAAATAATAACTAAGCCTTTCAATGGATTAAGCTAGAATTATGGACCTTGACTGTCACCAGCACTAAAAGTATTTAGGTCAATTGTTTGCACATCTTTTAAAACTGGTCTCTCAGAGAGTCCTTCTCATAAATACCAAATGATCAGTCATCAGAAAATGAAAAGCAAATAAAAAGCTCAGAGTAGCCATCGTAGCGATAGTATTAGGTAAACAAAAAAGTAAATATGAAACAGAGAAGGAAATTCTTCCCTGGCATAACACTGTTGTGTTTTGGAGACCAAATTTTTTAGATGTGTTCAGACTCTCTGGAATTAATGGAGTGTTGCAAAGTGGAAACCCAGATTGCCTAAACCACTTGACACCCGCACTGAAAGCTGAACCAAGGTGTGTGTCTGTAACTGCACGCGTCAGTTGTGGAAGGCTGTTTTCCATGATAAAATATTGGAGGTCAGCTCTTAGCACCTTTTCTTCTGTGCACCATCTCCCACGGTTTCAGGCTGGGCCATCACAAGGAGTACAAAGAGGTTATGGACAGAAACATTAACAACTATGTTGACTCCTTTTCCACCTGTGGTAGCAGCTGAAAAACAGATCAAACCTCAGAAGCAGTTGTGTTCTTGTAACACTTTATGGCATTCACAAGGTAGTCTCTTCATTTGAGAACCAGAGATGAACACTTTATTAGATTTCTCCTCTTCTTCTTTTGGTGTAGTGCCTGGGAGCAGTCTGTTTGAATACCTTGATAGCTTCTGGTGATCAAGCCAGCAAATTGAATCTCACATCTGCAAAGTCTGAGTGTAGCTGCTGATCCATGCACAGCCCATACATCCGTGACACTTGCTTGTCAGCTGTAAACTAGAAATGAGAGAATGATGAAAGTGTAAAGAAAAACTTCATCTGATTATAAACGTGTTTTGGCTGAGGGGTTTAGGGTTTGGACCAGACTTCAAAACTTTGGATTGGGTTCTAAGGACATTTTGACTCTTAAAAGAAATCTGTGTTAGGAACTGAGCTATGTGCACGGCATAGCAGCAGTGCAGAGTTGTAGAGATGTGTCCTCAGTCAGTGTGCTTGGACTGTCTGGACCTTATAAAGAAGGCCAGGGAATGCTGTATATTGAAAATGCATCAGGTATGCTAAATGGGAGCAGTCATTCCACTCAGGATCTCGGACATGAAGCAGCCCAGCTGGAGCTCTACCAGGACTCCAGGCATCTGCAAGTCCCAAATGGGAGGCCAGATTTTTCATTTTCACCCAGATGTTATTTCAGACAGAAAAAGGTTCAGACAGGTTCAGGGGAACTTGGCCATACATTATCACTGGGCAAAGCAGCTTGTTCAAATACAGAATTTGAAGTCAGCAGGAGGTAGAGGTGTCTGCACATCAGGAAACCCCCTAAAATCCCTGTTCACATTTTCAGGTGCCTAAAGACCGAGGTTTCAAAGCAGAGTATTTTATTTTCTCAGGGGTTATCTTTCCCATACTGAGGGGGAGTTGAGGTTTGCTACCTCAGGCAGAAGGGAGGCCCAGCCCAGATGCTGCTCCTGGAAAAGCAGCAGCTCCAATTCCAGCAGGAGCCACTGTTCAGCACAGAGGTGGAAGAGGAGGTGGGGAAGGGTGTCCCATTCATGTCAGCCCCCTTCATACACTAGAAATAAACTTGCAACACAATCTCTTGGTCATGCCTTGGCTACAGTGTGCAGCAGGATCCTGGCAGATTGTCTGAGCTGCTGGCACTCAGTAATCCCTTTGGTGTGCTGCTGTAGCTGAGCTTGAGTGGCAGAGCACTTAATGCAGGGAAAAGGGATCTCTGCTTCTTACAGTCACATCAAAATTACCTGCTTATTGTGGAATTTGTCTCCACTAACTTGTGCTGTCTAAATATTCAGTGACTTGTCTTGCCTGTTTTTATGCTTCTTATACAGTCAGCAGAGAGAAGTAGATTCCCCCAGTGGATGATTCATCTCCCCTGTTTTAGGCTTCAATAGTAGAATGGAATAAATGACCCTGTGGAGGTACATTTCAGAGAGAGAGAGCTTTAAGCACCTTCAGCTAGCCAAGGTGAATGCCCATCACTGGTGATAGGAAAAGCCAAGTTGATTTTTCACTGTTTGCTGCCCTTCCCACCCAGGCCTCCAACTTCCACACCTTTGAGTGCTACTTAAAGGATTTCAGGTGGCCTGAGCTGGCTCTGTGTTTCAGCCCAGCTTGTGCCAGTGGACCATGCAGGAGAGGGGCTGAGTTAGGAGGAGAGATGCTGCAGTGGCCCGTTGAACTGGCAGCCCCCTGAGGACGCCGCATCTTGGGTTCAGCCCACCGGTAGTTGCCAGGTTTCTGCCTTTCGAGGAAGAAGAGTTGTTTCATTCCTATCCTGGAGTAATTAATGACTGAAATGCCCAAAAAAGGCAGCCCCAGCTAGAGCCATGGTTCTCAACCTCTGCTCTGCAAACCCTGGGGGTCCATGGATCACTCCTAAGGTAACTAAGAAGAATTCAATGAAAGGTAACTGAAAAACCCGTGTTTGTTGTCAGTAGATTAACTTACTCCATAAAGGAGCTTGTCTCTTCTGAGAAACATTTGGCGGCTGCCGAGCATAAAGGTTGAAAATCACTGAGCTGGAGTAATGTACCTTTGTATGTAATAATTTGACAGCTAAAGGGCTAAAGCTATTCAACTGTACCTTTATGAAAAAATGTCTGGAGAATTGAACAGAATGTGATAAACTTTGTATTGGCATTTTTGATTCAGTCTCTGAAACTTGAGTAACTGAAGGGATTCTATAAAATTAATTCTACAAATGTGTGAAGTAAAAGAATGAAGTCCTTTTCATATGGATTCCAGCTGATCATATAGAATCATGCTCATGCTGTAGACTGTGATTATTCTGTACTCTTTTTAAGATTTAACCCTGACAAATGGCAAAGAATTATAGGTTAATTTCTGTAGAACAACAGGATTCATACCTAGTACCTGTGCAATGACTTTTTAGCTGTAGATGTACATTGAATTTAATTTAAGATTTATGTAAATAATTTCTACAGGGTGAAGAATCAAAAATACTTGGGATTTTGGTTTTCCCATCAGGGTAGCTTTGAATCCAGATACCCAGCTCTGACAGTCAGATCCCTTGGACAGTGTGGCTTTATCACAATGCCATAGACTTTCCCTATGATGGTTGGTACAAGAAACTCCTGAAAATGTTTATAAACCTCCTCTGCATTTAAAAAGACAAGGCAGGATTTGCCAAGCAAAATAATTCCACTCATGGTTATACATGGTAAACTTTTTTAGAAGTGTTTTGGGGTTTTTTTTCCTCCCACATTTGATTGAGTTTTACTTGCTTTTGTCAGTATTGGTTCACCTTTACTTGAACTGCTGGATAATTCATTTGTAGAAGAGGCAGTACATTTAGGTACTTCCATCTGTGTTTAAACAAGGCTCTTGTGCTTTCCCATTTAGAAAAAAAAGATTTTGTATTATAATG
Organism: Pyrgilauda ruficollis; assembly: GCF_017590135.1. Classification (NCBI taxonomy): domain Eukaryota; kingdom Metazoa; phylum Chordata; class Aves; order Passeriformes; family Passeridae; genus Pyrgilauda; species Pyrgilauda ruficollis. The sequence goes on from NW_024520318.1 coordinate 10,142,258, forward strand.
CTTGTGGTAGATGAGGTTCTGAATTTAACTCCTTCCTACTCTAGTTTCTCTCAACGGCTTTATGTTATCAACACCTGGGGTTTCTAGTTTACTCTCTTTGCAAATACGAATTTGCAAGAAGGGGTTGATGGTAAGTAGCGTGGTTTTAATTTGCACTTGCGAAGTGTGTCAGACAGTTTCATCAGGGCATGGCGAGCAGAGGAAAGCCTGTCTTCCTCTGAAAACAGCCCTCAGAGGATGTCAGAGAGTGTGTTTGACTGCGATAATCACTTGCAAATGCAGCATGGTTTTGAAATGAGCTGTCCAGGAGCTGCTGGAGAAAGGGATGCCTGAGCTCCTATGAATTCACTCTTTGGCTTTCTCCTTTTTCTTTCTCCTGTTTCTACTTGTTTTCATGTTTCTGAGCAGTCACTTTGATGTGCTTTTGGATGAGTCTGCCTGGTTGTATTGGTGGAAGTTCTATGGATTCACTTGGATGAAACATTTGTGACAGTCATCTCTTTTGTTATACTGTACCCAGTGATATAGATAGCTCCTTCCAGCCTTCTGTTTATTGCTCCATCTACCTGGCACCTTTACAGCCTCATCCATCCCTCCTGTCCTCCTAGTGCCTTCCAGACAGCTGTTGAAATCTCTCTCCTACTGGTATCTGAGTACCCTTTTCTGGTCCTTCCACACATTCCTGTCCTCAGAGCAGGAATCTTGTCCTTAGTTACTGTTTGCTCATAAAGTTTTTCTTGATCCATTAGTAATCTTAAGGTTTAAGCCAGGGGTGATATTTGAGTGCATGGCTGGACTGTGGCCACCCTTCTCTCTCTCAGGCAAAAGGGCAGAGGATTTATGGTGATACCTCACCTGTGCCCTTGCACAAGAGCTACAACCAACTTGTGTCCTCATAAATCATCAATGTTCCAGTAGTGTTAAATTCCCTGTAGCCTGTCCCATTTCTCTACTACACCACATCAGCTATCCTTACTCCTCCCCCCATAAACCCCAGCTTTCATCACACACTTGCCCAGTGCCCTCAGAGGAATTCAGAATGAGTCACGCAGGGTGCCTCTGGGGACTCCTACTGATGCAAACTTCCTCCTCCTCAAGGCAGCCTGTGGTTTGATGCCACAATGCAGCCAGTACTTGTTAGCTCGGGCCTTCACTGTGGAGTTGATAGCAAAGTTTGGGCTCTACTCCCCCAAATTGCCACCTTCCTTTGCTGGATTCGGGATACTTGCAGCTCATCCTCTTTGTAGTGTTAAACACAGGAGCTGCTCGGTACCGGTCCACAGATTGTGAGGGTTTGGAGTTTTTTTGGAAGAAGGGTTTGTCATTCATTCTTAGCTGTTTTCCTATCCAGGCAGGAGACTGACATCAGTGATGTGTTATGTGGATGTTTATATGTGTTATGTGGATGTTTATATGTAAGATTGAAGCCCCCCAGTTCTTGAGATAGGATCAGAACAGCTTTAGTAGCATCTGTCATGACCTGCTTCCAGAGTCTGCATTCAGAAATACAGAATGTGATGAACAGGGCTCACTTATGTTGTTTTGGTTTGGTCTTTTCCCCTCCCCCAGACAGGCCATTGCCTTTATAACATTATCTACCTTCTACCTCTTCACATGGAAAAGAAAAATGCTTTTCTGGTGGTAATTACACAGTGCTGCATTGTGGACCTTTCATCCCATTACAGTAAGTGGACAAACTACTATAATTTACAAGAATGAAATAGGTGAGGAAATGGGAAAGTTTCTGGCAGTCCCAGGCATAAATGCTAGCCTGACATGGGAGAACAATTCTGACAGAAAGCAAGTTTTCTTGCTAGCAGTGAGTGCTGGTGCAGTTGTTTTCTGATGCAGGAATGGAGGAGTGCCGGCTTCCCTTCAGGTGTTTCAGAAGTACAAGAATTGGACAGTATTAATGGAGGGCTACAGACCCTTAACCTGTCTCTGCCCTTGCAGTTCAGCTGAGACATGTTTCAGCTCTTCCTTGCTCCCAGTTTGAAAATCTCTTCTGTCTGTCTATGTGCTGCCTTGTCATGGACCTGTTAGCAAGGTCAGGGTGTGAACACATTGAGATGTTTTTCCTCCAGCAGAAGTTTGCTGCCTTATTATTCTGAATGCACACCTTTCACACCTTTCAGAACAGACTGATGCTCTTATTTGCCTGGGGTTTTTTGCTGATTTATAGTGTTTCCTTGTGGGAGGTTTGCCCTGAAGGTGTGATTGCAGGAGTAAGGTCTTTACCAGTGCATCAGCAAAAAAGTATTTGCACATCACCAGGGAAGAGCTGCCAGTTGGGTGGTAGAGCTTCCTTATCCCTTGGGTAGACTTGCTTGTAGGCTGTGCACTAGAAATTGAGTGTCTTGCACTTATCTTTTTTCGCTTTGTGTGAGGTGGTTACCAAATGTGGGGGGCCACAGCCGCCCTGTAAGAGGATGAGTTTCTCCCACCCCATACAGAGGATGAATTTGGAACCCTTGGAGGCTCAAGTTGGCTGAAGTTCCCCCAGCCCCCCCTGGGTGGTTTGGCAGCAATTAATTGCCGCCACCTGCTGACCAGGCACAGGATTTCTCTGGCCCCAGTAGAGCTTGTGCAGGTCCCAAAGAGTGCTCACCATGCCCTCCCCACCAAGGGCATGGTGGTGGAGCAGTAGGTGGAGGTCAGGGTGCGTGCATAAACAGGAACACCTGGGGACAAATACAGGTCCTTTAAAGGTGTCACATGCCTTAGAGTGCACATGAGCATGGGTAAAGGCTGAGCTGGTCTGCCTTTGGGCTGCTGTGAACTTGCAGATTATCAAGCAGATCATGGATGAGATCAAGTCTGGTACAGGAAGTTTGAATGAGATACAACCTCATATAAGTATGGTGTTAAGTGCTGTAAAACTGCATGTCTTCACTTTAATGCATTTCTCCATAGAAGGCATACAATTCAGGTATTCTTTTAGAATAAAGGAAAACAGAGAAGCAAGAAATTATTCCTAATCCTAAACTCTAGAAATTCAAGTTTACTCTTCTCTGATGTAGTGAGAAGACATAAAGAGTGTTGGTGAGTGTTTTTTAGAAACTTTCACATTGTTAGCTCTTTAACAAAGATGTCTTTTCACACTGGTGTTTTTGAACATTTAAATGTGAGGTAAGCCAGACAAGCAAGTACACTAGACTGAAGGATGTACGATGCCTGTTAGACAGCGTCGCTGCAACAAAGCCTCATTCCATGGCCAAATTTAAGGAAGCAACAGCATTTGCTGTGATCCTCTTCCCTGGCTGCCCCAGCATTGCTGTGCCTGGGGCAGTGGTTACATGGCTGCCATGGTAGGAGCTGACTTCTGAAGCTCTTGGAAATCCTGACCCACTTTCTGCCCTTTAATGAAGCATGTGTAGCATTTTACTTTTCTGGGGTCATTCCAGGTGTTCAACCAGTACAGCCAGGGTAGGGACACCTCAGTGATTTGCTTTGATCAGAGTTCATTCTTACAGCCTGGGACCTGCTTGCAGGCTATCCCAATCTGCTGCCTCCTGCACAGTTAAAGGAGTTCCTGTATTGGGGCAGAACCCTACAAGTGCTCTAGGGACCCAGCGAATTTCATGTCTCCATAGAGACTATAATCTCATTTTCTCTCTTTTTCAAAACAGATTCATTTTCACAGGAATGCATGGGGTTTTCCCTAATTATCCTCTGGCGAGTCTCCTTTTTTTTTTTTTGCGTGTATCATTTTTTAATTTGTTTGTTTGCTTGGAGGCGTAGGAGAAGCCTCCAAGGAGAGATGAAATGCCATGCATGGCAGTTCTGCTCTGCTGCTGCAGTGCCGTCCCTGTTCTGTCAGAGCAGGGGAAGGTTGCTATAACCATTCTGTAACATGTGGCTCTAGGTTATTCTTGCTTTCACAAGCAGTTTGAGTTGCTGCACAGATGTTTCTGTAAACCCCCATTTCCACCCTCGTTGCTCGACCCGGTGCCCGAGTGGCCTCTCCTGCTGACCCTGTGTCTCTCTCCTCGCTCTCCAGGGCTCTGGGACCTCAAGCAGCTCCGCTGCCACCACCCCATCCGTGTCCACTCCTGTCACTGGCCACAAGCGGATGATCATCCCCAACCAGCCTCCCCTCACCGCCACCAAGAAGTCCACTGCCAAGGGCCCGGGGCAGCCAGCGCCCATCCCGGTCACTCCCGTTGGCACCCTGAAGCCGCAGCCAGTGCCGGCCTCCTACGCCACGGCCTCCACTCCGAGCCGCCCGGCCTTCAACGTGCAGGTGAGGACGGCGCAGCCCAGCCCGCACTACCAACCGCCCAGCCAGCAGCCCGGGCACTATGGCAGCCTGGGGCCCGGCCAGCCCTACGCCACCGCGCCGTCCCGCCAGCCCGCGGGCCCTCAGTACGGAGCGCCGCAGCCCCAGGGGCCCAGCTATGGCTACGGCCCTCCGCCCGGCCGGCCCGCCGAGCCCGCCTACGGATACGCGCCCCCGCAGGGCCGCTACCAGGACCCCTACTACGGGGGGTACGGCGGCAGGAACGGCTCCGAGGCGCCCTACGTGCCGCAGAGCTCCTGGAAGGCCGAGCCTGCGTATCCTGCGAGTAATGCCATGGGCCAGGCTCCCCCTGGGCTCTACCAGCCACAGGGCACGAAGAAGACCTACATCACTGACCCAGTGCTGGCCCCACAGCCGCCCGCCCTGCAGCAGAAGGTAAGAGATGCCAGCGGACGCTGATATTCCTGGGAGAGCCACATGGCTGAACGTGGCCTGGGACACTCCCTGAAAGGTGGTGGGGGTTAAGGTGGTGCTATCAGAGGTGTGGGGCAGATCTCCCTACATATGGCTTTTTAAAGGCTGGAAATAGGGAGCTCTCATCTGCTTTGAAAAGAACCTCTGCCAGGGCTTAGAAAAACTGTGAGCCTCAAGTAGTGAGATGGTGTCACATGCAGAAGCATGGTGTCAGCCCATGGGAGGGAGGGAGGCTTTGTCCCTGTGACATGCTGTTGCCCAAGGAGCTCCCTGGCCATGCCTCTGTAAGGCATCACTCAGCAGGAGGCTTTTCTTCTGGGCACTCCCGAGATGAAGTGAGAGGCTGCTTCATGTACTTATGGACATCCCTGGTTCAACAATTAATCCTTCCTGTCCTCAGGCAGATGGGAGGTACACGAGAGGCTGGTTTTGATTGTGGTTCAGAGTGATTGCAGAGGTTGTCCTCTGGTGTGTGGCTGTTCAAAGATCACTTATCACTGAAACCACATGGAAATGAGCCCCCACAGAGCTCGGCTCTGGTTTTCCTCTCCGATGTTGGTACACTGGGCGGCCCCCATCCACTTCAACGAGTGCCTGACCCTCATAAAGTGAAGTCAGTTTGAAATAGAAAGTTAAAGTGGGTCTGCCTTGTTTCTCTGCCCAAGCTGATCCTGCCTGGCTTTTGTCACTTCTGCTGGTGGCCATCTCTAATGTGGCTCTGGGAGGTCTTTTAGCTTTGTGGGGCCCTCATTGTGTATGACAAAACAAAAAGGGTGAGGTAGGGAGTCAGTGATGCTGCCCAGGCCCACCTTGGGATGTCTGAGCACATCCGTGCTCTTGAGTTTGTGGGTGCTCACAGGGAAAGGGGAAAAAGCTTCAGATACATAACAGAAAGCCTGTCCCTTAGTCATTTCCTTCTCTAACAGCACACAGATGGTCTTCCCTGAATTCCAGGTTTCCTGACAGTGGGAACTTTGAACGGCAAAGATGTTTCTCAAGGCAGTTTAGAGAGGGAAAGAAATTACAGAAGCCCTTGAAATATTATCTATGAGCGGCTAAGAAACTGCCTTTTCTCTTTTTTCTCCTTCCTTAACAAGAACCTTTGAAGTAGGGAGAGAAGCAATAAACTCTCAGCTCTGCAGGTACTTGGTACAGAGCTTAGATTGAAAAGTAGCGAAAGATACAAAATTTGCACATAGCTTTAACTGGTGTAAATGGTTGTGGTTCCAGTGGAGTCACTGAGGAAATGCTGAGGTATAGCAGATCCATATTTAGACTTTTATAGATACAAGTAGTCTTATATATATAAAAAATTTAAAAACTGTAGTTCAGTCAACATCTCTATGGAAACGCAAATCATCTCAAACCACAAACAGCACAAGCCTGTTAGTCTCATTTGCATTACAAAGCTGGAGGGACAATTTAATTTAGCTCAAGTTGGGGGTTTCATGTATGCCTATATATATTTGTATATACATGTTGGTGTGTGTGCACGTGGCATTTGCAAATACACATGCAGAAATACTTCATAAGTATCTCTATAAAAAATAATTTCAGTTCTTATGCAGAACAGACTGTCATCTGCTTGATGATAAACTCCTCCAGAAACTTTCTTTCTCTTCCAACCTGCTAAATAGCTGTTTCTTACCTGTTTCACTTTTGAGCTTACAAATCTTCTGTAACATATTGGTGCCAGGCTTTGCTTTCAAAGCAGTGTTGTCCGGCCTTACCACGTGCTGTTCTCTTCCTTTGCACAATAACTCATTCATAAAATGAACTTTGGGAATTATTTTATTTAAAAGGGGAAAAAAAAAAAAAGCTGTGTTAGAGCCAGATATCTGTTAGGAAGAATTGTCACTGTAATTTGACTTGGCTAGCATATAAATTTTAACATCTTTTCCAACATACACACATGATTCTGCATTTGGTTGTGTTTTGCCTTTTCAAGGTTGATTTGAGACCTTTCAGTTAAGGAAACAGAAAGGGTAAGAAGCATTAATACATATCACATAAAATGTAAGATGACCTTTAGGAATTTTTTTTCTTGCAAGGGAATGGTTTTAAAATATCGAACAATTTTTAAATGTATTCAGAAAAGTGCATGCCTAATCTTGAACACAGTTTGTGTACAAATTTTTAAGAATGTTGTAGCAAATCCATCTCAGATTAAAAGTTCATGGTTCTTAATTCTAACATATACCATGATCCATCACTGTGAGAGGCAAAATCTTTCATTAAATTTGTTTCATGTTTTTAAAGGGTAAAAAAAAAAAAGGTTTATATTTGTCATTCTGGCTAGGAAGAGGTTCATGACACTGTGGCTCTGTGTTTTTTGCTGTGTACTAATCATGTTGAAGTTGCTGCTGATCCAAAATAAATCTGGATTGGTATGGGAACAGCAAATAATCTGTACTGGTTCTTAAAGCTTGCTGAAAACAATGAGTTTTCACACACAATTCCACATTGCATTCTGTCCTTGGGCCACTTATGGAGTCATGCATGTGAAGCCTCTGGGCATTTTAGTCTTTTGCAGCACCCTGTCTAGCATTAGTGCCCAAGTCCTAGTTAGGAAATGATCTGGTGGAGTGCATGTCCTCATTTAAACCTTCATGTGCTTCAACAGCCAAAAAACTTCAGGAGCTTTCTCTTCTGGATGGTGGGTGGTGGGACTTCTGTAGGAGCAGCAGCAGAGTTCTCATGAGACCATTTGGCTTCTCTCATGCTCTTTCTGTGCCTGCTCAGACCAAGTCAAAATCTGAAGCCTCTCTCTTAACTACTCCTCTCCCAAAGGGCAGAGGGCACAATGCCAGGGTGGCTCATTAGGCATGCTCATTTCTGGCACCAGCATGTCCATAGCAGACATATGACAAAGCCAGTTTCTGATGTGGAGTATTCCCAGGACTTTGCCCTGTGGCCAAAGCAGGACTGGTAAATTCCCACCACCGACCAGCTCACCTATCACCAAATGTTTCTGTGCTGGACTGGTTAAGACACCGAAAACCCCTGTTGAGTTCTCATATCTCCAAATAGTTTTAGGTCCTTGAACTGGTTTTGGTCATGTTTGAGCATTTTTGAGGCACTATCATATGCCCCAAGCAGATTAGTGGACCTTTTAGGGACCTCATGTATCTCCTGGTGTTTTTGAGGGATGGCTCTGGGAGATCTGTTCTTCCTAGATCCCAGCTATTCTCCTAATTCTAATCATAGGCTCTGGGAAGCACATTCCTTCCTAAAGGGACCTTTCATGTTTTCAGCATATAGACCAGGTACCACTGAAGCCATGTGAGACAACTTTGTGGCTCTGTTCCAAAATGGTGGAAATCTTAACAAAAACATTGATCTCTTGAGAGCAATTTAACAATTTGGTGAGGACAGAAGTGTCTTGTAGCTCTGATTTGGTATGGCGTCCAAATCCATATTTCTTTGCTGCAGATTTTGCTGGGAGAAAGGGAGCAATGTCCCTTTGGTAGCAGTGTCTGTTCTCCCAGACATGGCACAAGTGCCCAAGTTCCTTAACCTGGTCAGCCACGGCTTGCAGTATCCCCATTCACACCTGTAGAGGCATCAGTTCATATGGAGCATGGCCTCCTCTTCAGACAGCCCTTCAGTTTTGCACACCTTTCCAGGTGAGCACCATGAAAAGTGGGGAGACAGCTGTAAACCAGGAGGATTTAATGAGGCAGCTCATGGTTGTGGCATAGGTGGTGGTGGCTGCTCATGACCAGCAGACCTCAGCCACCGTGTGGTTTCCGCACTGCTGGAGGTGATTTTTTTGCCGCCTGCTGCACCCAGCCCTGACATGGTCTCATGCAGCTGGCAGTGCCCAAAAGGGACTGTGATGGCTCTCTGTTTTCTCGTTTTACACAGCTTTTGTCAGTTTTTCCATTGGTTTAATACCTGTGATGGAGACATTCACTTGGAAGTTTCATCTTTGCCTCAGAAACATCTGCTCACCAGTGTCCTTCACTATGACTGATGCACTTCTCTTGCACTGGTTTAATAATTTTTACAGGCTGCTATCACTCACATAAAGGAGATACCTCCGGCACTTGTGTTTGAGCTGAGACTAATTCTCTTGCTGTTTGCTGTTAATTTAGCGACTGGAAACTTTTCCTTCTCTGCAGATGAATAAAAGCAGTCTGCCAGATTCCCTCCTGCTGTCACAGGGATATATTCCTTCCCTAGTGTTGCTTTTGACTTGTGGAGAAAGGCAGGCAGCTTGCTTTGCATTGCTTGCCTCCCCCAAAGTGTCTTCTCACCCAAAATTTTATGCTTTTACCCAAGTGTCTTCACAAAAGTCATGTATCAAAAATTTTCAATGGATGGGATTTGGAGCCAGTGTAAAATGATGATTGAAGTTTGTTTTTCTGTCAATGTGGGACAGTGGCTTCCCATAGTTTTAATATGCTCAAATAAAGCAATCCAAAGTAAAATTAAAAAGGGTGATTTAAAATATTCTACTTTGGCATTTAATGAATTAAAAAAGACTGAAAGCCAATGTAAAATGAAATAGAATGTGAAATTCTGAAATTCAGAGTTGAATCTGCGAGTTCAGTGTGACATTTCAAAATTTCGAGACGAATATGCAGTTCCTTTCTACCCTGAGAATAGCAACAAATGTCAAAATGTTGACATTCTTCACAAAACAGTAATTCAGAGTTCTAACCAGCACTAGCTGTATATCAGCTGCTGACTCTGTCATTGCTTCTGGGTGGATTAAATTAAATACTGTTGCTTCTGTTAAAATGAGGAGGAGGGGAAAGAAGGCAGTTGTGTCTAACAATAAGATGAGAAGTTCAGGACTTGCGGTACTGAGGCATTGAGAATAATGTTTTCCTCTTAAAGTTATTATAAATCTCTGCATGAAAATCATTGGGGTTTTTTTCAGGTGAATAGGTGTTGGCAAGAAATGCAAAGAGGTGTTTTCAGAATGGTGTCCTTATCCTGACTGCAGGAATATGACACAGTCTGGTTTATACCCTAGACTTATGAAAGAGCCCAGTTCTTCACTCTTTGTTCTTTGTATTATATTTTTATTATTTAAGCACTCCATATACTAGCAGGAACCAGCTGATGACAGGGCAATTAATCAGTTTTTTCTCTTAGGTATCATATATTTGAATTGTTTTCCTGAAATAGTGAAACAAAGAGTTGCCAAACAATTACCTTGAAGTTAAAGATAACAGGGAGCCTGCAGTTACAGGAGTAAGTCAGGTGAGCATATAATGAAAAACCAACTTAAATTTACAGATTCAGGATGCAGCTTTTGCAGCTTTAGCCTTTAGTCAGCCACAATGGGTTAGAAATATAAGAGGAATAATTGAGAAAGAGGCTTTTGGCATAATACCTGGATGTTCTTTCTTGCTCCTTCTTAAAATAAGCTGAGGACAATGCCTCCATACATGATAAGGCATGGGGCAACCTTGAAGTTAATCAAGGGCTCTGCTTCTGTGCTGGTTAACTCTTGATAACCAAGCGTCTACCGTGAGAGATCCTGCCAGACTGTGCTACAGGCTAACAAGAATTTTGGGTCTGAGGTCATAAGATGCAGTGAGTGTATACTTACATAGCATCAGGCAGGGAGGCTGGCTGGTTTCCAGGCAGTGGGGCTTGCCTGAGCCCTGGAGCTGCCTGAGCTCAGGTCTCTAAGGGGCAGCCTGCTCTGTAGCATGATGTGACAAGGATTGCCTTGCTACTGGTTTACAGCTTTCAGTACAGAAAGCAGCACCCATAAAAGTGAGTGCCACTTAATTTACAGGCAGACTCTGGCGATTGAGTGTGATGGTGCTGCTGATTATTGGAGGAGCTGGTTCCTTCCATTTAAAAATACACTCGAGTCCAACCACATTGTAATTCTTTCGAAGCCAAAGCACCAGAGTGTGTGAGGAAGCTGTTCTTCTGTCAGATAACCTCTGTGTCATTGTCAAGTTTATTGCAATGAAGCCAGAACCTGAATGGGTAGAGAAATTTGTCCAAGGTTAAGCACCAATTGATTAGGAGAGTAGGGCAGAACAAGGAGACATGGAACATCCTGGTATCATTTGGTGGCTCTTCTGTTTGAGGTGCAAAGGTCTCTGGCTGCCCTGTTGGTGTGAAACTCTTTGGGCTTATGACCTGATGGTAATGCCAGTGTTAAGAGAAGTCACTCTGTTCACAACACAGCGACAGCATAGATTATGCTTTGGGTGATGTCCAATTTTGGCCATGTCATTTGGAGTGGATCTTCCTGTATTTGGGTAGTTTTCCCACTGACCTCTGTGAAGCATATCTTCAGTCTTAGTCCAGTTTTTAATGGCACACGTACAAATAAAATAGTCATGGTTTGTTACTGAAGCACCACTTTGTGTAGGGGGCTGTGTACAGTTTAAAAGATGAATCATTTTTCCCTGGATAGGAATGGTTGTGCATAGATAGGCTCTTGAGCCTAGGACTTGAATGTGCAGGCAAGTTTTCTAACTTGGTGCGCAGTGAGCAGTGCCAGCCATGAAGATTCCACCAAAATAGATATTCAGTTGTAAAGATTACAAAGTAGTCTGTAATGCCTGCTAATATAATATTTGTTTCATCCAAGAATAATGGTATGAAGCAGTTGCTAATATATGGTTATGTTTACTGATCATAAATGTTCTGGTGTTAAACTAACTTTGGCCTCCACAAAATGGGATTCCTGTTAAGATTTACCTCTGAATAACTATAAAGAAACGTGATGTAGTAAATTTAATAGCAGCCTTTGGGGAAAAGAAAGTCAAAAAAAAAAGAAGAGGTTTCCTATCACAGGCTGAAAGAACTCCTGTAAGGCAAACAGAATCTGCAGTTTTGTTCTTAAATGAAAATAAGAGTGAATTATAAAGCTGTAAAATTGTTTTCACAACAATATTTTGTTTTTATAACATATACTATTTCACTTAGTAGCTGCCTGGCTCCACAGCAAGTTACATAACATAGTATTATGAGTATGATGCCTCAACTTTTTGTCTAGGGAATTAATTTAAGGGCTCTAAACTTTCCAGTCACATTTTCTTCTTTGTTCCAGACGCAATGTATTCTCTCTGCTGGAAGAAATATCAGATGAACTACATCTTGCTTGTAGCAGAGTAATATTCATGTGTCTCTATATCTACACTAATAGGGCAGTGACTTAGTTTCACATGGCTCCTCAAAATAGTCCAGATTGAAATGGGCCATCTAAAGTCAGCTACACAAAACAAATTAGAAGAGTGGAGCTGCTGTGTGTTAGCTGATCAATGTAGCATTAGCAAGGATTTTCCACAGTGTGGTTTAGCACAGACAGATGAATTATTCTTCCTGTCAGTATCACTCATCCTCCCAATTAAATATTTTTCTAAACAAACAAACAAAATTTCCTCAAGTGAGTTTGCTGATACTTAACCTGACTTATTAGGATTAGTTTAGTCATCAGTAAAATGGAACCACACCTGAGCTATAATATACAGCAGATTAGCTATCACAATTTTCATCCTATTATTGCCTAGATAGACTCTGTTTTTACTAACACCTGAAGAATATTTTTTTCAGGATTTTCCTCCAGGTTTGTGAGAACTGGTTGTTCATTAAATGAATCACTTTCTTTTCTGTTGTTCCTGCGATAGAGCTTAAAGTGAAAACTCTCATGAATTTTTCATGGAGAAAAATGGCCTAAGTGGTCAGGGAAGCTCCTGCTGTGTATATGTCACTGGTGGACTCCTTCTAGGCTGTCACCAGGAAGCATGGAGGGTTTCATTTTGCAGTCCAACTCAGGCAACAGAAGAAGTCTCCGTGAGGAAGTGTCCTCACAACAAGTGCGCACAACATTTATATTCTTGTAAACCTGTTTCGTGTGTATCTCAGATACTCAAAGATTCAGGTGACAATTGTGTTTTCCTGATCTGATGATCAGCATCAGAAAGGTGCCCTGCATCTCCTTCTCCAGCTTGTGTTAGATGGCTGCTTTTCTGTTCCTTGCTGCATCAAAATCCTTCTCCTCTCCTATTATGCAATACTTACTTGTAACCTCTCTTTCCACAGGCTGCATCCCAAAAACATGCTTTAGTAACACATCAATTCTTGCACGACCTCATTTGAATACTTCAGTCAAAACTCTCTCTTGAAACCATTTTCTCAACTGCATTTCCCATCATCTAGATTTTTCACAACTTTTATGTGTTTCTACATCACTTTCCCTCAGGGTTCTTGTCCTCCAAGGCTTAAGGCTTAAAATTAGGCTTTTTGCTGCTGTAGAATTTCCAGATCACTGAGCAAGTGGTGGATGAGTCTCTCTAGTAGATTTTTCAGTACAGAGAAGTAATGCAGTTGTACTGCAGGCAAACATGGCCCTGTAGGTACCAGAAGGTGTCGGGAGTGTACATGCTTGTGTTTGTTTCTTCATGACACTGCTCACCAATAATATGTCCAAATACAGTTTTCAAATCTGAATTCAGCTTCCCGCCCACCTTTCTGTACCATTTCACTATCAGGTCACCTTCTATTGCTTAAATACAGAACATCAATTAAAACCATATATGTAATTAAAAGAAATTCAGCATAAATTTAAACAGCATGAAGATAAGAAAGGTAGAGGGATAAAGACAACTGGAAGCTCAGTTCTGTGTGACCTGCTTTTGAATAAACAACATTATATTCCACAGTCAATTATCCAAAAAGTACAATGTGTTCTGTTGCCAAAAAAGGGTTGTCAGATAGAAGTGGTTAGTCAAAAGGACACATGCACTGGAGTGAACATTAGTCTATTGTACTCAGTATAATATTATACAAACAGAGCTGGCTTGTTACTGGCTTTTTTTCTTTTTTTTTTTTTTTAATTTTTGACTACAGATGTGATTATGCAGCTTTTTAATATTACTTCATGAACATCTAATTGCAGGCTTCAGCAAGAGGTGCAGACCTTGCTAGGGAAATCAAATAAGGTATGCTCTGTGCAGCGCAATAATAAGGCTTCCAATACAAAAGTGGAAAAACAAGTCATTAGTTACAACCATCGAACGGAGGTCTAATGGGAGCCACAGGATAAACATTCCATTTTATTATGTCTTCGTTATATGTTTTGCAAGAATCCGTGGTTATAAATTAAAATTGCTTTTTGCGGCAGCGGCTGTAAAAAAAGTTCAAAATCTGTGAATGTACCTATTATTTTTATTTATATCACAGCAGGCTGCTAGCAAAATTAACTTTTTTTTTTTCCCTCCTATTTGTTAGTTAAAAGATGGAAAAAGCATAAAAATGCATATCTGCAGGCAGCACGCAAAAATGCCCCCTGGCCTTTTTTTTTGAAAAAATTAAGATGGCATCAATTTAAAGTGGGAGACAAAAGAGGGGAGGAAACCCAAACATCTCAGATAAAATTAACTTCTTCACCATTACACAAGTTGGTAGGATCTGGTGTTTGTTTAGAAATTTAAATTAATGATAGTGAAAGCATCCAGATTGTACTTTGACAGATGAGACAGGGATTTGCTTGAGACCATGTCGCTGACAAAGCAGAAGAATTTCCAGGGCTGTTCTCCAATTGAACTGGCAATCGTGGAGACCCTGATTACCAGCAAAAAAAGCAGTATTAGGACAGGATTTTCCAGTGCTGTCTTCTGCCTTCTGAGCTGCTGTGTGAGGGAATGTGTTCAACCTCTGACACTGCCCCAGACTTTCTCTTGAACTTTCCTGCAAAACAATTAATTTTTTTTTCTTAATACAGCATTTGGAAGTCACTGCCCAAAGGTAATAGCCAGAGCAAGAGATCTGTGGAATGGAAAATTGTGGTGGTTAGAAACATCTGTTTCTCCTTTCAGAAAGGATACAGACATGCAGTCGTAAACCTTCATCACCCTCATCAACCCTTCTACTTCCATTTAGGAGTTAATTATCAACTGAGGCACTGTAGGCAGCTTCTCTTCTCAAGGAGAAAGGCTGTACTGGACAGGAGATCTGTGGCTTTCAGTGTGCAAATCCCAAGCATCAGCAAATTACTTCTGAGCTGCACTTCTCCTGATCTAGGAAAGCCTTTTGTCAGAAGCTTATATTCATTATGTGGAGCCTGCACGTCCAAGGGGGAAAATAATTGTATGCAAATGAAAAAAGGCAAAAAACCCCCTGCCACAGAGACTTTTGCTCTTTAACATTAGCATTCCTGTGGGCCATTGAGGAAGCAAGCCAAGGTGGTCTCACTTGGGCTGGGAATTCCTGCTGTAGGCAGGGTTGAGGTTCATAGTCATCTTTCTCCAAGGACTGGTCAGGAACAGCCTCCAGGCAGGGACCATAGCACTTCTCTAGGATGGATCAGATTAAAAAATGATACACGTTCCTAAGTCTCCGTGGTGCTGCTCTTGCTCCCTGGTTATCACCATTATAATTCTACTAGTGATGTTTAGTAATTGTTCTAAATACTAGATAATGCCAAGAATTCAATACCATGGAACCTAATTGTTTTTCTGTCATTGGGAACTTAAAAAAACCCTGTGTTTAGTGATTAGGAACCTGTTTTAAAGTAAAAACCTGGATTTTTCATTGCAGGACAAGTTCCTGCAAGCTTTGCCTCCCACTGTGCTGCCAGTTGCTGAGAAATTATTTTATTTCCCAATTTAGATCTTGGACAGTGACTCAATATGCCCTGGAAATACTATCATTCTAGCAATTTTCTCATGAGGTAGCTCAGCTTAATGTCGGAGAAATGGGTAGTTATGAGTCCAGACACTGTAACGTTGGACTTGGGTTCTAAAAATAAATGTCTGGTTAACTTTTAGTCGTCAACAATTTTCTGCTGCCACACATGTTAGAAAATGGAATAAATGGCCTCATGCAATTCCAGGCACACTCTGTGGTCAACAGAAGTATCTGTAGAAGATTAAATATGGTGGTAATACAGATAAATGTGGTGGCGGCCACTCTTGCTATATGGCATGTGCACACTGATGTTTAGAACCTTGAGAGAAAAAGAGTTAACTGCTTAGTAAGAAGAACAGGTGAGCTGTTGTGCATCTAGGTAGACCTTACCAGCATGCCTGATTTCTCAAATGTCTCATTTCTGGCTTTAGACTTGGTGGTTTAACCTTTTTCCTTCTTAGTTTCCTCTCTAAAATAGGTATAATGTTTACCTCCTGTATCACAGTGGGGGTTTTGAGACTTGATTGTCTGCAAATTAGTTTTAAAGTCTATAAATGCAAAGTAGTGTTCCTATTTTCTGTGTGAAAGGCAATGAAAACCATGTGCAGAGCCTCTCACAGCAGGCACAGTGGTTATTTGAAATGAAAGATATTTCTGTACCTTTGTATGTAAATGAAAGAAAGATCTCTCTTAAATCTGTGGCTATTAAAAACAGTTAACTTTTAGCATTTATATAGTGTTTTATATTGTGAGAGCCCTCTTACGAATCTCAACTAAATTCTTCACAAAGCCTCTGAAAAGCTTATGGCAATATTCTGCTGTTAGGGTCATTTTCCCAAATTCACAGAGGGAGGAAGTAACTCAGGCTCATAGGGGTAGCAGCCCCATGGCTTTCTCCTCCCTTGGTGACAGAAAGAAAGCAAGGACCTGTGCCAGGCAGATAAAAAAGGTTCCCTCAGAGGTGGACAATGAGCTATTTAATCAAGCAATACAGTTTTATGAATAAGTCAACATTGGAGGGTGAGGTATATACATTCCTTGAGGAGCAGTGCAGAGCTGTGACCTTGGCTGGATATAAGGGCTTTGGTGGGATTTAGGATGAATGTGGCCCACTCTCCCATGTGCTGAGTGTGTGCTTAGAGCAGAAATATGCAGTGCCTCACCGTGGCTTAAGTCCCTGTTTTATTTTGTTGCCAAGCATGGGGAAACGCCAGTGAGATCAGACATGACTACTGACATCCTCAGCTTTCCTCTTACTGAAGCATCTGCATGTTTTATGGGAAACCAGATGCAAAGAATGTGGGAAATGAGGAAGAGGATAAATGTTGTTGCCCAGTGTTCAGGATTGTTCAACCAGTTTCTTTTGGTCTTCAGTCTGGGATGGTTCATCAGACATTTGGTGGCCACGTTATACCCCATTTGGTTTTAGAAGGCTTTAAAACAAACTCATTTATGGAAGGAGCTGTGTTGCAGCTGGAGTCAGGCTATCTCTGTACAGTAATTCCAGCTGTGGCTGGAATGAGATGAGAAACCAGGAATGGAAACAAGCAGACATCCAAAAAAGCCACAGCAGATACGACACCTCATATGTGAAGGACATATACAGAATTTGTATAGAATAACATTTTAGCAGTGAGTTTGGTCTATCCTATGAAGGCTCTTGAGTTGTAATGTACAGGTTTTCATTTTGCACTGTATATTGGACAAGAGTCATGTCACTATAGCAGTATTGACTTTGCAGGAACTCTGTTGATTTAGTAACAGCTGGGAGTATAGATCAGAGGCTAACACAGTATTGTCATCTGAGGTTCTCAAGCAACAACTAGGAGACTGAGTAAATCATGGAGTAGCCTTCTCTGTTCTTGTATTTCATGCCTCCCTAAAACAATTGCGTGTTGAAGCTGTTCCTGGTACAGCAGTGACTTTATGGTTAGCTCTAGGGGAATCAACGCCTTATCCCTGCTGGTTACCAGGCATCACATTTTTCAATACTTTCTTTCCTGAGACATTGTTTCTAAGCAAACAGAGATAGGAAGATATCCCTGTGTGAGTTCTTGTAAAGAAGGAAGAGGAGTGCTTTAACAGAACAGCTCAAGTAAATGATACCCTGCAGTGGAAACCCATCCATTTCTGGGGAGGTTTGCTGCAGTATTCAGAGTGGGCTGTGAGTGATTGGGGCTGTTTCTGAACAGACACCACCAGTGATGTGAACCTCATCAGAAAGGACTGTTGGCAGTATAGACAGAGAGCAAAAGCAGGTGTCAGGAGGTTGTGAACATGCATCCTCACAGATACAAAGCAGAAAAAATGTTGAAAACTTGGGTCCTTTTCACAGATATACATTTCTTTCTAAGTTTTCTTTCCAAGCCCCCTACTCCTGATTTTCCCCAGAAGGATTTCTCTGAAACTCACATGCTATTTTTCTTGGACAGAGTTTTTTTTTCCTGCTTCTCTTATGCTCTGCACAAGAGGCAGCTGTTCACTCCTCCTCAGTGATGAATATATACAAGGGTCAGTATACAAGGTCCAGAGCATTGTGATGACAGTGAGCAAGGTAGCTACACTGAGCTTTTGCTGATGAGAGTTTATTACTCATGGTTTCATATCAGCTCATATCTGCCTCAGCTGTTCTGCAGATGTCTTTCTTCCCCAGCACTGATTTTTCACTTGAATTGCAGGAGACTGCAATTCCTCAGCCAAGGTGTGTGGCTTTACTCCGACCTGTGTGATTTCCACTGGGTAGATCTAGATTGGCAGTAGCTCAAGAGATTTGAGTGCTGGGAGAACCATGAGGACTCAAATTGTGGGACTGCAGGAATGAGTACAAAAATCTACCTGACAAAAAGAAGCAACCTGGCAATTGCTGACATACATTTGGTTGGCGATTTGTTGTGGGATATTAACACCCAGATGCATGCACATGTGTATAGACAAATACCAGCTGGGTAATAACATTTCTAGGGTTCTACCCATGTCCTCAGTGTTGGCTCATCATCCATGATTTCTGCTCTTTTGTACCTCCTATTCATGAAGTTTAAAGTACTAACACTGAGGACTGACTCCTGCAGCCTTCAGCTGAATATGTGCAATGACTTGCTTTTAACAAAAACATGATATTTGAGTGGCCTAATGTCAGCCTTTAGCACAAAGAATTCACCAGCTTGGTTTGACAGTTTGGACCTTGTATTATCTTCCTTTTCCCTGGTGGTTACTGTGGATGAGCTGTTTCACACTGGTTTCCCTCATCAACCTGCTTGCCCCAGGCATGAGCAATTCAGGTGGCTCATTCTCCTTTCACAGGAACTCTGGTGGGATCACTAAATCTTCCCCCTAGGGAAGAAACCTGGACATTACTGTGTGCAAGCAGTGAAGGACCATAAAAATGCCTCTGAACAGGCAGCGCTCATCATGCAGATGCAAAAACCAAACCTTGTTTGGGTTAATTAACATGCCCAAGTCCAAAGAGAATGTGGTGTTAAAGTGGGGGAAGTGAACCCAGAGGTTTTGACATGCAGTGGTCTGTGTTTCCCCTGAAAAGGGGAAGTTGTAATGGCACCTGTAAGGTTTGCGGGGTTTTGTGTGAGGCCATACAAACCGCCAAATCCAAATTTCATTGAGTCTCGGTTTTCCTTTGTTCCTGCTTCACTGGGCTCTCAGAGAAGCTCTCAGGGAAAGGGCCACATCTGTGTGTCCTCCTGGGAGGTGCTGGGTACAACTAAAGCCTAGGAGATGAAGTCCTGGTGTCTTTCAAGTGGTGTTTCAGAATGACATTGCCTCTCTGGCTGGGATGCCCAGGCACGGGGCAGTGAGCAGAGCAAACAGGGTGGGTTGGAGTGTGTGTGTTTGCTCAGCAGAGTGCAGCTGCCTTGTCTGCTTGTTTCAGAGCACAAGGGAAAGGGGACAGCCAGCGGTCACCGGCTGCCTTTAGTAAAACATTTTCTCAATTAATCCTTTGGTTGTGTTGTTTATTAAGGGACAGCACTGCCCACACAGCATGTAAGTTTATCCCCTACATTGTCTTAGTCAAAAGGCTAGGGCAGCCTGACAATGCAGCAAGCCCAAAATTCCTCCTGTGGGTGACACTGAAAGAGCAAACCTCAAGAAAAGCTTTCAGTGTAGCTCAAGGCATAGCCAGTCCTGCTTGTTTGATCTTTCCCTGGTTTCCCTCTCTTGCCAGCACAACACACATTAGTACTTGCTGATTCACAAATGCACATATTCTCTCTCACTCTACATCTCTCTCTTGCATCGTCTAGGAGCTTGTACAACTGTCTGACTTCTGGTGAAAGCACTGAGCACTTTGCAGAGCTGACCTTCAGCGTTTTCCTTGTTGCAGCACGAGCAGGTTTTAACTTAAAAGTGACAGGTCAAGACCAGGGCCAGATTAACATTGTGTTTGATGCTGTGTTGGTCCAGCAGTATTTGTCTTGGTTATATTGTTGTAATAGTGGTAGTGAATTCCAGAAGTTCATTGCTGTTTCTTTTCCTCTGTCTTCAGCATCCTGACCAGTAATGCCAGTAGTCCTTCCTTTTTTTAGTTTTTCCCCAAACCAAGAGACTGTTAGACATAACACCTTCTGCAATCTTGTGTTCTGGAAAGCCACTGCATATATCCAGTGGTCTCTTTACCTGGGTTATTTCCAGATCTGCTGGTGCCTTGTATATAGATCAGCCTCTTGAGAGACCTGCTGTTTTCCCCACCACTGTGTGAGATGTTTTGGTCCCAGTCTTTGCTTTGGAGAGTTTTCTGCTGTCAATCAGTGTCTAGGGAGCTGCTGGCTTTCTTAAGCACCTTAGTTGGCTTGTGCTGGGACACTGGCACTTGTTCAGCTGGGGCTGGTGATCTGTGTATATTTGACATATCATTTGCTCTTGTCACGCCATGTGTCCTCTAATTACACTGTCCTGGATGGGTGCCAGTAGGAAAAGGACAAGACATACAGCACAATATGAGATGGCAGAGAGGTTTTACTGGTGTGTGAGTAAAGATTTTATCCTGCCCTTTTAGCAAATGTTTGATATTCACAGGAATGTCCAAAGTGCTCTCCTTGTTCTCAGGAGCTGGGGCCCAGCTCCAAGCAGTTGCAAACAGCCCTCTCAGCCCTGCACAAAGCTCTGTGATGTGAACACATGGCTGTTTTCACACAGGTCCTCCCTGCACAGAAGTGGTGTCCTTAGTGCCACATCACCTTTGAGCCACAAAGCACTTATTAATCCCACCAAAAGCTCTATGACTGACTGAGACAAATTCACCTTTGAAAATTGAACTAATGCAATGTGATGACTCAGAAACATCAAGGGATTTTTTTTATTTGTTTGTTTTGAACCACAAATGGCACTGCCTGAGGTTTACCTAGGGTCAAGCTACAAACTATAGAGCCAGATTTTGACTGTGCTGATCTTTGGAGCTTAGCTCATTATAGGAAAGCCAGTCCTTAACTGGGATGCATAATCAGATTTGAATTTCACCTCAGAGCCAAGAACTGATCTCTAACTTCTACAGTTCTGCATTTTCTGTAAAGTACATATTTATAGTCAATGTGACACTGCCACATGACTGGTAAACAAGCAAGTCCCAAAAGTAAACACTGTAAAATAGGAAACCTATGGACAGTATTTACATCATCAAAGTTTCCCTAAATATCTTCAGCTATTATCGTTTGTCTAATGTTGTCATCATCTTTTTTGTTTGTTTGTTTTTGTTTTTCTTAATTGACTTTGTACAGATTCCTTTTAATGTGAACTACACACCATGTTTTACTGGTATTTTGTCGGGGAGAAATGTTCATCTGATTTGGAGGGACATCCTATTCAGGCGTGAAGATGAAACAAAGATTTGTGTAGTAGGTGTAAATTACATCTGTTTTCATCCTTTGTTTTAGTATGAATATAGCATTTAGGTGGGGATAGCTGATGCTCATTTCTAGTGCTAAATCAGTTGCTGATCCTCCTGAACTGAATGAAGGTAGTGAAATTCCCTGGGAAAAGTAAAGAAGAAATTTTTGGGGCATGTGCCATTTCAGACTGGGGAACGTAATTTTTGCTTTTCGTATCTTCACATGTGATCTTGCCAAAATTTCTAGCATGCTCACAGTGCTCTGACTTCATTGCTGCTTTGCTTTTTTTGACTTGTGATCATCACAGCTTCATTACTCACAACTAACCCCTTTCATCACTCTCTCTCTCTCTCTCTGTTTATTTAGAGATTGACCTTTTGAGTGTTTGCACTAACAGTTTCTCTTTGTGAATTGTTCAACCGCTGAAAATAAGTTCCAAGAAAGGGAATGTTATTTTTCTCTTGCAGACTTGCAGCATTCAGTTGTGCCTGCGCACCTGCTTTTCAAATGAAGCGCACCCAGCTGCTCTTGCCTGTTTTGGGATGCCCAGAGCTTAGGAGACAGTGCCCTATAGTGAAAACTAACAATTGTGATTTGGCCTAGAGGGTGACATTAGGATATATTGGCACCACTGATAGCAAGGGGGTCAAGCACTTTGTTTTGCATCCTTTTGAAGTCTCCTCTCAGGGACGCACAGTTTCTCCAGAGCTGCACACATGAACAGCATTTTATACCATTTGCAGGGCTGGCTATGAGAAAGACTCTGCAGAACCTGCAGCATTTAGAAAAACAAATATTCTCTCTTTTTTTCCTTAGAACACCTGAGATGCAAATAAAAGGCAGAGAAGTCTTGCATGTGGAAGAGACTGCACATTTTCAGTTTTTTGTAGTCCTTGGTTACAGACAGAAGTAAAATGTACACTTGTTAACAGGACAACGAGGTCTTGGTCTGGCAGCCATTCTAAAGGTTAATGTTTTGTCCTCTGGACCATTAATAAAATTTCCTGTATGAAGAAGAGGAGGCAGAAAGTTTCAGCAGGAAAAAGCAGAAACTTGGATCAAAGTAGAGGAGCAAGCACTGAAAAAGCCCAGAAGCCCTGTTTGCTTCAGAGCAAAGTAAAGCTGAGGAATGGGAGACACAGAGAAAGCAGGACACTAAGGATTGATGTCTACCACAAACAAAAGCAGCTTTGGAATGGTTATTGCATAGGACGGCACTTAGGAACCCCAGTGCTCAGAAATAGGCTAGAGTGACTGTGAGGGCTTTTGACAGAGCTCTAGGATGCATCTCCTCTGTTAAGTGTGAGAGAAACAAGAAACCACAGGGAAATGACTGCACACCCCCTTGTCAAAGCTTTGAGAAATCTTCCTGACTTTTACTTTTCCAAACTTGACACTGTTATTCCTAAATCTGTTACGTTACAAAACGCAGCACATGTGCAAGCTGCTGAGTTGCTGTTTAATGAAGCATGGTTTCCTATTGCCTGTGAGACAGTTTTTACAGACATGAGGTTTGCACTTTGGTTTGGCTACTAGAGCTGAGCCCTGAGCTCAAGGGACTGCAGTGGTCTCAAGCAAGGGACAATCATTCTGTTATTTCTGCACCTCATTTAGCAACCGTGTTGAATTATCTAAGACTGACCAGATGAAAGCCAAGGTCAGATTCCACGTCTTCAGCCCCAAGAAGAGCTATGAGAAGTTAATCTTCGTGGTATGTGGTGTCACCATTCAGCTGCACTGTCACCTGCAGTGTTCTAACCACATGGTGCAGGAAACAGTAATACACTGAAAAGAGAAAACATTCTGCTTCCATCACAGTCATTTCAGGCCCAAAGCTGGGTCTGGCCACGTCCTCTGGTGCATGAAAACTTTCACTGGCTGTGGGCTCTGGCATCTGCCTTGCACACAGGTTTCTCAACCTTCAATCTATTGGCTAATAGCCACCTTTTCTTTAAGCCTTATGGGATTGCAGCTGGCCAGTTTGGTCATGCTGAAATATATGTGCTGTGCCTTGCAGGCCCCTGTGATCCATCTGCAAGAGAGATTAACCTCCTAGGTGTCCCTTGCCTGATCCCTGAGCTCTGACATGGCCAGGCTGGTCTTCAGCCAGTAACTCATGCTGGTGCTGGTACCAATTTCCCATTATCCCTGGGTTAGCCTGTAAGGTTGTTGCCTTCCCCTTAAGTCATTTATTCTGAAACTGCCCAAATGTAATGGATTAAGCCAAACCCAGCATACCAAAGCATACTGTCTTTCATCTTCATTACGGTAGGTTTGGCTTTGCTCACTGCATTTATACTTTTCCTTCCTGATTATCTGGCTGTAGCTTGCATACCCAGGATCCATTATTTATTCACTTGTCTGCAGCTTCATTTGCTTCATTGCTGTGGTCCTCACTCTTCTCCTTTTTACTACCACCTCTGTTCAGATGTCTGGGTGGAGTGTCATGACTGGGACCAGGGATACCACTGGTCACCCCTGGGTGTTTATCCTCAGCCTCACACATCCACCATCCTCTTTTATCCTTGGTGAGGATCCATCACTCCCTCCCTGTCACTGCTGTCCTGCACTGACAGCTATACTTGGAGAGTTTAGTGCAAATTCAAGCAAATTAGGCAGAAACATTGAGACCAAATGGAATTCTTTGGTTTTCAGGTCACATTATGGGGACAGAATGAAGCATTTAGCACCCTACATGCCGCTCATGTGCTGGAATCAAAATTTTAAGTGTGGTCACCACCCTAACTCTGCTCCATCACAAGACAGCAACTCCATAATGCAGCATCCAAGCTGGGCAGCCAAGAATTTCCTGATTCTTGTGTTCTGCAGCCACGGGAAATATTGGACAACTGGGGTAATGCTGACTAACAGTTTGGGGAATGTGGTGGGGACTCAGTGATTGTGTGGGAAGAGGCAGAGACAGGGAGTAGAAATTATGTGTTGAGAGAGGGATGTAGTTGTCTTCCCTTTTTGGCTACTCTTTCCCTCTTGATTTCTAGTATGGAGAGGAGCAGGGGATGCTAGAAGTCTTTCCTGCTGGCAGAGAGGAGCAGTTTGCATGTCTCTGCCAAAAATGTACATTCTTGAGGGAGCAGCCAGGTGCCTTGGTGTCACCCAAGATGCCTCAGTTCATTAAATCTTAGAAATGTAAAATCTGGAGGGACGAAGACTCTCCATGGACACTGTCCCATTCACATCAGAAAAGCAGGATTGAGCATATGTCAGGGATGACCTTCCAGACACTTCTCCTGGCAAAGGCCATTTCTACGTGGGAACCCCAGTGTTGCTACCAAACACCTGCTGGGCTCCTGACCTGAATTCTTGCTGGTGTGGTACTAAGAGTGTCCAGGCTTACCTAGTCCTGTCAAGGTGTTTATTCCATAGCAAGTTTGATAGGAACAAATATGGGCCTGACCCACACTGGGGACGGTGAGCTGCTTTGGGGAGTGGATTTGGGAGGGTTTGAGACCTGAGTTGCCTTGTCTTCTCCATTCCCCAAAACAAGGAAATCTTCATTTTTATTGCCAAAGTATGATTTCTTTTTCCTTCAATATAAAATCAAGGTCTCAGGCCTGAGTGTTGCAAACACAAGTTAGCACCTGATCTTTCTCATGAGGAATAACTGCAGTGAGAGTAAGATACTGCAGCTATAACACATTGCAATCGCTCTTCTTTTTCTTTCCTTTAAGAACAATTTTTTCTCTCTGGCACCCAGCATTACAAATACACATCTGTATTTGGCTGCTAAAGAAGCAGCCTGAGGTATGATTTTCCAGAGTACAATGCATTTGACTTTGGTAGAGGCTGAGGGGATGCAGCAGTTCAGAAAAGTGACCTCTCATTTAGTGTTTACAGATGCATTTCAAAGCTTGACTTCAGGCACGTGAGTTTGAAAATGTTTGACCTAAAGTCCTTTTCCCCTTTTGGTTTACTGCCAGCTCTTATCTGGTCATTACTGTAGCAGGTCACCACATTATCCCTTACTAGCAGCTATCAGTAAGTGTCAATTCCCAGCAAATGAATTCAGCAACTTCACAATATTTTTTTATGATGTCTATTTAAAGATGACAAAAATCATAAATCTTGTAGGCTTGTCACTGAGAGTTTTTATTGAGTTTGTTGATGAAACAACTTCACAGCTCAGCTGAAGAGGAACTGCAGGGTATGAAGAAGCAAAAGACTTTGATAGTGTGCAGTAGTCCAAGAAATTGAAGATAGAAACCAACTTGCTGGCATTCTGTCCATATTCCTTCTTCCTGGTCAGAGCAGGAACTTCTCTTCACACTCTTGAGAGAGGCAGAGCATTTTCCAGTCCATCTGGAAAAGAGGACAAACACCAGGTGAAGCAGGGGCTGTTTTTAACCACAGGAGTTAGAGAAGGGGAATTAAGACGTGGAGGGCAGCAGTCGGGGCGAGCGTCACCTCCCTGAGTGCAGCAGTGTTTCCTTCTCTCCTTCACATCCTGCAGTGGAAAGTTCCATTGCAATACTGTTGTTTTACAGCTGCAAATTTTATTTGCTGAGGAAAGTTTGAATCTTGTGGACATGTAGATAACAGCCCATAAACTCTCCTCCATAAATCTGTTTGGTGAATTCCCTGGTTGCCATTTGCATTCTCATCCTCTGTGCAGGCCAGTGGCTCTCATTGACACTTACTTTATTTTGCAGTCAACAAATTGACTGGCAGAGTTTACGGACTAATTGCAGCATTATGCAACAAGTGGGAAGGTTTATGGTTTTCTGTAGAAGGAAGATATAATTGTAACAACAAATATAACTGCTTTAGCAACCACCCTGATACCAGATTGGTCCATAAAATTCTAGAATCGGATTGAAAATAGTATCTAAAAAGTGTGTCTCGAGAATAAACTTCTGTTTAATGGAGAGGAATGGATTTTAGCTGGTTTTAACTGTTGAAGTTATTTTAGGTATCATTCTGTATTCTTGAAAAGCAGGAATTTGCTCATCCTCCAAGCTTCAGCAGGCTGATGCTACTTAAAACTGTGGCACAGTGCTTCTGCAGTTGTATGTTTATCAAAGTTAATGTATTAAATGTAGTATTAATGTCTTCTGCTCTAACAATAGTTATCTGCTGTATCTTGTTCCACTGTTCATTCAGTGGAACAGTCAGTCTTGCATTACCCATCAAAAAAGCCCCATTCTGCAGAGATAAAATCAGACTATGAGGTAAATCCAAACTAGTTGTGCTGGTCTCTGAAGAGAAATTACATTTTTAAAACCTGGCCTTGGCTAAACTCCCACTGACTTTGACTGAGCCAAAATTTAACCTATGATATAGTAAGCAGCATTCTTTTTCCCTTAAGTGAAATTGAGTTGCATCAGAGGTCTTTTAAGCGTCCTTGTATGTTTCAATCTCCCTGCAGATGATACTTGACCAGCACTCCCATAAAACTTGCATGCACTTAGTCAAAAAACCAGCAGCACTGACTTGTCTGTGTCCAGAGTGCACAGCTTTCCTTTCCTCTTTGCCATGCTGTCTCAGAGGATCCCAGCTCCACTGCCTGAATGCTCGTCCTCTGAGATGAATTTGGAAATGCAGCCCCAAGGTGAAATTTCCTGCACTGGTATTAGGCCCAAGGACAAGTGACTTCATCTTCTAAACACTGTTGTTGTAGCACTTCCAACTTGCTTCATGAAGTTGCCCAGCTTTGTGACCTATGTGCTTTACAGGCAGATGTGTGTTTTTATAGCTGTACTATATTTGTGTATATTGTATATATTATACATATGTATGCTATATACCTGGGATTATATTTTTGAAAAATCTTGGTCTTGTTCTCCCACTAACTCTTTTCTCTAAAGTATCCAAAGCAGAGCATGGAGAGGATATGTTAAAAAAGTTTCAGGCTGAAGGACTGGAATTGGGATGTTGCAAACTTGCCCAAGGGAAAGAAGTAATGTAAGTTTAGTGTAAAGGATAAGCCTTTACTGCATTTGCACGTGGCTTTGGTATTGCCAATTCCTCAGTTTGATTATTTTAGACTACTGAGCAAAACTGCAAAGCCTTTTCTGTGTCATTGCTAAAGGGTCTCAGGAAACTAATTGCCACAGCAGAGAGTTCTGAACTCTGACCCTTGGCTGAGAGCTGCAGTTGGTTCTGTCCTGTGTGTGGCACAGCACAGAGCAGCACAGTGTAGACTGCTGTCCTGTGCTGGTTATCAGGCACACTGACAACGTGTTCAGCAGATTTCTCTCTACTCATGCCTATTTAAAAATGCCTTTTTAATAACTGAAGGCTTAATGCTAAACTTCCAAACTTATAATGTTGTTTGCACAGCAAACAAATCAGACCTATTTTGACAAGCCCTGAGTCGTTGTCAGGTGCCATTACCTTGTTTTATAACAGTGCTGGACTTTCAGGAATTGCAGTAAATAAATGAATGAAATTAAAGCCCTGTGGTGAACTTCAACTAGGGCAGTGGAGGCTGTCTGCCTGCTGCAAAACACCACTTCATCTTCTCTGATGAATCACCACGTTGTGTGCAGCATTGATAAACAAGTGCCAGAGAGAAAACAAGGTATTATCTAAATGTAATGAACTCCTGAACTGACTGGAAAAGGTGACATGCTGACAAGAAGTCATCCACTATGAAGCAAGACAGACCCCCTCACCTCTGGAGCCCAGTGAGGTATCACAAAGCCACTGTAATCTGAACACTTATCTGTGGAGCCAGCCCTGCATGGTTGCCCCATTAACATTTCATGTGCAAAGAGATGAAGCTGTGAATGCTTAAAAGTCTCCCAGTGGCTGAACTGCAAAGCTTTTATATTTTCTTTATTTGAAGACTTAGCACACAGGCGTGTGCGTGCACATAATCTTCAGCCTGGAGATTTCAAGCTGTTAGGTAAATGAAATGTTTCAATGACAACTTTTTTGGGTTTTGTCACTAGATACTGTTAGCCTTTAGTAAATTAGGAATAAATACTTGCAAAGAGAGTTTCATTTTTCTTTAGCACTATTTTCTGGTGGCAGCTGGACAGATGATGCAGCCACAAAGTGAAACTTCTTTATAAAGAAGTGCAAGTACAAGCTCTTCTGAGGCTTGAAGGCAAACCCCTGCAGCTTCATAGCAGTAGTCAGCAATATTTCAAACAGTGGGAAGATAATGGTCACTTTGAAATGTAAGAAATGGATTTGGATGGTGAATTTCAAAACCAAGCACTGATCCAACAATTGTGACCACATCTGATTGCAGCAGTCATGCTGAAGGGGGGCCTGAGTCATAGTCACACTTGAAGCCTTTGTGCATCACTCTGGTTGTAAAAAAGTGGGGTTTGGAGTGGGGGCTAACTGATCTGCACCTGCCCAACGCAGGAACTGTTAAAAAAAAGGTGTAGGGCAAATGTGAACCAGGCATCTTGTGGATGGAATAATGTTTTTTTCAGTTTATGGGGACTTACAGAATGTTCCTCTCTTGCAAGTAGGTGAATGTGGTTGTCTCCACTATTATTCTGCCCACCTTGAAAAGAGTGGGCTGCTCAGATTGTCTGATGGTGTTTGGTAGTTTTTTAAAAGCCCAGTTCCTTTGA